>NC_140992.1:171215932-171941811 GCF_052327205.1 Somniosus microcephalus
GGGTGTCTGTTGGGGCCTACATGGCAGAAATCCACAATGGCGATTCAAGATAATGATAGTACTAGGAAGGTGAATAAGTTATGTGGAATAAAGTACGGGGGTGGTGTAGGTGATATTCTGCCCCTGAAGGCATTGATTCTTCCAGGGGCAGCCCTCATCATCCAAGTCGCCATTCTTCATGTGTGAACGTAGAAATAGGAATCGGCAGGCTATTGAACGGTGGAGGGCAGCACCACCCAACCTGATCCTGAGAGGTCGACTTGTTAATGTTGGTTGTAGATGTGCAGCTTTTATTGCCAATAACTGTCCCAGAACCTTGCTGTTAGAAGGGGCAGCAATGCTGTACAGGGCTGCGATTTGAGCTAAACCATTCGTTTAACCGGCACCTAATTATCCAGAATTCCCTAATAACCGGCAAAGTTGATACTCAGAAAACACCTCAATAACCGGAAATGTTGCCGAGTACGAGTCTCCTGCAGTGGCCGAGTTAGTCAGTGGGGGTAGTTCTCGAAACAGTATACAGTCGTTTATAAGTTTAGTTTTAGTGTTAAGTAATTAAAGAGTTATGGATTACCCTCAACGGGCAGTACTGTACTTAATCAAGCATCTTCTACCATCCATTTAACAGAACATCCTGTAGGTGAGTACCCAAATTATACTATTTTTGTTTGTTAAAAATAGCCTCAGTAGATATACCTCTCCGTTATCCGGAATTTTTAATCAACTGGCACCATCCCGGTCCCGTTGGTGCCGGATACGAAAGACTTTACTGTAGTTCATCAAAAAAGGAAAGGTGTGCAGTTCTATAGGATCGAAACACCTCAAAGCCCTTCACACAATGATTTTTTTGGATGTGCGGTGACTGTTGTTATGTAGACAAATGCAGCAGCCGTTCTGCTCACAGAACATCCCCCCAATACAGCAGTGAGATGAATAATCAGTTAATGCTTTACTTTGGCAGTGTTGATTGAGAGAGGAATGTTGGTCAAGAAAGACTTGCATTTCTATTGCACCGTTCACAACCTCAGGATGTACTAAAGTGCTCCGTAAAGTATTATTTCAAAGTGTAATCACTGTTGTAATGCAGGAAATGCGACAGTAATTTGCGCACAACAAGCTCCCATAATTACCAGCTGATCTGTTTTAGTGATGTTGGTTGGGGGGTAAATATTGTCCAGGACACCGGGGAGAACTCCCCTGCTCTTCTTCGATTAGTGCCGTGAGACATTTACATCCACCTGAGAGGGCAGATGGGGCCTCGGTTTAATGTCTCATCTGAAAGACGGCACCCCCGGACAGTGCAGCACTCCCTCAGCACTGCACTGGAGTGTCGGCCTGGGTTATGGGCTCAAGTCTCTGGAGTATGACGAGTGTCATCATATTTTGAATCTTAAGCAAGTCCATACATTTTATATCTATCATTTAGTGAGAGGTGGCTGGTCACTTTGTAAATTTCACTGCACCTTCGGTCTAGCTGAATATGCAAACAGTAGGTTGAAATTCAAGGTCTGGCATTCTCAGTGTGTAAAGATGTTTTGGGGTTAAGGATGGAGATAACACAAATTAAGCATCACTTATCGGCGCTGCTTGCTTTGTTCCAGAAGTCAACAAGTGAGGTAATTGTTCAGTAGAGGAGGTGAAGGCTGACCAGGAGTGAGAAGCAGCTTAATTTGATCCCAGGAAGCAGCAAGACCAGTCAGTTTAAATCAGCTGGCTCGATCAGCAAGCATTCCCCTTGTTTTAAATTGTGGAAGCTGGGCCATCTTGTGTAAGTGAGAAGCCCCGTATGTGATTCGTAATGGTCACATAGCTCCACAAAACCACCTCCACAACGCTGCCTCCACAAGATCCTGCAAATCCATTGGCAGGATAGGTGCACCAACGTCAGTGTTCTCGTTCATCCCCAATATCGAAGCTTTGACCACGCTCGATCAGCTCCGAATGACGGGTCACATCGTCCGCATGCCCAATACGAGACTCCTAAAACAAGCGCTCTACTCGGAGCTCTGACACGGCAAGAGAGTCCCAGGTGGGCAGAGGAAATGCTTCAAGGACACCCTCAAAGCCTCCTTGAAAAAGTGCAACATCCCCACCGAAGCCTAGGAATCCCTGGCCCAAGACCGCACAAAGTGGAGGAGAAGCATAGAAACATAGAAACATAGAGATAGGAACAGGAGTAGGCCATTCGGCCCTTCGAGCCTGCTCCGCCATTCAATGAGATCATGGCTGATCTTCGTCTGAGATCATAGCTGATCTTACCAGTTCAGTACCCCGTCCCCGCCTTTTCTCTGTAACCCTTAATCCCCTTAGCCTTCAGAAATATATCCAATTCTCTCTTGAAAATATTTATTGAATTAGCCTTCACAGCTCTCTGTGGCAGGGAATTCCACAGGCTCACCACTCTTTGAGTGAAGAAATTCTTCCTCATCTCTGTTTTAAATGATTTGCCCGCTATTTTTAGACTGTGGCCCCTGGTTCTGTGCTCCCCGGCCATTGGAAACATTCTCTCTGAATTCAGCCTGTCCAGGCCTGCCATAATTTTATATGTTTCGATGAGATCCCCTCTCAATCTTCTAAACTCCAGTGAGTACAAGCCCAAACTATTTAATCTCTCTTCGTAGGTCATTCCCGCCATTCCAGGTATCAGCCTGGTGAATCGCCGTTGCACTCTTTCCATGGCAAGAACATCCTTCCGCAGATGGGGCGACCAAAACTGTACACAATACTCCAGATGCGGTCTCACCAGCACCTTGTACAGCTGTAGTAAGGTATCCCTATTCCTATACTCGAACCCCCTTGATATGAAGGCCAACATACCATTTGCCTTCTTAATCGCCTGTTGCACCTGCATGCTCTCCTTCAGTGACTGGTGCACAAGAACACCCAGGTCCCTCTGCACTTCCCCATCTCCCAATCTATTGCCATTTAGATAATAATCTACCCTCCTGTTTTTACCCCCAAAGTGGATAACCTCGCATTTATCCACATTATAGTGCATCTGCCACGTATCCGCCCATTCCCCCAACCTGTCCAAATCGCACTGTAGCCTCCTGGCATCCTCATCAGAGCCCACCCCTCCTCCTAGTTTAGTGTCGTCAGCGAATTTGGAAATATTGCATCCAATTCCCTGATCCAGATCATTTATATATATTGTGAACAGCTGGGGTCCCAGGACAGATCCTTGCGGCACCCCGCTGGTCACTGCCTGCCACTCCGAAAATGAGCCGTTTATTCCAACTCTCTGTTTTCTATCTGCCAGCCAGTTCTCTATCCACGTTAATACTTTGCCCCCAATTCCATGAGCCTTAATTTTGCATGATAATCTTTTGTGTGGAACCTTATCGAAGGCTTTCTGGAAGTCAAGGTACACCACATCCACTGGCTCTCCCCCATCTATTTTACCAGTTACTTCCTCAAAAAATTCCAGCAGATTAGTCAAACACGATTTACCCTTTGTAAATCCATGTTGACTCTGTCCGATCCTTTCCCCATTTGTCAAGTGCTCCGCTATTTTATCCTTAATAATGGACTCTAGCATTTTGCCCACAACCGATGTAAGGCTTACTGGTCTATAATTCCCTGCTTTCTCTCTACCCCCCTTTTTAAATATTGGGGTAACATTAGCTACCCTCCAATCCACGGGTACTGTTCCCGAGTCAATGGAGTTCCGGAAGATGATCCTTAGAGCATCTGCTATCTCCAGGGCCACCTCCTTAAGTACCCTAGGATGTAGTTTATCAGGCCCCGGGGATTTGTCGGCCTTCAGTCCCCTCAACTTACCCAACACCATATCCCTAGAGATACTAATTTCTGTCAGCTCCTCCCTCTCATTAGTCCCTTTGTTTGCCGATATTCCTGGGAGGTTATTTGTGTCCTCCTTTGTGAATACAGAACCAAAGTATGAATTTAATTGGTCTGCCATTTCCTTATTCTCCATTATATATTCTCCCGAATCGGACTGCAAGGGACCGACTTGGGATTTTACCAGTCTTTTCCTCCTGATATACCGATAAAAGCTTTTGCAGTCTGTCTTTATGTTTGCTGCAAGTTTACTTTCGTATTCTATTTTCCCCTTCCTGATTAATCCCTTTGTCCTCTTTTGCTGTATCCTGTACTGCCCCCAATCCTCCGGTCTGGTGCTTTTTTTTGCCAGTTGATATGCCCTTTTTTTTGATTTTATGCTGTCCCTAATTTCCCTCGTTATCCACGGTTGAGTCACCTTTTTAGGTTTATTTTTATGCCAAACCGGTATAAACATGTTCTGGAATTCTTCCATTCTATCTTTGAATGCTTGCCATTGTCTATCCACTGTCAATCCCCCCAGAAACACCACCCAATCAATCTTACCCAATTCCCGTCTCATACCCTCGTAATTCCCTTTATTTAAGTTCTGGACCTTAGACTCTGATTCAATTCCCTCACTCTCCATCTCGACTGAGAGCTCGATCATATTATGATCGCTCTGACCCAAGGGGCCTCGTACAAGAAGATTGCTGATAAGTCCCTTCTCATTGCACAATACCCAGTCTAAAATGGCCTGATCTCGAGTCGGCTCCTCGACATATTGGTCCAGATAACCGTCCCGAAAACATTCCAGGAATTCCTCCTCCTCAGAATTTTTACTAATTTGGGTAGTCCAATCAATATGTAAATTAAAGTCACCCATGATGACAGCTGTGCTCTTATCGCACGCTTCTCTAATTTCCCTTTTTATGCCTTCCCTCACCTCCATATTACTATTTGGAGGCCTATATATCACACCCACTAACGTTTTCCTCCCCTTGCTATTTCTCATTTCTACCCATACAGATTCCGTTTCATCCGAGTTAATATCCTTCCTTTCCATTGCATTAATCCCCTCCTTTACCAGCAATGCTACCCCACCTCCCCTACCTTTTTGCCGATCCTTCCTAAATATTGTATATCCCTGGATGTTAAGTTCCCAGCCTTGCCCACCCTGCAGCCACGTTTCTGTAATCCCAATCAAATCATACTTGTTTACCTCTATTTCCACAACTAATTCATCCACCTTGTTCCTAATGCTTCTAGCATTAAGATACAAAGCCTTCAGGCTTGCTTTTTTCACACTCTCATTATGAATTAGTTTGGCCCTTTGTGTTTCTCTCCTTTGCTTATTGCTTCTCACCTTTCTACCATCTATTTCTGACTTCATATGACTTCCCTCTTTTCCACTACCTAGGTTCCCATCCCCCTGCCAAATTAGTTTAAATCCTCCCGAACCGGGAAGGCGCCGAATACCTTGAGTCTCTTTGCCAGGAGTAAGCGGAAGCCAAGCGCAAACAGCGGAAGGAGCGCATGTCAACCCAAGCACCCCGCCCACCCGCCCCTTCAACCACCGTCTGCCCCACCTGTGACAGAGACTGTAGGTCCCGCATTGGACTCATCAGTCACCTGAGAACTCATTTTTAGTGCGGAAGCAAGTCATCCTCAGTTCCGAGGGACTGCCTAAGAAGGAGATGTGATTCCCATTGACCTGGCAATGAATGAAAGACTTGAGCTCAAGTAAGCTGGTTTTTCCGATGCGAGGTGGGGTCCCATAGAATCTCTGTGGAGCAAGGGTTTGATTGACAGTTGCAGGCCCAGGCAGAGATACACTCGGGCCAAGTCTCAGTTAGTCATTATTCTTGAATCATTGGACTGCTGCTTGTGTGGAGGTGGTTTTGTGGAGCTATGTGATTGTGATATCCGAATGGTATGGTCAGAAACTGAGAGAAGCGAGATATTAGGAACAAAACTCAACTGTTTATTTACACGGTGTAGCAGAGACACATAGCTCTTACAAGCTGGAAGCCAGGCCCATAATTCTTACTGCACGAGCCAAGATGGAGGATGAACCTCTGAGTCATACCCATAATTCAATGCCACATTACCGTATAAACTGGTGTACCAGGACATTGAATACATGACCCATTACCTTAAATACTGGTGAATGTGAACCCTTAATATTTGGCTCCATCTGGTGGATAACTTAAACATTACATCCCAGGTTACTATATCCCTCCCCTCCTCCCCTCTTAAGTTGAACATTAATTTCTTAACAACATTCTTAAAAAGTCCCATAAGGAAACTCCTTTAATGATAGTCCATACTGAACGAATCTAGCAGTTTGTTATCAATCTCTCTGGCGGCTTGTGAGCCCTTGGTGAACTTCTTACAGTCAAGTCCCTGCTTGGTTGTGGTAGAGCCACCTGCTGCTCCTGAGCAGTACTCAGAGTATCTGACTCTGCTACGATGGTTTCCTCTTGACGAAGGGGTCCAGCTGGAACTGGCTCTGTTCGTGGTGGTGGTACCACCGATGCATTTGGATAACTGGGGGCCAACTTGTCCTCCGACATCTCCTCTGGAACCTCCATTTCAATTTCCCCTTGTCTGGTCAGTATCTGATCTACATGTCTGCATACTACCTGACCAGTTCCCACCATGACCGTATATGATACTGGACCGGTCATTGAGTCTATGATGCCAGGAATCCATTTTGGACCATAACTGAAATTCCTAGTAAGGACCGCATCTCCTTCTCCAAAACTGCGGCTCTTTGTCCTTCTGTCATGGTTCTCCTTTTGTTTGATTTGTCGGTTTTCCACCTTCCTTTTTAGATCTGGGTGAACCAGGTCAAGAGTGGAACGTAGTCGACATCCTAACAACAGCTCAGCAGGAGAGAGTCCTGTGGTAGATTGAGGTGTTATTCTGCAGCTGAGCAGAACTCATGACACCTTGGCTGCAAAACTCCCTTCTGCGCTTTTTTTCATCATCTCCTTAAATGTTTGTACGGCTCTCTCCGCAAGTCCATTTGAAGACGGATGATATGGAGCTGAGGTCACATGCACTATGCCATTGTTTCTCATGAACTCTTTTGTTTCTGCACTCACAAAACACGTGACATTGTCACTTGCTACGAACTCCGGTAGCCCTTGATTACTAAAACTCCTATGCAGGCAGTCTATAGTAACAGTAGATGAAGCAGAATTTACAGGATAAACATCCATCCATTTGGAATGGGCATCAATGATTATGAGGAACATCTTTCCCATGAATGGACCCGCATAATCTACATGTAATCTTCTCCATGGTTTATCCGGCCACTCCCAGGGGTGGAAAGGAGCCACTGCTGGTGCCTTCCTGTGTACTTGACAAGTGCTGCATGTCTTTATTGATTTTCTATCTCCTCATCTAGCTTTGGCCACCACAAGTAACTCCTTGCCAAGGCTTTCATACTCGAAACTCCAGGATGACACCGATGTAGTTGCCCTAGGATGGACTGTCATGCTGGCTGTGGAATAATCACTCGTGCTCCCCACAACACGCAACCATCCTGCGCACTCAGCTCTGTCTTCCTGACACTGTTAGGTATGAAATCAGTCCCTTCCGGATGCTGTGGCCAACCCCTCATCACATATTCTCGGACTCTAGGCAGTACTGGATCTTTACCGGTCCATGTCCTTACTTGTTCAGTGGTCACAGTTGCCGTGTCCGTGTCCTCCAACATCAAAAATCTGTCCTCTGGAAAATAGCTGGACTAGATGAGACACCGAATGGTAAGCGGTTATAGGTAAACAAACCCTTGTGTGTATTTATGGTTACATACTTCTTGGATTCCTCATCTAGTGTAATCTGCAAGTATGCATGACTCATATCCAGCTTCGTGAATTTCTTCCCTCCAGCCAGGTTCGCAAAGAGATCCTCTGTTTTGGGAATAGGATACTGTTCTAGTTTAAACACCTTATTTACTGTCAATTTATAATCTCCACAGAGTCTTACCAAATTGTCCGGTTTTAAAACAGGTACAATGGGAGCTGCCCATTCAAAACCTTTCACAGGTTCCAGAATGTTCTCTCTCAAAAGACGATCAAGCTCAGACTCTACCTTTGGCTTCATGGCATACGGCACAGGTCGTTGTTTAAAAAACCTTGGCAGTGCCTCCTTGTCTACATAAATCTTAGCTGGGGGGCCATTAAATGTGCCAAGTTCTTCCTTGAACACGTTCTCATGTTCAATCAACACTTCTTGCAAAGACAACTGTTTGCCTCCCTCTATTTGATTTATTGCTCCCCAATCTAATTTAAGTTCTTGTATCCAGCCCCGCCCTAACAGGTTTGGTCCGGAACCCGATACTACAACTACAGGTAGCTGTTCCACGGTGTCCCTGTGTTGCACAGTTACAGTAGCTGTACCCAATGTCACCACTCGCTCACCGGTATATGTTTTAAGCTGCATAGAGCAAGACTTTAACTCTGGAACTTTTGCACGGTTCCACAATTTTGAGTACTCCTCCCTGTTCATTATGGTTATGCCGCATCCTGTATCCTCTTCAAAGTTGACCTTAGAGTCATTTACTGTCAGTTGCAAAGTGATAGGATCCACTTTTGGAATGTTCTCTACCATACTATGCATTATAAACATGTCGTCTTCTTTCTCAGCTTCTCCGCTGATGTGATGTGCTCCCTGTTTTTTCACTTCTCTTCCTAGGTTTTGCTTTCCTCCCCCTTTTGGTTTGTATTCCTCCACGGTTGCTTTTGCCCTGCATGCATGTTTATGTGCCCTTTTTTCCCACACTTGTGGCACTTTTCCTCCAGAAACCTGCATTCCCTCACCAGGTGATCACCATTGCATCTATAACATGCTTTTACATGCTCACTTTGTGGTTTCTGACACATGTTTAACTTGTGCACAATAACCTGACCTGCAACTTGCTTTGTAGTAGCCCAGTCTGAACCTTGTATTTCTTTTACATCTCGGTTCGCTGTCTCTATGGCTTGAGTAAGTTCCAATGCTTTTTCATACGTAAGCCCAGTCTCGGACAATAATCTCCGCTGCATTCGATCATCCATTATCTCGCAAACTAGCCTATCTCTCAGCATGTCTTTCAGGTTGTTGCCGTAATTGCAATTGTGTGCCAATTTCCTCAATGCCACTACATAATCCAATACAGTCTCTCCCGGTTTTCTGTTCCGTGAATTAAATTTGAAATGCTGTACAATCTCACTCGGTCTGGGATTGAAATGGTCCTTCAGCAACGCCACTAAGTTAGCAAATGATCTGTCTCCAGGCTTTTCAGGACTGCATAAGTTTCTCATTAAACTATATGTCTGACTTCCCATGGAAGTGAGCAAAATAGCTCTCCTTTTTCTGACATAATTTATATAATTTGCTTCAAAGAAATGCATCAACACCTCGCAGTATTCATCCCAGGTCTGCATCTGAACATCAAAAGCAGAGATCTTTCCTACCATAGCAGCCATGATCCGTTATTCAGTGTTCCTTTTCTTTTTTTTTCCCTCAAGATGTGACCTGTTGATCCTCGTCGCCAATATGTGATATCCGAGTGGTAAGGTCAGAAACTGAGAGAAGCGAGATATTAGGAACAAAACCCAACTGTTTATTTACACGGTGTAGCAGAGACACATAGCTCTTACAAGCTGGAAGCCAGGCCCATAATTCCTACTGCACGAGCCAAGATGGAGGATGAACCTCTGAGTCATACCCATAATGCAATGCCACATTACCGTATAAACTGGTGTACCAGGACATTGCATACATGACTCATTACCTTAAATACTGGTGAATGTGAACCCTTAATATTTGGCTCCATCTGGTGGATAACTTAAACATTACATCCCAGATTACTATAGTGATCATTATGAATCCCTGCGTATAAGAGTCCCGGCATCTGCCACTCCAGGTTTAATATTGTCAGTCAAGTTAGCGAAGTGACATATCTTTTGTTATTTTTATATACGAGGAGGGAGGGTGAGTTAAAAGTTGTGTAAAAATAGTGCAAAACTGCTGTATGGTCTCCCGCTACTGCTTATCGATCATAATTAATAAACCTACTCCGTGGTTTATAGCTTAAACCATAGGCTGATAGAGTGTGAGGAGTTCATGGACTTCTTTGTCACTAAGTTTGATACCATCCATTCAGCTGCTCCACCCTCTTCCCCTTGCCCACCAAGCCAAACATCCCCCTCAGGTTCCCACCTGTCCTACCCCTGTCTTTCTCCAGTTTCACTCCAATCTCCCCTCAAGCATTCTCCAAGTATATCTTGTCAAGCAGACCTACCTCCTGCTTCCTTGACCCCAGTCTCACTAAACTGCTGAACACCCAGCTTTCCTTCTTGACCCCCATGCCAGCTGACATTGTTAATGGTTCTCTCTCCTCAGGCACTGTCCATCCCCTTCAAATCTGCCATTATCACGCCTCTCCTCAAAAAACCCACCCTTGACCCCTCTGTCCTTGCAAACTATCACCCCATCTCCAACCTCCCTTTCCTCTCTGAAGTCCTTGAACATGTTGTCACCTCCCAATTCAGTGCCTATTTTTCCCACAACTCCATGTTTGAATTTCTCCAATCAGGTTTCCACCTCTGCCCAAACACTGAAACGGCCCTTATCAAAGCCACAAATGACATCCTCTGTGACTGTGACTGTGCTAAACTATCCCTCCTCATCCTTCCTATGCCGACATAGACTGTTATTTTTTATTAGTTCCTGGGGTTTGGGCATTGCTGGCAAGGCCAGCAATTATTGCCCGTCCCTAATTGCCCTTGACCTGCCGTCTTGAACCGCTGCAGTCCTTGTGGTCAAGGTACTCCCACAGTGCTGTTAGGGAGGGAGTTCCAGGATTTTGACCCAGCAACGATGAAGGAACGACGATATATTTTCAAGTCAGGATGGTGTGTAACTTGGAGAGGAACTTGCAGGTGATGGTATTCCCATGCACCTGCTGCCCTTGTCCTTCTAGGTGGTAGAGGTCGCAGGTTTGGGAGGTGCTGCTGAAGAAGCCTTGGTGAGTTGCTGCAGTGCATCTTGTAGATGGTACATACTGCAACCACGGTACGCCTGTGGTGGAGGTAGTGAATGTTTAAGGAGGTGGATGGGGTGCCAATGAAGCGGGCTGCTTTGTCCCGGATGGTGTCAAGCTTCTTGAGTGTTGTTGGAGCTGCATTCATCCAGGCAAGTGTAAAGTATTCCATCACACTCTTGACTTGTGCCTTGTAGATGGTGGAAAGGCTTTGGGGAGTCAGGAGATGAGTCACTCGCCGTAAAATACCCAGCCTCTGACCTGCTCTTGTAGCCACAGTATTTAGTGGCTGGCCCAGTTAAGTTTCTGGTCAATGGTGAAACCCAGGATCTTGATAGAAACATAGAAACATAGAAGATAGGAGCAGGAGTAGGCCATTCAGCCCCTTGAGCCTGCTCCGCCATTCAATAAGATCATGGCTGATCATCCAAATTCAGTACCCTGTCCCTGCTTTCTCCCCATAACCCTTGATCCCTTTAGCCTTAAGAAATATATCCAACTCCTTCTTGAATATATTTAATGAATTGGCCTCTACTGCCTTCTGTGGCAGAGAATTCCACAGGTTCACCACTCTCTGGGTGAAGAAATTCCTCCTCATTTCTGTCCTAAATGGTTTACCCCTCATCCTTAGACCGTGACCCCTGGTTCTGGACTCCCCGACCATCGGGAACATCTTTCCTGCATCTAGTCTGTCCAGTCCTGTCAGAATTTTATAAGTTTCAATGAGATCCCCTCTCATTCTTCTAAACTCCAGCGAGTATAAGCCCAA
This sequence comes from Somniosus microcephalus, assembly GCF_052327205.1. Lineage (NCBI taxonomy): Eukaryota > Metazoa > Chordata > Chondrichthyes > Squaliformes > Somniosidae > Somniosus > Somniosus microcephalus. The sequence goes on from NC_140992.1 coordinate 171,227,521, forward strand.
TCGACCCAATCTCTCCTCATACGTCATTCCTGCCATCCCAGGTATCAGCCTGGTGAATCTTAGCTGAACTCCTTCCATGGCAAGAACATCCTTCCTCAGATAAGGTGACCAAAACTGCACACAATACTCAAGATGTGGTCTCACCAAGGCCCTGTACAACTGCAGCAAGACATCCTTGTTCCTGTACTCAAACCCTCTCACTACGAAGGCCAACATACCATTTGCCTTCTTAACCGCCTGCTGCACCTGCATGCTTACCTTCAGCGACTGGTGCACAAGGGCACCCAGGTCTCGTTGCACTTCCCCTTCTCCCAATCTATTGCCATTCAGATAATAATCTGCCTTCATCTTTTTGCCACCAAATTGGTAACCTCACATTTATCCACATTATATTGCATCTGCCATGCTTCTGCTCAATCACCCAACCTGTCCAAATCATCCTGGAGTTTCTCGGCATTCTCCTCACAGCACACACACCCACCCAGCTTTGTGCCGTCTGCAAACTTGGAGATATTACATCTAGTTCCCTTGTCTAGATCATTAATATATATTGTGAATAGCTGGGGTCCAAGGACCGATCCCTGCGGTACCCCACTAGTCACTGCCTGCCACTCGGAAAAAGACCCGTTTATTCCAACTCTTTGCTTTCTGTCTGCCAACCAGTTCTCTATCCAAGTCAATACCTTGCCCCCAATCCCATGTGCCTTAACTTTACATGCTAATTTCTTATGCGGGACCTTATCGAAAGCCTTCTGAAAGTCCAAATACACCACATCCACTGGTTCTCCCTTATCTATTTTACCAGTTACATCCTCAAAAAATTCCAGTAGATTAGTCAAGCACGATTTACCTTTTGTAAATCCATGTTGACTTTGTCCGATCCTGTCACTGTTTTCCAAGTGCTCTGCTATTACATCTTTTATAATGGACTCTAGCATTTTCCCCACTACCGATGTCAGGCTTACCGGTCTGTAATTCCCTGTTTTCTCTCTACCACCTTTTTTGAATAGTGGGGTAACATTAGCTACCCTCCAATCCATGGGAACTATTCCAGATGGTGGGGAATTCGGCAATGGTAATGCTGTTGAATGTCAAGGGGCGGTGATTAGACTCTCACTTGTTGGAGATAGTCATTGCCTAGCACTTGTGTGGCGCGAATGTTACCTGCCACTTATCAGCCCAATGTCATCCAGGTCTTTGCTGCATCCGGGCATGGACTGCTTCATTATCTGAGGAGTTGTGAATGGTGCTGAGCACTTTGCAGTCTTAGCGAACATCCCTAATTCTGACCTTATGATGGAGGGAAAGTCATTGATGAAACAGTTGAAGATGGTTGGGCCTAGTAGACTGCCCTGAGGAACTCCTGCAGCAATGGCCTGGGACTGAGATGATTGACCTCCAACCATCAAAACCATCTTCCTTTCTGCTAGGTATGACTCCAGCCAGTGGAGAGTTTTCCCCCTGATTCTCATTGACTTCAATTTTACTAGAGATCCTTGACGCCTGTAAGCCTTTCTCTTACTACTGTTCGGACTTCGAGAATTACGAATAAGCGTAACAATCACAGATAAGTATTTGATCAATAAAATTGGTCTTTATTCACACTACAGTTCAAAATTCAAGTGTACATCGAAGCATTCTATCGCAAACAATGGCCCAGAAATTCGCGTCGGGGGCTTCCCGCGGGTGCAAGCCCCCGACCTACACTTACCTAGCGCGCGCCGACAGTTGAGGCCTGGGCCTGCGTGGATATCCTGTCTGTGGCCCGGTTCAGCTCCCGGCGCGCTGTGCTTGCGTGACCCAGCGGCGTACTTAGTGCAATGCGTCGGCTGGGATCACGTGAGCACTGGGCAACCAATCGGAGGATGCAAAAGTTCATTCATGAGTTTGACAGTAAGAACTGTCAAACTCATGAAAACTCCGGGCGCCCAAAACAGTACTTAAACTTGAAATAAAATTTACAAAAACATTGCACTATTTAAATGAACTATAAATAACTTTAAATAACTGTTTCAAACAATAAATTAAATTTTTGAAAAAATAATTTTATAAAAAATCGGGACTAAAAATTCACTTACCTTACTGTAAAGTCTTTAAAAATAATAAACCTGTGGAAAAAAATGTCTAATTTAAATTATTAGACCACTTACCTTTTAAAATTAAGTCCTTACGTCTGCTTTTTTCAAGTGTAAAAAGTGGAGGCCTTCACGCACGGGCAAACCTGGAAAAAAAAGGAAGTTCAACGCGCACGCGCAGACTCCTGCACGCACGCGTTCGACCTCTGAACCCCTTGGTTCAGAGGATCGGAAATGCCGGTTTCCCACGCATGCATAGTGCATGCAAGATTCCGGCACTTCCGTCAGGTCCACGCACGAGTACTCCATCTGTACTCACGCGTTGGGACCCGAATTTCTGGGCCAATATGTTTCCAATTTACCATACATAAACGTTCCTCCCCAGCAACTTATCCCAAGTCAACCATACTTAAAAATACCTTTGAACAATATCTAAGCACTATGTCCGACATTTATACATACTCCTTTATCTCTGGGTGACGGTCCCGAAAAGTCATAAGTCGAAAACATAGACTGGCCAGATTTCTTTTTTCCTCTGTTCTTCCACTTTTGTCTTCTTTCTTTCTGAATTTCCCACTTTTGGGTTATCTCTTTATAGTGCCTTCCTGCCGGCTTCCCTTGTATATCACTGTTAAGTCTGTGTGTTATATTGCGAATTACTACACAGACCACAAGAGTAAATTTTAACAGGTCTTTACTAGTCGAAGGTCAGGGCGGAACTGCCCAATAAATCATTACACAGCACTTATATACCGGTGTGGTCACCACCGGTATTACAGTATACAGCAGCCAAGATAAAGTAGTGCAACCCTTAAAATAGTTCTCTTAAAGGTGGAACGGTTACATACACTACAATCCTCCCTTTTTAGCTTAACAGTATATATTCCCCATTAAACATAACACCATAACATATATACACAACTTCATGCAAAAACAGTTCACAGATTCAGTCTCTCTGGAGGCTTCCTGACTCGGTCCGGATAACGCCTCGGTGGTGTAGTAGTTTTCGGTGGTGTAGTAGGTTTTCGTTGCTGGGGTGACTCATCTAATAGTCCTTCCCTGGACTTAACAGCTTGAACTTTCGTAACTTCAGAACCAGCATTGTTGACTTCTAAAGGCTCGAGTACCTTGGGAAGTTTTTCTGCTTCCAGACTGATTTGGCTCAGTTCGGAGGGACCATGTGCATGACCTGGTAGGGGTGATAATGGTTCAGATGAGTCATCATCTTCTGCTTCCTCTCTATTGTCTTCTATTTCCTCCCTCACTTCAGCTTTTGCCTCTGCCACCAATTCTCTGAGTGGCTTATTACTGCTGACACTGCTCACAAAAGGGTGCTCTTTCTTCTTAGCTTTCAACTGATCGATGAATTTGACATATTCCCTTTCTTGCTCAGCTTTGATTCGTTTGGCCTCATCGCGCAGACGGTTTGTGTGTTCCTGATTCATTTTCTCAATCAACTGCTTCTGCTGTCTTCCCAGATTCTCCAACTCTGTGTCAAAGAACTTTTTCTTTGCATTCATCTCTTGCTCAAAACGGCGGATCATTTGTTCTAATTGCTGTTGTAGTTTGAAATTGAGTTGAGTTCCTTAGAAATGTGCATGTCTGTAGACTGGACAGACTCAGAATTCTCTGTCAAACTATGTTGTTGTTGTTCAGTGGAATTCTGTTCTGATACTTTGTTCTCTTCTGAAGCCTTTATGCACTCCTTCGTTTTTCCATCATTAGTCTGCAAGTCCATTTTAGACTTGTCTTTTGCACCTGGGCTGGTCTTACCATCATCAGTTCCAGAGTCTGAGCTGATTGTCTTCACCGAGTTCTCACTCTCTGCTTTGTCACTGTCACAGCTGCATATGCCCTCATCCAATATTCTGGACAATCGTTCAGGTTTGACATCTTTTTTTCCGGAATCTACCGTTATTGCTTTTAGGGAGTGCCAGTCCATATTTATTTTCCTGATCCACTCCCGTCCCAGAAGTGGTGGACCTCCCTCAGGTAGTACATATATGTCCATTCCTCGGTGTTCTTTGCCCTTGTGTACCACCTTGACTTTTATCTTTCCGATGGGGTATACTCTTTGCCCCGTGTATCTCTGCAATACTATCTCCGTATCCCGTAGGGGAATACGTGTGAATAACCTTTTGTAATCTTGCTTATTCATGACCGTCAACGCCGATCCGGTGTCCAATTCCATCTTCACCTGGACTCCTGCTATCTGAAGTGTGACCCAGATAGTTTGTAGGTCAGCTTCCTTACTCACATTGTGAATTCTCAGACTACCCAGTTCCTTGCTGTTGGAGTCTGAGTCCGAATTCTGTTCATCCGAACTCTTCTCAGCCACCTTATGTACCTTTCTGCACTTTTCCTGCGGTGACTTTTTGTTGCTGGTCTTCTTTCCTGACCGGCATACTTTAGCTATGTGACCAAGCTTGCCACATTTTCTACATTCCTGGTTTTTAAACCAGCATTGGTTCTGATCGTGTGTTGTCTTCCCACAACGATAACATTTCGTTGTACCCAAAGCCATTTGATCTACGCTGAGTACCGCTGCCTTCAGCCGCATTTCCGCAGTGCCTCTCGCTGCGGCTTCGTGCGATGCTGCAATAGTGACAGCCTTATCAAGTGTAAGATCATTCTCTTCAAGTAGCCGCTTTTGTGTTCCTTCTTTCGACAATCCACACACGAATTTGTCTCTCAGTGCCTCTGTCAGTCTTTCCCCAAACTGACAGTATTTCGCTAGCTTATGCAGTTCAATTAAATACTCTGCGTTGCTTTCTTCTTCCCGTTGCGTTCTCGCATAAAATTTAAATCGTTCCGCTAACATCAGCGGTGTGGGGTTCAAATGATTTCTCAGGACAGCAACAATATTAGCGAAAGTCTGATCCGCCGGTTTAGCTGGCGATAGAAGATGCTTCAATAGCCCGTATGTCTTCGCACCCATTGAGTTTAGTAAGGTTAGTGCTTTATCTTGATTTGATATTTTATTTGCCTTACGATAAATCTCTATGCGTTCTACATACGTGGCCCAATCTTCAACATCGGGATCGAAATCATTGATGTTACCACGCTTAGGCATCCTCGCAATCTTCTTGAGAAACAAAAAGAATTTTTTTTTTTCTTTTACAAAATGGCGGTTTCCCGCGCTTGTCTTCTTCCCCCGCCTACGAAAATGGTGGCTTCCCGCGTTTGCCTTTCTCCCCCACTGGCTGTAATGGCGATTGCCGTATTGCTGCGTTCGCCCTCCCCAGCGGTTCTCGAATCGTGCCTCCCAGCCCCTCTTGCAGTCCGGTCCTTTCCCCCCGGCTGCGGCTGAGTTCTCCGCGGTTTTTTTTTAAATTTTCTCCCGTGCCTGACGCTGTCCCGGTCGCTGCGCCTTGCGGCCTCGGTAGCTGCCCGGCCTTTTTCACCGGTCGCGGTCGAGCTCTCTCTTGACGCTGTTGCGTCTCCCAGCCCGCTTGCAGCCCGGTCTCTCACACCGGCTGCGTTTGCATTCACCGCGGCTTCCGTGCCTTACGCTGCCCCAGTCTCAGCGCCTCTGGCCCCGACTTCTGTCCGGCTCTTTTCCCCGGCCGTGGTCGAGTTCTCCACCCTTATATCCTCCATTTTTCCCTCCCCTACTTCACAGCCAACGTGGCCGACTTGCTGCTCGTCGCTGATCGGCTTACCCACCACCGTGATAGAAGGGATGATCACTGCCTGTTGCTGATGGAAGGCTTCGTGTCAGAATTCTTCCTTTGCTCTGCAGACCCGAGTCTTTTCGCAGCAGAATGATGAGGGCGGATGCCTATTCTCGACGCCCGTTAAACTGCCTTGGATGTATCTCTGCCGCAGGGTAAGATCGTACTCGTCACCGCTATTAAGTCTGTGTGTTATATTGCGAATTACTACACAGACCACAAGAGTAAATTTTAACAGGTCTTTACTAGTCGAAGGTCAGGGCGGAACTGCCCAATAAATCATTACACAGCACTTATATACCGGTGTGGTCACCACCGGTATTACAGTATACAGCAGCCAAGATAAAGTAGTGCAACCCTTAAAATAGTTCTCTTAAAGGTGGAACGGTTACATACACTACAATCACCATCTGCCTCCCTCTGATAGGTCAATCAAAACCTTCCCTGACTGGGGTTCCTTCTGCATGACACGTTCATGTTCCTGTGATGTGTGTGGGGCGGGACCTCCTCTTCAACCCAGTGTCTCTTTCCTGTCCATGTGGCCTTACAAACAAAGGACCCCCTGCTGACCTCCGAGTATTCCATAACCATTTCACAATTCATTCTGAACTTCGATCTCCACACGGTAGCAGCGGTTTTATTACAGTTTTTAGAATCTTACATGCCACACTCAGTCAAGTGCTGCCTTGATGTCAAGGGCAGTCACTCTCACCTCAGCTCTGGAATTCAGCTCTTTTGTTCATGTTTGGACCAAGGCTATAATGAGGTCTGTAGCCGAGAGGTCCTGGCAGAACTCAAACTGAGCATCAATGAGCAGATTATTGGTGAGTAAGTGTCGCTTGATAGCACTGTCGACGACACCTTCCATCACATTGCTGATGATTGAGAGTACGCTGATGGGGCAGTAATTAGCTGGATTGGATTTGTCCTGCTTTTTCTGGACAGGACATACCTGGGCAGTTTTCCACATTGTCGGGTAGATGCCAGTGTTGTAGCTGTACTGGAACAGCTTGGCTAGAGGCGCAGCTAGTTCTGGAGCACAAGTCTTCAGCACAACAGCTGGGATGTTGTCAGGGTTACGTCAAATGGCCTGTTTTTGTGCTGTATATTCTATGCAATTCCTCATCCTCTCTGCAGCCTTTGACACATTTTACCACTCTATCCCCCTCCAACACCTCTCCTCCGTTGTCCAGCTGACTGGGACTGCCCTCGCTTGGTTCCATTCTTACCTATCTAGTCATAGCCAGAGAATCTCCTGTAATGGCTTCTCTTCCCACTCCTGCACTATTGTTACCCTGGACTCCTCAAAGATCTATCCTTGGCCCCCTCCTCTTCCTCACCTGAGCTGCCTCTCAGTTACATCACCCGACGATATGGCATCAGGTTCTACATGTCCGCTGATGACACCCAAGTCTACCTCTCCTCCACCTCTCTATGTCCCTCCACTGCCTTTGTGTTGTCACACTGCTTGTCCGACATCTAGTTGTGGAACATAACATAAGAACATAAGAAATAGGAGCAGGAGTAGGCCATACGGCCCCTCGGGCCTGCTCCGCCATTCAATAGGATCATGGCTGATCTGAATCTAGACTCACGTCCACTTCCCTGCCCTCTCCCCGTAACCCCTAATTCCCTTATCTGCTTGGAAAATGTCTATCTCCATTTTAAATTTATTTAATGTTGCAGCTTCCACAGCTCTCTGGGGTAGCAAATTCCATAGATTTACTACCCTCTGAGTGAAGAAGTTTCTACTCATCTCAGTTTTGAAAGGGCAGCCCCTTATTCTAAGATTATGCCCCCTAGTTCTAGTCTCACCCATCAGTGGAAACATCCTCATCGCATCCACCCAATCAAGCCCCCTCACAATCTTATATGTTTCGATAAGATCGCCTCTCATTCTTCTGAACTCCAATGAGTAGAGGCCCAACCTACTCAACCTTTCCTCATACGTCAACCCCCTCATCTCTGGAATCAACCGAGTGAACCTTCTCTGAACCGCCTCGAGAGCAAGTATATCTTTTCTTAAATATGGAAACCAAAACTGCACGCAGTATTCCAGGTGTGGCCTCACCAATACCCTGTATAACTGCAGCAAGACTTCCCTGTTTTTATACTCCATCCTCCTTGCAATGAAAGCCAAGATTCCATTGGCCTTCCTGATCACCTGCTGCACCTGCATACTAACTTTTTGTGTTTCATGCACCAAGACCCCCAGATCCCTTTGTACTGTAGCACTTTGCAGTTTCTCTCCATTTAGATAATAACTTGCGCTTTGATTTTTTCTGCCAAAGTGCATAACCTCACACTGTCCAACATTATATTGCATCTGCCAAATCTCTGCCCACTCACTTAGCCTGTCTATGTCCTTTTGCAGGTTTTTTATGTCCTCGTCACTCACTGCTTTCCCTCCCATCTTTGTATCGTCGACAAACTTGGATATGTTGCACTCGGTCCCTTCCTCCAAATCGTTAATATAGATTGTAAAGAGTTGGGGTCCCAGCACTGACCCCTGCGGAACACCACTAGTTACTGATTGCCAGCCCGAGAATGAACCATTTATCCCAACTCTCTGTTTTCTGTTAGATAGCCAATCTTCCACCCATGCCAGTATATTACCCCCAATCCCGTGATTTTTTATCTTGTGCAGTGTGGAACCTTGTCAAATGGATCAAAGCTATCATCTTTGGCCCCCACTATTAAGTCCATACCCGAGATACAAATTCGATTATCCTCCCCAGCCATTATCTCAGGCTGAAGCCAACTGTTCGCAATCTCAGCGTCCTATCCGACCTTATATTGTCTCCATCACAAAGTCTGCCTACTTCCAACTCCATAACCTCAACCACCTCCACCCCTACATCAATCCATCTGCTGCTGAAACCCTCATCAGTGCATTTGTCACCTCCATACTTGACTATTCCAATGCTCTCCTGGCTTGCCTCCCATCCTCTACCCTCTGTAAACCTTAACTCATCAAAATTCTGCTTCTCGTATCCCAAGTCCCGCTCATCCATCACCCCTGTCATTGACTCCTGGCCCCCGAATGCCTCCTATTCAGAATTCTCATTCTTGTGTTTAAATCCATCCATGGCCTCGCCCTTCCCTAACTCTGTAACCTCCTCCAGTGCTACAACCCTCCCTAAACACCGTTCCACTGATTCTGGCCTTTTGTACAAAACCCCTCCTTTATCCCAGTAGCTGTGCCTTCAGCTGCCTAGGCCCAATGTTCTGGAATTCCCTTCTTGAGACCCTCCATCGCTCTCTTCTTTTAAGGCCCTTCTTCAAACTCCACCTCTTTGACCAGTCATTTTGGCCAGCTTGTCCTAACATCCCTTTCTTCAGCTTGGCATCCATTTATTTCTGATTACACTCCATGGGATGATTTTATATGTTAACGGTGCTATAGAAATGCAAGTTGTTGTGTCCTCTTCCGCTTTCTGAAGCCTGGTAAGTCACGACAGCGATTGTGTCATTTCCAGTAAGCTAAATACAGTCATTAGGGTTTCTATTCCATACCTGGGCGACACTACAGTACCAAATATTGAATGTTTTAAGGTCATACTTCAGTCTATAGGAACAGTAGGCTGCTTCTGTGAGTGGGCCTTGACACTTGGTAAAGCCTAGCAGCATAACAGGTGGGTCTATCAAAATCAGCATCTGACCAATTTACCTACACCTGACCTGGACATGCCTGATGTTGACACAGGGTGACAATACAGGCAAAAGTTTTACACCATCCAACAACAACAACAACTTGCATTTATATAGTGCCTCTAACCAATGTTCTGTGGCGGTCCTACTGGTTGTCCTTTACATTGAGATACATAATTCCCTTTAACTTAACTTACCTATGTATGTATAACTTACCTAACTGTATGTACTTAACTTACTTATTTGTACAACTTACCAGTTGGGGCTGTTGCCCCTTTAACTTACCTGTTGGACCGTTGCCCCTTTAAGAGGCGATCTAACGCGCTGACGTCACGCATCACGTGATGTATGCGCGCCGGCCGCCGGCCCAACTCGGGTTTCCTAGGCGGCCGTTGGCATAGCCCGGCCTACCGCGACTTCGGCCGCATCGGCCAGCAGGCGGGAGCGAAGCAATCCTCCACTCCCGCGGCAAGTACCGGCACAGCCCGGCCTCGCAACCTCGGCCTCAAAGGCCAGCCTCCGTACCGGGGAGATGTACCGATGCAACGGCGCAGGTCACGTGACCGCCTAAGCGCACGCGAACGTGTTGACGTCACGATGCGGTCACGTGACGCCCAAAGCGCGGGAATATAGAGCAGAGCGTAATGAGGTCATGACGCTCCCCACGGGACTGGGAACTCAGTCCTTGTGGAGTCCCCGCTGGGACAAGACCTGCAACATGGTGCTGCTGCAGTCAGCCATCTTACCTGCTACCTTACCTGCTGTAATTATCCTGTTCTGGTAAATAAACAACTTATTTATAGTTCGTCGAAGTTAAACTCTTTCATTTCGTGGCGATTTACACGAACCGCTACATTGGTGACCCCACGACGTGAGTACGGGAGCTCATCAATTCCAATGCTACATTGGTGACCCCACGACGTGAGTATGGGAGCTCATCAATTCCAGCGCTACAATTGGTGAACCCGTATCCGTGAACGATTATCACGGTAGCAACGCACGCCTGAACCTCGTCTTCACTCAAGACGACCAACGCACAACCGACGAACAACACGGAACAGCAACCGCTTAACACCGATTCCACCAAAAGCGACCCCGTCTTTGCGAACGTTTTCGCAACGGAAGCGCAGCTTGGAGGTGAGCCCGTTTTTTATGAATAATTTCATAGAAGTAGAGCACGACCAACGGCAACCGTCGTCCACCAGCGCTACAATTGGTGGGTTTGTGAACGTTTTTCACAAACGAAGCACGCTATGGAAGCATCAGCCATTCTGCTGTCGCTACCACAATCCAGGGAGCCATGGACTCCCTCGTGCTTTATGAAGGAAGAAGCCCTGTTTGCCGAGAACATCGATGCGGCACAGACCACGGTCTCCGTATTCGATTCTTCTACTGCCACACGGATCGTTTGCCTCTACATCCAAAGTAACAGCAAGTATACATCTCTCCAAGCGCGGGGTACAGCATGTTCGGGCCCACAAGATCGGAGCGCACCCCGCGGGGATACCACGAGGACTCACCCCTGCAAAATACGAGGATGCACTCCTCGCTCACGAGAACCCCTCCCTCGTGAACACCGATGACTTTTTCCCCGCCGACGACGCACCAGCTTTTCAGCTTACTGGTTGTGTTACTTACTACACGATTCGGCGTGAACAAAAATGTGCCGCCCTACTGGTTGTTTTTTCCTAAATTTACAACTGTTACAAGTGTTGCCGCCCTCCAGGCAGAGTTAACCTCTCCTGAAAGCAACAACAACCTGGACCGTTGCTGCCCTTTCTCCAGTTTTCCCTTTAACAAACGCAAATGTCTATTGAAGCTGCACACATCGAGGACGGGTCCAACGGGCATCCTGCGGCCGCGATCAGCTACGTGAAAGTTGCTAGCCTCACCGATCACAGATCAACGCAGCAACTCTTCACCCTCCATTCCGTTCATGTCGTAGCATTATGGCATGCACTGTTCTGTGCGTTCCAGCCTCCTGAAGGTTTCGCTCACCAGTCAACGGAGACATCGCCCGCGTCCGCCCAATTTGCCCGTCACTCTGACAAGGCCTGCTGTTTCACACGTTTCTATGGTCCTTCGCCTGACGGATACGTTTTAGTCGCCATGACGCGCGTAAGGATCCGTTTACGAGCAGTATTTTTATACCTCGTCTACCAAGTTGAGACAGCATGACCGCTGTGACCATCAGCTTGTCAGACCATCTCATCCTTGGACTTTCGTTAAAGCGAATTCTGGGGAGGCTTGTGTGGCGGTCCTACTGGTTGTCCTTTACATTGAGATACATAATTCCCTTTAACTTAACTTACTTATGTATGTATAACTTACCTAACTGTATGTACTTAACTTACTTATTTGTACAACTTACCAGTTGGGGCTGTTGCCCCTTTAACTTACCTGTTGGGCCGTTGCCCCTTTAAGAGGCGACCTAACGCGCTGACGTCACGCATCACATGACGTATGCGCGCCGGCCGCCGGCCCAACTCGGGTTTCCTAGACGGCCATTGGCATAGCCCGGCCTACCGCGACTTCGGCTGCATCGGCCAGCAGGCGGGAGCGAAGTGATCCTCCACTCCCGCGGCAAGTACCGGCACAGCCCGGCCTCGCAACCTCGGCCTCAAAGGCCAGCCTCCGTACCGGGGAGATGTACCGATGCAACAGCGCAGGTCACGTGACCGCCTAAGCGCACGCGAACGTGTTGACGTCACGATGCGGTCATGTGACGCCCAAAGCGCGGGAATATAGAGCAGAGCGTAATGAGGTCATGACGCTCCCCACGGGACTGGGAACTCAGTCCTTGTGGAGTCCCCGCTGGGACAAGACCTGCAACATGGTGCTCCTGCAGTCAGCCATCTTACCTGCTACCTTACCTGCTGTAATTATCCTGTTCTGGTAAATAAACAACTTATTTATAGTTCGTCGAAGTTAAACTCTTTCATTTAGTGGCAATTTACACGAACCGCTACAGTTCCCTCTTAATTTTTTTTGGTGTGTGGTCCCTTTAAGTGGCTGCGTGCCCCATTCAAATTTTCGCGCATGCTCGGTTTCTCCCATATCGAAGCCGGTGAGCAGCCTGCGTGGGACCTCCAGACCACTGCGCAGCCACGCAACTTAGCAGGAACATTGCCTTTGACGTAGCAGAAGGTCCCATGGTGCTTCACAGGAGCGTAATCAGACAAAAACTGATACTGAGTCAAAGAAGGAGACATTAGGACAAGTGACCAAAAGCCTGGTCGAAGAGGTGGATTTTAAAGGAGGTGAGAGAGGTGGAGGGGATTCCAGAGCTTGAAGTCTAGATGATTGAAGGCATAGCCACCAATGGTGGTACAAAGAAAATCAGGGATGCTGACATCTTTCAAAATGAAATTGCTCTCTCCCTTTGAGGATGTTTAATCGTTCTCTAGCCTTGATTCTCATCCATTAATAAGTTAACTCTCGCACATTCCAGAGAAGTTGTTGGCTGTTGGTTACTGGGTGAAAGATGAGGCAGTCTGCCAACACCATCTAGACAGATCTGTCATGTGGATTGAAGTCGCCCATCACCACCACCCAACTCCTTATCAATCAAGTAGTCCCAGTTGCAGGGCAACAGGGCTGGGATATGTGAGCTAAGGCCCGAATAAGGAAAGAAGGCCAAGAAATACTTCTCTACTTCTCTTCACTGTCACACAATGGTGCAAAGGATCCACAAGGGAAGTTGCATTTAAAATGCAGAAGGAAGATTGTTTTTAACTTGTGTAAGGTTGCAAGAATTTCGGAAAATTTCTACAGCCCCCGAAGATAATTTTTTTGATTAAAGAAAACCTGGGTGGAATATACCTTAAAAACCCAGGGTATCAAAATGGCTGTCAGGCCTCGTGGCAGAAGACAAAAGATAGCCTGCTTGTATATCTTCAATCACGGGCTGACAAAGGATTTGAAAAAAACACCAGCCTGCGCGAATGTTGAAGTACTTGAAACTGTCAATCAACTGCAGTTTAGGAAGTTTCACCCACAGGACAAAGGATGTTTGTTTACAGAACTCTACAATGTTGACTCAAATGTTTAAGTACTTAAAGCTGTCAATCAGTTGCGGTTGGGTGGTGACCGCAGGACAATGCTTTGTTTACAAACCACTTGAGTGCTGTTGACTGAACACTTAAGGATTCAGTGGGACATTTCAAACTGGTCGAAAACCAGTCAAATGAATGGGAAAACACATTCAAACCCATTACAGTCGATGGGGACAGATCGATCCCTTTTGTATAGCCCAGATACATCCAGATTTGGGCGCCAAGATAACGGCTCCCAATGGGGTAAAAAGATAGCTCCTCAGGAAGCCATTTTCTCTCTCTCTCTGCCGCCTCGCCTCCGTGCCCTGCCTGCAAGAAGAACAGCTCAGGAGCCCGCCCAAAGAAGTGGAATACCAGCAGTTACTTTGAATTACTGGGGTATCTCTACTTCAGGGCGGTGAAGAATCCAAGGCAGGACCGCAGAGGCATGGAGCAGGCGTTGACTGGTGAGCATAGATTTTCTGGCCCATTACAAGGCAACCTAGATAGGTATTAGGGGTGGGGATTAAAGGGGAATTTTAGTCAATTTTCCCTCTATATGTCCGTTTCTCCTCCCCTATTAAGCAAAGGTGTGCTGTACTAAGTAAAAGTGCTGTATTAAGTAAAAGTGTGCTGTATTAAGCAAAGGTGTGCTGTATTAAGTAAAAGTGTGCTGTATTAAGTAAAAGTGTGCTGTATTAAGCAAAGGTGTGCTGTATTAAGCAAAGGTGTGCTGTATTAAGCAAAGGTGTGCTGTATTCATTATTTTCAATTTATTTCTTTTTATTTCAATAAATACTGGTCTTCTTTGCACCCAACCACAAGTCTCATTTTGTCTATATCACTACTGAAATAAGTCTGGCGGTCAGAACCAGAAAAGGGGAGCGATTCGAAACCACACGGGACTCTGGAGCAGCTCAGATACTTCTGACTGGCCAGAGACAATAACCCCAGTAACCCCTCCTATTTCTACACTTGTCTCCCATTTCTCTCCTCTTGCCATTTGGCACCAAGTGTTTGTTCTTCTCCCGCTATATGTATCATGAATATGGGGCAGCCCTGATGAACCAGCTGGTCTTTTCCTGCTTGTCATTTTTGTATGTTTGTATGTTCACTGCGACACTGAGATGAGAAGTGAGAGTCATGGATTAGAATCAAACTCACATTTGTCCCCTCCACCCCCTGCCACAAGAAGAAATACAGCTGGGTTCCTCTTCATGTTAGTAGCCCAGCTGAGGAATGGAAGGGATGCACCCAACTGAGGCAAATGCAACCAATGGGCAGCCATGGGACCATCAGTTGGGTGGGACTTGAGGCCTCAACCATTGGAACCAGCCAGTTTCCCACCATTCATGTTAAAAAACACACACACACATTGTCCAGAAAGTATGAAAGTAATATAAATGAATTCATCATTTCCAGAGAGAAAATTAATTTTGGTTTCCACTCCTGTTTGCGGTTGGTTAAAAACCCCTTTGTCAGGTGGAAATGCCTTGCGTGGAAATGACTGTCTCATTGAACCAAGATCACGAGGTTTTTGTCCGAGGTACACGGTGTTCCCTAGAGCAGATTATGTTTGTTCAGGCACTCCAGGGGGCGGCTGACATGAATAAAGCAATCAGGCAGTCAGCTATCACTGGTTTGCTTGACACCACTGCAGCACGCTTGTCCCCTGCTGTACAGCGAACTGACTTCTTTGACCTCCCTGCCCATTTACCATGAGTAAAATGTCACACCTCTCAGATTGAACTCATGACAGCAATTTAGGCTGGAACGGTGGAGGAATAACTTCATGATCAAAGTGCAGAGCACATCGAGGGTAACAGTCCCGTCACTGTAAAGTTGACTGCCAGCCCCGGGGTCAGACAATGAAACACATTTGCCATCAGTCTCCTTCACAAAGTAGCTGCTTTCGGGAAGCAGTGGTTTGGCCCTGAATGCAGTTTCTTATCCTCTCCTGCTTTTAAACAGATTTCTCTCACTTGCTCAGGGTGTCCCCTCCACTGTAGCTTTCAAAAGCTCTTATAATAATTTGTCCATGACTACACAAACCACTCTGGGTGCAGTTATATTGTGTATAAGTAAAACAGGTTTATTAAGCATTAAACATCCAGTACAAGAAGATAGTCACAGTCTGTTCGTTCGAACCCTGGTGCTCCTTCTGAGTGACTGTGGCGCGGTCTCCTGATGTATCTTGCTGTGTTCTGTTGACTGAAGCTCGCGTCCTGGGGCTCTTGCTGTGTTCTGTTGACTGAAGCTTCTATCAATCTCTGGTTACACGGTTCGCTGCTTTCAGTGTTCAAAACCTATATCTTTATACCCTTTTTCCTCTCGTTTTGCCCATGTGGCAGTAATAACCTTCTGACACCTGGTAAATGTCTCGCTTCCCTCGTTAGCCCTCTTATGACCTTATTGATCCCACTAGGTCTTTCTCTGTGCATAACAAAGTGCCCTTATCTTTAGATGTTAACTTTTCACAGACCATTTCTCAAGATGTTGTCTAAACAGTCTGTCCATCCTACAACTGTACCACTGAGGGATATCTCCAACTCCTAGCTCTCTTTTCTGGTTTTTATCTCTTCAAGCATAATATTATCGAATATTATCGAATTCCTCGTCCCCACCAGTCTCCATAACCTTAGCACTGCATTCCGTTACTTCAGTTTTTAGTCAGGTTGGCATAATTTCCCATCCTGCTTTGCTCTCAGCCATTCGCCATTTTATACAGGCTTTTAGGCTTTTAACATACAATTTCACATATTATAGTTATATAAAATGGTTATAGAATCTTAATAATGTTTACTAAAACCTACAGGTACACCCTATCCTACACCACATGCATACAAGTTGTCCCATCTGCTGTTGAGGGTGGAATTCACTGTTTTGGCGGGGGGGGGGGATAGTTTTGTCTCTTTCCTTTTTTCTTGGTTTAATAAGAACATAAGAAAAGTCAAAGGCAAAAGAAGACTATTTGGTCCATCAAAGCTTGTTACCCAACCCATGTTAGCACACAACTGCATTCTGTAAGTCCCCAATACTCCCAAACCCGCAACCTCTACCACCTAGAAGGACAAGGGCAGCAGACGCATGGGAACACCATCACCTCCAAGTTCCCCTCCAAGTCACAAACCATCTTGACTTGGAAATATATCGGCTGTTCCTTCATCATCGCAGGGTCAAAATCCTGGAACTCCCTCCCTAACAGCACTTGTGGGAGTACCTTCACCACACGGACTGCAGCGGTTCAAGAAGGCAGCTCACCACCACCTTCTTTAGGGCAACTAGGGATGGGCAATAAATGCTGGCCTTGACAGCGGCGCCCACATCACCAGAATGAATTTTTAAAAATATTGGGGCAGAAATTCCTCCCCAAATGCGTGAGTACGGAAGGGGTACTCACGCGTCTGGCCGGAGGAAATGCCGGTTTTCAGCATGCACAGCGCATGCGCTGAAAACCGGCATTTCCTCTCCTCTAACCCAAGAGTTGAAGAGGCTAGCGCGTGCGCTGTAGGGGGCAGCGCGTGCGTCTTGGATTTGCTCTGTTTTGGGGGATTTGCGCATGTGTAAAGGCCTCCGGTCTTTACGCTTGTAAAAAGCACACGTAAGTATTTATTTTTACAGGTAAGTGGTGTTTTAGTGTAATTTAGAATTTTTTTTCCCACAGGTTTATTATTTTAAAGAATCTACAATAAGGTAAGTTTAGTTTTAGACCCTTTTTATTAAAAATTTATTTTTTTCAAAAAAAAATATTATTGTTTAAATTATTTTTTTAACTTATTTATACTTAATTTAATGATTGGGATGTTTTTTAAATTTTTATTTAAAGTTTAAATAGTGTTTTGGGCCCCCATAGTTTTCATGAGTTTGACAGTTCTTACTCTCAAACTCATGAATGAACCTTCCCCTCCCCTGATTGGTTGTACAGTGCTCACCTGATCCCAGCCAGCACATCGCACTAACTACGCCGCTGGATCAGGTAAGCACTGCGCGCTGACATCTGAACCAGGCCAGGGACAGGAAATGCAAGCAGGCCCAGGCTTCAGATGTCAGCGCGCAGGGTAAGTGCAGATCGGGGGCTTGCACCCGCGGGAAGCCCCCGACCCGAATTTTTGGCCCATTATTGTCTTTTCTACCCCACTGACATTATTACAATCATTGCTCACTTTTCGAGTAAAGAATTTCTTGATAATATCTGATCTAAATGTACTTTTCACCAAATTGAACTTAATTGTTTTGATCCCATTTCCATGGCTTGCTTGGAAGTAATATTCTGGTTTTATCTTAACTGCAGCATTTAATATTTTAGCCAGATCCACCTTCAATCGTTTTCTTTTCAGATTGTGGAGATAGAGCTCCTCTAACCTCCCTAATAGCTCACCCCCTTTACACTTAGGATCAGGCGTGTTGGTCATCTCCGCACACTCTCTGATGTGTGTGTGTGTATGTTTTATGTGGTGTGGTGATCGGAACTACACAAAGTGCAGCAAAGTGTGGTCTGGCAAATGCATTCCCAACCTCAGCGGGAGCTCTGGGGGTTTCCATGCCGACTGTATAAGGTAAGTTTATGGATATGTGCTCCCAGCAAGTCGGGCTCTGCACCAGGCCATGATCTCATTGAATGTACCCTTGTATCCTCGCATTCTACTCACTGTTTTAATGCCTTAAACATTTAAAGTTATCACTCCTCCAGTCCTTTCTGAGTGTCCTTGTACTGATTCCATTCCATCCATTGTGTTCATTTCTTCCACTAATGTGCAACATTTCTCAATGTTTATTTGCCCTGTTTCTGTCCCATTAGATAACTGATCTAGATTGTTCGGGGACTATTTTGCTGCATCCTGTGTTTCTGCTGCTCTCCCATTAGCATCAACAAACCTGGCAAGTTTACTTTAGAAATAATCGGGTTTAAGCACCTCGTGCTGTCCTGGACTAGAGGAGTAGTCGACCAGATCGCTCTGCAACCAGCCGTTGGCAGCTGTAGGAAACTCTTCCAATCTGCCTCCAGTTTGTTTCCTTTATCTTTCTGGGGAGATCTTTGCTCAGAACCTCCCCATAGTGTCATCATTGAGAGCAGGAGTGTGAGGGTCACTGCACGGACTCACACCCACCATAGTGTTGGAGATGACACTGGGAGTGTGTAGGACCCCTATGCAGACTCTGTGGTGCAGTAACCATGACCTGCTCTTTGACTAAGAGATTAAAAGGTGACCTATTCTGGCTTTCTATGATTGCAGCTCTGTAAACCTGTTTCCCAGCCGTGCTCTATATCCACCAGTCTGTGCTGAGTGTTTACTATTTTGATGGAATGAGGCAGGGAGGGATAAAATGCCAACAGCTAATAATTGGGATGGAAAGATGGCAAAAAAATATATATTCCCCTTGGCTTATATCACAAGATCTGCATTGTCAAAGTTGGGATGAAGGGCTCCATGGAGGAGCTCTGTTAGTGGGCCAGAGGGAACCGACCATCTCTTTTGGGTGTCCCAAGGTTTCAATCCTCGAATTATCTTCACCTTTAATGAAGAATGTGGACATACCTTGAAAAATAACCCCCTGGAAATGACCAGTAACATACAGTTTTGAGTACTGATGTTAGTGGTCGACCTGTATGCTTGTGGTCATTACCAGGAGGACGTTTCCCATTTGCAAATGGCCGTGTGGAATTACAATGCTATGAACAGCATGAGGGGTGAGTAAACTCTAACTTCCCTCATGCAAGTCCGACAGACTGGTACAAAGAGCTGAACTGGCAGAGAAATGGTAATAAGTTACCCATCAGTTTCTGAATTGAAGCATGAAATCAGGGCATATGTGATCGTGAGCAGATTTTGTGGACTTCTTCCAGGCATAATCTTCGAAGAAGAGCAGTCGAGTTATCCCCGGTGTCCTGGTCAATATTTATCCCTTAACCAATACCAATAAAAAAACAGATTATCTGGTCATTTATCTCATTGCTGTTTGTGGGACCTTGCTGTGCGCAAATTGGATGCCACGTTTCCTACATTACAACAGGGACTACACTTCAAAAGTACTTCATTGGCTGTAAAGTGCTTTTGGACATCCTGAGGTTGTGTAAGGCTCAATATAAATGCAAGTTCTTTCTTACAGGACCTATCTTGGTTAGCTCTCTCCAGTATTGTAGAGGATGGAGTAGATCAGCTTCATCTAGTCCACTGGTCTATGTGGCTTTGGATGGTTATGAATCGAGAGCAAGAGATGGGTTCTCATTGGAACCTACTCAACCAGCCTTCAATCTTCCATCACTGGGTGGACGTGAGCTTGCAAGGTGCTGAAATTACCAACTGTGACAAGTAAGAGTAAACTTACTCACAAATTCCCATTCTTTGACTGGCTTTTCCAGTACTGGGACTATGGCCTCATAGTACTCTATCACAATGGTGTCCAACCTGCCACTCTAGGGCCATGTGCAGCCCCTGACACCTGATATTTTGGCCCTTTGAAGTCCTGGCAACTGAACTCAATTTGCACTTATGTGCTGCTTTGTTTAAAGTAATGAGTCCTAGAAGTTTGGAAAGTCCTGTTCTTCATGCTGTTGCCTTATTTTGGATAAATCCTAAATCAGAAGGTCAAAATGTGTTGCATCAGCAATTTGAGATGTATGCAAATTTATGGGAACGTGGAATCAAACTTTATATGTGGACCAAGGCTCCATGGTGTGCACCTAGGTAGCCCAAGAAGGCAAAAGCTTGGACCACCTACCCTATCGCATGCTTTAGAATAGTGGGAATTGTTGATTCCTATCAGTGACCCTCCACTGGAACGTGCATGTGTAGATGTATGGTCAGGACCAGATGGGCTTAGTCATTATTCATGTCTGAGCCTAGACACCGAGTGCAAGCAGCCTATTCGGCTACACTCTGCAGTTGAATAGCCTGCCTGCACTCAGTGTCTAGGTTCATAGCTGAAGGATGAACACTTGGCTGGATACCAGAGAGTGTGCAGGGCCTGTTGAACTGGAGTCTAGCAGAGAGGAGAAATGGAGAGGACAATAGGGAGTAGATCTAGCACTTCTAGCTTTCCCAGCACACCTCACTGCAGCAAGCTCCAGAAAAATGGGAACTGATGGTCAATCTGTGGAATTGGGATGATGTTTGCCCTTAAATTAGAATAAGGCAGCTCCTTCAGAAGGTGATGTGATGCCGCTCCCTAAATTCTCCCAATGCATTTTCAACACTGGTCGCCCTTGATCATGATGATCAATGCAGAAAAGAGGGGAAAAATATAACCCGCGATAAAATGCCTAATAGATTTCCCAATACTCTCTGATTGCCTTTATGTAAATTTCTTTACACCACTCGTGGGCTTGATCAAAGTCCAATAAAATACACATCAATAATATATCTGACAGAGCCGTGAATTCATCAAAAGAATAATCAGCTGAGAAATTCGATTGACTTTAATGAAGAGGTTGTATCTGTGCCCAGTGGAAGCTTAAGAGCCGTGTTGCTCCATGCACAGATTCAGAAACAGTGCCGTGGGCTGCCACATGCACTAACTAGAGTTCACCCAACCACAGTCACTTTCCATAACATTCCCAGAAGTACTTTGGCTGCTGCTTTTGTAGGAATTGCTGCAGTTCTGATTATTAATTTTAAATGAAGATACAGTGCTGTCGACAAGTGCTGCCAGAGTTAGTTAGAGCCCGGCCTGCCCTCTGCCAGCTCTCCGTCTCTGTACTGGTTAAACTTCAGTTGCAAATCTCTTTCTCTGTATCTCATTCTGGCTGTACCTTACCTCTGCCTCTACAATTTGAACGAGTTTACCAAAGCTGTTGTTTTTCTCTTTAATTTTTCTCTCCTGAAAAAAGATCTAAGAAGACCTTTCTCCCTCTGGTTGAGAAGTATGTGGGGGTGGGTGGGGGGATCAAATTAAACACATACCATACTAACATTCTCAATTGGTGGGGTACGCTTCCACTGCTTTCCTGTACCTCACCCAAGTGGCCACTCTTTATGTGTGAGCCTGTACAGGGGGTGATGCACGGCCATACAAGTTGAGCTTTTGTTGGCTCCAGACTCGACTATTCCAATGCTCTCCTGGCTGGCCTCCCACCTTGTGCTCTCCGTAAACTTGAGCTCATCCAAAACTTGGCTGCCCGTGTCCTAACTCGCACTAAGTCCTGTTCACCCATCACCCCTGTGCTCGCTGACCTACATTGGCTCCCGGTCCAGCAACGCCTCGATTTCAAAATTCTAATTCTCATGTTCAAATCCCTTCATGGCCTCCCCCCTGTAACCTTCTCCAGCCCTACAACCCTCCGAGATCTCTGCGCTCCTCCAATTCTGGCCTCTTGTACATCCTCCACTTCCTTCACCCTACCATTGGAAGCCGTACCTTCAGCTGCTGGGGCCCTAATCTCTGGAGTTCCCGCCCTAAATCTCTCTGCCTCTCTACCTCTCTCTCCTTTAAGTCGCTCCTTAAAACCTACCTCTTTAACCAAGCTTTTGGTCACTTGTCCTTATATCTCCTTATGTGGCTCGGTGTCAAATTTAGTTTGGTAATGCTCCTGTGAAGCGCTTTGGTCCTTATTACTATGTTAAAGGTTCTATATAAATGCTAGTTGTTGTTGTTGTTGATTGCTCCCATTGTTGTATGCCAACTTCTGGATATCATAGGCTGTTATACACATCAGATGCTTGGGAAAGGCACAGAACGTAAACCTGCAAACTTAAACAGCAGGGGCACAGACACTGGCCCTGCTAATGAGAGCTAAGTGCCCAGAATTGGGGGCATCGTAGCCTAGAATTTTCTCAACGCACTCGTTGGTGTTAGATTGGGGGTTTAGTGTGTCGCTGACTCCAGTGAATTTCCCGGGATCAGCCTAATTAAAATTAATTGTCAGAGCTCTTGCCGTACCTCGAGAGTCCGCCACTGGGAGGGGGGGAGGGAAATGGCCCCCGGCTGCAGGATTCTGACGCCTGCAGCAGCTTAAAGGGGCTGGCAGGCAAGAGGAATAAATCGATGTTACAGATTTTGAAAAAAGATTCAGTATTGTCACAAGGTGGAACGGCCAATCAATTGACCCTGTACCAAATTAGTCTTCCTGCTTTGGACATTTAAATTTTGAGAAGCTTTGACCCATGTTGCCACGGTGTCAGTGTGGCTCAGTGGGTAGCACTCTTGCCTCTGGGTCAGAAGGTTGTGGGTTCGTAGTCCCATTCCAGAGATTTGAGCACATAGTTTAGGCTGACACTCCAGTGCAGTACAAAGGGAATGCTGCACTGTCGGAGGTGCAGTCTTTTGGATGAGATGTTAAACCGAGGCCCCCTTTGTTCTCACAGGTGGACATATTGCTGTTTGTGGGAGCTTGCTGCACACTAATTGGCTGCCACATTTCCATTACAAGTGACTACACTTCAAAAGTACTTCATTGGCTATAAAGTGCTTTGGGACATCCTGAGGTCATGAAAGGTGCTGTAGAAATGTCTTTCTTTCCGAGCAACTATGGACACCTATTGTATACTGATGTTAGCATCCATTGTTGTTATGACGATAATGATGCAAAATGTGATATATGACACCAGTCTGCCATTATTCTCTCATTTAAATATGGCTGCCCATATTTGGGCTTGCACTTTCCTGGGACTGTTGTCACTTCCACTACAAAATGGGCAGGGATTCAGCAATATGGGACCTTTCCTGATTTCTAGCCCCCATTAACATTGTTAGAGCAGCATGTAAACATGAAGGAAAACCCTGCCTTTTTGTCACTGTGCGTAGCACTGTGAGCAATTAAATAACATATTTTCAATATTCATACTTTTATTTATTTAATCAGGATCAGCATTTACATGAGGTATCTGCTGTGGCTCAGCTGGTAGCTCTCTCACCTCTGAATCCGAAGTTTGTGGGTTCAAGTCCCACTCCAGAGACATAATCCAAGCTAACACTCCAGTGCAGTACTGAGGGAGTGCTGCACTGTCAGAGGTGCCATCTTTCTGATGAGATGTTAAAATGAGGCCCTGTCTTTCTTCTCAGGTGGACATAAAAAAATCTTACGGTACTATTTGAAGAGCAGGGGAGTTCTTTCTGGTGTCTAGGCCAATATTTCTCCCTCAACCAACATCAATCTAGCACATAGTCTAGGCTGACACTTCAGTGCAGTACTGAGGAAGTGTTGCACTGTTGGAGGTGCTGTCTTTCAGATGAGGTTGTGAAAGGCGCTTTATAAAGTCAAGTTCTTGTTTTCGTATGCCTTAAATTGTGTACCAGCAACACACCATAAGGTATTAATCTGTCTCATCTGAGAAGTGTAGGGGAAAAGCAAACGAAGTAGATACCAGCCTTGCTTTATTTCCCTCGACTCCCATCACTCCAAAAAACACTCTTTGGACCAATGCTACAAAGTTGGGACGGGATTGAAAATTGCCTGCAAAATCGAGACAAACCTAAGACTGGGGCAGTTGAAAGGTATGTAGGGAAAACACTTACATGACTGGTAGAGAGCTCACCTTGACAGCAGTCACCTCCACAGCTTCCACCCTGAGCAACTGGGAGTCCCGTTCTTCAGCTGCAAAATGTTCTTTGATCTACTGCAGCCCGGCTGCATTGGGCTTCTTGCCCTTGCATTGTTTTTTTATATAATTTAAGTTTTCTTGCAGCCTTCAGCCACGTCCTCATTTTTAAGATGGTTTTCAAAAGCGTGTGATGTTCTCCTGCAAGGTCCATTGGGAGTCTAAAAGCCTGTGCCAAATATCCCTGCCCTCCTGATCATTGCCTCTTCCACTGTTATATAAACGCAGGAGCTGAACCCAAAGAAAGCAATACCTCAGCTGAAGACCAGTTCCTCTAGCTATCTATGCTTGGGATGCTATGAACGATCCTCGGAAGAGCTCAGAAGGAATAGTCAGTGTGCCATAAAAGGTGAGTGTGGTTGTAATCTTCATAGCCACAAATAGAACTGTGCAGGCAGATGCTCGGCTACAGGTCCTCGTACATTGGCCCAGAAATTTGGGTCGGGGGCTTCCCGCGGGTGCAAGCCCCCGACCTGCACTTACCTTGCGCGCCGGCAGTTGAGCTGTAGGGCTCCGTGGAATTCCGATCCGGGGCCTGGCCCAGCTGCCGGCGCGCAGTGCTTGCGTGTCCCAGGGGCGCAGTTAGTTCGATGCATCCCCTGGGATCACGTGGGCCATGGGCAGCCAATCGGAGGAGGGAAAAGCCCATTCATAAGTCTTGACAGGAAGAGCTGTCAAGACTTATAAATACTACGGCCCCAAAATAGCAGTAAACCTTCAAATAAATTTAAAAAAAACATCACATTGCCCCGATTTAATGCTATAAATAAAGATTGGGGAAATAAGCTTGTTGGAAGCTTTAACAGCCATGCAGATAGGAGAGTGCAATCTGAAAGAAGTTGGTGAATACAGAGTTGAACCATCAGCAAAGGAATGGATAGGGTTTGATGGTGATTGGGAGAAACCATTGATATGGGGAAAGAACAAAATGGGAAAGAGGACCGAGCCCTTGGGGATCTCTGAGTTAGTGGAAAAAGAGTGAAAGGGTCAACCTCAGCACGTAGGAAGCAATTAGCCGGCCAGTTGCAGAGGCAACAAGGCCATCAGATCAACATTTGCGGCAAAAGCTCTACTGAAGATAATGGATTTGGCAAGAACTGTCAAGTTGTTGGTTAATTTGAGTTCCCATAACTTTAAAAAGTAAACATATTGAACAGCAAACATAAAACATGTATGCAAAGTGGACGCATGTCCACTAGTAAAGGTAGGAAAAGAAGGAACCTGGATGAAATGACTTTATCCATTAAAGAAAAAAAGACTTGCATTTATACAAGACCTTATTGCGTCTCTCAGAATATCTCAGATTGCTTCCTCTACAATAAATTACTTCAAAACCATAGTGACTGCTTGTTAGGTAGGCAAATGCAGAATTCATTTTGCAAAAAGCAAATCCCACATATAATAATGAGAGGAATGAATCTTTGTAGTGATGCTGGTTGAGGTAGAAATGTTAGCCAGGAAGAGCTCCCTGCTGTTCTTTATATAAGGGAAGTAATTCCACAATCCTGGGATCCCAGCAGGGAGCCACACTGGTTGTAGAATTAGGGAAACAGTGTTGTAGCTTTATCTCCAACCCTTGCCCCCTGCGAGCATCACTTCCGATTGGAAGTGTGGGATCGCAGAATTACGTCTATAGTGCTATGAAATTTTAACATCCAGAACTGGCAGATGGGATCTCAGTTTACCATTTCATCGGAAGAGTGATGCCTCGGACAATACAGCACTGATTCGGTACTGCGCTGGATTAAGAACTTCAATGGTCTTGAACCATAACCACCTGATTCAGAGGCAAGGGTGCTACCTACTGAGCCAACTGACATTCAACAATTATTGCAAAACTTTCATCACCCGGGCTAATCAATTGTTAGGAATGCACATGGTGATCTTTGGTGAGGCCATATTTGGAACATAGTGTAAAATGTGGGGAAATCCTAGCTTTGAAAGTATTGGATGAAATTTATTAAAAAGCCTTTTCATTGGAGAAAATAAGTTGGGGGAAATAATCTATGTTTTAAATGCTGAGAGTAATAAAACTTGGGCTTTGAGGGCAGAACTGGAGAACATGGGATGTATTTTCCAGTGGCAAGAACTGTCAAGGTGTTGGTTAATTTGAGTTCCCATAACTTTAAAAAGTGAAGCAAGAATAAGGTCTTGTATAAATGCAAGTCTTTTTCTCTTTAATGGATAAAGTCATTTCACCCAGGTTCCTTCTTTTCCTACCTTTACTAATGGACATGCGTCCACTCTGCATACATATTTTATGTTTGCTGTTACCAGTGGTAACACATTCAAAAAATAACAACAACAGCATTAAAATGCCAATAGGAAAAGATACCTCTCCGAGTGTAAAATTAACAGTGTGAAGCAAGGCGAGATGAGAAGCATTTCCCCCACATAGTGAATGCATAGAATAGAGTCCAAATCAAAATTGTTAATACTTTGGCAATTAACTGTTTCACAAAAAAGAACTGCATAAATATCTGGTTAGGAATGGGATTGAGGGCTATAAGAATCGTGGAATCCCTGTGCTGAATGTGATGGTTCCTGAGTTGCTGGAAAAATTATATAAGAGAGGGAATGAGTCTAGGATGCTTAATGTAGGATATAAAATGAAACAGATATTTTGGAGTTTCACTCAGCTTGGGGAGAGAGCAGGTGGAGGGGAGTTTGTTGCTGCAATTTCCTCACAAGATTAAATGGGTTGGGTAAAGTCTATGGTCGAGCAGATTGTCCATGGTGTGTTTGATGGTCAAATGCCCTTCTTCCATTCACCTTCTTATATTCTTGATGCAGCCCTTTAAGAGCTGCTGCCTCATCAGATTTCCCACTTCCCAGCCAATCAATGCACACCCTGCATTGCAGAAAATGGTGGAGGGAGCAGATTCAAATGAATATAATGAGCTGAGCTTGCAATGTCCAGTGAGGCCGAATGTCCCCACTATTGGAGCACGCATCAGACGGCACGCTACAGCTCTAATGACAATTCTGCTAGACTCATAAAGCTGGTCCTTAAAAGTCTTGCATCTCATAGGGAAAGGACAGGGAAGAAAGATGAGATTAGATAGCTCCTGTTAAACAGCAGGTCCCAACACAGGCACAATGGAGCAAATGGGCTCCTTCTTGCTATAAATAAATTTCATCATGATATGATCTAGCACACACCCATCAGAAAAACCCCAGACACCTCTAAATAGGAGACCAATATTCTATGACTAGGTCTATTAAGGCTACGTAGTACAGTAGCCTAGTGGTTATGCTACTGGATTAGAAACCCAATAATTGTGAGTTCAAGTTGCGAAATTGAATTTATAGATCTGGTCACTTGAATCAGTACCCCTCCATGTTAAACATCACTTGGAAGAAGCATTGAGAGTAGCAAGGGCACAGAATGTACTCTGGGTGGGGGACTTCAATGTCCATCACCAAGAGTGGTTCGGTAGCACCACTACTGACCGAGCTAGCCGAGTCCTGAAGGACATAGCTGCCAGTCTGGGCCTGCAACAGATGGTGAGAGAACCATCACAAGGGAAAAACCTACTTGACCTCATCCTCACCAATCTATCTGTTGCAGATGCATCTGTCCATGACAGTATTGGTAGCAGTGACCACCGCACAGTCATTATGGCGACGAAGTCCCATCTTCACACTGAGGACACCCTCCATCGTGTTGTGTGGCACTACCACCGTGCTAAATGGGATAGATTTAGAGCAGATCTAGCAGCTCAAAACTGGGCATCCATGAGGCACTGTGGGCTATCAGCTGTTGTATCCGTGTATTAATGGAGACACGGAATGCAGGAGTTGGTTTAACAGGTGTTTACTGAACAAAGTCTGGAGGTGAACTAGAAGATACAAGACACTATACAGGCTTATATACCCGAGTGGTCACTACCGGTATTACAGTACACAGGGGCTCTTAAAGGTACATACACTACAATTCCTCCCCTTTTAGATAATTAGTACATAACATTTTAAGTAATCATTAATTAACATGTTTACAAGAACAATAATCTACACATTTGCTGCAGTTAATCAATTATAAGTCAGTCTCTCTGGAGGCTTCCTGACTCGGTCCGGATAACGCCTCGGTGGTGTAGTAGTTTTCGGTGGTGTAGTAGGTTCTTTTGGCAAGGTCGATTCGGCTTGAATGCCGGTGTCGGGTTCATCTGGTTCCAGTATCACCGGATCGGAGGTAGATACTATGGGTATCTCTGCTTCATCATTAGGCGTATAGAGTTGTGGTGTAGGTTGTCCCTTTTCGGATGACTCTATGATCTGGTCAGCATGGCGCCTTATTATGCTTTCTCCAATGTCCACGGTATACATCAGCAGTCCTAGTCGTGTGCAAATAGTTCCAGGCTGCCATTTCTCGGTACGGTAGTCCCGGGCCAAAACTTGTTGACCTATCTGGAAGGTTCTAGTTGGCCTTTCATTCATGCCTTGAAATTGCTGGTTCTCTACGTCTCTTCTGATGTTTGGCTTGATCAAATCCAGCCGGCATCTTAGTCTTCTATTGAAAAACATCATGGCAGGAGTTTGGTTTGTAACCACATGTGTTGCATTCCTGTATGCAAACAAGAAGTTATCTACCTTATGTTGTAGATTTATGTCTTCATTACCCATGGCCTTTATGGCCTTCTTGAAGGTCTGGACAAACCTTTCAGCTAATCCATTGGTGGCGGGATGGTATGGGGCGGACGTGTAGTGCTTAACCCCATTGTTTTTTAAGAACTTCCTGAATTCTTCGGACACAAATTGCGGTCCATTATCAGAACAGATCTGTTCAGGCAGCCCATTCCTGGCAAATATGGTCCTTAATACTGTGATGGTTTTTTCCGTGGTGGTGGAGGACATCTTTATTACCTCCGGCCACTTGGAGTGTGAATCAACCGCGATTAAGAACATTGAGTCCATAAATGGACCAGCAAAGTCGATATGTACCCTTTGCCATGGAGATGAGGGCCACTCCCATGGATGTAGAGGGGCTTGTGGTGGGGCGTTTTGGACCTTCTGGCACCCTAGACAGCTCTTGGTCATTTCTTCGATGTCTCCATCGATACCTGGCCACCACACAAACGCTCTGGCTAGGTTCTTCATTTTCACTCCACACAGATGCCCCTCGTGAAGCTCCTTTAGCACTTTATCCTGGAGTTTGGGTGGAATCACCACTCTGGATCCACACATCAAGGTTCCTCGGCACACTGACAGCTGTTCTCTTCTTTGCGAGAATGCTGGCAACAGTGGTTCGCCATGTGCTGGCCATCCCTTCACCGTTAAATTGTAGACTCGTGAGAGAGTCAGGTCATTTCTCGTTTCCTTTTCAATGGTAGAATTTGTTACTGGTAGACATTCCACTATGGTTGAGTGGAACATCTCCACTGGGTCCACTGTAGGTGCCTCTTCTACCATTGGCAATGGTAGGCGCGATAAACCGTCAGCATTCCCATGCTGTCTTGATCTTTTGTATTCTATGTCATATTGGTGTGCCCCTAGGAAAAGGGACCACCTCTGTAGCCTTTGCGCTGTCACAATGGGAACGCCCTTTTTAGGGTTGAATATGGAGACGAGGGGTTGATGGTCAGTCAATAAGGTAAATTTTTGTCCGTGTATGTAATGGTTGAATATCTTCACTCCCCACACCAGGCTGAGTGCTTCCCTGTCGATCTGGGCGTAGTTACGCTCAGCTGAGTTCAATGAGCATGATGCAAAAGCTATCGGCCGCTCCGAGCCATCAGGGAATCCATACGATAATACCACTCCTACGCCGTAAGGTGATGCATCGCACGCCAGTCTGATTGGCAGTGATGGGTTGTAATGAGCCAACACTTCCTTGGACGTGATCAAGCCTTTGCATTTATGGAAGGCACGTTTACAGTCTTCGCTCCATTTCCAAATTACTCCCATTTGTAGCAATGTGTTAAGAGGGTGCAGAACAGTTGACAAGTTCGGTAAAAATTTATGATAGTAATTTATCAATCCCAGGAACGACCTTAATTGTGAGACATTTTCAGGTGCTGGGGCTTTTATGACCGCTTCAATTTTTTCAGGTGACTTATGCAACCCTTCATTATTAATTATATGGCCACAATATGATATTTGTTTCTGGAAAAATTCGCACTTGGGGCGATTTGCTCGTAGGCCCCGTTCTCTCAGTCTAGTGAGCACCTGCTCCAAATTGGCAAGGTGCTCGTTGTCGTTTTCTCCTGTTACAAGGATGTCGTCTAGGTAGCACTGAGTTCCCGGAATCCCTTGGAGGACTTGCTCCATAGCTCTTTGCCAGATAGCTGGAGCTGATGCTACTCCGAAAACCAGTCGATTGTACTGGTACAGGCCTTTGTGTGTGTTTATCGTGAGATACTTTTTAGAGGCCTCCTCAACCTCCATCTGTAGATATGCCTGTGCCAAGTCAATTTTGGTGAAACGTTTCCCTCCGGATAGTGAGGCGAAAATATCTTCTATTCTCGGAAGAGGATACTGTACCGTGTGAAGGACCGGGTTTACAGTCACCTTGAAGTCCCCACAGATGCGAATTTTTCTCTGTTCTTCAGATTTATCATTATTCAACGTTTTCTTCATGACCGGGACGATGGGTGTTGCCCACTCGCTCCAATCTACCTTGGATAATACGCCTGCCTTTTCCAAATTCTCCAGCTCTGCCTCGACTGCTGGACGAATTGCGTATGGCACCGGCCTTGCCTTAAAAAACTTGGGAATTGCCGCATCTTCCACTTTTATTGAGGCGGTGACGCCTTTCAAGGTTCCTAGTTCCTGTTGAAACACTTCTTTGGCGTTGGCCAAGATGTCTTTTAATCGTTCAGGTATGACGTCATCATCATTTCTTTTCTTACTGGTCACTGTCAGTGCCTGAATGGAGTGCCAGTCTAAACGTATCTTCCTGATCCATTCACGTCCCAACAGCGGTGGACCACCATCTTGTAGAACGTATAAATACAACTTCTGTATTTCCTTGCCGTTGTATACAACAGGCACTCTTATTTTCCCTCTGGGGTATACTTTCTGCCCCGTATATGTCTTCAAGATAATGGATGTGTCTTTCAAAGGTATATGCGGAAATAGCCGCTCGTAATCCCGTCGACTTATGATGGTCAGAGCTGATCCTGTGTCTAGCTCTATTTTAACTGGGGACCCCGCTATCGTGAGGGTAACGCAAATGGTCTGGTATTCTTCTTTGGCAATTACATTATGTAATTTGAGACAGCTTAGTTTCTTGTTTCCGGTGTCGCTATCACTCTTCTGGTCTTCGGAGCTACTGTCCGTCATCATTTGTACCTTTCTGTACTTTTCCTTATTGATTTTTTTTCTGTCAGTGGATTTTTTTTTTCCTGATCGGCATACACGTGCAATGTGTCCCATCTTTCCGCATTGCCTGCATGCTTTGTCCTTGAACCAGCAGTCCCTCTGGTCATGGGTGGATCTGCCGCAGCGATAACATCTCTCGAAACCTCGTGTCATTTCATGGGTGCCGAAGTCCTGTGGCTTTTGTTGTATCTCGGCAGCTCCTCTTGCTGCTGCTTCGTATGATACAGCCATACTGAAAGCCTTGTCCAGTGTCAAATCTTTCTCAGAAAGTAGCCTTTTCTGTGTTCCTTCACTTAGGAGACCGCAGACGAATTTCTCTCGTAGAGAATCTGCCAGTCCTGCCCCGAATTGGCAGTGCTTTGACAGCTTTCTTAATTCGGTGAGGTAATCAGCGTTACTTTCATTCTTGTGCTGATTCCTCCTGAAGAATTTGAATCGTTCTGCTATCAGCAGCGGTGTTGGGTTTAAGTGCTCCTGTAGGGTATCAACAATCTCCTTAAAATTCTTGTCCATCGGTTTGGCTGGAGTGATTAAGTTTCGTAACAGCCCGTATGTACTTGCGCCCATCAGATTTAGAAGTACCGATGCCTTTTTATCATCCTCTACTTCATTCACTGTGCAATATACCTCCACTCTTTCCACATATGTGGTCCAATCCTCTATATTACTATCGAAAGCAGTAATATTGCCAGTCTTAGGTGTGGTGTATGTGCCTTTAAGAGCCCCAGGTGTGCCGGTAATTGCCACTCGGGCTATATAAGCCAGTATATTGTGTATATCCGTTAGAACGCGCCCCCCAGACTTTGCTTAGTAAATACCTATGAACCAACTCCTGTCTTCAGTGTCTTTATCAACACACGGACACTACAGTGGTGACGAAGTGGAAATGGACTTACCTGCAATTCGGCAGCACCTCAAGGACATCGATTCCTCAGGCATCCAGAAGACTCAAGGAAGTGAGAGAAGCTGTGGTTTCACCAGCTGGCCAAGCTGGTGACAGGTACTGCGCTAATCCTTCCTGGGCATCAGGCTGGGGCTCCAGCGGCTGGCTCTACAGCTGAGACAGGCAGCGAAATCAGAGGCAAGCAATAACGGACTGGGAGGGAGCACTCGGGAGACGGCCGGCGCGGCACGCAGGTCAGCGTTCAGACCTCTGGCGGGAACGAGTCTCCAACAGTAAATTTAAAAAAAAAAGAGAACGGAAACCGCAGTAAACAGCGTTGTTATCGGCAGCAGTGGCGGGAAAGCGCGGGAAGTGCCATATCTTTGCTACAGAAAAAAAAAAATAGCGCGGGAAGCGCCATATCTTTTCTGAAATGCCTAAATCTGGTAATATTGATGCTTTTGATAGCGAAATAGAGGATTGGACCACATACGTGGAAAGAGTAGAGGTAAGTTGATTGGCTATGATAAATTGACCCTTAGTGTTAGGGGGATTAAATACGTGGGGTTACGGGATATGTGTTGGTGTAGGGGTTACGGGGATCGGGTGGGATATGTGTCGGTGCAGGCTCGATGGGCCGAAATGGCCTCTATCTGCACTGTGGGCTTTCTGTGATTCTGTGATTCTGTGATATTGCACTGCAAATGGAATAGAAGATGAAAAAAAAGCTTCAGTACTTCTGAACTTAATGGGCACAAAGACATACTGGCTGTTACGAAATTTAATCACTCCAGCCAAACCAAAGGACAAGAATTTTAAATAAATTGTTGATACCCTGCAGGAGCACTTAAACCCAACACCGCTGCTGATAGCGGAACGATTCAAGTTCTTCAAGAGAAATCAACACAAGAATGAAAGTAACGCTGATTACCTAACCAAATTAAGAAAGCTATCACAGTACTGCCAATTCGGGGCAGGACTATCAGATTATCTTCGAGACAAATTCGTTTGTGGTCTCTTAAGTGAAGGAACACAAAAAAGACTGCTTTCTGAAAAAGATTTAACATTGGACAAAGCTTTCAGTATGGCTGTATCATATGAAGCAGCAGCAAAAGGAGCTGCAGAGGTACAACAAAAGACACAGGACTTCGGCACCCATGAAATGACACAGGGTTTCGAAAGATGTTATCGCTGTGGCAGATCCACCCATAACCAGAGGGACTGCTGGTTCAAGGACAAAGCATGCAGGAAATGCGGGAAGATTGGACACATTGCACGGGTATGCTGATCTGGACAAAATAAATCCACTGACAGGAAAAAAAAATCAATAAAGAAAAGTACAGGAAGGTACAAATGATGACGGACAGTAGCTCCGAAGACCAGAAGAGCGATAGCGACTTCGAAAACAAGAGACTAAGCTGTCTCAAATTACATAATGTACCTGCCAAAGATGATTACCAAACCATTTGGGATACCCTCACAATAGCAGGGTCCCCAGTTAAAATGGAGCTAGATACAGGATCAGCTCTAACCGTAATAAATCGACGGGATTACGAGAAGCTATTTTCGCATATACCTCTAAAAGACACATCCATTATCTTAAAAACATATACGGGGCAGAAAGTATACCCCAAAGGAAAAATAAGGGTGCCTGTTGTATATAACGGCAAAGAAATACAAAAGTTGTATTTATACATTCTACAAGATGGTGGTCCACCGTTGTTGGGACGTGAATGGATCAGGAAGATACGTTTAGACTGGCACTCCATTGAGGCACTGACGGTGACCAGTAAGGAAAAAAACAATGATGACATCATACCTGAACGACTGAAAGGCATCTTGGCCAACGCCAAAGAAGTGTTTCAAGAGAAACTAGGAACCTTGAAAGGCATCACCGCCTCAATAAAAGTGGAAGACGCAGCAATTCCCAAATTTTTTAAGGCAAAACCGGTGCCATACGCAATACGTCCAGCAGTAGAGGCAGAGCTGGAGAATTTGGAAAAAGCAGGCGTATTATCCAAAATAGATTGGAGCGAATGGGCAACACCCATCGTTCCAGTCATGAAAAAAGCATTGAATAAAGATAAATCTGAAGAACAGAGAAAAATTCGCATCTGTGGTGACTTCAAGGTGACTGTAAACCCGGTCCTTCACACAGTACAGTATCCTCTTCCGAGGATAGAAGATATTTTCGCCTCACTATCCGGAGGGAAACGTTTCACCAAAATTGACTTGGCACAGGCATATCTACAGATGGAGGTTGAGGAGGCCTCTAAAAAGTATCTCACGATAAACACACACAAAGGCCTGTACCAGTACAATCGACTGGTTTTTGGAGTAGCATCAGCTCCAGCTATCTGGCAAACAGCTATGGAGCAAGTCCTGCAAGGGATTCCGGGGACTCAATGCTACCTAGACGACATCCTTATAACAGGAGAAAACGACAACGAGCACCTTGCCAATTTGGAGCAGGTGCTCACCAGGCTGAAAGAACGGGGCCTACGAGCGAATCGCCCCAAGTGCGAATTTTTCCAAAATCAGATATCATATTGTGGCCACATAATTAATAATGAAGGGTTGCATAAGTCACCTGAAAAAATTGAAGCGGTTATAAAAGCCCCAGCACCTGAAAATGTTTCACAATTAAGGTCGTTCCTGGGATTAATAAATTACTATCATAAATTTTTACCGAACTTATCAACTCTTCTACACCCTCTTAATGAACTTCTACAAACAGGAGTGATTTGGAAATGGAACGAAGACTGTAAACGTGCCTTCCATAAATGCAAAGACTTAATCACATCCGAAGAAGTTTTGGCTCATTACAACCCATCACTGCCAATCAGACTGGTGTGCGATGCATCCCCTTACGGCATAGGAGCAGTATTATCCCATAAATTCCCTGATGGCTCAGAACGGCCGATAGCTTTTGCGTCACGCTCATTAAACTCAGCTGAGCGTAACTATGCCCAGATAGACAGGGAAGCACTCAGCCTGGTATGGGGAGTGAAGAAATTCAACCATTACCTACACGGACAAAAATTTACCTTGTTGACTGACCATCAACCCCTCATCTCCATATTCAACCCTAAAAAAGGTGTTCCCATTATGACAGCACAAAGGCTACAGAGGTGGTTCCTTTTTCTAGGGGCACACCAATACAACATAGAATACAAAGGATCAAAACAGCATGGGAATGCTGACGGTTTATCGCGCCTACCGTTGCCAACGGTAGAAGAGGCACCTACAGTAGACCCAGTAGAGATGTTCCACTCTACCATAGTGGAATGTCTACCAGTGACAAATTCTGCCATTGAAAGGGAGACGAGAAATGACCCGACTCTCTCACGGGTCTACGATTTAACAGTGAAGGGATGGCCAGCACATGGCGAACCACTGTTGCCAGCATTCTCGCAAAGAAGAGAACAGCTGTCAGTATGCCGAGGAACCTTGATGTGTGGATCCAGAGTGGTGATTCCACACAAACTCCAGGATAAAGTGCTAAAGGAGCTTCACGAGGGGCATCTGGGTGGAGTGAAAATGAAGAACCTAGCTAGGGCGTTTGTATGGTGGCCAGGTATCGATGGAGACATCGAAGAAGTGACCAAGAGCTGCCTAGGATGCCAGAAGGTCCAAAACGCTCCACCACAAGCCCCTCTACATCCATGGGAGTGGCCCTCATCTCCCTGGCAAAGGGTGCACATCCACTTTGCTGGTCCATTTATGGACTCAATGTTCTTAATCGTGGTTGATGCACACTCCAAGTGGCCGGAGGTAATAAAGATGTCCTCCACCACCATGGAAAAAACCATCACAGTATTAAGGACCATATTTGCCAGGAATGGGCTGCCGGAACAGATATGTTCTGATAATGGACCGCAATTTGTGTCCGAAGAATTCAGAAAGTTCTTAAAAAACAATGGGGTTAAGCACTACACGTCCGCCCCATACCATCCCGCCACCAATGGATTGGCTGAAAGGTTTGTCCAGACCTTCAAGAAGGCCATAAAGGCCATGGGTAATGAAGACATAAAACTTCAGCACAAGGTGGATAACTTCTTATTCGCATACAGGAATGCAACACATATGGTTACCAACCAAACTCCTGCCATGATGTTCTTCAATAGAAACCTAAGATGCCGGCTGGATTTGGTCAAGCGCAACATCAGAAGGGATGTGGTGAACCGGCAGTTTCAAGGCATGAATGAAAGGCCAACTAGGGCCTTCCAGATAGGTCAACAGGTTATGGCCCGGGACTACCGTACCGAGAAATGGCAGCCTGGAACTATCTGCACACGACTAGGACCACTGATGTATACCGTGGACATCGGAGAAAGCATAATAAGGCGCCATGCTGACCAAATCATAAAGTCATCCGAAAAGGGACAACCTACACCACAACTCTATACATCTAACGATGAAGTAGAGATACCCATATCTACCTCTGATCCGGTGATACTGGAACCCGATGAACCCGACACTGGCATTCAAGCCGAACCAGCCTTGCCAGAAGAACCTACTACACCACCAGAAACTACGACACCCCCGAGGCATTATCCAGACCGTGTCAGGAAGCCTCCTGAGAGACTAACTTATAATTAATTAACTACAGCAATGTATATTATTTTGCTTATAACATGTAATTAATAATTACTTAAAATATAATGTACTGGTTAGCTAAAAGGGGAGGAATTGTGGTGTATGTGCCTTTAAGAGCCCCAGGTGTGCTGTAATGCTGGTAATTGCCACTCGGGCTATATAAGCCTGTATATTGTGTATATCCATTAGAACCCCCCCCCCCCCAGACTTTGCTTAGTAAATACCTATGAACCAACTCCTGTCTGCAGTGTCTTTATCAACACACGGACACTACATTAGGCATCCTGAAAATCAAAAATGGCGCCTCCCGCGCTTTCCTTTCTTCCCTGCCGAGAAAAAATGGCGCCTCCCGCGCTTTCCCACCGCTGCCGCTGCTGACAACGCTGTTCTCCGTGGTTTATATTTACACAGATATTTTTAATAGTTGGAGACTCGTTCCCGCCGGACTCTCTGGGATTTTTCCCTCCCTCTGCTTGGTCCGAACACCGACCTGCTTTGCAGCGCCGGCCGTCTCCCGAGCGCTCCACCCTCCGTCTCTGTTTGCCTCCGCCTTCCGACTCGCTGCTCGGCCCCACTGCAGAGCCACCCGATCGAGCCCCAGCCCGCCGCCCAGGAAGGATTAGTGCAGTACCTGCCACCAGCCCGGCTAGCTGGTGAAACCACAGTTTGTTTTTTTTCTTCGACCTTCGTCTGAGGAATCAATCTCCTTGAGGTGCTGCCGAATTGCAGGTAAGTCCATTTCCAATTCATCGCCACTGTTGTATCCGTGTATTAATGGAGACACGGAATACAGGAGTTGGCTTAACAGGTGTTTACTGAACAAAGTCTGGAGGTGAACTAGAAGATACAAGACACTATACAGGCTTATATACCCGAGTGGTCATTACCGGTATTACTGTACACAGGGGCTCTTAAAGGTACATACACTACATCAGCAGCAGCAGAATTGTATTCCACCACAATCTGTAACCTCATGGTCCATCATAACCCTCACTCTACCATTACCATCAAGCCAGGGGACCAACCCTGGTTCAATAAGGAGAGTAGAAGAGCATGCCAGGAGCAGTACCAGGCGTACCTAAAAATGAGGTGCCAACCTGGGGAAGCTGCAACACAGGACTACATGCATGTTAAAAAGCGGAAGCAGCATGCTATAGCCAGGGCTAAGCGATCCAACAATCAACGGATCAGATCAAAGCTCTGCAGTCCTACCACATCCAGTCGTGAATGGTGGTGGAACACTAAACAACTAACGGGAGGATGAGGCACCATGAATATCCCCACCCTCAATGATGGTGGAGCCCAGCACGTGAGTGCAAAAGACAAGGCTGAAGCGTTTGCAACTATCTTCAGCTAGAAGAGCTGAGTGCATGATTCATATTGGCCTCCTCCTGAGGTCCCCACCATCACAAAAGCCAGTCTTCAGCCAATTCGATTCACTCCACATAATATCAAGAAACAGCTGAGCGCACTGGATACAGCAAAGGCTATGGGCCCCAACAACATCCCAGCTGTCGTGCTGAAGACTTGTGCTCCAGAATTGGCCGCATCTCTAGCCAAGCTGTTCCAGTACAGCTACAACATTGGCATCTATCCGGCAATGTGGAAAACTGCCCAGGTATGTCCTGTCCACAAAAAGCAGGACAAATCCAACCTGGCCAATTACCGCCCCATCAGTCTACTCTCAATCATCAGCAAAGTGATGGAAGGTGTCATCGACAGTGCTATCAAGCAGCACTTACTCACCAATAACCTGCTCACAGAGGCCCAGTTTGGGTTCCGCCAAGACCACTCGGCTCCCAACCTCATTACAGCCTTGGTCCAAACATGGACAAAGGAGCTGAATTCCAGAGGTGAGGTGAGAGTGAGTGCCCTTGACACCAAGGCAGCATTTGACTGAGTGTGGCATCAAGGAGCCCTAATAAAACTGAAGTCAATGGGAATCGGGGAGGAAACACTCCACTGGCTGGAGTCATACCTAGCACAAAGGAAGATGGTTGTGGTGGTTGAAGGTCAACCATCACAACCCCAGGACATCGCTGCAGGAGTTCCTCAGGAGTTCTAGGCCCAACCATCTTCAGCTGCTTCATCAATGACCTTCCCTCCAACATAAGGTCAGAAATGGGGATGTTCGCTGATGTTCGCACAGTGTTCAGCGCCATTCACAACTCCTCAGATAATGAAGCAGTCCATGCCCGCATGCAACAAGACCTGGATGACATTCAGGTTTGGGCTGATAAGTGGCAGGTAACATTCGCGCCACAGAAGTGCCAGGCAATGACTATCTCCAACAAGCGATAGTCTAACCACCTCCCCTTGACATTCAACGGTATTACCATCGCCAAAATCCCCAAAATCAACATCCTGGGGGTCACCATTGATCAGAAGCTTAACTGTGGCAACAAGAGCAGGTCAGAGGCTAGGTATTCTGCGGCGAGTGTCTCACCTCCTGACTCCCCAAATCTTTTCCACCATCTACAAGGCACAAGTCAGGAGTGTGATGGAATACTCTCCACTTGCCTGGATGAGTGCAGCTCCAACAACACTCAAGAAGCTCGACTCCATCCAGGACAAATCAGACTGCTTGATTGGCATCCCATCCACCACCTTAAACATTCACTCCTTCCACCACCGGCGTACCGTGGCTGCAGTGTGTACCATCTACAAGATGCACTGCAGCAACTCGCCAAGGATTCTTTGGCATCACCTCTGAAATGCGCGACCTCTTCCACCTAGAAGGACAAGGGCAGCAGGCGCATGGGAGCACCACCACCTCCAAGTTCCCCTTCAAGTTACACACCATCCTGACTTAGAAGTATATTGCCAATCCTTCATCGTCGCTGGTTCAAAATCCTGGAACTCCCTCCCTAACAGCTCTGTGGGAGTACCTTCACCACACGGACTGCAGCGGTTCAAGAAGGCAGCTCACCACCACCTTCTCAAGGGCAGTTACAGATGGACAATAAATGCTGGCCTTGCCAGCGATGCCCACATCCCAGGAACGAATAAACTTTTTAAAAATTCTGGCCTTGCACCAGAAAAATGATCATAAATGTTGATGGGTTCTTGTAAAAACCCACTGGTTCACTAATGATCTTCAGGGTGTGACCTGCCACCCCACCTCGTCTGGCCCACATGTGACTCCAGTCTCGCACTATATGGTTGACACTTAATGCCCTAAGCACAATTAAGGATGGGCAATAAATGCTGCTTTGCTATTGTTCTCCATATCCCAAGAACCGATAAAAAAACACTAGTACCTTGAGAAATAGTCAACCAATTGGACCATTGTGTCCTCTGAAATGCACTTCCAGTTCAAGGCTACCTAGAAATCTGAATGGGGCTCTCATGATGCACAATGGACTCCCATTCAGGTTGCTTGGTAGCCCTGGCCATTGAACATTGGGCTTCAATTTACA
Source organism: Somniosus microcephalus (assembly GCF_052327205.1). Lineage (NCBI taxonomy): Eukaryota > Metazoa > Chordata > Chondrichthyes > Squaliformes > Somniosidae > Somniosus > Somniosus microcephalus. The sequence continues at coordinate 171,267,711 of NC_140992.1, forward strand.
GGACATGGTAGTACAATTGGTAGATTTTCGTCTAATGGCACTGGTAGTCCAAAGATCTCTTCCAACCGTTGTGGGTACCCTGTTCTCTGAATTGGTGTCCAACCCTTGACCTCCAGGACCACCCGGTCCTCTGAATTGAAGCCCAAGGCTTCATTGATATGGGTACGGAGTCCAATATTTGAGCTACGAGGCCCTCTGAACTGGAAGCCTATGATTGAGCACTAACGTCAGTAGGCGCTCAAACTACTGGTGGTCCCACGAAATGGGGGTGCAAATGAATGTCTCACTTTAAAACTCCAACACTTTCACCCAGGAATCGTATTGTTTGCCTTAAAAAATTAAATCAGTATCTGAGGCAAATAGCCTGCATAATTAACACCAAAGATCACTATGATGTATTGAAAGGCAGAAAGCATGAAGAAAGGTAAGTGCAATATAATTTGGCATCTAGAGTACTTAATAATTCTTTAGTTGTTCCCCAGAGGGGCCAATGAATGAAATATTAACTGTGGAAAGTGATGAGCTGGGAATGATTATTCAAGTGGAGTCGGTGTAGTTGCTGACCTTGCTTTAATTCACTTCTATTGACAACCTGTCATTTCTCGTCCTTGTAAACAGGGAATTTTTATTTTCTAAACACTTCAATTATGCAAGCTCCCATACAAAGCAAATCATATATTAATGTACAGTGTGTAGCACAGCCTAACTGCTTCATTCCTAATTACTGATCTCTACGGCCTAGATTTTCCAATCGGTTTCACCCACACCCTTCAAAAATAAGGCAGAAGTTGGGTGAAACCAATCAGAAATCGGGGTGCAGCACTGTAATGCTAGTTCACTACCTGTGCAACTTTCCACCTGTATTTTCTTGCGTCGCCCACTAGTGTAATAGTTTACATATGTTAGTTATGATCCAATGATGTTTCACATCCTTAATGCAATTTCCCAGCGTTCCCACATTCATCAACACATAGGAACATTAGAAACAGGAGGAGGCTATTCAGCCCCTCGAGCCTGCTCCTCCATTCAATCAGATCATGGCTGATCTGCACCTCAACTCCATTTCCCCTCCTTTACTCTATATCCCTTGATACCCTTACCCAACAAAAATCTATCGACCTCAGTGTTGAAAGCTCCAATTGACCCAACATCCACAGCCTTTTAGGGGAGAGCGTTCCAGATTTCTATTATCCTTTGTGTGAAAAAGTGCTTCCTGATTTCACTTCTGAACGGCTTAGCTCTAATTTTAATATTATGTCCCCTTGTTCTTGATTCTTCCACCAGAAGAAATCGTTTCTCCTTTTCTACCCTATCGAATCCTTTTAATATTTTAAGCACCTCAATCAGATCACCCTTCAATCTTCTGCATTCAAGGGAATACAACCCAAGTTTATGTAACTGGTCCTCATAATTTAACACTCTGATGCGCTATCAATTACTCATAAAAGACTGAGAGTTAGAAGAGTAACCAAAGGCTTTTATTAACAACAGAATGGAGGTCTGCCTCGCGTGGTCGACCGGTCCATGATACTAAGGGCTGGGGAGCAGTCACCTTTATACTAGGACCTGTGGGAGGAGTCAGCCGAGGCATGTCCAGGCATGTACACAGTGGAATACAAACAGGACAAACAGGAATACAAACAGTGGTTTACCACATTCACCCCTTGTTTAAAATTGAGTCCGGCGGGGTGAAGTGTATTAAAAGTTAGTGTATTGGAGTCGCTCCGGAGGTCTTGTCTGCCGCTGTGATCTGCGTGGCGACGGCAGGGGTAGTGAAGTTTCCGGCGTCGAGTCCAGCGTAGGCTGTGGCACAGGCGTGTCATCCTCGTAGATGTCGAGCGGGTCGCGGGGCCCAGGCCTGCCGTCTGCTGGGGCTGGATATCGGATCGTGGGGGGGGGTGGTAGTGGGTAGTGGGTTACTGCGGCCCCCGAGGGTGCAAGGGGCTAGATTTTCAGTTGCTTGCGCCAGCAGTTAGCGCCTTAAGAGAAGTGATTTCCGGGCGCTATGCGTGTAGCGCCCGGGCGCAGCGCAGTTTGCGCCCCGCCCCAAATTAAGTTGCCCGTTAGCGCCGGCGCAAAGTTTAGCGCCCGCCCGGATGCGCGCGCAGAAAATGACGTCACATCCTCGTGCAACGCCCTTTGGCCGCCCCGATTGCAAACTTCAGTCGGACCGCCCCATTGTGCGGCGGGCGGCCGGAGCGTTTGGAAAAAGGAACGCAACACAACCAGCGCGGGCCCCGGGGGGCGCTAATTAAAGGGAACGTCCTCTCCAGTATAAAGGCCATCCATTATTTCAGAAAACAGTCTTGTGCAACGCATTTCTGGAGACACAACAAGGAGGATAGCTAACTGGTTTCAAGCAGCAAGAGCCAGGTATTTTTGGACTCAGGCAACAGCGCTGCAAGTGGCCATTTGGAAATTAGAGTGTTTGCCAGGATTTGATGGGGGTTGCATGGGGTGCCAACGCGGAGCTGCAGCTCCATGTCCGTAGGGCTCGCAGACGTATTGTGAGAGGGGCAGCCCTGGCTAGAGGCAGAGGGGGCTACAGGCGTCGGCCACGTAGGCCTTACCCAGTCAGGCTATACCGCCAGCAGCGCTCCTACCTAAACATGAGTGCCGCGCGATGTGTTAAAAGGCTCCGATTCCGGAAGGGGGTGATTGCAGAGATCTGCCACCTGCTTCGCCGAGATCTGCGGCCAAAGCTCAGGTGCAGGACGTCTCTGTCGGTGGAAGTGAAGGTGACAGTGGCATTGAACTTCTATGCCACCGGCTCCTTCCAATACGCTGCTGGGGACATAGCAAACATCTCCCAGTACGGCGCGCATCGCTGCATCCGCCAGGTGACCGAAGCACTGTTCAGAAGGAGAAGCCAATTCATCTCCTTCCCCATGGCCCTGGAGAGCCAGCATCAGCGCGCATTGGGATTTTCCAGACTCGGGGAATTCCCCTTGGTGCAGGGCGCCATTGACTGTACGCATGTGGCTTTGCGGGCCCCTCTGGAGCATGGCGAGCAGTATCGCAACAGGAAGGGCTACCATTCTCTGAATGTGCAGCTGGTCTGTGACCACAAGCAGCGCATCATGGCAGTCAATGCCAGCTTCCCAGGCAGCAGCCACGATGCCTTTATCCTGCGGCAGAGTACTGTGCATGACATGTTCCAGGCACAGCCTCCCCCAAGAGGATGGCTACTCGGGGACAAAGGCTATCCTTTGTGCACCTGGCTCATGACCCCGCTCCGCGCGCCCAGGACCGCTGCTGAAGAGGCCTACAACGAGAGCCATCAAACCACCCGCAACATCATCGAGCTAACTATTGGGGTCCTCAAGCAGCGGTTCCGCTGCCTTGATCGCTCCGGAGGAGCTCTCCAGTATTCGCCGGACCGGGTCTCCCAATTTGTGGTGGTTTGCTGCATGCTACACAACCTGGCTATCCGCAGGACTCAGGCACTGCCACCTGACGTTGGACCAGCACCTCAGGAGGAGGAGCAGGAGGAGCATGAGGAGGAGGAGGAGGAGGAGGAGGAGGAGCAGGAGTACGTTCCCAGGAGGGAGCGACCAGGGCCAAGGGCCGCACGACGCCACCTTATTACACGGTACTTCTAAGCCCCCTGTCAGGGAATGGCCAGGGGCCATGAGGGAAGATGAATGCAGCCGCTCCGCAAGCCCTCAGCCGGCGAAGCCAACAAACACTAAGAAGAACAACCATGGAGACTGCATGAATAAAGATAATTTTTTATTAAACAAAAATGAAAAGCCCTTCCCACATGAATCCCCAAAAACAATAAACGGGCCCCACAAAAAGCCCAACAAACGACTCACTCCCACAAACTGGGGAGGAGCCACTCCACCTTTATTGAAACCGGGCCTCAACGTCGGCCTAACGCAAAAAAAAAGCCCTCCAAAAGCACAACCATGGGCAAAATAAAGATGGCCACCGCCATATTAAAGGAAAGCTGGCCACACCCTCTACTGAGTGGCCCGCGAGGGCGAGACCTTGGCCAGCATTTTGCCTCCCCTGCCCTGCCTGCTGCTCCTTCGCAAGCTCTGCCCAGTGGCTGCTGCGAGGCTGGGGGAAGGCGCCTGAGGCTCAGATGCCCTTCCGCCAGATGCCGCTGGGGGGCGGCCTACACGGCGTTTGGGCCTCGAGGGGCCGTCTCCTGAGTGGCGCGCCTGAGCCTGGCCACCATCAGCTGCAGCCGCTTGCCCTTGACGCCCCAGAGGGGGAATGGCGGCGACGGATGGTGCAATGTGGGCCAGCTGGCGTCTGGGATGCGCTGGCTGGTGCTGTGGCGCGGTGGCACTCGGCCGGGCCCGCACTGCAGGATCCGCAGCAATCAGCCGACGGCCGGCTTGCTGGGATGGTCCAGCGCGGCGCCTGCCCTGGCGATGCCTGCCTGAGACAGCGCGTGTGGCAGCAGTGAGTGGCCCTCTGGTCCTGGTGTGCGCGCGCATCACATCCGCCAGGGTCTTGACGGCATCAGTTAGCATGCGGCCAGTCGCGGCAGTTGCTGCCCCGAACTCGCGCACACTGGTCGCCAGCGACTCGATGGCCTCAGGCATGCGCCCCACCACGCTCATGAGCTCCGTGTGGCGCCGGTCCGAGTCGTCGGCCATCTGATCGAGCTTCCGCACCTCCTCCGAAGTGAAGGTGTCCGGACTGGAGTCGCGACTCTCCCGCTGGGGAGGAGGGGGCCGAACTAGGGGACCCTTGCCGCGTTGGTGACGGCGAGTGTGCCGAGCAGCAGCACTCCCCTCTGATCCTTCCCCCCTTTGGGGGGAAGGCCGCGGGCCACGCGCACGGCTGCTGGGTGGCTGGACGCCACTGGTCCCAGAAGCTGCATTGCCCTGCGACAGTTCCTCCAGGCACTCGTCCAGTGAGGAGGTGTCGAGCATTTCCTCCTCTCCTGCGGGACGTGACTGTTCCCCCGAAGGTCCGGCTTGCTCCTCCTCCTCCTCCTGGTTGGAGGTGCTGTCACTGGCAGCCTCAGGGTCCTGGTCGTCACCAGCTGAAAGCAGGAATGCACAAGAGTAGCTTCAGAGTGAGGAGACGGCGTCAGCGAGGGAGTTAGGACTGGTGGGATTCAGCGCATTGGTGGGACAGTGGCAAAGGAGGTAGCTCGGATGGGCCAGTGCGACGCGAGAGGGCCAAAAGGCGAGGTCCTTACCATTGCCGGGCAGTGGAGGGTCGGATACACCGCACGCTGTGGGGACAATCACACGTGCTCCCATGAGCACACACACGCGCTCCTCCAGCCGAGTGAGCTTCTGCAGCTTGGCGCGGCCACCCCTGGCACGGGCCTGGCGATTAAACGCTACTTTAGCCTGCAAGAGAAAGGACGGGCTGTAAGGGCGCAGTGAAGCCCTGATGTAGTGTGCACTGCCTCCCATGGTGGAATAGCTTGGACAGAGTGAAGCCCTGATGTAGTGTGCACTGCCTCCCATGGTGGAATAGCTTGGACAGAGTGAAGCCCTGATGTAGTGTGCACTGCCTCCCATGGTGGAATAGCTTGGACAGAGTGAAGCCCTGATGTAGTGTGCACTGCCTCCCATGGTGGAATAGCTTGGACAGAGTGAAGCCCTGATGTAGTGTGCACTGCCTCCCATGGTGGAATAGCTTGGCCAAAGTGTAGAGTGCCGAATGGCCATTTGATGCTCATGACTGTCCCAATGCTGCTGGCTGAGGGCTGGCCAAAAGGACTTTCAGGTCCCTTTGCCCATCATGTCAGGTGTACATGCAAGAATGAGGAGGAGACTGGAAAGGCTACTCACCCTCACAATCCTGGTCAGATCGTTGTACTTCTTACGGCATTGTGTGTGGGTCCTGGGGGCCTCGCCGGTGAATGTCACCCTCTGGGCGATCTGCTTCCAGGCTTTGGTGTAGTCGTGGTGGGTTGGATTCCTCCCACTGTCTGGAAACAAGATCTTGCGCCTCACCTCCAGAGCTGTGAGCATGATGTCCAGATCACCCTCTGAGAAGCGCAGGGCACGCTGACGGGCCTTCTCTGGCGTTGCCATGACTCCCTGGGGCTGAGCAGTAGTGTTGAGGCCTCTTTGCAAGGCTGCAGTGTGCAGGGCGTGGCAGCAGACTAATTCGTCCCTTCCCCCTTTAAGAGCTGGTCGGCACCACGGGGTCTGCTGTCAGTGCAAAAATGACCGCACCCGTGCTGCGCCCCGCCTGGGCGCTATCCCTCTGGACCGCCGGCTTAGCGCCTAAAGAGAGTAGTGGAACGCCTCTTTTAGCGCTCCACCAACCTCTTAGGGCGAAGCCACTGAATTCCCGGCAACGGGGCGCTACTTTGGGGCGGGCGCTAACTTCGGGCGGGCGCTAAAGCTAGCGCCCCAAAACTGCCTAAACTGAAAATCTAGCCCAAGGTCTCTTATGGAGACTGTGTCCTCCCGCCCGTCCGGGTATGCGATGTAAGCATACTGGGGGTTGGCGTGGAGGAGGTCGACCCTCTCGACCAGGGGGTCCGTTTTATGGGCCCTCACGTGTCTTCTCAGTAGGACCGGCCCTGGGGACGTCAGCCATGGCGGTAGCGATGTCCCCGATGTGGACTTCCTTGGGAAGACAAACATTTTCTCATGAGGGGTGGCGTTAGTGGCAGTGCAGAGCAGTGACCGAATAGAGTGGAGCGCATCGGGGAGCACATCCTGCCAGCGGGAGGTTGGAAGGCCCCTAGACTTTAAGGCTAGCAGGACGGCCTTCCAAACTGTCGCATTTTCTCTTTCCACCTGTCCGTTCCCCCGGGGGTTGTAACTGGTGGTCCTGCTTGTGGCAATACCCCTAGTTAGCAGGTACTGACGGAGTTCGTCGCTCATAAACGATGAGCCCCGGTCGCTATGGATATAGCTGGGGAAGCCGAACAGGGTGAAGAGGTTGTTCAGACATTTAATGACCGTGGCACTGGTCATGTCCGGGCAGGGGAAGGCGAACGGGAAACGGGAGTACTCATCAATAATATTGAGGAAGTACACATTGCGGTCGGAGGAGGGGAGAGGCCCTTTAAAATCGACGCTCAGGCGCTCGAAGGGGCGAGTGGCTTTTATCAGGTGGGCCCTGTCTGGTCTATAAAAGTGCGGTTTGCACTCAGCGCAGACTTGGCAGTTCCTGGTCATGGTCCTGACCACCTCAATAGAGTAAGGCAGGTTGCGGGCCTTGATGAAGTGGAAGAACCTGGTGACCCCCGGGTGGCAGAGGTCATTGTGGAGGGCCCGCAGTCTATCGATCTGCGCGCTGGCGCAGGTGCCACGCGATAGCGCATCCGGGGGTTCATTTAGCTTCCCGGGCCGGTACAAGATCTCGTAGTTGTAGGTGGAAAGTTCGATTCTCCACCTCAAGATCTTGTCATTTTCGATTTTGCCCCTCTGCTTGTTGTTAAACATAAAAGCAACTGAACGCTGGTCAGTGAGCAGGGTAAATCGTTTTCCGGCCAGGTAGTGCCTCCAATGACGCACAGCCTCCACAATCGCCTGGGCCTCCTTCTCAACAGCGGAGTGTCTGGTCTCCGGGCCTTGGAGGGTTCGTGAAAAGAAGGCCACGGGTCTCCCCGCCTGATTGAGGGTAGCGGCCAGGGCAAAGTCAGACGCGTCGCTTTCCACCTGGAAGGGGATGGATTCGTCCACTGCGTGCATGGTGGCTTTGGCAATGTCCTCCTTGATACGGTGGAAGGCTAAGCGGGCCTCTGCCGTCAAGGGAAAAGAGGTGGACTTGATCAGCGGACGGGCCTTGTCCGCATAGTAGGGGACCCACTGGGTGTAATAGGAGAAAAACCCTAGGCACCTCTTCAGGGCCTTGAGGCAGTGGGGCAGTGGAAGTTCCATAAGGGGACGCATCCGGTCGGGGTCGGGGCCGATGACTCCGTGTTCCACAACACAGCCAAGGATGGCGAGGCGGTTTGTGCGGAATATGCACTTCTCCTTGTTATATGTCAGGTTTAGCAGTTGGGCGGTGCGGAGGAATTTTTCGAGGTTTGCGTCATGGTCCTGCAAGTCACGGCCGCAGATGGTCACATTGTCCAGATATGGGAAAGTGGCCTGCAACGCATTTTGATCTACCATCCGGTCCATCTCCCTTTGGAAGACGGAGACCCCGTTGGTGACGCCAAAGGGAACCCTAAGGAAGTGATAGAGGCGGCCGTTTGCCTCAAAGGCAGTGTACTGGCGGTCCTCAGGGCGGATGGGGAGCTGGTGGTACGCTGATTTCAGGTCAATGGTCGAGAAGACGCGGTACTGCGCGATCTGGTTGACCATATCAGCTATACGGGGGAGTGGGTAGGCGTCCAGCAGGGTGTAGCGATTTATTGTCTGGCTGTAGTCGATGACCAGGCGCTGCTTCTCGCCGGTCTTAACGACCACAACCTGGGCTCGCCAGGGGCTGGTGCTGCCCTCAATAATCCCTTCTTTCAGGAGCCGCTCCACTTCGGTTTTAATGAAAACCCTGTCCCCGGCACTGTATCGCCTGCTCTTTGTGGCGATGGGCTTACAGTCGGGGGTGAGGTTAGCAAACAGTTGGGGGGGGGTGACTCTGAGTGTGGAGAGGTTGCACCTGGTGCGCGGCGGGCAGTTTAGAAGCTGCTGGCTGCGGACTGTGAGTGGGGGTAGGGGTCCACCGTACGCCATCGTAACACTTTTAAGGTGGCACTGAAAATCTAACCCCAGCAGGACGGCAGCGCAGAGGTCAGGCAGGACCAGAAGTTTAAAATGATCGTACACGGTCCCGTCTACTACGAGTGTCACCACGCAGTAGCCGCCGATGTCCGCCGACTGGGACTCGGAGGCCATAGAAATCCGCTGTTGCGCAGGCAGGACTGGGAGAGAGCAACGCCGCACCGTGTCGGGGTGGATGAAGCTCTCCGTGCTCCCAGAGTCAAAAAGGCAGATTGTATCGTGACCATTTACCTTAATGTCCATTGTGGAACTGGCCAGTTGGTGCGGTCTCGCTTGGTCCAGTGTAACGGATGCCAGCGTAGGGGTCGGTGTGTCGCTGCGGGTATCAGATGAGGCGGTGTCGGGGGCCTGCTGCGTCCCGGCTGTCGTCCAAGATGGCGGCGTCCATGATCCCCATGTGGCTGGAGGCGTCCAAAATGGCTGCTGTACCGGTGATTCGCACATGGCCGGGGAGGTCCAAGATGGCGGCCCGCATGGCCCACACGCGGCGCTGCTGGGGTTCGGGGTGGCTTTGGCCCTGCAGATGCTAGCGTAGTGTCCCTTCTTCCCGCAGCCCGAGCAGATCGCGTTTTTCGCCGGGCAGCGCGCTCTGGGGTGTTTTGCCTGGCCACAGAAGTAGCATTTCTGGCCTTGGGGCACTGCTGTCTGGCCTTGGGACACTGCTGCGGTAGTTGGGCCGTTGTTGGGGTGTGGCTGGGGTGGCACGGCGCTATGAGGCGGTCCTACCGTGTCCCAGGCTGTCATTCCCCGCGGCGTCCACGGTGCAGAGGAGTAGGCATCCATGCCCTGGTAGGCTGCATCCAACGATAGTGCGAGTTCAGAGGCCTTGTTGAGGTCGAGGTTACTCTGCTCCAACAGTCGCTGTCGGGTGTAATTGGATCTGTGGCCCGCTACAAAAGCGTCCCGGATAAGTTCCTCTGTGTACACGGCGGCCTTTACATCCTTACAACCACAGGCCCGGCCAAGCACAGACAGTGCCTGAAGGTATTCCACGGTCGATTCCCCCGGTTGTTGTTTACGACTCCCCAGGAGGTGCCTGGCGTACACTTCGTTCACTGGGCGCGTGTACTGGTCCTTGAGGAGCTTGATAGCGTCCGCGTACGAGGTCGCGTCTTGGATGACCGAGTACACTCGGTGGTTCACTTTGGAGGTCAGGACATCCAGTTTGTCCTCGTCCGATTTGATTGCTTCAGAGGCGATCAGGAATTTATCGAAACACTTAAGCCAGTGAGTAAACTTGGTGGATGAGTCCGCCTCCCGATGATCTAAGTCCAGGCATGCTGGTGTGAGGATCTTCTCCATTATAAAAATGTTGTTAATAAAATTGATGCGCTATCAATTACTCATAAAAGACTGAGAGTTAGAAGAGTAACCAAAGGCTTTTATTAACAACAGAATGGAGGTCTGCCTCGCGTGGTCGACCGGTCCATGATACTAAGGGCTGGGGAGCAGTCACCTTTATACTAGGACCTGTGGGAGGAGTCAGCCGAGGCATGTCCAGGCATGTACACAGTGGAATACAAACAGGACAAACAGGAATACAAACAGTGGTTTACCACACACTCTAAGCCATGGTATCATTCTAGTGAATCTGCGCTGCATCCCCTCCGAGGCCAATACGTTGCTCCTGAGGTGCGGTGCCCAGAACTGAACGCAGTGCTCCATATGTGGTCCGACCGAGACTCTCTATAACTGAAGCATCACTTCCTCCCCTCTGTATTCCAGCCCCCCCCTTGAGATAAAGGCCAACATTCCATTAACCTTTTTGATTACTTTTTGTACCTGAATACTGGCTTTTAATTATTTGTTTACTTGGATTCCCAAATCACTCGGATCCTCCACAGCTCCTAGTTTCTCACCATTTAGAAAATACTCCGATTTATCTTCCATAGGTCCAAAGGTCTCACACTTGCCCACATTGAACCCCATTTGTCACAGTTTTGCTCACTCACTTATATCCCTTTGCAACTTCCTGCTCCCATCTGCACTACTTACTGTCCCTCCTAACTTGGTGTCATCTACAAACTTGGATATACAACTCTCTATCCCTTTATCCAAGTCACGAAGAACACCCGGATAAAATGGGCACCTACCGTTGTTAGAACCTGAGCCGTCGATGGAAGAGCTTTTAAAGAACCCTGCCTGAAATCTGCCATGTAAATGTACACTTGTTTTGTGTTGTTTTCACTTAGGTATTCTGTGACAACTGTTGGGCATTTGCCATGTTCCCCCAATCCTATGGGAATTCCCTTGTACTTTTTTTTTGAAGGAAGAAGAGGATCAGCAAAGGGGTACCAGGCAGGTCTGCTGCACCAGTGTTACTGCACTCACTCAGCATTATCCTCCCAGCGACATTCACAGACTAAGACGCAGATACCTCCGACAATCAGAGGAGCAGTGGTTGTGCTGGCTATAATGCACATGTTGCAAAATGACCTGCCGTTCAACTCCTCCACAGGCATAGCACTGCCGGCAGCCAGTAGGTCACAACAACCTTAGCGTTCATGACTCCAGGTCATTCCAATGTGCCACTGGCCCCATCACCCACATTCGTCAATCAATTATCCATAGATATATAAAGCAAGTGTCAGATATCTAGTTTGTTCAAGCAAGCAGTTTCATATCCTGTCCCCATGGACAACTAACAACAGCATGAGAGCGCTTTGCAATTTCACCAAAAGCACAGTTTCCGAAGTTGCAAGGAGTTATCGATTTTGCTGATGGAGCTCAATATGCTCCATTGCACAATGCTACAATCTACATGAATCAGAAAGGTTCCACTCTTTCTGAATGTTCAACTTGTTTGCAACTATCAGCACCACTTTATGCACATCAGTGCTTATTTCCTAGGCAGTTCATTGGGTCACAGTTATTGGACTCACAAAGGCAAGTGTCAGGGTGACGACTGGGTGGCATAGCCGGTCCTCTGGTCCTACGCCAGGCCCGAGGAGGCGGGAATGGAGGCGTGCGGGGTGTTAAAATTGCAAAAAGTGGCGGGCGGGCCCGACCCCGCCTCCATCCCGCCTCCAAGCAATTTTCCCAAACGCGTGGTTTCTGATCCCATCTCCGTCCCGCCTCCAAGAGGCGGGATAGGCCCTTAAGGTCCTTAACAACCACTAAATTGCCTCTATTATCCCATTTTAAGAGGCCTTTCTGATTTTAACACATTTCCCACATGATTCATGTCTCCTCTGAAACACGACGGTGAAACCTGGCGGGAGCACAGTTGGATTGCTGACTATCAGCTGCAGCTCCACCATTAAATAGGAGATTTGATCAGTCATCATTTGAAGGTGGCAGGACGTTGTTGCCTCAGGTCTGGGGGAACTTTTAGCAGGCATAACCATAGCTGTGGAAGTTTGGAGCCTGACACCCATCTCCAGTGTGACCTCCTGGGAAACCCCTCTCGCCACCTTGACTGAGCGCTTCCTCAACTGAGGCATCTACCAGAAGCATGGGAACCATTTATTTCCTTTCCTCCTGAACATCAGGTTCAGATGAAGACCAGCTAATGATGCCGTTGAGGAGCCCATCCAATGAAGCTGAGGAGAGCTACAACTACAGCCACATTTCCACCAGATCCATAATCGAGCAAACCATCGGCATGCTGAAGATGCGCTTCAGATGCCTGGATAAATCAGGTGGAGCCCTGCAGTACTCAGCAGCCAGGGTCTCCAGAATCGTTATGGTTTGCTGTGCACTTCACAACATGGCACAGTGTCGTGGCTTGCAGATTCCTGAGGACCAAGTGGCTCCTCACATATCCTCCTCAGATGAGGAGGAGGAGGAGGAGGAGAGCGAAAATGAACATCTTGCAGAGGCCCATCAACCAGCGGCAGCAGTACGCGAGAACATTGCTGCCCGGGATGCAAGGACCACACTCATCTTGGCCAGATTTGCTTAGCCTAGCCAATCAAGCACTTTTGCCTCGCAGCTTCTTACCAGAGCATCGACAATGGCCAAGAACCAGCGGATTCCTAGCACTCTGACCACCATACTGACAATTGCAAGTAATCCTAAGCCCTCAATGTGGAAGTCCCATTTGCAAAATGACACACGCCAACTGCAACAGTTGCCATCAGAATTTTTATTTACAATAACCAACTGATGGCATTTTACAATAAACACAACATTTCACCCAAGTGACTACCCTTGTGACTATTTGTGCAGTATCTTTCTCTTACGCGTGCTCCTACGTGGTGCTTCCCCTGTGGCTTCAGCAGATGTGGAGGCCCCTTGCTCACTTTCTTGCTGCTCCTGTCTCGACACCTTTGGCGGGCATCCTCTGGGGTGGCAAACTGTGAGGGTTCAGCAACAGTCTGCTGTTCCTGCGGCTGTGCAGGGATTGAGATGCCGATCTCAGTTGGGCGGGGACTCTGGTGGGGCTCTGACCGAGGACTTGGCAGTGGCATGGAATTGTGAGTGCTTGGAGAGGAGCCCCCACTTCCTTGTTCTCTGCCACCAACATCCCTCTCATGGGTCAGGTCCACGTCAGTGCTTGCAAGTGGCTTGAGAGCACCTTGCTGCACATCAGGGGGGCCATGGGGACCCGTATCTGCACTGGCAGTCCTACTCAGAAGGACTTCTATGACGGTCTGGTTTCTCTGTTCAATAGCTGACCATCGCCCCTCCAGAGATGTCAGTCTATTCTGAACACTCACCATGTTTTCTATACTCTGGCGACTTAGCTCCTCCATGGCCATAGCCATCCTCTAGTCTACTGTAGCCATCCTTTCCACGGAGATTGCCATCCTTTCCATGGTGCTGCGTTTATGCGCCAATGACTCCACAAAGGCTCTGCTCATGTTCGCGATCGACTCCTCCATTCACTCCACACTCGCAGCGACCCTGGAGACAAACCCTGCCAGAGACTCCTGCACCTGTTCCTGGAGTTCCAGCACCGCTGTTCTTCTGGATGAACCCAGAGGCAGAGGGTTAACATGCAGCAGAGCCGAGCTGGGAGAGTCCTGCGCCCTCCGACTAGGACTCTCCACTGCTGTCCCTGTCTCCACAATCTGCTGATGCTCACTTGTGAGTTGTGATACACCAGGTGACAACACTACTCTATCTCGCGATGGTCCCACCAAGGTGTGAGTGTCTGCGCTGGCGCTGGGTTTGCTGAATTCTGCTGACGCTGTGCCCTCAGAGGTTGCAGCTTCCTCTGAGGAGTCTGGAGGCTCAGGCTGTTCCTCCTGGATAGTGGGGATGGGTGCTTGCGATGGCCCTTTGGGGGAGTAAAGGAAAGAGTCAGAGATGTGAGGCCAAGGTTACATGCACATTGCATATTACAGATGATCATAAGTCCATCTGTTAGAGCTTCAGAATCATTATCAGCGACTCATGCAATGTCAATGAGAGAGATGAAAACCTATTCTGTCACCAGCTTTCTCTGATGCACCCATCTGTCCGTCCCCCACTTATGCATCGTCCTCGAGTCCCACGATCTCCAGGACCGCCTCCTCCCAAGGGGTGAGGTGGGCTACTGAGGGTGGCCCTCCTCCTGTCCTCGCTCTTTCCCTCTTATTGTGAGCTCTCTTTTCCTGCAATGAGGGAGACAAGTGGAGCTTGAGTGAGAATGAAGGAGTGAGTGCAGAGAATCCATATCATTGATGGTTAGAAGGAGACAAAGATGGAGTGAGTTGGCAAGACCAAGGGCCCTCCCTGTGTTTTGTAAGTTGTTTTCATAGCATCACAGCGATAGGGAGTGTGAGGGCTGCATAGTCGAATAGTTAGGCGAATGTGACCATAGAAAGAGAGGGAATGGGTAAGGGTGCAGGGATGTCAGTGTCAAGTGAGATGTGGAGGAAGAGGTTTCTAAAGCTGAGTGATGGTGAGGAGAGGCAATGGGGATCAGATTGAGGGTGATGGGAAAGTCATACTCACTTTTCCAGTGCGCAGAAGGTCATGAAACCTCTTCCTGCATGAAGCCAGGTTCTGCGGGTCATCGACAACCAGTTGACCTCCTGGGCCACCTGGATCCACACAGCCTTCGTCTGCTGGGGAGGCTTCTTCCTCCCTGAAGAGCACCTCCTTACTAGCTCTTGCTCCCTCCACCAAAGCTTGCAGGGCAACGTCATCAAATCTGGGAGCAGACTTAGGTCTCCCACTGCTCATTCTGCCTCCAGGTCCCTCTCACTGCAAAGCCCAAAAGGTTGGCAGTCTGCAGTAGAAGCAAAGCTTCTTGCAGACCTTAAATGCAGCAGCAATGATGACGTCATCGGAGGCAAGTTTCAGACTGAAAAAACTAATTGGGCCATGGGTTCCCACAAGCTGGAACTCAATTGCCCAATTATGTGAAAATCGCATCAATCTCCCACATCGATTTGAAATCAGGTGGATAACACGAAAAGCAGATGACACGACCCCAGCCCGCACCATGACAAAATTCAGCCCACAGTTCATGATACCCGGGCGGTTTCTCAGGACCCAGCTGAGTACATGTAATACGAGGGCCTGTCCTCCAACAGGGTAACCATCGAGCACAACATTGGGATGTTCAAGCAAACCTTCAGGTCCCTGGACGGATGTGGGCATTCCTGCAATACAGCATGGCTAAGGTTTCAAGGATCGTGGTAGTATGCAGCATGCTGCAGTACTGCACTTTGCAAAGAGATATCATCATAGAAGCTTCACAAGAGGAAGGCCCCAAGAAGCAGCAAGGGAACACCAAGAGGAAAGAAAGAAAGGACTCTTATTTATAACGCAACTTTCACAAACCTCAGGATGTCCCCAAATGCTTCACATCCAGTTAAATACTTTTGAAGTGTAGCCACTGTTGTAATGTAGGAAATGCGGCAGTAAATTTGCACAAAGCAAGGTCCCACAAACAGCAATGTGATAATGACCAGATAATCTGTTTTTGCGATGCTGGTTGAGGGATAAACATTGGTCAGGACACCAGGGAAAACTCCTCTGCTCTTCTACAAATAATGTCAAGTGTCCTTTTACGTCCACCTGAGAGGGCAGACGGGGCCTCGGTTTAACGGTTAATCTGAAAGATGGCACCTCTGACAGTACAACACTCCCTCAGTACTGCAGTGAAGTGTCAGCCTTACGGGCTCAAGTCTCAGGAGTGGGGCTTGAGCCTAAGAGCTTCCACCTCAGAGGTGAGAGTGCTGCCACTGAGCCAGGATGCCCCCAGACTCCGTGATGTGCTGATGCTGAGCTACCAAACTGCATTTGTAGGCAAGCTTGTAGGATTCGCAAAATTGGACTTTGTATTAATAAGGGTCAAATGGCAGAAGAGGCCATGATTTTAAAGACTGTTTTTAAAAGAAGCCCAGAAAAAGGGGCATACAAAATGGCCACCATACCATGTGACCAGCTTATTGGGACATTTTTAAATGGTTCCTGCGAATCCTCAGACAGCTTTGTGGATTCAACCCACAGTAAGTTCTGGAAGCCGTTTCTGAGAGAACGAAACCAGACCCACACATATACATACGGATTAGATGCAGATCCAGTCAAGATCGGCCTGGAGACAGAGGCCATCTAAATGTTGACCCAGACAAAAGGGGACAATTTCATATTCATGAGAACAGCACCAAGGACTAGATAACAAGATCAGCAGGACATTATAAACAATGAAGGTCATTCCAGACCAGAGATGGGCCTTTACCGGCCATCTAAAACATTTTAAAATATAATAACTACCCCGCTGTGCTCCCAGCCCGCCAAAAGTTAAACAAAGACTAACCTGATTTTGGGCAGGAAGTGGAAGCCTCTGAAGAAAAGGTATAATTGGAGCAGTTGGAGTTGAACAGTTACAGTTGCGGAGACAGTTGGAGACAGTTACAGTGGCAGTGGGTGAAGAGGAGTCGCTTCGGGAGAAGATCAGCAAACTCCTCTCCACCACCGGAGGAAGACGAAGAAGACTAAGCCACCATCAAGAAGACCGCTCGAGCCAGCGTCCTGCCCCGGGGACAAACATCGGGAGATCATCGACCATCCCCAGGCCGTTGCCGAAACGAGAGGCCATCGACCCAACTCGGGAGAAGAGACAAAAACAAACTGAAGTAACGATGGGAGTCAGCCCAAGGCTCCTCTGACAGGGGTCGAGCCGACGATCCCCGACCCCACCGACAGCCAGAACCAGCCGGTGTCCAGCCGCCCCCAACCCCCACCTCAGGAGAGAGGTGTGGCGCAGCTCACTGGGGCTCCACAATCCATGTGGAGACAGAACGCCTGAAAGGATCAAACGCAGACTGGTTCAAAACCTTGCACTTCCTAGTTGGATTGGTGAGCATGTTTCTGGCCCTTCACAATCAGATCTAGATAGGTTTAAGGGGGTGGACTTAAGGGTACAATTAACATGAGTTGTTGTCCCTCGATATTCCATGTGTTTCCTTATTTCATGATGATCTTTGTAGAGTATAAGATGCCTGTATTTGCCTTAGTTAGTATTGTGTCGTTATGATTTGTTTGTGTTTTTCCCTCCCATGTACTCTCTTATCTGGCTGCATTTGATTTATTTTTCCATATGCAATAAAATTTCATTTCGTTTCATCAAACTTGGTCTACAAGAGTTTTCTCTACATTGTAGTTCCTGCCCCAAAGTCCAGAGTATAGAATCTAAGGGGCGAGTGGGTCGAACCACTCACGGTTTTACTGTGCAAGAGAGAGAAGCCTCTAGAGAGAGAAACCTCTGCGATCTAAAACCCCTTACAGAAAATGGCGACCACGGCAGGACTCTGGCAGCAGGATTGCAATGTAGTAGATCCAAGTTTGAATGGTCGAAATGCAATGGATGAGAGGATAGCGGATTATGTCTTTGGCAAGGTGAATCTCACTAAACAGTGGATTTCCAATCTCTTGCTGGATGGGCGTCCGGTGGACGCAGCCATCAGGTGGACAGAGAGCAAAGAGCATAAGAAGTCAGTGGAGAAGGCAGTGTGGTTGATGTGTTACAAGAAGCAGGTCCAGATCTTGGACCGGGTCGTTGCAGCACAGGCAGCCAAGATCACAACCCAGGCAGCAGAGATAGAGGAAAAGGCCATGGGTGGGGAAAAACTCATCACAGCGCTTCACACGCTGAATCAGGAACGCCAAGTGGTAGCTAGTTAACATCAGGCTAGGATAGAGTACCTGGAGTGCCAGGTTACTGAGGCAAAGATTAATGAAACGAGGATACGGGAGAGAAACGCCCGCCTCGCACAACAGCTAAGAGCACAGGAGGAGAGAGTAGTGGAGGTTAAGGCAGCTTACAAGCTAGCCCTCGAGCACGGGTTTGAGAGCACAGACCACGGCCCCTGCCAAAAGAAATAGAGGACCTAAGAACGGCCCTGGTAAAGGCAAAAGGCATGGTGTGTCTCGTCAGCCCGAAAGCCAGCCACATGGACTTTTTAAAGGAATCAAAACAGCCGATTCCAGCTGAGGTAATTGTGGTACCAGCCACCGAGCCCTCAGCACCGCCGAGCTATAGTGAGACTTGGCCGAAAAAGGAGGAAGTAGCCAAGGTGGAGCGTGAGGAAGAACCACTGGTAGCAAAGCCGGGACCGGCACCAATGTGTCCCGCTCGGCACCAGAGGTTCGGTCCCAACGCTGCCGATGGCGGTATCGGACCCCACCAGAACCAGCTCGTGGTGCCCTACGCTGGCCCGCAATAAAGGTCCATGGTGAGCCACCTCGCACGACTCACCGTAAAGGGAGATCCCTCGATTCATTTCAGGGAGATAGAGGAAACAGCTGCCATTAATGACTGTGATGATCAAGAACAGGTGAAACTGTTGCTTTTCTCCCTGGATTGCACAATCCTTCAGTGCCTCTCAGAGGATAGTAAGAGGGGACGGAAAGGGTATACGGATCTCAGGGAGGAAGTTTTAGAAGTAATGGGAGTGGACGATGGTAGTCCGTTCGACTGTGTGGAAGGGACTGTGCAGCTATCTGGAGAACCCCCACGGGTTTTCGCAGAAAGGCCATGGCCAGTGTATCGATGCAGCTGTCCGGGTATGCCTGAACGGGCTGCAATGAGCGACGAACAGCGGGTTCATTGCCTCCGTTGCTTGGTTACCAACAGCTTGCCAGAGATACGGGCCCTAGCCAGGTCATGGTTTGATCCCCAAGGTCCCGGCATCACGGAGGAGACGGTACTCCGTCAGCTAAATGTTGCGTACAAGAATTGCAGAGGTCAGGAAACACCTCCCCAGAAGGGAAAGGTGCATGAGGCAAAACCCGCAGCCCCAAGCAAGAAGGAGTGGCGTCAGGAGGGGAATCGCCCTGTCCAAGCCAAGCTCAATTGCTATGGGTGTGGGAAGGATGGACAAGGAGCTGGTGCAGTTATGGATCCTGCTGCGATTGAATCAATTTTAGAGACAATGCGGTCTCTGATGATTTTGCAGGGGAAAATAGCTGTCACCACCGGTCTTGTCGCTCCCGAAACCCCGACCGCTGTGCCCAAATGACTAGAGCTGGCGCAGCCCGTTTACTTGTGTGCGCTGCGGTATGATATATGGAGGCGACCCCTCGTGGAGATGGAAGTGGAGGAGGTAAAAGGGACCTATTTGTTGGATACGGGGGCATCGTGCACCGTGATCCACACAGATAAGTCCACTGCCTCGTCTCTGTCCACCGGGGTTCCATATATTCTGTCGGGCTTCACAGGCAAGGAACAGGCTGGCGCACATTCCATTCCCCTCTCCATTCATTTAGGACCACTCCGCACCAAGTGGAGGTGTATACTGATGAAGTGGGAGGTGGAGAATGGGAAAGGGATCCTCGGGTCCGATTTCTTGGTCGAACACGGGATCCTCGTGGACCTAAGAAACCATTGTCTTTGGGGAGCGGGTGAGGGTGAGCCGGGCAAGGTAGTCGTCATCCCAGGGGAAGGAGAAAGAGGGACCCTGTGCACCGTGAAGCCAAAAGAGGGCTACGACCTCGAGCTCATGGTCACGGGCGTCCCACAAGATTTGCAGGCATTCGTGTACGACCACCTGACGACGTTTGCCGCTCACAAGCACGATTGCGGGAGGGTCACCGGTTTGAGGTCAGCGTAGATGGGGACCCCATGGCCCGACCCCAAAAACAGTACAGCTTCCCCCGGGAAGCGGAGCCCGACATGGAGACAGCAATATCTTCACTGGTGCAGCAGGGCGTGTTGAGACCAATAGTCACCCATGTGAACTCTCCGTTATGGCCGGTAAGGAAGCCGGACAATTCCTGGAGAGCCACGGTGGACTACAGAGTCCTCAATAGCAACATCCCAGCCTGCGCGCCGACAGTAGCAGCAGTTGCCGACCTGATAGGAAGTATTCCAGCCTCCGCGACCACGTTCACGGTGCTGGATATTTCTAATGGGTTTTGGTCCATCCCTTTAAGGAGGGAGGATCAATACAAGTTTGCCTTTACGTTTAAAGGGCAACAGTACACCTGGAACTGCTTGCCGCAGGGTTTCCACAACAGCCCCAGCATTTTCCATCAATGCATGGCAGGGAGTTTAAAAGAGTTCAGCCAGCCCAATCAGCTAGTGCAGTATGTGGACGACCTGCTCCTGTTCACAGACTCAAGAGAGAAGCATGGCCCACTATTGGCCGAGTTATTGGCGCTGTTAGGAAGAAAGGGTTTCAAAGTGAACCCAAAGAAAGCACGGATCGGTCAGCAGGAAGTGAAATTCCTGGGTCTGACCATCCGTGCCGGTGAGAGAGCCATAGATAAGGCCAGGCGGGAATCGGTGCAAAATCTACCGATCCTCAACACCGTAACGGGTGTGAGGTCTTTTCTGGGACTGACCGGGTACTGCAGAGACTTTATCGAGGACTATGCAGCCACAGCAGCCCCGCTGCTCCGACTCCTGCACAAGGGAGTGGAGTGGTCCTGGGATGAGGGTTGCCAGGCAGCATTTGAGAAACTCAAGAGAGACTTGCAGACCGCGCCAGCCCTGGGGGCCATAGATGGGGGAGAGGAGCTTTTCCTGGAGGTAGCGGCTAGCGGGGATAGCTTGAGCGCTGTACTGCTACAAGAGCGACACGGCAAGCTGAGGCCAGTGGTCTATTCCTCCAGGGTGCTCACTGATGTGGAAAGGAGCTTTTCCAATTGCGAGCGGCATCTCCTGGCCACGCATTGGGCTGTGAAAAGATCTCTGATCTTCACAGGCACCTCTCCCATCACTCTCCTCACCCATCACACACATACCCGAGTGCTTCTAGATGGAAGGATTAAGGATGGGACAGTAAGCAGTGCACGCATTGCGCGCTGGACCCGCCTCCTTTCACAGATGGAGCTGAAGGTGAAGGGTCTCTGTGAGCCCAAGCTCGCGGCCAACATGGTATATCCCGGAACAGCCCATCGGTGTTCCGTAGAAGGGGTATGGGAGGTGGACGTAGGTTTACGGGCCGGGATACATCCCACGGGCCGCGAGATCTACGTGGATGGTTCCAGCACGGTATCCGCTGGTGAGCGTCTCACGGGGTGTGGAGTTTATGACCCCATGGCAAACATTGCCCTGGCGATTAAGCTCCCCAGCACCATGAGCGCCCAGCAGGCTGAACAGGCCGCGGTAGTGTACGTCGTTACACACCCCGAAATCTTCCCCACCCCATACACGATTTGCTCGGACAGCATGTTCACATGCAACTCGTGTACGGAGTACCTGGCCATCTGGTCCCGTCGCGGATATACCTCTGCGGACGGGCGACCCTTAACCGTGAAGCCCCTGTTAGAAAAGATCTTAGCTGTGGTGGGAGAGAAAGGGGAAGTCTTTATCCATGGCCCATTCCCCCACGGAACCCCGCGGCGAGGGTAATCAGCAAGCGGATACGCCAGCCAGGGAGGGTGCCCGCACCGGTACCTTTTGGGATTCCTATGGGTCCAAACCCGTGGCAGTGATCCAAGGCAGGGATGGGACTCAGGGAACCACAGGGGTAACACTGCCCCCAGACCTCAAGACCATCCAAACCCTAGATCCCGCCCTAAAAACAGTCCTCAAGGCCATCACTGAGGGCAAGGAAGTAGAGGGTCCATACGGTACAGCAGCCCTCTCCATCAGGGAAGGCATGCTGTTCCGAGAGGAACAGTGGGTTGTGCCACAGCAGCACCGGAGGGAATTCCTTCAACTGGCCCACGAGGGTCCAGGAGCAGGACACCCCGGGCCTGAGGTCACCTGGCAACGGGTGGAACAGGCGGGGTGGTGGCCGGGACTTCGGGACGATGTCCGCGAGTTCTGCGCCAATTGCCTAGTGTGCGCTGCGAACAACCCAGACCCCCAGAAAAGGAAGGTGCCCATGGGGCACATCAGGAGAGTAGAGGGACCATGGCAGTCGATACAGGTCGACTACATCGGGCCCCTGCCCACCGCCCAGGGAGGCTATAAGTACTGCCTTGTCCTGGTGGATGCGTTCACCAAGTGGGTGGAAGCCTTCCCATGCCGAACAGCCACGGCACTTAGTACTGCCAGGATCTTGGTCCGGGAGGTGTTCTCACGGTGGGGACTACCACGATTTGTGGAGTCTGACCAAGGGGCTCATTTCACTGGCCAAGTGATGCAGGACACCCTCATGCTCTTAGGCATTGAAGGGAAGTGGCACATGGCCCACAACCCGCAGTCATCTGGGATTGTGGAGCGCATGAACCGCACCTTAAAGGAAAATCTGAGGAAGGAGACGAGGGCGCCCCAGAAATGGGCGGAGGCCTTGCCTCTAGTCCTCATGGGGATCCAGGCTAGCCAGTCTAAAAGTACAGGGTACTCCCTGCACGAATTAATGACTGGAAGAGTCATGCGAACCCCCACCCATGTACTAGCCCCGGTGCTCACTGAGGGGCAGCTCCGAGAGGTGAATTGGCAAAAGTTTGCCCGGAACCTTTTTGAGCGCCTGAAATAGATCTATGGGCAAGCGGCTGGGAACATGGGAAGACAGCATCAGGGCAACCGATTGCTGCTTGAACCCCGAAAGACAATCGAGTGGGAAGTTGGAGATCAGGTCATGGTGAGAAACTATGTCCGAGTAGGGAGTTTAGAACCACTGTACATGGGGCCCTGCAGCATTGTAGACAAGGCCAGCCCCATGGTATAACGCAGTGAAGTTGCCCCGGCGCACTAAATGGTTTCACATCAATCAGTGCAAACTGTTTAAACCGGGTGCAAGAGCATCAGCAACCGAAGCCAGGCCTGAGGGTAAAGATCCTCAGCCTGAGGCGCGCGATGAGTCACAGACCACACAAGCTGGCGTTGTAGCCTGCTTGGAAGAAGAAGCTGTCCCGCCCACCTGGGGGGAGCTGTCCCCGATGGCCTGGGACTTGGACGAGGAGGGGCCCGAACAACAAGGTCCCGCCCTCGACACGATTCTGGAGGAGGTGGAGTCGGAGGACGGAGGTCCCGCCTCGACTCGAGCGTGGGGGAGGTAGAAATTGGGGGCAGAGATCCTCCACCTGTAGGGACAGGTGAGGAGGAGCTGTCTGCCACAGACCCAAATCCCGAAGGGGCGGAGCCTGAGGGGAGGGAGCCGAAGCCCACAGTCGTGGAAGAGCCACGGGATGTGAGAGCTAAAGTCCCACCCGAAGGTCCACTCACCAAGGGAGCCTGCCCGAATCCCAAAGGGGCGGAGCCTGAGGGAAGGGAGCCGAAGCCCACAGTCGTGGAAGAGCCACGGACTGTGAGAGCTAAGGTCCCACCCGAAGGTCCACTTGCTAAGGGAGCCACGCCCAAAGTACCTTTTCGCAGGTCGACTCGAACGCCTCAGCCAGTAAAACCTTGGCCCGAGTCCCCCGCTCCCAGTAAACGCCAACCTGAGAAATCCTTGACAAAACACAGTCCCCGATTAACAGCAAAAGGCTGCGGGGAACTCAAGCCACAGGTCACTGCAGCCCCGCCACAGGGAGTGGCGAGCTGCAGTCCAATCAGGGATTAGGCAAGCCACCCGGGGACGGGCGGCACTGTACCTAAGTTAAGTTTAAGTTTAAGTTTAAGGTGTGTAAATATTAAAATGATTAGAGTTTATGTAGTTTGAAATCTGCCCAGTGTGTGTGTAGTTTTGGATCGAGGTCAAAAGACCCGATCATGCCGTCACCTAAGCCAGAATCTCTCGGGAGCCTGGCTATATTGTGTGATTTGTTGCAGGGACCAGGAGAAAGATGAGAGGGATCCTCATTGCGTTCGTGACGATTGGGTGGAGCTGGGCCTATCGGGGCCGCACTAAGGACTCCACCATATATGGGTGCTCTGGGGACAGAGGCCCCATCGCGACTGACGGAACCGGCCCACGGGACGCTGAAGAGACTGCTGCCTACTTCCATGAAGGAAGATGGCCAGGCTGGCTGGGGTCGAACTCTACTGAATACTCCAGCCAGACGGGGTTTGCATACAGAGAGACATCCCTGATGTGCCCCAGGGTGCGGATCATTGCACCCAGGATCAGTGCCACCATGGGAAAGAAGATTTGCTTGAACTGTCTGGGACATGTACCTTTGGATCATTGGTGGTGGCTGCACAAGTTGAGCAGCACCATGAAGAACTCCACTGCAGAGTGGGAGAGACTGGGTAACAACATCCATTGGACGATTATGGGAACTCATGGGGGGTTGAGTGTCTGTTGGGACAAATGGTGGGAACCAGATGAGGGGATCTACATCTGTATGTGGGGTTCAGAACGCGCTTGCCCCACAGGCGTCTCCATCTTTTTCCAAAGACAGTGGCAGGATGCTGGACAAGGAATGAGGTGGGATGTCAGCACATGGGCGTGCGGAGTCCCATACTCTCAGATCCCAGTAAACGCCACTGAGCTCATCACCCGACCCCGCAAGCCCCTGCCCACAATTCCGGTAGCTAAAGCCCTCAAAGAAGGGTGCCCCACCACGACAAAGGGACCCGGGAACGGATTGGTATTGGTACCCACAGGTCAGGTACTGTACCAAGGGGTCCACTACGTGGTGGCTTCGGTGATTTTAAACCTCACCGAGGTACGATTGCCAGAGTGGTGCCCCGGGGAAATGGAGCAATTATACCAGGTCCTGTTAACAAACATGTTTAAACAGTTTTACGAATTCGACTTTGCCGATGTCGACAGAGCTGAATTGTACACCACACCACATGAGGTCTTGGACAGAGTAGGGAGACAAAGAAGGGGTGCAGTAAATGATATTTTCACAGCTTTTAATACAGGAACTTCTGTCATCAACACACTGGACGACGTGGAGCTGCAAACCCAGATCAATGGTTTGAAAACACAGTTAAGAAAGATACTGACTGATGAGAATAAGGTAGCGGGTTTTGAGTTACATGAGGACCAGGCCATGACACTACACTTAAAAGAGATAATAGCTGAGCTGGAGAAACACGCCAAAACGGTAAATGCCCTCATTAGGGAGGATGGGAATGCGTCCGATCAGGCTGCAGTAACCTGGAGGATTTAAAGCAAGGTTTAGTCCCCTCCTGGATCAGCAACAAGCACCTCGCAGCCCTCCACCCTTTTGAGAATACATTGAGTCCGTGCCAGCTCAGGCTAGCTTCAGAGGCCTACCCAGCCCCAGTGGACTGTGGATGGTCTAATCACACCATTACAGTTTAAGTGGTAAGAATGCCGGTGATGGGAAAGACAGCAAAACCCGCCCCGGTATACAGGGTGGAGAACATTGGAGTCATTCAGGGGGGTGCGCACATTTGCTACACAGGGGTCCCACCTTACGTCATTCGATGGGAGAATGCAATGATGGGTACCGACCTCTCAGGGTGCCGGAGCCGGGGAGCACACATCATCCTGTGTCCCCAGCACTTGAATGCCCATTCAAAACCACAGTGCGGGTTCAGAACTGCTGGCGCGAAGCCTATAAATTGCACCATGGAGGCAATGGCACAAGGCCATGTGCCCCTGCAGGTGGCATATATATAGGAGGTGGGACATACTGTGTCACCACTGCAGCGCCCCACTACCAACATGGACAGCACGGTTGGTGTCCGGTTAGTGACAGCAGCTTCTGTTTCAAGCCCAGGGCAGAAGTTCAAGTGGCCCAAGGGTGAATTGTCCCCATTCCTGAACCTTCCACTGTTCACATCACTGTGAAAGTGAATGTCACCGATCTGCAGCGATTCGTTGCACATTTTGGATATATCATTCCCCCTCTCCCTGAACACCTCACCAAGATATTAAAAGCTGTTGTTGTTTCACAGAAACACTTCTACATACTGGAGCAGAAGAATTTAGAGATAGGGGCAGACATATTGGATATAGTGACCCCACTGTGGTGGGACCTGTTCACTAATATAGAAGTCCCTTTCTGGATTAGGCTAGCCTCCCACATTCTTGTAGTGTGCCAGGTTATCATTGTAGTTTATTTACTGTTTATACACTGTAAAAAGGTCAAACATTCGCAAAAGTATGAGAATAGAGGGGAATGGAGGGAGCATTATGTGCGGGTAGAAGACGAGACACCCGTTTAGATTTTGCTGCTTCGTATAAAGTTAAAGTTTTCCCTCCCTCCTCTGTATTATTTTGATATGTATTCATGTGCATTGTGATTTTCATGTGTATTTTATTTTATTATTGAAGTCTTATTAGATGTGTTGTTATTATTAAAAGGGTAATGTGTATGCACTAGGTGATGTAGGGGTATAAGGCCCCCCTCCACGCGTGGAAGTAAGTTGTTAGATTTTTAACTCCAAGGTATTGCCATCTGTAGATGCTTAATGTACACTAGATTTTTCTGAAATGGGAAATGCATGTGTCATGGGGTCATAGATAGGTAAATACTGGGGATGGTTAGATTGTGGAAAGTCAGAAAATTTTGCTCACCCAGAATTATGATACTTCAAGCAGGTTACAGTATCATCAGGGGGGAGTGCAGGATTCGCAAAATTGGACTTTGTATTAATAAGGGTCAAATGGCAGAAGAGGCCATGATTTTAAAGACTGTTTTTAAAAGAAGCCCAGAAAAAGGGGCATACAAAATGGCTGCCATACCATGTGACCGGCTTATTGGGACATTTTTAAATGGTTCCTGCGAATCCTCAGACAGCTTTGTGGATTCAACCCACAGTAAGTTCTGGAAGCCGTTTCTGAGAGAACGAAACCAGACCCACACATATACATACGGATTAGATGCAGATCCAGTCAAGATCGGCCTGGAGACAGAGGCCATCTAAATGTTGACCCAGACAAAAGGGGACAATTTCATATTCATGAGAACAGCACCAAGGACTAGATAACAAGATCAGCAGGACATTAAAAACAATGAAGGTCATTCCAGACCAGAGATGGGCCCTTTCCGGCCATCTAAAACATTTTAAAATATAACTACCCTGCTGTGCTCCCAGCCCGCCAAAAGTTAAACAAAGACTAGCCTGATTTTGGGCGGGAAGTGGAAGCCTCTGAAGAAAAGGTATAATTGGAGCAGTTGGAGTTGAACAGTTACAGTTGCGGAGACAGTTGGAGACAGTTACAGTGGCAGTGGGTGAAGAGGAGTCACTTCGGGAGAAGATCAGCAAACTCCTCTCCACCACCGGAGGAAGACGAAGAAGACTAAGCCACCATCAAGAAGACCACTCGAGCCGGCGTCCCGCCCCGGGGACAAACATTGGGAGATCATCGACCATCCCCGGGCCATTGCCGAAATGAGAGGCCATCGACCCAACACGGGAGAAGAGACAAAAACAAACTGAAGTAACGATGGGAGCCAGCCCAAGGCTCCTCTGACAGGGGTGTCCAGCCGCCCCCAACCCCCACCTCAGGAGAGAGGTGTGGCGCAGCTCGCTGGGGCTCCACAATCCACATGGAGATGGAACGCCTGAAAGGATCAAACGCAGACTGGTTCAAAACCTTGCACTTCCTAGTTGGATTGGTGAGCATGTTTCTGGCCCTTCACAATCAGATCTAGATAGGTTTAAGGGGGTGGATTTAAGGGTACAATTAACATGAGTTGTTGTCCCTCGATGTTCCGTGTGTTTCCTTATTTCATGATGATCTTTGTAGAGTGTAAGGTGCCTGTATTTGCCTTAGTTAGTATTGTGTCGTTATGATTTGTCTGTGTTTTTCCCTCCCATGTACTCTCTTATCTGCCTGCATTTGATTTATTTTTCCATATGCAATAAAATTTCATTTCGTTTCATCAAACTTGGTCTACAAGAGTTTTCTCTACATTGTAGTTCCTGCCCCAAAGTCCAGAGTATAGAATCTAAGGGGCGAGTGGGTCGAACCACTCAAGCTTTTACAGTGCAAGAGAGAGAGGCCTCTAGAGAGAGAAACCTCTGCGATCTAAAACCCCTTACAAGCTCTGTGAGGTGGAAATCGCTGGGCCCAGTAGCAGAAGCAGCTCTTGAGCTGGTTGCTCAGCAGATTGCAACTCCCCCAGTTCCTTCCTCGCTCGTCCTCTGTTTCATCAAGTACTCTCTCCTGTAAGTTGAAATAATTTATTCCCCTAACAGTTCTTGGTGTGTTCTAATTTATTCCCTGGTGCTTCCCCTTGGTGGCTGTACATGGTGTGTGTCTAGCGCTACCTAAAATAGTGCTCTTTCTTGGTGCCAACTCAGTGGGAGGTGGTTGGCTGCTCAATCTCAAGCTCTGGCACTTGGGGTGGCAGTGGCCCTGTAGCTACTTGTGCCAGGCAATGACTATCTCCAACAAGCAAGAGTCTTACCACCGTCCCTTGACATTGAACGGCGTTACCATCGCCGAAACCCCACCATCAACATCTTAGGGGTCACCATTGACCAAAAACTTAACTAGACCAGCCACATAAATACTGTGGCAACAAGAGCACGTATTCTGTGGCGAGTCTCTCACCTCCTGACTCCCCAAAGCCTTTCCACCATCTACAAGGCACAAGTCAGGAGTGTGATGGAATACTCTCCACTTGCCTGGATGAGTGCAGCTCCAACACTCAAGAAGCTCTCAACACCATCCAGGACAAAGCAGCCTGCTTGATTGGCACCCCATCCACCACCTTAAACATTCACTCCCTCCACCACCGGCGTACCATAGCTGCAGTGTGTACCATCTACAAGATGCACTGCAGCAACTCGCCAAGGCTTCTTCAGCAGCACCTCCCAAACCCGCGACCTCTTCCACCTAGAAGGACAAGGGCAGCAGGCGCATGGGAAACCCACCACCTCCGAGTTCCCCTCCAAGTCACACACCATCCTGACTTGGAAGTATATCGCCGATCCTTCATCGTCGCTGGGTCAATATCCTGGAACTCCCTACCTAACAGCACTGTGGGAGTACCTTCACCACATGGACTGCAGCGGTTCAAGAAGGCGGCTCACCACCACCTTCTCAAGGGCAATTAGGGATGGGCAATAAATGCTGGCCTTGCCAGCGACACCCACATCCCACGAACGAATTTAAAAAAAGGGTAATCAGATGGCCCTGCTGCTGATAGGAATAGGAGGAGGCCATTCAGCCCCTTGACCCTGTTCCGCAATTCAACTAGATCATGGCTGATCTGCATCTCAACCCCATCTACCCATCTTGGTTACGTAACCCTCAATACCCATACCTAACAAAAATCTATCGATCTCAGTTTTGACATTTTCAATTGACCCCCAGCCTCAACAGTTTTGTGAGTGAGAGAGTTCCTGATTTCCACTACCCTGTGTGTGAAGAAATGCTTCCTGACATCACCCCTGAACTGTCTGGCTCTATTTTTAAGGTTATGCTCCCTTGTTGATGGAGCTACATCCAAGTTTGTAGTGGCTGCCCTCTTTCTGGCTCAGGATTGGTCATTTGGATCTTCAGGATGAGGGGCACGGATATTGCATTGCTCTAAGAACCTTTCCTCGGCTGTGCTGCGGACGTCTGTTGCGGGTGACTATTAAGGTTGCACGTGCTCCCCAGTGGGCTGCAGTTCTGCAAAACGGTCAGACCCATTGCGCTAGGGTCGCCAACCCTGCAGGATTGCGCTGGAGTCTCCAGGAATTACAGACTAATCTCCAGGACACTGCCGCCAGCAACCCGGGAGAAAAATCATAGGAGTGATAAAATAATTGTGCCATTTTTAAAAACAAATCTTTCAACACTTTTGTTTACTAGTTATAAAAATATTGAACATGGGAAAAGAAAAATCTGTTTGACTGACAGTGAAGAATAATCCAATCGGGTAACAAAGAGTCTATTCACTTTCCAATTGATGCGGGGAGGTGGGGCGCCACGAGTCTGAACATGTTGGTGACCAATGGCGGGAGTGTGTGGGCGGGGCAGTTGGAGGTCATGTGATGACACCTCCAGGAATATGTCCAACCAGAGTTGGCAACACTGCATTACACAGATGTGGCTTGTGAATTCCTCCACAGCAGCCGTCAAAGCTTGCGGTGTACCTCTCACGCTCGCAAAAGACTCTGTGAATTGACAGTGCTCAGAAAGTGACCTTCTTTGGTATGCAGGCATCAATCCAAGAACTCGCCATCTAACAGTGGTACTGAGCTGGCCCCCCCAGTCTGCTGTCACCTGTACTTGCTCCTGTTCACTCGTGTTCCGTGTTTCACTTGGTGCCCCCTCCTCAAAGTCTAAATGTAAATCTGCAAGAGTGGGCGTACCTGTCCAGGTGCCCATTTAAGCCCTCTTGTTACTGTCTCACTGACCAGTGGATACAATTGATCACTATTTACCTATCCAATCCTTCATGTTCTTGGCGACCTCTATCAGCTCACCCATCAGCGATCTTAGCTATGGTGAAAAAATGCCCTGATGTTTCAAGTTATCCTCCGAGCTGCAATCTCTCATTTTGGTCACACCCTGGTGAATCGAAGCTGCTCCTTTTCCGTTGTTTTTATATTTTTCCTATAATGGGATGCTCTAAACCAAGGGGGGTGTTTGCCTTGCGGGGGCTCCATGCAAAGGTTAGGTTTGGGGCCCCTACATTTTACTAGACAATGATACTAAATACTATTGACTGAACCTGGAGTCAAGTCAGTTGTCTGCGCCTCATCATCAGTTTATTTGCCGACATTTTTAAAAAAAAAGTTAAGACAATGGGATGAGCTGAAAGAAAGGAATAAATGAAGGTAAAAGGAAACTAATGATCAGTCGCTGCAATGGATTTGATTTAATTTGCAATTCTATGCATTACACGTGCTGCAATCTTTAGGCCAAATATTTCCCCTAAAAAACAGGTGAGTTTGGAGAGTGGGGGCAGTTAAATTGTTAAAAATCGGAATCCTAACCTGATTCCGCCTCCAGCCCGCCCGCTTGCGTTTTCCCTGGATCGGTGGGCGGGCGACCAACCCACTCGCAGGCATTAGCTCAATTTAAATATTGAAATGAGGCTGGAAGCCTCTATTTTCCCCTTCATTTTAAATTTAACTGCCTGGGGACGGGTTTCACCCAAGTTGTGAAACCCGGCAGTTAAACCATGGCGGGGACTGCTGCATTCAGAGGGTTAGTGGCTTTTTACCCACCTCCTGGATCCTGGGTCCCGACCATATGCTGGATCCCTTGCTGTTTGTAGTGTACATTAATGATTTAGATATGACTGTAGGAGGTATAATCAGTAAGTTCGCAGATGACACGAAAATTGGTGGGGTGGTAAATAGCGAGGAGGGAAGCCTTAGGCTACAGGACGATATAGATGGGTTGGTCAGATGGGCAGAACAGTGGCAAATGGAAATTAACCCTGAAAGGTGTGAGGTGATGCATTTTAGGAGGACTAACAAGGCAAGGGAGTACACAATGAATGGTAGGACCCTAGGAAGGACAGAGGATCAGAGGGACCTTGGTGTGCATGTACATAGATCCCTGAAGGCAGCAGGACAGGTAGATAAGGTGGTTAAAAAGGCAGATGGGATACCTGCCTTCATTAGCCGAGGCATAGAATATAAGAGCAGGGAGGTTATGGTGGAGCTCTACAAAACGCTAGTTAGGACACAGCTGGAATACTGTGTGCAGTTCTGGTCGCCACACTATAGGAAGGATGTGATTGCATTAGAGAGGGTGCAGAGGAGATTCACCAGGATGTTACCTGGGCTGGAGCATTTCAGCTATGAAGAGAGACTGGACAGGCTGGGGTTGTTTTCCTTAGAGCAAAGAAGGCTGAGGGGGGACCTGATTGAGGTGTACAAAATTATGAGGAGCATAGATAGGGTAGATAGAAAGGAACTTTTCCCCTTAGTAGAGGGGTCAATAACCAAGGGGCATAGTTTCAAGGTAAGGGGCAGGAGGTTTAGAGGGGATTTGAGGAATAACTTTTTCACCCAGAGGGTGGTTGGAATCTGGAACTCACTGCCTGAAAGGATGGTAGAGGCAGGAACCCTCACAACATTCAAGAAACATTTAGATGAGCACTTGAAGCGCCATAGCATACAAGGCTGCGGACCAAGTGCTGGAAAATGGGATTAGAACAGATAGGGCTTGATGGCTAGCGCAGACACTATGGGCCAAAGGACCTCTTTCTGTGCTGTATAACTCTATGACTCATATCCACCCCCCAGGATCGGAGACCCCACCACGAGCCCTCCGATCACCACCACAAGGCCGTTCCCCCCCAGCCTCAGGCCTCCCCCCACCCACCAATGATGATGAAGCTGGCCACAATCCTTCGTCACCCCCCCCACTCAGCCCTGGCCGAACCCCCTCCCCCCGATAGGTGATCCCCCTCCCCCCGATCGCTGACCAACCCCCCCGATCGCTGACCCACCTCCCCCCAATCGCTGACCGCCCCCCCGATTGCTGACCGCACCCCCGATCGCTGACCCCTTCTCCCGCCGATCGCTGGCCGCCCCCCCACTCCGGCAACGCCAACCCCCGGACCGGCGATCCCAAACCCCCCTCTGGCGATGCCGACTGAGGCCTACCCGCTTGCAGCCAGCCAGCCTCTCAAGCTGACTTGCTGAGGGCAGGAATCCAAGGCCTGAGATTCGGCAGAGCCTGCAGGAAACCCAGCCTTCCAGGTTTCCCGCCGCCTCAGAGCCCCCCCGCTCCCCGCCCCCAACCCACCTACCTGGTGAAAATCACGGCCATTGTATTTCTATTCTCCTGTTCAAGTTCAGAGGCTTCTCTTCAGCACCTGCGCAGTGTGACTGCCATTTCCCAGCAGGTAGAGTCACTTGGACATTTCATGGATGCGGGACGACCAGGAGCTGCGTTTGTTCTCCTTAGAGCAGGGAAGGTTAAGCGGAGATTTGATAGAGATGTTTAAAACGATGAAGGGTTTCGATAGAGTAAAATAAGGAGAAACTGCTTCCACTGGCAGAATGGTTGGTAACCAGAGGACACAGAATTAAGATAATTGGCATAAGGACAAGAGGGGAGTTGAGGAGAATTTTTTATACGCAGTTAATTGTTGTGATCTGTAATATGCTGCCTGAAAGGGTGGTGGAAGCAGATTCAATAATAACTTTCAAAAGGGAATTGGATAAATACTTGAAGGGGAAAAATTTACAAGGCTATAGGGAAAGAGTGGGGGAGTGGGACTAGCTGGATAAGCTCTGCCAAAGAGCCGGCACAGGCACGATGGGCCAAATAGCTTCCTTCTGTGTTGTATGAGTCTATGATTTTATATGGAAACATTAGGAGGAGACAGCAAGTACACCAGCGTGACCAATTACACTGATGCCAGGAAATAAGGGGCCAACATTTGTGATCGGAGGCTTCCCGTGGGCAGACGCCTCCGACTTGCAAAATGTTCAGGAAAGTACCTGGTGGTCCGGGAGGTACAGAGGCTGGCGCTCCTGGGCCACTCTGGGTCTGCGTGGGCAGAGGCCCATGTACCCCAGGGGCACAAGCGGTTCATAGGTGCTCCTGGGATCACGTGAGCCAGCCCAACCAATGGAAGAAGGGAATCCCCATTCATACTTTTGACAGTTCTGTACGTACGGAACTGACAAAAGTATGAATGGGGATGACTTAAAAAATACACCAACATATGAAAGAATTTTTTTTTAAATTACATATTTAAAATTAATTAAAATGCCATTTAATTAAATATTTTAAACAAAAATTTAATTTTTTGAAAAAAAAATTAAATGTTTTTACCGAGCTAAAAATAAACTTATCCTTTTGAAGAGTATTTTTAAATTTATAAATGGGTGATAAAATTTTATTTTTCTCTTTTTTAAAACTCTTATGCTGGTAAAAGCAGGCCTTATTCCTGCTTTTACTAGGCGTAAGAATTTGACAGGTATTCAGCGGGCGGAAGTTATGCAAATAACGCAACTCTCCACCCGCAGAGGCCCTTCTCTCGTGGATGCAGAGGATCTGTCGAGAGGATTCTTGACGGATTGCAAGTGCCGGGTTTCAGCGCATGCTCTTCGCATGCCTAAGCCCGGAACTTGCGTGGCCCCTACGAGTGCGAACACATCTCGTACACACCCGTGGGGGTCGCAATATACGGCCCGAGATTTTTTTTCAATGATGAGTCATTGGGAGAGTTATTTGCTCTTGTAAATTGCCTTTGGGAGAGGAATGGCCTCAGAAAATGGACCTTCACTTTCCAAAGAGCGAGTTGGGCAACAGAATTAAAGCTACGAATGTTAAGATCAGGAATGTGGGGTCAGATCTGTCTACGATTGAGAGTCAGGCTGAAATGTAGAGGGTGCAGGAGGGAGATGGGCATAGAATTGTGAAAACCCCAGCAGAACTTTAAATAGGATTAAGAGAGGATGGTTGTTGTCAAAACAGTCAGCATAATGAACATTCCTTCATTGTGTGTTCGATTGAAGGGCCCCGGTTTGCTCAGAGAAAAGTTACTGAGTTAGGGAGGTAATTAGCCACAGCCCTATTTTATTATCAGACGACACGTGTGCCAATGGTTGATTTACTTTTTGTCTAAGTTGCATGTAATCATTGTTTTGAGGTGTGAAAAATTATTATTTTGATTTGCAAGAATGAGTTCATTTATGAAACTTAGTAGAGTTAGGGGAAAGGAGAAAGTTTGCACGCAATCTCCTGAATTCAAACCCACCTCAATTTGTGAACCAGACAGGAAGTATGTTATTGAATGAAAATAAAATAATTCATGTGCTGATATGTATTTTTAAAATGTTAATGAAAGTATTGCAATTTGTGCATGATTTATTTTATAATATTTATAAATAAGTACACACTGGCTCCAATGGGGGTCCTGTGCCATTCCATTGTCCTAATGCCGCCTCTACCCTAAACTGTGCGCCATACTCCAACTGCAGCTTAACTAAGGCCTTGTAGAAGGTTGAGCATCACCTCATTGCTTTTACATTCCATACATTAAGGTTTCTGTTTGCCTTTTAATGGATTATTAACTTGCTCTGTCACCTTTAATAAACAATGTATCTGCACACAAAGGTTACACTGTTGCTCTATTCCATTTAACATCTCACCAGATAAGGTGTAATTCCTTCCGCTGTTCTTACTTCCAAAATGTATCAATTCATGTTTTTCTAGATTGATCTTTATCTATGTCTTCCTACAGTCTTTTATAATCCTTGTTGCAATTTACCTCACCCCAATTTGGTGTCTCCAACTAATTTTGATATCTGCTCAATTCCCAAGTCCAGATCATTTACATAGAGTAAGTAAGAACAGCTCTGACAAAGAACACCATTCACTGCATCTTTCCATTGCTTATTACTATAGTAATCTGGGATGTAATGTTTAAGTTATCCACCAGATGGAGCCAAATATTAAGGGTTCACATTCACCAGTATTTAAGGTAATGGGTCATGTATTCAATGTCCTGGTACACCAGTTAATACGGTAATGTGGCATTGCATTATGGGTATGACTCGGAGGGGGATCCTCCATCTTGTGCTCGTGCAATAAGATTGTGCCTTGCCTCCAGCTTGTAAGAGATATGTTTCTCTGCTACACCGTGTAAATAAACAGTTGGGTTTTGTTCCTAATATCTCGCTTCTCTCAGTTTCTGACCTTACGACTCGGATATCACATATTGGCGACGAGGATCAACAGATCACATCTTGACGGAGAGAAAAAAAAGAGCACTGAATAACGGATCATGGCTGCTACGGTAGGACAGATCTCTGCTTTTGATGTTCAGACGCAGACCTGGGATGAATACTGCGAGGTGTTGATGCATTTCTTTGAAGCTAATGATATAAATGATGTCAGAAAAAGGAGAGCTATTTTGCTCACTTCCATGGGAAGTCAGACGTATAGTTTAATGAGAAACTTATGCAGTCCTGCAAAGCCTGGAGACAGATCATTTGCTGACTTAGTGGCCTTGCTAAAGGACCATTTCAATCCCAGACCGAGTAAGATTGTACAGCATTTCAAATTTAATTCACGGAACAGAAAACGGGAGAGACTGTATTGGATTATGTAGCGGTGTTGCGAAAATTGGCACACGATTGCAATTACGGCAACAACCTGAAAGACATGCTGAGAGATAGGCTAGTTTGTGGGATAATGGATGATCAAATGCAGCTGAGATTATTGTCCGAGACTGAGCTTACGTATGAAAAAGCGTTGGAACTTGCTCAAGCCATAGAGACAGCGAACCGAGATGTAAAAGAAATACAAGGTTCAGACTGGGCTACTACAAAGCAAGTTGCAGGTCAGGTTATTGTGCACAAGTTAAACATGCGTCAGAAACCACAACATGAGCATGTAAAGGCATGTTATAGATGCAATGGCAATCACCTGGCGAGGGAATGCAGGTTTCTGGAGGAAAAGTGCCACAAGTGTGGGAAAAAAGGACATATAAAACGTGCATGCAGGGCAAAAGCAACCGTGGAGGGATACAAACCAAAAGGGGGAGGAAAGCAAAACCTAGGAAGAGAAGTGAAAAAACAGGGAGCACATCACATCAGCGGAGAAGCTGAGAAAGACGACGACATGTTCATAATGCATAGTATGGTAGAGAACATTCCAAAAGTGGATCCTATCACTTTGCAACTGACAGTAAACGACTCTAAGGTCAACTTTGAAGTGGATACAGGATGCGGTGTAACCATAATGAACAGGGAGGAGTACTCAAAATTGTGGAACCATGCAAAAGTTACAGAGTTAAAGTCTTGCTCTATGCAGCATAAAACATATACTGGTGAACGAGTGGCGACATTGGGTACAGCTACTGTAACTGTGCAACACAGGGACACCGTGGGACAGCTACCTGTAGTTGTAGTATCGGGTTCTGGACCAAAACTGTTAGGTCGGGGCTGGATACAAGAACTTAAATTAGATTGGGGAGCAATAAATCAAATAGAGGGAGGCAAACAGTTGTCTTTGCAAGAAGTGTTGATTGAACATGAGAACGTGTTCAAGGAAAAACTTGGCACATTTAATGGCCCCCCAGCTAAGATCTATGTAGACAAGGAGGCACTGCCAAGGTTTTTTAAACAACGACCTGTGCCGTATGCCATGAAACCGAAGGTAGAGGTTGAGCTTGAGCATCTTTTGAGAGAGAATATACTGGAACCCATGAAATGTTCAGAATGGCCAGCTACCATTGTACCTGTTTTAAAACCGGACAACTCGGTAAGACTCTGTGGAGATTATAAATTGACAGTCAATAGGGTGTCTAAACTAGAACAGTATCCTATTCCCAAAACAGAGGATCTCTTTGCAAACCTGGCTGGAGGGAAGAAATTCACGAAGCTGGATATGAGTCATGCATACTTGCAGATTACACTAGATGAGGAATCCAAGAAGTATGTAACCATAAATACACACAAGGGTTTGTTTACCTATAACCGCTTACCATTCGGTGTCTCATCTAGTCCAGCTATTTTCCAGAGGACTATCGAGGGTGCACTGTAAGGGATCCCACATGTTTCAATCTATCTGGATGACATTCTGGTGACGGGAAGAACCGACCAGGAGCATCTGAGCACTCTGAGAGAGGTACTACAAAGATTGGATAAGGCTGGGTTATGGCTCAAGAGGAATAAATGCACTTTCCTGGGGAATGAGGCCATGTTCCTGGGACACAGAGTGGATGCCACTGGGCTCCATCCAATCAAGGAGAAGGTACAAGCACTGCAGG
This sequence comes from Somniosus microcephalus, assembly GCF_052327205.1. Classification (NCBI taxonomy): domain Eukaryota; kingdom Metazoa; phylum Chordata; class Chondrichthyes; order Squaliformes; family Somniosidae; genus Somniosus; species Somniosus microcephalus. Next base: position 171,305,207 of record NC_140992.1, read on the forward strand.
AGGCCCCAGCTCCTACCAATGTGACTGAGTTAAAAGCTTACCTGGGACTGCTAAATTATTATAACAGATTTTTACCAAACTTGGCAACAGTGTTAGCACCTCTTCACAAACTTTTGCGCAAGGAGACACAGTGGCAGTGGAAAGAGGAACAGAGGGTTTAATTTGAACAGTCCAAGAAACTGATGCTGTCCTCGGATGTGCTGGTGCACTACAATGCAGAGAAAGACATCATTCTCTCTTGTGATGCTTCACCTTATGGGGTGGGGGTGGTTCTTTCACACAGCTTGGAAGATGGAACAGAAAGACCAATAGGGTTTATGTCTCGAACTCTGACACCAGGGGAAAAAAACTATTCCCAGTTAGATAAAGAGGGGTTAGCAGTAATGTTTGGGTTACAGAGGTTTCACAAGTATATATATGGCAGGAAATTCACCATATGCACCGATCATAAACCTCTTCTATCTCTTTTTAATGAAATGAAAGCAGTACCACAGATGGTGTCACCCCGGATCCAGAGGTGGGCAGTGACGTTGAGGGCATATGGGTATGTCATCATTTACAAGGCGGGCAAGTACCATGGGAACGCAGATGCCTTGAGCCGTCTTCCACTGCCAGGTACACCTATCCGTGCAGCTCCAGAGGACAGAGTTTTGATGTTGGAGGACACGGACACGGCAATTGTGACCGCAGAACAAGTAAGGACATGGACCGGTAAAGATCCAGTACTATCTAGAGTCCGAGGATATGTGATGAGGGGTTGGCCACAGCATCCGGAAGGGACTGATTTCACACCTTACAGTGTCAGGAAGACAGAGCTGGGTGTGCAGGATGGTTGCGTATTGTGGGGAGCATGAGTGATTATTCCACAGCCAGCACGACAGTCTATCCTAGGGCAACTACATCAGTGTCATCCCGGAGTTTCGCGTATGAAAGCCTTGGCAAGGAGTTACTTGTGGTGGCCAAAGCTAGATGAGGAGATAGAAAATCTAGTCAAGACATGCAGCACTTGTCAAGTACACAGGAAGGCACCAGCAGCGGCTCCTCTCCACCCCTGGGAGTGGCCGGATAAACCATGGAGAAGATTACATGTAGATTATGCGGGTCCATTCATGGGAAAGATGTTCCTCATAATCATTGATGCCCATTCCAAATGGATGGATGTTTATCCTGTAACGTCTGCTTCATCTACTGTTAGTATAGACTGCCTGCGTAGGAGTTTTAGTAATCAAGGGCTACCGGAGATCATAGTAAGTGACAATGCCACGTGTTTTGTGAGTACAGAAACAAAAGAGTTCATGAGAAACAATGGCATAGTGCACGTGACCTCAGCTCCATATCATCCATCTTCAAATGGACTTGCGGAGTGAGCCGTACAAACATTTAAGGAGATGATGAAAAAAAGTGCGGAAGGGAGTTTGGCAGCCAAGGTGTCACGAGTTCTGTTCAGCTACAGAATAACACCTCAATCTGCCACAGGACTCTCTCCTGCTGAACTGTTGTTAGGACATCAACTACGCTCCACTCTTGACCTGGTTCACCCAGACCTAAAAAGGAAGGTGGAAAACCGACAAATCAAACAGAAGGAGAACCATGACAGAAGGACAAAGAGCCGCAGTTTTGGAAAAGGAGATGCGGTCCTTACCAGGAATTTCAGTTATGGTCCAAAATGGATTCCTGGCATCATAGGCTCAATGACCGGTCCAGTATCATATACGGTCATGGTGGGAACTGGTCAGGTAGTACGCAGACATGTAGATCAGATACTGACCAGACAAGGGGAAATCGAAATGGAGGTTCCAGAGGAGATGTCGGAGGACAAGTTGGCCCCCAGTTATCCAAATGCATCGGTGGTACCACCACCACGAACAGAGCCAGTTCCACCTGGACCCCTTCATCAAGAGGAAACCATCGTAGCAGAGTCAGATACTCTGAGTACTGCTCAGGAGCAGCAGGTGGCTCTACCACAACCAAGCAGGGACTTGACTGTAAGAAGTTCACCAAGGGCTCACAAGCCGCCAGAGAGATTGATAACGACCTGCTAGATTCGTTCAGTAAGGACTATCGTTAAAGGAGTTTCCTTATGGGACTTTTTAAGAATGTTGTTAAGAAATTAATGTTCTACTTAAGAGGGGAGGGATATAGTAATCTGGGATGTAATGTTTAAGTTATCCACCAGATGGAGCCAAATATTAAGGGTTCACATTCACCAGTATTTAAGGTAATGGGTCATGTATTCAATGTCCTGGTACACCAGTTTATACGGTAATGTGGCTTTGCATTATGGGTATGACTCAAAGGGGGATCCTCCATCTTGTGCTCATGCAATAAGATTGTGCCTTGCCTCCAGCTTGTAAGAGATATGTTTCTCTGCTACACCGTGTAAATAAACAGTTGGGTTTTGTTCCTAATATCTCGCTTCTCTCAGTTTCTGACCTTACCACTCGGATATCACAATAACCCTCCAACTCTCTCTCTATAAGAACATAAGAAATAGGAGCAGGAATAGGTCCTTCGGCCCCTCGAGCCTGCTCTGCCATTCAGTAACATCATGGCTGATCTTCTACCTCAACTCCACTTTCCTGCACTATCCCCATATCCCTTGATTCCCTTAATATACAAAAATCTATCGATCTCTGTCTTGAATATACTCAATGACTGAGCCTCCACAGCCCTCTGGGGTAGAGATTTCCAAAGATTTACCACCCTCTGAGTGAAGAAATTCCTCCTCATCTCAGTTCTAAATGGTCGACCCCTTATTCTGAGGCTATGACACTTGGTTCTAGACTCCCCAGCCAGGGGAAACATCCTCCCTGCATCTACCCTGTAAGAATGTTGTATGTTTCAATGAGATCACCTCTCATTCTTCTAAACTCTAGAGAATATAGGCCTAGTCTACTCAATCTCTCCTCATAGGACAATCCCCCCATCCCAGGAACCAGTCTGGTGAACCTTTGTTGCACTCCCTCTATGGCAAGCATATCCTTCCTTAGGTAAGGAGACCAAAACTGTATGCAATACTCCACTTGTGGTCTCACCATGGCCCTATATAATTGTAGTAAGACATCTTTACTCTTATAATCAAATCCTCTTGTAATAAAGGCCAACATACCATTTGCTTTCCTAATTGCTTGCTGCACCTGCATGTTAACTTTCAGTGATTTGTGTACAAGGACACCCAGGTCCCTCTGAACACCAACATTTCCCAATCTCTCAGCATTTAAAACATACTCTGCTTTTCTATTTTTCCTACCAAAGTTGATAACTTCACATTTCTCCACATTATATTCCATTTGCCATGTTCTTGTCCACTCACTTAGTCTGTCTATATCCCCTTGAAACCTCCTTGCATCCTCCTCACAACTTACATTCCCACCCAGCTTTGTATCATCAGCAAACTTGGATAGATTACATTTGGTCCCCTCATCCAAATCATTGATGTAGATTTGAATAGCTGAGGCCCAAGCACTGATTCTTGCAGAACCCCACTAGTTACAGCCTGCCAACATGAAAATGGCCCATTTATTCCTACTGTCTGTTTTCTGTCTGTTAACCTATCCCCAATACATGCTAGTATATTATCCCCAATCCCATGAGCCCTAATTTTGCTACAGCCTCAAAAAACTCTAACAGATTTGTCAAACACAATTTCCCTTTCATAAATCCCTGTTGAGTCTGCCCAATCCTATTATTATTTTCTAAGTGCCCTGTTACCACATCCTTAATAATAGATTCTAGCATTTTCCCTACTACTGATGTCAGGCTAACTGATCTGTAGTTCCCCTTTTTATCTCTCCCTCCTTTCTTAAATAGTGGGGTTACATTTGCTACCATCCAATCCGCAGGAACCATTCTAGAATCTATGGAATTTTGGAAAATGACTACCAATGTATCCACTATCTCTATAGCCACCTCTTTCAAAACCCGAGGATGTAGGCCATCAGGTCCAGGGGATTTATCGGCTTTCAGTCCCATTAATTTCTCCAGTACTATTTTTTTACTAATACTATCCCTGTGGCCACATTCCCCTTAATTCCATGTGCCATTAATCTTTTTCCAAGCTCTCTCACGTGGTTGGTACCCTATCAAATGTTTTTTGAAAATCCTTATAAACACATTCACTGTGTTTCCTTTAGCTATCCTCTCTGTTATTTCTTCCAAAATTTTATAGGTTTGGCAAGCACCACTTGCATTTCAGAAATCAGTGCTGACTGTCCCTGATTAACTCATATCTCTCCAAGTGTTTAGTAATTTCATCCTATGTTATAGGATTTACCAACAACTGAAACCAGACTTCCTGGCTTATCCTCTGGTGGCTGTGATCCCAATATCCACATCCTCTGTTTATTACCTCTGCCCTTCTCTCAGTTCCACTACAAACCTGCCTCCTTGATGTTTTAACGGCCTTATCTTCTTACTACTAATATGCCCATTGAAAACCTTTTTAATTTCCTACATTTCAACAGTGACAAAATTTCATAAGTACTTAATTGGCTGTAAAGCACTTTGGGAAGTCTTGAGGTTGTGAATGACGCTGTAGAAATGCACGTCTTTCTTTGTATTGCCTGTTATGTGTTTTACTCATTTTCTCTTCAAGTTAGAATTATTGACAGTCCAATGGGATGATAGCGAAGTCAGTGCAGACTGTAAAGAATCTGATTCAAGTCTTGTGACAGTGATTTGGATGTGTACAAGAGCAGGGGAGTTCTCGTGGTGTCCTGGCCAATATTTATCCCTCAACCAGCATCACTAAAACAGATTATCTGGTGATTCTCACATTCTGTTTCTGGGACCTTACTGTGCGCACATTGACTGCCATGTTTCCTACATTACAACAGTGACCACACCTCAAGTGAAAGTTTCTTTCTTTCTTTCTTTCTTTCTTGAAACGCTGCAGTCCGTGTGCTGAAGGTACTCCCACAGTGATGTTAGGGAGGGAGTTCCAGGATATTGACCCAGCGACGATGAGGGATCGGCGATATACTTCTAACTTAGGATGGTGTGTAACTTGAAGGGGAACTTGGAGATGGTGGTGTTCCCATGCGCCTGCTGCCCTTGTCTTTCTAGGTGGAAGAGGTCGCGGGTTTGGAAGGTGCTGCTGAAGAAGCCTTGGCGAGTTGCTGAAGTGCATCTTGTAGATGGTACACACTGCAATAAAAGGTGCGCTGGTGGTGAAGGGAGTGAATGTTTAAGGTGATGGAGTCTAATCTAAGCGGGCTGCTTTGTCCTGGATGGTCTTGAGCTTCTTGAGTGTTGTTGGAGCTGCATTCATCCAGGCAAGTTTTTTTTTATTCATTGATGGGATGTGGGCGTCGCTGGCTGGGCCTGCATTTAGTGCCCATCCCTAATTGCCCTTGAGAAGATAGTGGTGAGCCACCTTCTTGAACCGCTGCAGTCCATATGGTGTAGGTACACCCACAATGCTGTTAGGAAGGGAGTTCCAGGATTTTGGCCCAGCGACAGTGAAGGAATGGCGATACAGGTCCAAGTCAGGATGGTGTGTGACTTGAAGGGGAACTTGTAGGTGGTGATGTTCCCATGCGTCTGCTGCCCTTGTCCTTCTAAGTGGTAGAGGTCGCGGGTTTGGAAGGTGCTGTTGAAGGAGCTTTGGCGAGTTGCTGCAGTGCATCTTGTAGATGGTACATGTAGTGTATGTGCCTTTAAGAGCCCCCTGTGTACTGTAATGCCGGTAATGGCCACTCAGGCTATATAAGCCTGTATATTGTGTTGTATCAGTTAGTTCACCTCCAGACTTTGTTCAGTAAACACCTGTGAAACCAACTCCTGCCTTCAGTGTCTCTATTAACACATGGATACAACAGTGGCGATGAATTGGAAACGGACTTACCTGCAATTCGGCAGCACCTCAAGGACATCGATTCCTCAGACGTCCAAAGTCGAAGAAAAGCAAGAAAAAAAAACTGTGGTTTCACCAGCTAGCCGAGCTGGTGGCAGGTACTGCAATAATCCTTCCTGGGTGGGCTGGGGCTCCATCGGCTGGCTCTGCGGCGAGGCCAAGCAGCGAAGGCGGAGGCAAGCAAAAACAGACGGGGGGGAGCACTCGGGAGACGGCCGGCGCTGCAAAGCAGGTCGGCGTTCGAACCTAGCAGAGGGGGGGAAAAGTCCCAGAGAGTCCGGCGGGAACGAGTCTCCACCTATAAATAAAAAATTTTTTAAAAACCGCGGAAAACAGCGTTGTCAGCAGCAGCAGCGGCGGGAAAGCGCAGGAAGCGCCATATCTTTTCTGCAGGAAAGAAAGAAAAGCGCGGGAAGCGCCATTTTTTTCCCAGGATGCCTAAGGCTGGCAATATTGATGCTTTTGAAAATGATATAGAGGATTGGACCACATATGTGGAAAGAGTGGAGGTATATTGCACAGCAAATGGAATAGAAAATGATAAAAAGGCGTCAGTACTTCTAAATCTAATGGGCGCAAAGACATACGGGCTGTTACGAAATTTAATCACTCCAGCCAAACCAAAGGACAAGAATTTTAAGGAAATTGTTGATACCCTACAGGAGCACTTAAACCCAACACCACTGCTGATAGCGGAACGATTCAAATTCTTCAAGAGGAATCAGCACAAGAATGAAAGTAACGCTGATTACCTCACCAAATTAAGAAAGCTATCAAAGCACTGCCAATTCGGGGCAGGACTGGCAGATTCTCTTCGAGACAAATTCATCTGCGGTCTCCTAAGTGAAGGAACACAGAAAAGGCTGCTTTCTGAGAAAGATTTGACACTGGACAAGGCTTTCAGTATGGCTGTATCATACGAAGCAGCCGCAAGAGGAGCTGCCGAGATACATCAAAAGACACAGGACTTTGGCACCCATGAAATGACACAGGGTTTCGAGAGATGTTATCGCTGCGGCAGATCCACCCATGACCAGAGGGACTGCTGGTTCAAGGACAAAGCATGCAGGCAATGCGGAAAGATTGGACACATCGCACGGGTATGCCGATCTGGACAAAAAAAATCCACGAACAGGAAAAAAAAAATCAATAAAGAAAACTACAGAAAGGTACAAATGATGACGGACAGTAGCTCCAAAGTCCAGAAGAGCGATAGCGACTCCGGAAACAAGAGAATAAGCTGTCTCAAATTACATAATGTAATTGCCAAAGAAGATTACCAGACCATTTGGGTTACCCTCACGATAGCAGGGTCCCCAGTTAAAATGGAGCTAGATACAGGATCAGCTCTGACCGTCATAAATCGACGGGATTACGAGCGGCTATTTCCGCATATATCTTTAAAAGACACATCCATTATCTTGAAAACATATACGGGGAAGAAAGTATACCCCAAAGGAAAAATAAGGGTGCCTGTTGTATACAACGGCAAGGAAATACAGAAGTTGTATTTATACGTTCTACAAGATGGTGGTCCACCGCTGTTGGGACGTAAATGGATCAGGAAGATACGTTTAGACTGGCACTCCATTCAGGCACTGACGGTGACCAGTAAGAAAAAAAATGATGATGACGTCATACCTGAACGATTAAAATACATCTTGGCCAACGCCAAGGAAGTGTTTCAAGAGAAACTAGGAACCTTGAAAGGCATCACCGCCTCAATAAAAGTGGAAGATGCGGCAATTCCCAAGTTTTTTAAGGCAAGGCCGGTGCCATACGCAATTCGTCCAGCAGTCGAGGCAGAGCTGGAGAATTTGGAAAAGGCAGGCGTATTATCCAAGATAGATTGGAGCGAGTGGGCAACACCCATCGTCCCGGTCATGAAGAAAACGTTGAATAATGATAAATCTGAAGAACAGAGAAAAATTCGAATCTGTGGAGACTTCAAGGTGACTGTAAACCCGGTCCTTCACACGGTACAGAGGATAGAAGACATTTTCGCCTCACTATCCGGAGGGAAACGTTTCACCAAAATTGACTTGGCACAGGCATATCTACAGATGGAGGTTGAAGAGGCCTCTAGGAAGTATCTCACAATAAGTACACACAAAGGCCTGTACCAGTACAATTGACTGGTTTTCGGAGTAGCATCAGCTCCAGCTATCTGGCAAAGAGCTATGGAGCAAGTCCTCCAAGGGATTCCGGGGACTCAATGCTACCTAGACGACATTCTTGTAACAGGAGAAAACGACAACGAGCACCTTGCCAATTTGAAGCAGGTGCTCACTAGGCTGAGAGAACGGGGCCTACAAGCAAATCGCCCCAAGTGCGAATTTTTCCAGAAACAAATATCATATTGTGGCCACATAATTAATAAGGAAGGGTTGCATAAGTCACCTGAAAAAATTGAAGCAGTCATAAAAGCCCCAGCACCTGAAAATGTTTCACAATTAAAGTCGTTCCTGGGATTGATAAATTACTATCATAAATTTTTACCGAACTTATCAACTCTTCTGCACCCTCGTAATGAACTGCTACAAACAGGAGTAATTTGGAAATGGAGCAAAGACTGTAAACGTGCCTTCCATGAATGCAAAGACTTAATCACGTCCAAGGAAGTTTGGCGTGCGATGCATCCCCTTACGGCGTAGGAGCGGTATTATCGCATAGATTCCCTGATGGCTCGGAACGGCCGATAGCTTTTGCGTCACACTCATTGAACTCAGCTGAGCGTAACTATGCCCAAATCGACAGGGAAGCACTCAGCCTGGTATGGGGAGTGAAGAAATTCAACCATTACCTACACGGACAAAAATTTACCTTGTTGACTGACCATCAACCCCTCATCTCCATATTCAACCCTAAAAAGGGTGTTCCCATTATGACAGCGCAAAGGCTACAGAGGTGGTCCCTTTTTCTAGGGGCACACCAATATGACATAGAATACAAAGGATCAAAACAGCATGGGAATGCTGACGGTTTATCGCGCCTACCATTGCCAACGGTAGAAGAGGCACCTACAGTAGACCCAGTGGAGATGTTCCACTCTACCATAGTCGAATGTCTACCAGTAACAAATTCTGCCATTGAAAGGGAAACTAGAAATGACCCGACTCTCTCACGAGTCTACGATTTAACAGTGAAGGGATGGCCAGCACATGGCGAACCATTGTTGCCAGCATTCTCGCAAAGAAGAGAACAGCTGTCAGTATGCCGAGGAACCTTGATGTGTGGATCCAAAGTGGTGATTCCACCCAAACTCCAGGATAAAGTGCTAAAGGAGCTTCACGAGGGGCATCTGGGTGGAGTGAAAATGAAGAACCTAGCCAGGGCGTTTGTATGGTGGCCAGGTATCGATGGAGACATCGAAGAAATGACCAAGAGCTGCCTCGGATGCCAGAAGGTCCAAAACGCTCCACCACAAGCCCCTCTACATCCATGGAAGTGGCCCTCATCTCCATGGCAAAGGGTACACAGCGACTTTGCTGGTCCATTTATGGACTCAATGTTCTTAATCGTGGTTGATGCACACTCCAAGTGGCCGGAGGTAATAAAGATGTCCTCCACCACCACGGAAAAAACCATCACAGTATTAAGGACCATATTTGCCAGGAATGGGCTGCCTGAACAGATCTGTTTTGATAATGGACCGCAATTTGTGTCCGAAGAATTCAGGAAGTTCTTAAAAAACAATGGGGTTAAGCACTACACGTCCGCCCCATACCATCCCGCCACCAATGGATTGGCTGAAAGGTTTGTCCAGATCTTCAAGAAGGCCATAAATGCCATGGGTAATGAAGACATAAAACTTCAGCATAAGGTGGATAACTTCTTGTTTGCATACAGGAATGCAACACATATGGTTACAAACCAAACTCCCGCCATGATGTTCTTCAATAGAAGCCTAAGATGCCGGCTGGATTTGATCAAGCCAAACATCAGAAGGGACGTGGAGAACCGGCAATTTCAAGGCATGAATGAAAGGCCAACTGGAACCTTCCAGATAGGTCAACAAGTTTTGGCCCGGGACTACCGTACCGAGAAATGGCAGCCTGGAACTATTTGCACACGATTAGGACCGCTGATGTATACCGTGGACATTGGAGAAAGCATAATAAGGCACCATGCTGACCAGATCATAGGGCCATCCGAAAAGGGACAACCTACACCACAACTCTATACGCCTAATGATGAAGTAGCGATACCCATAGTATCTACCTCCGATCCGGTGATACTGGAACCAGATGAACCCGACACTGGCATTCAAGCCGAATCAGCCTTGCCAAAAGAACCTACTACACCACCAGAAACTACTACACCACCGAGGCGTTATCCGGACCGAGTCAGGAAGCCTCCAGAGGGACTGACTTATAATTGATTAACTGCAGCAATGTGTAGATTATTGTTCTTGTAACATGTAATTAATGATTACTTAAAATATTATGTACTGGTTGACTAAAAGGGGAGGAATTCACAGAATCACAGAATCACAGAATCCCCACAATGCAGATAGAGGCCATTTCGGCCCATCGAGCCTGCACCGACACATATCCCACCCGATCCCCGTAACCCCTACACCAACACATATCCCACCCTATCCCCGTAACCCCACGTATTTAATCCCCCTAACACTAAGGGTCAATTTATCATAGCCAATCAACCTAACCCGCACATCTTTGGACTGTAGTGTATGTGCCTTTAAGAGCCCCCTGTGTACTGTAATGCCGGTAATGGCCACTCGGGCTATATAAGCCTGTATATTGTGTTGTATCAGTTAGTTCACCTCCAGACTTTGTTCAGTAAACACCTGTGAAACCAACTCCTGCCTTCAGTGTCTCTATTAACACACGGATACAACAGTACACACTGCAGCCACAGTGCGCCGGTGGTGGAGGGAGTGAATGTTGAAGGTGGTGGATGGAGTGCCAATCAAGCAGGCTGCTTTATCCTGAATGGTGTCGAGCTTCTTGAGTGTTGTTGGAGCTGCACTCATCCAGGCAAGTGGAGAGTATTCCATCACACTCCTGACTTGTGCCTTATAGATGGTGGAAAGGCTTTGGGGGGTCAGGAGGTGAGACACTTGCCGCAGAATTCCCAGCCTCTGGCCTGCTCTTGTAGCCACAGTATTTATATGGCTAGTCCAGTTCAGTTTCTGATCAATGGTAACCCCCAGGATGTTGATCGTGGGGGATTCAGCGATGGTAATGCCATTGAATGTCAAGGGGAGATGGTTAGAGTCTCGCTTGTTGGAGATGGTCATTGCCTGGCACTTGTGTGGTGCGAATGTTACTTGCCACTTGTCAGCCCAAGTCTGAATGTTGTCCAGGTCTTGCTGCATATGGACACGGACTGCGTCAGTATCTGATGAGTCTCGAATGGTGCTGAACAGTGTGCAATCATCAGCGAACATCCCCACTTCTGACCTTATGATGGAGGGAAGGTCATTGATGAAACAGCTGAAGATGGTTGGGCCTAGGACACTGCCCTGAGGAACTCCTGCAGTGATGTCATGTGATTGAGATGAATGACCTCCAACAACCACAGCCAACTTCCTTTGTACTAGGTATGATTCCAACCAATGGAGAGTTTTCCCCTTGATTCCCATTGACTTCAGTTTTGCTAGGGCTCCTTGATACCACACTCGATCAAATGCTGCCTTGATGTCAAGGGCAGTCACTCTCACCTCACCTCTTGAGTTCAGCTCTTTTGTCCATGTTTGGACCAAGGCTGTAATGAGGTCAGGAGCTGAGTGGCCCTGGCGGAACCCAAACTGGGCGTCAGTTAGCAGGTTATTGCTGAGTAAGTGCTGCTTGATAACACTGTCGACGACACCTTCCATCATTTTGCTGATGATTGAGAGTAGACTGATGGGACGGTAATTGGCCGGGTCGGATTTGTCCTGCTTTTTGTAGACAGGACACACTTGGGCAATTTTCCACATTGCCGGGTAGATGCCAGTGTTGTAGCTGTACTGGAACAGCTTGGCTAGGGGCGCAGCTAATTCTGGAGCACAAGTCTTCAGTACTATTGCCGGATTGTTGTCAGGGCCCATAGCCTTTGCAGTATCCAGCTGTTTCTTGACATCACGTGGAGTGAATTGAATGGGCTGAAGACTGGCATCTGCAATGCTGGGGACCTCAGGAGGAGGCCGAGATGGATCATCCACTCGGCACTTCTGGCTGAAGATAGTTGCAAATGCTTCAGCCTTGTCTTTTGCACTCACGTGCTGGGCTCCACCATCATTGAGGATGGGGATATTTTTGGAGCCTCCTCCTCCTGTTAACTGTTTAATTGTCCACCACCACTCACGACTGGATGTGGCAGGACTGCAGACCTTTGATTTGATCCGATGGTTGTGAGATCGCTTCGCTCTGTCTATCGCATGTTGCTTCCGTTGTTTGGCATGCAAGTAGTCCTGTGTTGTAGCCTCACCAGGTTGACACCTCATTTTTCGGTATGCCTGGTGCTGTTCCCGGCATGCTCTCCTGCACTCTTCATTAAACCAGGGTTGATCTCCCGGCTTGATGGTAATGGTAGAGTGAGGGATATGCCGGGCCATGAGGTTACAGATTGTGGTTGAATACAATTCTGCTGCTGCTGATGGCCCACAGCGCCTCATGGATGCCCAGTTTTGAGTTGCCAGATCTGTTCGAAGTCTGTCCCATTTAGCATGGTGGTAGTGCCACACAACACGGTGGAGGGTATCCTCAACATGAAGACGGGACTTCGTCTCTGTTGTGTATGTAATATGTGTGCTACTTTGAACCTATGGACAGGACTGCACTACTTGTTGGGCGTAGTGATACGCAGTACCACTCCTGGCCATAGGGGTATAAATAGTACTGTGGGTACTGATCTCCCCTCAGTTCCCGCCTGTGGGCATGAAGTAAAGATGTACGTGTAGTCCCTACCTCCAACCAGTAAAGACCTGTTTGAGTTATACGTTTAAGTCTTTGTGTTAATTGTTCAATACAATACACATACTTAACAGTCTCCACAAGGACTGTGCGGTGGTCACTTCCACCAATGCTGTCATGGACAGATGCATCTGCAACAGGTAGATTGGTGAGGACGAGATCAAGTAGGTTTTTCCCTCTTGTTGGTTCCCTCACCACCTGTCGCAGACCCAGTCTGGCAGCTATGTCCTTTAGGACTCGGCCAGCTCGGTCAGTTGTGGTGCTACCGAGCCACTCTTGGTGATGGACATTGAAGTCCCCCACCCAGAGGACATTTTGTGCCCTTGCTACTCTCAGTGCTTCTTCCAATTGGTGTTCAACATGAAGGAGTACTGATTCATCAGCTGAGGGAGGGTGGTAGGTGGTAATTAGCAGGAGGTTTCCTTGCCCATGTTTGACTTGATGCCATGAGACCTCATGGGGTCCTGAGTCAATGTTGAGGACTCCCAGGGCTACTCCCTCCCGACTGTATACCACGATGCCACCACCTCTGGTGGGTCTGTCCTGCTGGTGGGACAGGACATACCCAGGGATGGTGATGGTGGTGTCTGGGACATTGGTTGTAAGGTATGATTCGGTAATTATGACTATGTCAGGCTGTTGCTTGACTAGTCTGTGGGACAGCTCTCCCAATTTTGGCACAAGCCCCCAGATGCTGGTAAGGAGGACTTTGCAGGGTCGACAGGGCTGGGTTTGCCATTGTCATTGTCGTTTCCGGTGCTGAGGTCGATGCCGGGTGATCCGTCCGGTTTTATTCTTATTGTTTTTCGTAGTGGTTGTTTACAACTGAGTGGCTTGCTAGGCCATTTCAGAGGGCATTAAGAGTCAACCACATTGCTGTGGGTCTGAAGTCACATGTAGGCCAGACCAGGTAAGGACGGCAGATTTCCTTCCCTAAAGGACATTAGTGAACCAGATGGGTTTTTGCAACAATCATGGTCACCATTACTAAGTGGAGAGTATTCCATCACACTCCTGACTTGTGCCTTGTAGATGGTGGAAAGGCTTTGGGGAGTCAGGAGGTGAGACACATGCCACAGAATACCAAGCCTCTGACCCACTCTTGTAACCACAGTATTTATGTGGCTGGTCCAGTTAGGTTTCTGGTCAATGGTGACCCCCAGGATGTTGATGGTGGGGAATTCGGCGATGGTAATGCCGTTGAATGTCAAGGGGCGGTGGTTAGACTCTCGCTTGTTTGAGATAGTCATTGCCTGGCACTTCTGTGGTGCGAATGTTACCTACCACTTATCAGCCCAAGCCTGAATGTCATCCAGGTCTTGCTGCACGCGGGCATGGACTGCTTCATTATCTGAGGAGTTGCGAATGGAACTGAACACTATGCAATCATCAGCGAACATCCCCACTTCTGACCTTATGATGGAGGGAAGGTCATTGATGAAGCAGCTGAAGATGGTTGGGCCTCGGACATGGCCCTGAGGAATTCCTGCAGCCATGTCCTTGGGGCTGAGATGATTGGCCTCCAACAACGACAGCCATCTTCCTTTGTACTAGGTATAACTCTAGCCAGTGGAAAGTCTTTCGCCTGGTTCCCATTCACCTTCCATCACTTTGCTGATGATTGTAAGTAGACTGATGGGGCAGTAATTGGCCAGATTGGTTTTGTCCTGCTTTTTGTGGACAGGACATATCTGGGCAGTTTTCCACATTGTTGGGTAGATGCCAGTGTTGTAACTGTACTGGAGCTGCTTGGCTAGAGACGCGGCTAGTTCTGGAGCCCAAGTCTTCAGCACGACAGCTGGGATGTTGTCGGGGCCCATAGCCTTTGCTGTATCCAGTGCGCTCAGCCATTTCTTAATATTATGTGGAGTGAATCGAATTGGCTGAAGACTGGCTTCTGTGATGGTGGGGACCTCAGGAGGAGGCCGATATGGATCATGCACTCGGCTCTTCTGGCTGAAGATAGTTGCAAACGCTTCAGCCTTGTCTTTTGTACTCACGTGCTAGGCTCCACCATCATTGAGGATGGGGATTTTCATGGAGCCTCCTCCTCCCGTTAGTTGTTTAATTGTTCACCCCCATTCATGACTGGATGTGGCAGGACTGCAGAGCTTTGATCTGATTCATTGGTTGTTGGATCACTTAGCTCTGTCTATAGCATGCTGCTTACATTGTTTAGCATGCATGTAGTCCTGTGTTGCAGCTTCGCTCACCAGGTGTTCACCTCACTTTTAGGTACGCGTGGTGCTGCTCCTACACTGCTTAATGAACCAGGGTTGGTCCTCTGGCTTGATGGTAATGGTAAAGTGAGGGATATGCCGTGCCATGAGGTTACAGATTGTGGTGGAATAAAATTCTGCTGCTGCCGATGGCCCACAGCGCCTCATGTATGCCCAGTTTTGAGCTGCTAGATCCGTTCTGAACCTATCCCAATTAGCACAGTGGTAGTGCCACACAACACGATAGCGGGTGTCCTCAGTGTGAAGACGGAACTTCGTCTCCACAAGGACTGTGCGGTGGTCACTGCTACCAATGCTGTCATGGACAGATGCATCTGCATTAGGTAGATTGGTGAGGATGAGGTCAAGTAGGTTGTTCCCTCGTGTTGGTTCTCTCACCACCTGTCGCAGGCCCAGACTGGCAGCTATGTCCTTCAGGACTCGGTCAGTTCAGTCAGTAGTGGTGCTACCGAGCCACTCTTGGTGATGGACATTCAAGTCCCCCACCCAGAGTACATTCTGTGCCCTTGCTACTCTGTGTTTCTTCCAAGTGATGTTCAACATGGAGGAGTACTGATTCATGAGCTGAGGGAGGGCAGTAGGTGGTAATTAGCAGGCGGTTTCCTTGCCGATGCTTGACCTGATGCCATGAGACTTCATGGGGTCCGGGGTCAATGTTGAGGACTCCCAGGGCCACTCCTTCCCGACTGTATACCACTGTGCCACCACCCCTGGTGGGCCTGTCCTGCCGGTGGGACAGGACATACCCAGGGATGGTAATGGAGGAGTTTGGGACATTGGCTGACTGAAAGATATGATTCTGTGAGTAAGACTGTGTCAGGCTGTTGCTTGACTAGTCTGTGGGACAGCACTCCCAATTTTGGCACAAGTCCCCAGATTTTGGATTTTGCAGGGTCGACTGGGCAGGGTGTGCCATTGTCCTGTCCGAAGCCTGTAAGGTCGATGCCGGGTGGTCCGTCTGGTTTTATTCTTATTATTGTTTCTCGTAGCGGTTTGTTAAAACTGTGTGGCTTGTTCGGCCACTTCAGAGGGCAGTTAAGAGTCAACCACATTAAAGATCAGCCGAGGCTGCCCGCTGCCACTCCTGCACACTGCTCAGTTTCACAATCCCGCCTGAGAGTTAAAATCCAGCCCTAAACGTTCCAAGAGAATTGGTTAGAGTCTAATCACACCCGTTGCAACTTTGTCCCGATCATTATCAGTTTCGAGAAGTATAAAACTAATATAGTCACTAACAATGGAGGCAAATGAAGAATAGCATGGGAACCATTGGCTCTACTTAAGTACAAATGTTCATTTGTTTTGAAGGAAGGTGTAATAATATAGTGAGAGTATTTATAGATGTTCCTTTACTTCAGTGTCACTGGTTGATATACAGTTGAATTTATAATTTAGAGACATTCCCTTAAAAATGTATGTGACAATGTACCAATTAGGCAAGCAATATGATCCAGATTACTCGAGGAAAGGAGACTGAAGATGGAGTTTTGTAAGCAAATACAATGTTGTGGCGGAGCGGACTGCACCTTTAAACTGCCTGTTAACTGTACTGTATTGTGTTTTCCTGCACTCCACGTGATGATGTCATGACGCCAATCACGTGACCGCCAGTGGCGCGAAGAACGCGATGACGTCAGCTTCCAGAATCTTCCAGTAGTCGTCGAGTGCCAGCAAGCTGATTAGACCTGTGTACCGTTTCTCCTGTAGTTTCCCTGTTAACTTCATTGTTCATTAAAACCTGTTGATTTGATTCATCGAGTCGAACACCTTATTCAGATAGGAACCTCCGTTCCTACATTGGTGACCCCGACCTCTTCGGACAACTTTCGTCGAGGATGAACACGAACGCCGTTGCCCTTAAACTGCCGCAGTCCTGGGAACAGCAGCCAGCAGCATGGTTTTTCCAGGCAGAAGCACAGTTCGCTCTCCAGGAGGTCACAGCGGATTCGACCCGTTATTATTATGTGGTTTCCGCTCTCGACAGTGCCACGGCCTCGCGGGTCGTCAGCATCCTTGGCAGCCCCCCGGAGGAGGGCAAGTACGAAGCGCTTAAAGTCCGTTTGCTACAGGTATTTGATCTTAATAAGTTGGAGCGGGCACGCAAGCTTATTTCCATGCCCGGCCTCGGGGACTCAAAACCGTCAGAACTGATGAGTCAAATGCTCACGCTGTTGGGCGCGGAACCCCAATGTTTTTAATTCCGTGAGCTTTTCCTCTGCCAGCTACCTGAACCGGTTCAGGCAGCCTTGGCCAACACTGCCATCACAGACGGTGCTGAACTCGCTGCAGAGGCAGACAAGATATTTACTGTTACTCAGCAATGTTGTGCAGCCGCGAGGCGCCTTTCCCCCACGCGAGCGAAGCCCAGCCCTCCCCCAGCAGGATGCTGCGCGTACCACGCCCGTTTCGGCGCCAAAGCTCGATGCTGCCGGCCTCCTTGCTGTTTCCCTCAAGAAAAAAAAACTCCAACAAGCCCGCGTCCTCCCGGACGGACGACAAGGTCTGAAAAGCACGGCAAGTTAGCTATGGCGGTGGGCTCAGCGGGCAAACTCATTTACGTTACGGATTCCGTTACGGGCCGATGATTCCTGTGCGACACTGGTTCACAGTGCAGCATCCTGCCAGCTTCAAAGCTGGACCTACTATCCGGCAGCCATGGGCCTTCCCTCGTGGCAATAAACGGCGCTGCCATGCGTACGTTCGGTAAACGGACAGTAAACTTAACCTTCGCCGGTCAGCGTTTTGTCTGCGACTTTATTACAGCTAAAGTCTCACAGGCCATCCTGGGAGCTGATTTTTTCTGTGCCAACGGTCTGCTGGTCGACGTCCAACACTGCCGACTCATTAATGCGTCCACTTTCCACGCAGTGCCCTGCCACCGCAGCACCGCCGTGTCCTGGTCGGTGGCCTGTGCGGTTCCGTCGCAAGACGGGTTTACGCGCCTGCTCGGCGAATTCCCGGAGCTCACCAGGCCTACTTTTTCAGCTGCAGTCACACGACACGGGGTGGAGCACCATATCTCCATGACCGGAGCATTTGTTTACGCTCGGGCGCGGCGATTAGAAGCCGGCAAGCTGGCAGCCGCAAAGGCTGAGTTCCAGACCATGGAGCGCCTCGGGATCATCCGGCGTTCGGACAGCCCTTGGTCCTCCCCACTGCAATTAGTACCCAAACCAGGCGGCGGATGGCGACCTTGCGGGAATTACAGACGCTTAAACGATGCCACGACACCGGACAGGTACCCGATTCCCCACATCCAAGATTTTTCGGCACATCTGGCTGGCAACTCTATATTTTCTAAAGTGGATCTCGTTCGGGGATATCACCAAGTTCCGGTGCACCCTCCAGACATCCCCAAAACAGCAGTCATCACTCTGTTCAGCCTTTTTGAGTTCCTCCGCAGGCCATTCGGTCTGAAAAATGCAGCTCAAGCATTCCAGTGTTTGATGGACTCTGTATTACGGGATCTGCCCTTCATTTTTGTATATTTGGACGACATCCTCATAGCCAGCAAGAATACGACAGCCCACATGGCCCATTTACGTACACTTTTCGCCC
Source organism: Somniosus microcephalus (assembly GCF_052327205.1). Lineage (NCBI taxonomy): Eukaryota > Metazoa > Chordata > Chondrichthyes > Squaliformes > Somniosidae > Somniosus > Somniosus microcephalus. The sequence goes on from NC_140992.1 coordinate 171,323,779, forward strand.
GGCTCAGCCAACATGGCCTTATTGTCAATCCGGCCAAATGCAAGTTCGGAGTATCTAGTATTGATTTCCTGGGACACAGGATTACCCCAGAAGGCGCCGTCCCGCTAGCCACCAAGGTAGAGGCAGTTACCGCATTCCTGCGGCCTCACACAGTCAAACCCCTGCAAGAGTGCTTGGGGATGGTAAATTTTTATCATCGTTTCATCCCCAAGGAGGCCCAGTTAATGCAACCTCTGTACGAAGCACTAAAAGGAAAGTCGGGCAAGGATGTTCTCACTTGGACCAGGCGTTCCGCGATGCCAAGGCAGCGTTGGCGGATGCAACTATGCTCGCACACCCACTCCCGGGCGCGACTGTTGCCCTCACTACGGATGCCTCCAACTACGCCATCGGAGCAGTTCAAGAGCAGTGGGTCGACGGGGGTTGGCAGCCGTTAGCCTTTTTCAGCCGCCAACTGCGCAAGAATGAGCGAAAGTATAGCACTTTTGACAGAGAGTTGCTAGCCCTGTTTTTGGCCATCCGGAATTTCCGTTTCCTTCTAGAAGGCTGTCCGTTCACTGCATTCATGGACCACAAGCCGCTTACCTTCGCCATGGCCAAAACGGCGGAACCTTGGTCAGCTCGGCAGCAGCGCCACCTCACGTTTATATCCGAATTCACAACAGATTTGCGGTATGTGTCAGGCAAGGATAATCTCGTGGCGGATTGCCTTTCCCAGGTTCCAGTCCAGGCAGTCCACCTGGGCATCGATTTCGTCGGACTGGCAGAGGATCAACTGGCAGACCCAGAGGTACAAGCGTTTAGGACCACGCCGTCCAGTTGGCAGGTTGCAGACGTGCCGTTTCAAGCGGCAGGAACCACGCTCTTGTGCGACACATCCATGGGAGTGCCCCGGCCCATTGTTCCGGTCGAATGGCGCGAGAAAGTATTCCAGGCCATCCACGGGTTATCGCACCCGGGGATGCGGGCTTCTCAACGGTTAATGTCCCGCAAATTTGTCTGGAAAGGCATGTATTTGGACGTCCGGGACTGGACAAACAATTGCGTCGAATGTCAAAAATCCAAAGTCCACCGTCACGTCAAGGCTCCGGTGGCCAACTTCCCGGTGCCTGAGTGCCGTTTCGACCACGTTCACGTGGATTTAGTGGGTCCCCTTCCCGGGTCACGTGGATTCACACACCTCCTGACGGTGGTAGACCGGACCACCAGGTGGCCAGAGGCGATTCCCTTGGCCGCTACCACCACAGCAGACGTCGCCAGGGCGTTTCTTTCGTCGTGGGTGGCTCGGTTCGGAGTGCCATCGGGCATCTCCTCGGACCGCAGTCCACAATTCACATCAGAGCTGTTGAATGCAGTGGCACAAAGCCTGGGTACCAAGCTGCACCGTACCACCGCGTACCATCCACAGGCGAATGGTCTGTGCGAAAGATTCCATCGGTCTCTCAAAGCGTCCCTCCGTGCCAGCTTGAGGGAACCCAACTGGGTGGACAGGCTCCCATGGGTGATGCTGGGCCTCCGGACAGCCCCAAAGGAGGATCTTCAGTCTTCATCGGCTGAGCTGGTGATGCGCTATCAATTACTCATAAAAGACTGAGAGTTAAGAGAGTAACTAAAGGCTTTTATTAACAAAAGAATGAAGGTCTGCCTCGAGTGGTCGACCGGTCCAGAAATACAAAGGGCTGGGGAGCAGTCACCTTTATACTAGGACTTGTGGGAGGAGTCAGCCGAGGCATCTCCAGGCATGTACACAGTGGAATACAAACAGTGGTTTACCACATTCACCCCTTGTTTAAAATTGAGTCCGGCGGGGTGAAGTGTATTAAAAGTTAGTGTATTGGAGTCTCTCCGGAGGTCTTGTCTGCCGCTGTGATCGGCGTGGCGACGGCAGGGGTAGTGGAGCTTCCGGCGTCGAGTCCTGCGTGGGCTGTGGCACAGGCGTGTCGTCCTCGTAGATGTCGAGTGGGTCGCGGGGCCCAGGCCTGCCGTCTGCTGGGGCTGGATATCGGATCGTGGGGGGGGTGTGGTAGTGAGTAGTGGGTTACTGCGGCCCCCGAGGGTGCAAGGTCTCTTATGGAGACTGTGTCCTCCCGCCCGTCTGGGTATGCAATGTAAGCATACTGGGGGTTGGCGTGGAGGAGGTCGACCCTCTTGACCAGGGGGTCCATTTTATGGGTCCTCACGTGCCTTCTCAGTAGGACCGGCCCTGGGGACGTCAGCCATGGCGGTAGCGATGTCCCCGATGTGGACTTCCTTGGGAAGACAAACATTTTCTCATGAGGGGTGGCGTTAGTGGCAGTGCAGAGCAGTGACCGAATAGAGTGGAGCGCATCGGGGAGCACATCCTGCCAGCGGGAGGTTGGAAGGCCCCTAGACTTTAAGGCTAGCAGGGCGGCCTTCCAAACTGTCTCATTTTCTCTTTCCACCTGTCCGTTCCCCCGGGGGTTGTAACTGGTGGTCCTGCTTGTGGCAATACCCCTAGTTAGCAGGTACTGACGGAGTTCGTCGCTCATAAACGATGAGCCCCGGTCGCTATGGATATAGCTGGGGAAACCGAACAGGGTGAAGAGGTCGTTCAGACATTTAATGACCGTGGCACTGGTCATGTCCGGGCAGGGGATGGCGAACGGGAAACGGGAGTACTCATCAATAATATTGAGGAAGTACACATTGCGGTTGGAGGAGGGGAGAGGCCCTTTAAAATCAACGCTCAGGCGCTCGAAGGGGCGAGTGGCTTTTATCAGGTGGGCCCTGTCTGGTCTATAAAAGTGCAGTTTGCACTCAGCGCAGACTTGGCAGTTCCTGGTCATGGTCCTGACCTCCTCAATAGAGTAAGGCAGGTTGCGGGCCTTGATGAAGTGGAAGAACCTGGTGACCCCCGGGTGGCAGAGGTCATTGTGGAGGGCCCGCAGTCTATCGATCTGCGCGCTGGCGCAGGTGCCACGCGATAGCGCATCCGGGGGTTCATTGAGCTTCCTGGGCCGGTACAAGATCTCGTAATTGTAGGTGGAAAGTTCGATTCTCCACCTCAAGATCTTGTCATTTTTGATTTTGCCCCTCTGCTTGTTGTTAAACATGAAAGCAAACTGAACGTTGGTCAGTGAGTAGGGTAAATCGTTTTCCGGCCAGGTAGTGCCTCCAATGACGCACAGCCTCCACAATCGCCTGGGCCTCCTCCTCAACAGTGGAGTGTCTGGTCTCCGGGCCTTGGAGGGTTCGTGAAAAGAAGGCCACGGGTCTCCCCGCCTGATTGAGGGTAGCGGCCAGGGCAAAGTCGGACGCGTCGCTTTCCACCTGGAAGGGGATGGATTCGTCCACTGCGTGCATGGTGGCTTTGGCAATGTCTTCCTTGATACGGTGGAAGGCTAAGCGGGCCTCTGCCGTCAAGGGAAAAGAGGTGGACTTGATCAGCGGATGGGCCTTGTCCGCATAGTAGGGGACCCACTGGGCATAATAGGAGAAAAACCCTAGGCACCTCTTCAGGGCCTTGAGGCAGTGGGGCAGTGGGAGTTCCATAAGGGGACGCATCCGGTCGGGGTCGGGGCCGATGACTCCGTGTTCCACAACACAGCCAAGGATGGCGAGGCGGTTTGTGCGGAATATGCACTTCTCCTTGTTATATGTCAGGTTCAGGAGTTGGGCGGTGCGGAGGAATTTTTCGAGGTTTGCGTCATGGTCCTGCAAGTCACGGCCGCAGATGGTCACATTGTCCAGATATGGGAAAGTGGCCTGCAACGCATTTTGATCTACCATCCGGTCCATCTCCCTTTGGAAGACGGAGACCCCGTTGGTGATGCCAAAGGGAACCCTAAGGAAGTGGTAGAGGCGGCCGTTTGCCTCAAAGGCAGTATACTGGCGGTCCTCAGGGCGGATAGGGAGCTGGTGGTACGCTGATTTCAGGTCAATGGTCGAGAAGACGCGGTACTGCGCGATCTGGTTGAACATATCAGCTATGCGGGGGAGTGGGTAGGCGTCCAGCAGGGTGTAACGATTTATTGTCTGGCTGTAGTCGATGACCAGGCGCTGCTTCTCGCCGGTCTTAACGACCACAACCTGGGCTCGCCAGGGGCTGGTGCTGCCCTCAATAATCCCTTCCTTCAGGAGCCGCTCCACTTCGGTTTTAATGAAAACCCTATCCCCGGCACTGTATCGCCTGCTCTTTGTGGCGATGGGCTTACAGTCGGGGGTGAGGTTAGCAAACAGTGGGGGGGGGGTGACTCTGAGTGTGGAGAGGTTGCACCTGGTGCGCGGCGGGCAATTTGGGAGCTGCTGGCTGCGGACTGTGAGTGGGGGTAGGGGTCCACCGTACGCCATCGTAACACTTTTAAGGTGGCACTGAAAATCTAACCCCAGCAGGACGGCAGCGCAGAGGTCGGGCAGGACCAGAAGTTTAAAATGATCGTACACGGTCCCGTCTACTACGAGTGTCACTACGCAGTAGCCGCCGATGTCTGCCGACTGGGACTCGGAGGCCATAGAAATCCGCTGGTGCGCAGGCAGGACTGGGAGAGAGCAACGCTGCACCGTGTCGGGGTGGATGAAGCTCTCCGTGCTCCCAGAGTCAAAAAGGCAGATTGTATCGTGGCCATTTACCTTAATGTCCATTGTGGAGCTGGCCAGCTGGTGCGGTCTCGCTTGGTCCAGTGTAACGGATGCCAGCGTAGGGGTCGGTGTGTCGCTGCGGGCATCAGATGAGGCGGTGTTGGGGGCCTGCTGCGTTCCGGCTGTCGTCCAAGATGGCGGCGTCCATGATCCCCATGTGGCTGGAGGCGTCCAAAATGGCTGCTGTACCGGTGGTTCGCACATGGCCGGGGAGGCCCAAGATGGCGGCCCGCATGGCCCACACGCGGCGCTGCTGGGGTTCGGGGTGGCTTTGGCCCTGCAGACATTAGCGTAGTGTCCCTTCTTCCCGCAGCCCGAGCAGATTGCGTTTTTCGCCGGGCAGCACGCTCTGGGGTGTTTTGCCTGGCCACAGAAGTAGCATTTCTGGCCTTGGGGCCCTGCTGTCTGGCCTTGGGACACTGCTGCGGTAGTTGGGCCGTTGCTGGGGTGTGGCTGGGGTGGCACGGTGCTATGAGGCGGTCCTACCGTGTCCCAAGCTGTCATTCCCCGCGGTGTCCACGGTGCAGAGGAGTAGGCATCCATGCCCCGGTAGGCTGCATCCAATGATAGTGCGAGTTCAGAGACCTTGTTGAGGTCGAGGTCACTCTGCTCCAACAGTCGCTGTCGGGTGTAATTGGATCTGTGGCCCGCTACAAAAGCGTCCCGGATAAGTTCCTCTGTGTACACGGCGGCCTTTACATCCTTACAACCACAGGCCCGGCCAAGCACAGACAGTGCCTGAAGGTATTCCACGGTCGATTCCCCAGGTTGTTGTTTACGACTCCCCAGAAGGTGCCTGGCGTACACTTCGTTCACTGGGCGCGTGTACTGGTCCTTGAGGAGCTTGATAGCGTCCACGTACGAGGTCGCGTCTTAGATGACCGAGTACACTCGGTGGTTCACTTTGGAGGTCAGGACACCCAGTTTGTCCTCGTCCGATTTGATTGCTGCGGAGGCGGTCAGGAATTTTTCGAAACACTTAAGCCAGTGAGTAAACTTGGTGGATGAGTCCGCCTCCCGATGATCTAAGTCCAGGCATGCTGGTGTGAGGATCTTCTCCATTATAAAAATTTTGTTAATAAAATTGATGCGCTATCAATTACTCATAAAAGACTGAGAGTTAAGAGAGTAACTAAAGGCTTTTATTAACAAAAGAATGAAGGTCTGCCTCGAGTGGTCGACCGGTCCAGAAATACAAAGGGCTGGGGAGCAGTCACCTTTATACTAGGACTTGTGGGAGGAGTCAGCCGAGGCATGTCCAGGCATGTACACAGTGGAATACAAACAGTGGTTTACCACAGCTGGTTTATGGCCAGACACTCAGAGTGCCAGGTGACTTTCTCCCTCCATACACCGAACCATGGTCTGCAGCTCAACAGCTCCTGCTACATCAGGAGGCGGCTAGGAATTTCCTGCCCATCCCAACCTCGCAGCATGACCTGCAGAGGCCTCACGTCCCGACAGAGCTCATGAGTTCGGACTATGTCTTTATTAGGCAGGACGGTCACAGAGACCCGCTCAAGCCGTTGTATACCGGACCTTTTCGTGTCATCTCATCAGGGGAAAAGTTTTTCACAGTCGAAGTCGGTGGAAAGTCCGATACCATCTCTATCGACCGGCTCAAACCAGCCCACCTAGATCGGAGTGAGCCTGTCGTGGCTGCCCAACCGCCTCACCGCGGCCGACCGCCGTTGGCCGCCAGACCAGCCGTGCACCAGCCCACCGTCGAACAGCCCGATTCGGCCTCAGACACGCCTGCACGTCTGACTACCGTTTCTGCCTCGCCCGAGATGCCGCTTCTGCCGCAATCCGGCACTGGTTCGTCTACTAACGCCCCGTTTCCGCTGCCTGAGTTTCGTCGCCGTTCAGCCAGGATCATTAAACCTCCTGCTCGGTTGACAATGTCCGTTAAAGTGGATTCTGGGGGGGCACCTGTGGCGGAGCCACCAAGGGTCTCAGAACAATTAGTAATAATCCCTTTAACTACAGTGTAGTGCAGCCGCGGACTGCACCTTTAAACTGCCTGTTAACTGTACTGTATTGTGTTTTCCTGCACTCCACGTGATGACGTCATGACGCCAATCATGTGACCGCCAGTGGCACGAAGAACACGATGACGTCGTGACGTCAGCTTCCAGAATCTTCCAGTAGTCGTCGAGTGTCAGCAAGCTGATTAGACCTGTGTACCGTTTCTCCTGTAGTTTCCCTGTTAACTTCGTTGTTCATTAAAACCTGTTGATTTGATTCATCGAGTCGAATACCTTATTCAGATAGGAACCTCCGTTCCTACAATGTTATTTTAAAACTTGATCAGGTTATTCCTTTATTTATTCTTGTACTACAAAAAAAAAACTAAAATAAGAACGTTACTGCAGAGTTGAGCTCAAATTGATAACTGCATCGGCTCTGTACTTTTCAGTACAATATACACAGGCCACGTTTCCTTTCCGTTATTGACAGTTTTGTTTGTGCTGGTGCCGGGTTACAGGCAGACAGTGATACACAGTGATTGAATGATGTGATTCAAACTGCAATATTGCAAGCAGCAAGCCTTTGCAGTGTCTCTGTTCCACCGAGGGGTGTTGTATATTGCAATTGATGGAATGCAAACAACACCATTTTATTAGGCAGCAAGGAAAAACAGTTGCTGGGGGAGCAGTAAATGGAATTGTTTGGCCACTTATTTATGTTACCCTAAGCTGGGCACATCATCCTCACAACAAACTTATTGCCCATCTCCAGCAGCCCATTCATCTCCAGCACAGCCCTTAACTGTAGCATCTTAGCCAGACTTGCTTACACCTGGCTAGAAACTTGGATGACAGGGTTAAGGCCCAGAGTGGAGCATACCAAGGCCACAAAGAGTAGGAGAGAATATGAGGCGAGCTGGTAATGCCGGACTTGGGTTTGAAAAGCCTGTGGATTTTAGGAAGAAGGGAAGACTGCGGGAGGTAAGGGGCTCCAAGGTTTGAGTTCCTGTGGAAGGATGAGTCAGACAGGGAGATGGAGGAGAGGTGCAATAAGTTTGTGATTTCAGCACATGGAGGATGTAGGGAGAAGGAAGAACATGCAGAAGATCATATTTGGACCCTGGAAGGAATGAGGGGCAAGTTCAGGAGAGCATTGACTGTAATATCATTAATAAAAGATTGAGAGGCAACAAAGGCAACAGAGAGCGAGGTTGGAGGGAGGTTCAGCTATCAGTCAGTACGTTCTGTCCAGGTGTGTGAGTTTTTGGAGAGTGTGGCCCTGCAGGCCCATTACTGATCCTCCTATCATAACTTTGGCAGGAGAGTGGGGGAAATGCCAGACAAATGGCCATTTTCTGTCATTTCCCTGGGGGTTCCACCGGTCTCACGCCATAGTTACAGCGAGAGACCAATTGTAGCCCTTTCCTTTACCCCTCCCCACCCAGAAACTCAGGGCCCCTGTCCAGATATGGGACCAGGATTCAAGTCTTGGGCTCTGGGTTGACAACTTGGCACTCCGTTAAATCTAACGCACTTTATCATAAACATATTGAACCACTCAACTTATTCCCTCTTCAAATTAAACACAACACATTTTTACTACATTATGCCTAATGCAGACAACATGAATCCCAGTATCGTACTGGGACTTTCACATTGGCCCACAGCCAAAGGCACACACCTAAGCTATGGGCTGCCAGCAACTGAGGCAGCAAAATCCTGGTGATCGAGAAAGAAAGAGAGTGTAGAACACACTATTTGCTGTAAAAGTTGACCCAAATTTTACCATCATGCTTCGCGAGGACAAAGACTAGTTGCTGTGAGAACTTTGCAAAATAAACTGTTTGACTTGTAAGCTGTAAAAGCTGCCAATTGTCTTTCAACAGCTATGGAAAACAAGCTTATTGAAGTTCTGCGAGAACAGACTATTGACTGTGAAATCAGTGCAATAACAGAAACATCTTCAGACTATGGAATGTACCGAGCCTTGAAGGCCCACAGTTGTCTAACAGATTAGTGATAAGAGGGTCTGGGAAACAACTGTCGACCATTATGCCGTATAGTTAGGGATACGTACGCAGTGGGAGGGTTGCCAAATTTTGGGGTATAAAAGGTATTGTTTCAAAACATCCGGTGCTGCAGTCGGGGCTGTAGTCAGGGCTGTCGGGGCTGTAGTCGGGGCAGTAGTCGGGGCTGTAGTCGGCACTGCAGTCGGGGCTGTAGTCGGCGCTGTAGTCGGCGCTGTAGTCAGGGCTGCAGTCGGCGCTGTAGTCAGGGCTGTAGTCGGGGCTGTAGTCGGGGCAGTAGTCGGGGCTGTAGTCGGCGCTGTAGTCAGGGCTGCAGTCGGCGCTGTAGTCGGGGCTGTAGTCGGGGCTGTAGTCGGGGCAGTAGTCGGGGCTGTTGTCGGCACTGTCGGGGCTGTAGTCGGGGCTGTAGTCGGGGCTGCAGTCGGGGCTGCAGTCGGGGCTGCAGTCGGGGCTGTAGTCGGGGCTGTAGTCGGGGCAGTAGTCGGGGCTGTTGTCGGCACTGTCGGGGCTGTAGTCGGGGCTGTAGTCGGGGCTGCAGTCGGGGCTGCAGTCGGGGCTGTAGTCGGGGCTGTAGTCAGGGCAGTAGTCGGGGCTGTAGTCGGCGCTGTAGTCAGGGCTGCAGTCAGCGCTGTAGTCGGGGCTGTAGTCGGGGCAGTAGTCGGGGCTGTTGTCGGCACTGTCGGGGCTGTAGTCGGGGCTGTAGTCGGGGCTGTAGTCGGGGCTGCAGTCGGGGCTGCAGTCGGGGCTGCAGTCGGCACTGTAGTCGGGGCTGTAGTCGGGGCTGTAGTCGGGGCAGTAGTTGGGGCTGTAGTCGGGGCAGTAGTCGGGGCAGTAGTTGGGGCTGTAGTCGGGGCTGTAGTCAGGGCAGTAGTTGGGGCTGTAGTCGGGGCAGTAGTCGGGGCTGTAGTCGGCACTGTCAGGACTGTGGTCGGCGCTGTAGTCGGGGCAGTAGTCGGTGCTGCAGTCGGCACTGTAGTCGGGGCTGTAGTCGGGGCTGTAGTCGGGGCAGTAGTTGGGGCTGTGGTCGGGGCAGTAGTCGGGGCTGTAGTCGGCGCTGTAGTCGGGGCTGTCGGGGCTGTAGTCGGCGCTGTAGTCGGGGCAGTAGTCGGGGCTGTAGTCGGCACTGTCGGGACTGTGGTCGGCGCTGTAGCCGGGGCAGTAGTCGGGGCTGTAGTTGGGGCTGTAGTCTGGGCTGTAGTCGGGGCTGTAGTCGGCGCTGTAGTCGGGGCTGTCGGGGCTGTAGTCGGCGCTGTAGTCGGGGCAGTAGTCGGGGCTGTAGTTGGGGCTGTAGTCGGGGCTGTAGTCGGGGCAGTAGTTGGGGCTGTAGTCGGGGCTGTAGTCGGGGCTGTAGTCGGCACTGTCGGGACTGTGGTCGGCGCTGTAGTCGGGGCAGTAGTCGGGGCTGTAGTTGGGGCTGTAGTCGGGGCTGTAGTCGGGGCAATAGTTGGGGCTGTAGTCGGGGCTGTCGGGGCTATAGTCGGCGCTGTAGTCGGGGCAGTAGTTGGGGCTGTAGTTGGGGCTGTAGTCGGGGCTGTAGTCGGGGCAGTAGTTGGGGCTGTAGTCGGGGCTGTAGTCGGGGCTGTAGTCGGGGCAGTAGTTGGGGCTGTAGTCGGGGCAGTAGTCGGGGCTGTAGTCGGGGCAGTAGTCGGGGCTGTAGTCGGGGCTGTAGTCGGCACTGTCGGGACTGTGGTCGGAGCTGCAGTCGGGGCTGTAGTCGGGGCTGTAGTTGGGGCTGCAGTCGATGGTGACCTGGTCAGTTGCCAGGTAAAGTTAGTCATACGTCTATCATTGTTGAATTGACCGCTCAGCTGGTGAATAGTATGTATGTGGTTTTGCTTAAAATCACCTGAGCTTAAAGTAAATGATTTTAGATGCCTGCTTGTGATAATACATGAATTGAGTACAGTTTGTATTCTGGTAATTACTTGTAACCTCTTGTTGATTTTTAAGTAAAAGAAGTTTCACAGATTCATTGGGTTTTGTGTTGTCTGCTCCATGAGTCTGAACTTTATAAACTGTCAGACAATCAGAACATCTTACAGATATTGGCACCCGAACAGGGACTCATTCGTAACAAACAATGGCAAAGACAATGAATGAGTTAGTCATGAAATATGTGACGGGGAAATTACCCTCAGGGAGGGGTGGGTACGGGTCATTATAGACAGTGATGATCCCAATGGTCTGTGTGTCAGCAAAAGTAAGGAAATCCATTTGTTTATTGGCCTATCAGAGGCCGGTTAAATCTGACGAAAGGGTAAAGATCAAGTTAAAGAAAGAAACAGAAGTAGAAAGTGAACATAGAAACAGGCTCGAGGAAAAGTTAGAACAGGAGGAGAGGTGGTGTAATAAAGAACAACAACTCGAGAGCCAGTGTATAAATAATCAGAATCAGTGCGATTCCTTGTCAAAAGAACTATCCAAACAGAGACATCGAGCAGAGCAGGCAGAGAAGATCAATGAGGACCTGAGGGTTGCATTTAGGGTCACCCAGAAACAGGCTCCAGAGGAACGGAGTGCTCGTGGGGACCACACTGAATGTAATAAGCGGATTAAGGAGCGGGAGATAAAGAGGGAAAATGATCTAAGTTGCAGGCTAACCAATCTGAAAACTCAGCAAAGAAAGGTGAAAAAACAGGGATTTGGGGAGCCAGGGAAAGCTGCTCAGACAACAATTTCAAAGGCAAAAAAAAAGAAACTTAGGGGGAGAAATTCAGTTGGTAGCGCCAGCCGCTAGCACCTTAAGAGGGCGATAAGTGGGGCGCGAAGCAGCTAACGCCTGGGCGCGGCGAGACCTGCGCCTCTCGCGAAATTGAGCGGACATTTAGCGGCGGCGCAAAACCGCAATGCCTGCTCAGCTGCGCGCGCAGATCCTTACATCATTTCATGGTGCAACGCCCTTGGTGCGCCCCAAACCGGAACTTCAGTGGCGCCCCCCTTCTTTCCGCCTGGCGCTCCCAGCGACTGGTTGACTGGAACGGTTCCCAGTCGCTGTGGGGTTGGGGGGGTGCTATTTAAAGGGGGCTCTTCCTGCCTTCTTAGTGGTAGCCATTTTTGGACCACTCCTGTGAGAGAGAGAGCGATTTGCAGAGAGACAAAGGGAGAGAGCTTTCTGCTTTGACTCAGCGCTCGCACAGGTACTTCTGGCTTCAGCCCAGAACTTTGCAGTTGGATTGATTTTTCAGTGCCATAGCCTTAAGTGGCCACATATTATGGGGGCTGCAATGGGTGGAAACGATGGGTTTCTCCATTGCATTGAGAGGGCTCAGAGACACCGAGAGAGAGTGCCAATCGTGGCCAGACGGAGGAGGGCCAACAGGAGGCCTTACCCTCCCAGGGATTACCGCCAGCAGTTCTCCTACCTCAACATGTCTGAGGAGCAGTGTATTTGGAGGCTGCGATTCAGAAGGGAGGTAGTCACTGAGCTCTGCCACCTGCTTCAGACAGATCTGCAGCCTCAGCTGAGGAGCAGGGCGTCTCTGTCGGTGGCGGTGAAGGTGACAGTGGCTCTCAACTTCTATGCCACCGGCTCCTTCCAATCCGCTACTGGGGACATTGCCAATGTCTCCCAGTTCGCGGTGCATTGCTGCATCCGCCAAGTCACGAATGCCCTCTTCAAAAGGAGACGTCAGTACATTTCCTTCCCCATGACCCTGGACCAGCAGCAAGAGTGCGCAATGGGATTTGCAAGAATAGCGGGCTTCCCCATGGTCCAGGGCACCATTGACTGCACGCATGTGGCTTTGCGGGCGCCTCAAGAGAATGCCGAGGATTACCGCAACCGGAAGGGGTTCCATTCGTTGAACGTGCAGTTGGCGTGTGACCACAGACAGCTGATATTAGATGTCAATGCCCGCTTTCCAGGCAGCAGCCATGGTGCCTTCATCCTGCGCCAGACTTCTGTGGCAGACCTTTTCGAAGCCCCGGCTCACCCAGGAGGCTGGCTTCTCGGGGACAAGGGCTATCCTTTGTGCACCTGGCTGATGACCCCGCTCCGTATGCCCAGCACCCCTGCTGAAGAACGATACAATGACAGCCATCAAGCGACCAGGAACATCATTGAGCACACAATCGGTGTGCTAAAGCAACAGTTCCGCTGTCTGGACCATTCCGGGGGAGCCCTTCAGTACTCGCCTGAGCGAGTCTCCCATTTCGTTGTAGTGTGCTGCATGCTGCATAACCTGGCTATCCTCAGGACTCAGCCACTGCCAGCAGACATTGGAGTACCACCAGAGGAGGAGGAGGAGGAGGAGGAGGAGCACCAAGACGGGAGGGAGGCACAAAGTGCAAGGGCCATCCGTCAGCGGCTTATTGCAAGTCGGTTCTAGGCTCCCTCTGAGGGAATGGCTTGTGCCATTGAAAGAACATGAATGGAATGGTTCCGCAAACCATGAGCCGGTCAAGGCAACAAATAGTTCAAAGAGCAAACATGCACAATCTGAATAAAGACAATTATTTATTTAACAAACTTGTGCCCTTCCCACATGACAAACAAATACAGAGAAACCCCCAAAAAAACAGTCAGACACATAACTGGCTCTCACAACCTGGAGACAATGAACAAAAGAGTTAACCAAAAATGACCATGATCCTCGGCCTTCACTAAAAAAATTCACAGCATTTTGCCACACCTCCTACTTTTTGGTCTGCGAGGGTGATCTGCTTCACTTGCGAGATTGGCCCCTTCCCACCCTGCAGCTCCTCTGCAATGGGACCCCAGTGGCTGCAGCAAGGCTGGGGGAAGGCTGCTGAGTGTCAGAAAGTGAGTCGGCAGATGCCCTAGGGGGACGGCCTGGACCAGCTCTGGGCCTGGAGGGCCCGGCTGCTGACTGCTCCAACTCTGCATGGGCGCCAGCAGTCTGTCGTACGGGTGGTGGCAGCTGCAATGGAGGAGTGACAGTGTTGGCAGCAGGAATGCTGCCATCCTGACAGAGCACAGGCACTCCCTGGTCGGACGACACACTGGCACTCCCACGGGGCAGCACTGCAGCATGCGGAGCAATCTCCTGAAGCACAGATTGCTGGCCTGCTGCAGCACGGCGAGGGCCCCGGCGAATCCTGCCTGATCCAGCGAGGGTGGCAGCAGTCAGTGCTCGTGTGGCCCTAATCTGTGTCTGCATCAGACCAGCCACTGACTGCATGGCACCACTAAGCGCTTGCGTGGAAGCTGCCTGTGCTGCCTGTGCTGCACCGAAGTCCTGCAAACTCCTTGCCTGTGCTGCCCTGAAGTCATGGACACTCCTTGCCAGTGACTCTATGGAGTCAGACATCCTTGCCACTGCAGCCATGAGCTCAGTGTGCCTCTGCTCCGCCTGGGCGCCCATTTAAATGAGGAGCCGCACCTCTTCTGTGCTCACTGTAGCAGGAATGGAGGCCAGACTCTCCCTCCGGGGAGAAGGCCGCCGAGCTTCCCTACCACCCCCCGCGTTGCTGCAGCCCGCTGGTCCCCGGAGCTTCATCCTCCTCAGACCCTTCCCCCCTGCTCCCCTCCAGGGAAGACGTGTCCCCATTATGGCCATGGGCTGCCTCGGCTGATGGTGGCACTGATGGTCCGGCTTCCTCTTCCTGCTCGCCTTCAGATTCACTCACAATGGCAGCTTGAGGGCCCGCCTCCTCACCTGGCGAATAAGCATCTGAAAGCAGGGAGGTACAAGAGTTGCTTTAGCGTGAGGACAGGGCAGCAGTGAGGGAGGCATGAGTGCTGCAAAGCACTGTATTGGTTCGATAGTGGCAAAGGATGCTGGTGTGAGGCACAAGTGGAAGGAGAGAGGTCAAAAAGTTGATGACCTTACCATTGCTGTCCAGAACGGGGTCGGCATCTCCAGTGGCGACGGGGCCAATCATCCGGCCTGCCATAATCCATTCCACTCACTGCTCCAGATCGCTGAGGTCTTTAAGGTCAGGACGGCCTCCCCCGGTCCATTGCTGCTGCCTCCTATTGTGCGCCAGCTTGCCCTGCAAGAGAAAGGACGGGCTCTGAGTACAGTGTGAAGCCCTGATCTTGGCTGCACTGCCTCCCATGGTGGAATAGCCTTTACAGTGTGAAGCCCTGATCTTGGCTGCACTGCCTCCCATGGTGGAATAGCCCTTACAGTGTCAAGCCCTGATCTTGGCTGCACTGCCTCCCATGGTCGAATAGCCCTTACAGTGTGTAAAGTGGTGAATGTGCATGTGAGTTTCATGAAAGGCACATAGGTGTTGGATGTGGGCTGGGCATTGGGGCTTTCAGGACCCTTTGGCCATAAAGTGAGGTGCACATGCAGGGATGAAGAGGATACTGGAAAGGGTACTCACCCTGACAACCCGAGTGAGGTCGTTGAACTTCTTCCTGCATTGCACAGGGGTCCTAGGTACCATGCTGCTGGAGGTCACTCTGTGTGCCACCTCCCTCCAAGCTTTTCGATATTCGTTGGGCAGCAGCCTCCTGCCACTGTCCGGAAACAGGATAGATCACCTGTGCTCCACTGCGCCAACCAGAACCTTCAGGGCCCCCTCACTGAACCGCTGCGCTCGCTCCCTGGCCCTCTCCATGGTCCTAGGCGTTAGAATGTCGCAGCAGGTCTGTCCAGGCCGAGAATCAGGGCTCCAATGTGCAGGGCATGGCTGCAATCCAAATCGACCCTCCCCCTTTAAGAGCTGACCGGCGCCAGCGTGTCTGCCTGCAATCGCTAACTGGCCGCACCTGCGCTGCGCCCGCCCTCGGTGGTAGCGCCTCGCCTCTCCAGCTTAGCGCCTTAGGACAGTCGTGCAGCACCTGCTTTAGCGCACCAAGCACCTCTTGTGGCGAAGCAAGTCAATTTCGCTGAAGGTGGCGATAATTTGCGCCAGGCGCTAAATTTAGCACGCGCTCGGCTATAACGCCCCAAAAGTGGCGATACTGAATTTCTAGGCCTTAACGTTTTACCGACTGTGCTGAGACAAATAAAACGCAAGATTTGCTGTGTGAAAGGAACCTTAAAGGAATTTCAGTTTGTATAAAAGTGTGTGTTAAAGTGTGGATGTGTTAAATATGTCCATTTCAATTTAAGATTGTGTACCTAGAAGTGGGAGAAACTTTGTGATTTGCAGTTTAAGTTAAAGACACTGCTATGGATATATTTTGACTGGGACGGGCTTGTACAGCAAACTGTAGGAGCCATTACTTTAACAAAAGATAAACTTCAGCCTTGAAGTTACGGTTGCCGTGGTGTAGGATTCGCAAAATTGAACTTTATATGATAAAGGGTCGAATGGCAGAAGAGGCCATGATTTTAAAGACTGTTTTAAAAGAAGCCTAGGAAAAAGGGGCATTCAAAATGGCCACCAAGCCCCGTGACCAACTTATTGGGACACTTTAAAATGGTTCCTGCAGTCCTCAGACAGCTTTGTGGATTCAGCCCACAGTAAGTTCTGGAAGCCGTTTCTGAGAGAACGAAACCAGACACCCACATATACATATAGATTGGATGCAGATCCAGTCAAGATCGGCCTGTAGATAAAGGCCATCTAAATGTTTACCCAGACAAAAGGGAACAGTTTCATATTCATGAGAAGAGCATCAAGGACCCGTTAAGGACATCACCAGGACATTAAAAACAATGAAGGTCATTCCAGACCAGAGATGGCCCTTTACCGGCCATCCCAAAGTATTTTAAAATATAATAACTACCCCGTTGTGCTCCCAGCCTGCCAAAATTAAAACAAAAGACCAACTTGATTTGGCACGAGATAAGGGCTCCTGATGAGAAGTATATCTGGGAACCCGGGGGTAGAAAGAAAAAGCAGCCATCGTGGTGCTACCATCGTATTCGGTGGCATCATCGCTAGAAGAAGGAGAAGAAGATGGTGCGAGCCGTCGTCCTGCCCTGGGGTAAAACATCGGGAGATCATCGACCAACCCTGGGCCGTTGATGAAACGGAAGGCCATCGACCCACCCCGCCTCAGGAGAAGAGACAACGAAAAACTGAAGAAACTATGGGGGCCAGCCTGAGGCTCCTCTGACCGGGGTCGAGCAGACGATCCCCGACCCCGCCGACATCCAGGCCAGCCGGTGTCCAGCCGTCCCTGACCCCCACCTCAGGAGAGAGGTGTGGCGCAGCTCGCTGGGGCTCCACTAACCACGTGGAGACAGGACGCCTGAAAGGATCAAACGCAGACCTGTTTCAAAACCTTACACTTCCTAGTTGGATTGGTGAGCATGTTTCTGGCCCTTCATAATCAGATCTAGATAGGTTTAAGGGGGTGGTCATTTAAGGGTATAATTAACATGAGTTGCTGTCCCTCGATGTTTCGTGTGTTTCCCCATTTCATGATGATCTTTGTAGAGTATAATATGCCTGTATTTGCCTTAATTAGTATTGTGTCATTATGATTTGTTTGTGTTGTTCCCTCCCATGTACCCTCTTATTTGCTTGCATTTGATTTGTTTTACATTATGCAATAAAATTCCATTTCGTTTCATCAAACTTGGTCTATAAGAGTTTTCTCTACATTGTAGTTCCTGCCCCAAAGTCCAAAGTACAGAATCTAAGGGGCGAGTGGGTCGAACCACTCACGGTTTTACTGTGCAAGAGAGAGAGGCCTCTAGAGAGAGAAACCTCTGCGATCTAAAACCCCTTACAGAAAATGGCGACCACGGCAGGACTCTGGCAGCAGGATTGCAATGTACTAGATCCAAGTTTGAATGGATGAAATGGTATGGATGAGAGGATAGCGGATTATGTCTTTGGCAAGGTAAATCTCACTAAGCAGTGGATTTCCGATCTCTTACTGGATGGGCGTCCGGTGGACGCAGCCATCAGGTGGACAGAGAGCAAAGAGCATAAGAAGTCAGTGGAGAAGGCAGTGTGGCTGATGTGTTACAAGAAGCAAGTCCAGATCTTGGACCGAGTCGTTGCAGCACAGGCAGCCAGGATCACAACCCAGGCAGCAGAGATAGAGGAAAAGGCCGTGGATGGGGAAAAACTCATCACAGCGCTTCACGCACTGAATCAGGAACGCCAAGTGGTAGCTAGTCAACAGCCCAGAGCCCCGAGACCAGAGAGGCAGCGGACCTGCAAGGGATCACCAGAGGCAGCGGAGGTACTTAAACAGCAGCCCGAGGCAACGATGCCCAGAGCCCCTGAGACCGGAGAGGCAGCGGACCTGCAAGGGATCACCAGAGGCGGCGGAGGTACTTAAACAGCAGCCCGAGGCAGCGAGACTCTGAGCCCCGAGACCGGAGAGGCAGCGGACCTGCGAGGGATCACCAGAGGCGGCGGAGGTACTTAAACAGCAGCCCGAGGCAGCGAGGCCCAGAGCCCCGAGACCGGAGAGGCAGCGGACCTGCGAGGGATCACCAGAGGCGGCGGAGGTACTTAAACAGCAGCCCGAGGCAGCGAGGTCCAGAGCCCCGAGACCGGAGAGGCAGCGGACCTGCGAGGGATCACCAGAGGCGGCGAAGGTACTTAAACGCAGCCCGAGGCAGCGAGGCCCAGAGCCCCGAGACCGGAGAGGCAGCAGACCTGTGAGGGATCACCAGAGGCGGCGGAGGTACTTTCACAGCAGCCCAAGGCAGCGAGGCCCAGAGCCCCGAGACCGGAGAGGCAGCGGACCTGCGAGGGATCACCAGAGGCGGCGGAGGTACTTAAACAGCAGACCGAGGCAGCGAGGCCCAGAGCCCCGAGACTGGAGAGGCAGCGGGCCTGCGAGGGATCACCAGAGGCAGCGGAGGTACTTAAACAGCAGCCCGAGGCAGCGAGGCCCAGAGCCCCGAGACCGGAGAGGCAGCAGACCTGTAAGGGATCACCAGAGGTGGCGGAGGTACTTAAACAGCAGCCCGAGGCAGCGAGGCCCAGAGCCCCGAGACCGGAGAGGCAGCGGACCTGCGAGGGATCACCAGAGGCCCGACCAATCCAGGTTCCGGGAGAGAGGTAAAAAGTAATCCAAGTGTGACGTCAGCAGGAAGCAGGTAAGTGATTGGTTGGTGTGTAGGAGTCTACGTACTCCTAGCAAAAAATACTGAACTCAGAGAGGTTCAACAGAAAAGGTTTAATTGTTGAGACTGCATGTTGAACACAAAATGGCATCAGAGCCTACACCAAGTCCGACTGCCTTTCATCAGTCCACAACTTCGACTGCCCCTCCCTCGCTCTGGGCTTAACTATGTTGCAGATCGAGTTTCTTAAAGGTGTGATCCTTCTTAAAGGCATGACGCCTGATTTATAGTCTACGGACCGAAAAGTGGATTGTGTCCTTTCTGTGATCGGTACGCCACACAGCTCCCCCCAGAATCCGCTATTAGGGAGTGTACGAACCGGCGTGGCGGCTTGATGGCACGGCCGGAACGGCTCTTGGCGGTTGGTGTCGGGAGCGGGGCGGTCGGACGCGTTGGGCTCTTAGGCGGTCTGCCCCGCGGTGGGGGTTGGCCCACTTGAACGGGTTCGTCGGGCTCTAGGTGCGCCAGCATGAGCCAGTCGACCGACACCTTGTCAGTTCTGCCGCCCACTTCGAAGAGGAAGAACTTGTTCCCCGTCTGGAGTACCTTGTACGGTCCGTCGTATGGGGGCCGTAGAGGTCCTCGGTGGGCGTCATGGCGCACAAAAACAAATTTGGCCATGTGCAGGCTAGGTGGTACGCGGGTTGCTGGTTCGCCGTGCCGGCCAGTGGGTACCGGAGCGAACTGTTGTGCTCGGTTGGCGAAAGCGCGGCGTTGCTGGTCAGCCGACCAGGGGGTCATGGCGGTGGGCAGGAACTCTCCGGGTACGCGCAGCGGCTGGCCGTACGCGAGTTCCGCCGCCGAGGCTTGCAGGTCATCCTTGACCGCGGAGCGTAGGCCAAGTAGCACCCACGGGAGGCGGTCGATCCAAGCCTCGTCCTCGAGGCTGGCGCGGAGGGACGCCTTCATGGACCTGTGGAATCGCTCGCACAGTCCGTTGGCTTGGGGGTGGTAAGCCGTGGTGCGGTGAACGGCCACCCCGAGGTGCGATGGCGGCCCACAGATCAGAGGTGAACTGCGGGCCTCTATCCAACGTCATGTCGGAGGGGACGCCGAACCGAGCGACCCAGGTACCGATGAACGCCCTCGCGATGTCGGCGGTGGTGGTGGACGTCAGTGGAATGGCCTCGGGCCAGCGGGTGGTACAGTCCACGATTGTCAGCAGGTGCGTGTGACCTTGTGACGGCGGCAGGGGGCCGACGAGGTTGATGTGGACGTGGTCAAACCTTCTTTCTGGCACGGTGAACTCCTCGAGAGGGGCTTTGACGTGCTGGTGAATTTTGGCACGCTGGCAAGCTATGCAGGATCTGGACCAGACGCGCACATCTTTGCGCAGGCCGCGCCAGACAAATCGGTTGGCCACCAGTCTAATGGACGCGCGGGTGCCGGGGTGTGAGAGGCCGTGGATGATGTCGAACACCCGTTTTCACCAGGACGCCGGGACTACGGGGCGGGGTTGCACCAAGGAGGTGTCGCATTTGACTGTGACGGCGGAAGGGCCGCAGGCGATGTTGGTCAGTCGCAGCCCTGGGAGGGTTGTGGGCGCGGAGAGCAGATCGGGATCGGTGCGTTGCTCCGCTGCCAGTTGAGCATAGTCCACTGCCAGGTGGGCGCCGTGGACGGCGGGGTGGGATAGGCAGTCGGCCACCACGTTGCCTCGACCGGAGACATGCCGGATGTCCGTGGTGAATTCGGACACCGCGGCGAGCTGGCGTTGTTGCCTGGCTGACCACGGGTCCGCAGATTTCACCATCGCGAATGTCAGGGGTTTGTGCTCGACAACAACACGGTGAAGGGGCGGCCCTCCAGAAGAAATCTAAAATGGCAGACTGCCAGGTACAGTGCGAGGAGCTCGCGGTCAAAGGCGCTGTATTTGGCCTCCGGGGGGTGCAGTTGGCGGCTGAAAAAGGCCAGCGGTTGCCAGGCCCCGTCGACCCACTGTTCGTACATGGCGCCGACCGCGTGGTCGGAGGCGTCCATGGTGAGGGCCACCCTGGCATTGGGCTGTGGGTGAGCGAGCATGGTGGCGTCGGCGAGCGCCTTTTTGGTCGAGTCGAAAGCGGTCAACATGTCCGCCGACCACTCGATCGCCATTCTGTCTTTCTTACCCCGGAGGGCTTCGTATAGGGGCCGCATGAGGGAGGCCGCTCCGGGAATGAAGCGGTTGTAAAAGTTGATCATCCCCAAGAACTCCTGGAGGCCTTTGATGGTGGTAGGCCGGGGGAACTGCTGCACGGCTTGCACCTTGGTGGGCAGGGGAATGGCTCCATCCTGCGTGATGTGGTGGCCGAGGAATTCGATCCTGCTGAGGCCGAATTGGCACTTGGCTGGGCTGGTGATGAGCCCATGCTCACTGAGCCGCTGGAACAGGGTGCGGAGGTGCTCGAAGTGTTCCTGCTTGGAGGAACTAGCTACCAGGATGTCATCCAGGTAGATAAAGAGGGACTTCAGGTCCCGGAGGACCGAGTCCATGAGCCGCTGGAAGGCCTGGGCCGCATTTTTGAGGCGGAAGGGCATTCGGAGGAACTCGAATAGCCCAAAAGGGGTGATTATGGCCGTCTTGGGAACGTCCGTGGGGTGGACTGGCACCTGATGGTAACTGCGCACCAGGTCGACTTTGGAGAAGACTGAGCGGCTGGCCAGTCTAGCCGAGAAGTCTTGAATGTGCGGTATGGGGTACCGATCCGGCGTGGTGGCGTTGTTTAGGCGCCAGTAGTCCCCGCAGGGGCACCATCCCCCGTCGGGTTTGGTGACGATGTGGAGTGGGGAGGCCCAGGGGCTGTTGGAGCGGCGGATGATGCCGAGCTGTTCCATTGTGGCGAACTCGGCCCGCGCGATCTCCAGCTTGGCCGGGTCCAGCCTGCGGGCGTGGGCATACACCGGTGGGCCTGTGGTGGGGATGAAATGTTCTACCCCGTGCTTAGCAACTTTCGCGGAGAAGGTCGGGTTGGTGAGGGCTGGGAATTCAGCCAGGAGTGCTGAGTAGTCGTCCGTTGAGCGGGCGCGGCACTGCCACGCCATTTCGGCGGGTTTGGGGGGGCCATGGCATCTTAGGCTTCTATTGAAGAACATCATGGCGGGAGTTTGGTTTGTAACCATATGTGTTGCATTCCTGTATGCAAACAAGAAGTTATCCACCTTATGCTGAAGTTTTATGTCTTCATTACCCATGGCATTTATGGCCTTCTTGAAGATCTGGACAAACCTTTCAGCCAATCCATTGGTGGCGGGATGGTATGGGGCGGACGTGTAGTGCTTAACCCCATTGTTTTTTAAGAACTTCCTGAATTCTTCGGACACAAATTGCGGTCCATTATCAAAACAGATCTGTTCAGGCAGCCCATTCCTGGCAAATATGGTCCTTAATACTGTGATGGTTTTTTCCGTGGTGGTGGAGGACATCTTTATTACCTTCGGCCACTTGGAGTGTGCATCAACCGCGATTAAGAACATTGAGTCCATAAATGGACCAGCAAAGTCGATGTGTACCCTTTGCCATGGAGATGAGGGCCACTTCCATGGATGTAGAGGGGCTTGTGGTGGAGCGTTTTGGACCTTCTGGCATCCTAGGCAGCTCTTGGTCATTTCTTCGATGTCTCCATCGATACCTGGCCACCATACAAACGCCCTGGCTAGGTTCTTCATTTTCACTCCACCCAGATGCCCCTCGTGAAGCTCCTTTAGCACTTTATCCTGGAGTTTGGGTGGAATCACCACTCTGGATCCACACATCAAGGTTCCTCGGCACACTGACAGCTGTTCTCTTCTTTGCGAGAATGCTGGCAACAGTGGTTCGCCATGTGCTGGCCACCCCTTCACTGTTAAATCGTAGACTCGTGAGAGAGTTGGGTCATTTCTAGTTTCCCTTTCAATGGCAGAATTTGTTACTGGTAGACATTCGACTATGGTAGAGTGGAAAATCTCCACTGGGTCTACGGTAGGTGCCTCTTCTACCGTTGGCAACGGTAGGCGCGATGAACCGTCAGCATTCCCATGCTGTTTTGATCCGTTGTATTCTATGTTATATTGGTGTGCCCCTAGAAAAAGGGACCACCTCTGTAGCCTTTGCGCTGTCATAATGGGAACACCCTTTTTAGGGTTGAATATGGAGATGAGGGGTTGATGGTCAGTCAACAAGGTAAATTTTTGTCCGTGTAGGTAATGGTTGAATTTCTTCACTTCCCATACCAGGCTGAGTGCTTCCCTGTCGATTTGGGCATAGTTACGCTCAGCTGAGTTCAATGAGCGTGACGCCAAAGCTATCGGCCGTTCCGAGCCATCAGGGAATTTATGCGATAATACCGCACCTACGCCATAAGGGGATGCATCTCACGCCAGTCTGATTGGCAGTGATGGGTTGTAATGAGCCAAAACTTCTTTGGACGTGATTAAGTCTTTGCATTTATGGAAGGCACGTTTACAGTCTTCGCTCCATTTCCAAATTATTGGGGAGACCAAACGCAGATTGGGTGACCGCTTTGCGGAACACCTCCGTTCAGTCCGTAAGGGTGACCCCGAGCTTCCGGTCGCCTGTCATTTTAATTCACCGCTCCATTCCCACTCGGACCTCACCGTCCTTGGCCTCTTGTATTGTTCCACGGAAGCTCAACGTAAACTCGAGGAACAGCACCTCATCTTCCGATTAGGCAGTCTGCAGCCTTCCGGACTCAATATCGAGTTCAACAATTTCAGGTCATAAGCTTGGCCCCCATTTCATTTTCCACTCCTTTTCCCCCCCCCCCTTTCCTTTTGTTTCTCTCTCACACCTGGCAGCTATCTTTTGCCCTGCCAGTACACTTTACATCTAATCCCAGCCTATTACCATCTCGTCTAGCTTCTAATCTCTTTTACTTCTTTTGTTTCTTTTATTCTTTTGTCCGATCGCAGCCCTGCCTTCGATCTAGTTTCTTTTCTTTCCAGTTTTGAAGAAGGGTCCAACCCGAAACGTCAACTCAAATTTCTCTCCACGGATGTTGCCTGACCTGCTGAGTTTTTCCAGCATTTTCTGTTGTTATTCCAAATTATTCCTGTTTGTAGCAGTTCATTAAGAGGGTGCAGAAGAGTTGATAAGTTCGGTAAAAATTTACGATAGTAATTTATTAATCCCAGGAACGACCTTAATTGTGAAACATTTTCAGGTGCTGGGGCTTTTATGACCGCTTCAATTTTTTCAGGTGACTTATGCAACCCTTCCTTATTAATTATGTGGCCACAATATGATATTTGATTCTGGAAAAATTCGCACTTCGGGCGATTTGCTCATAGGCCCTGTTCTCTCAGCCAAGTGAGCACCTGCTCCAAATTGGCAAGGTGCTCGTTGTCATTTTCTCCTGTTACAAGGATGTCGTCTAGGTAGCATTGAGTCCCCGGAACCCCTTGGAGGACTTGCTCCATAGCTCTTTGCCAGATAACTGGAGCGGATGCTAATCCGAAAACCAGTCGATTCGACTGGTACAGGCCTTTGTGTGTATTTATCGTGAGATACTTTTTAGAGGCCTCTTCAACCTCCATCTGTAGATATGCCTGTGCCAAGTCAATTTTGGTGAAACATTTCCCTCCGGATCGTGAGGCGAAAATATCTTCTATCCTCGGAAGAGGATACTGTACCGTGTGAAGGACCGGGTTTACAGTCACCTTGAAGTCTCCACAGATGCGAATTTTTCTCTGTTCTTCAGATTTATTATTATTCAATGTTTTCTTCATGACTGGGACGATGGGTGTTGTCCACTCGCTCCAATCTATTTTGGATAATACGCCTGCCTTTTCCAAATTCTCCAGCTCTGCCTCGACTTCTGGACGAATTGCGTATGGCACCGGTCTTGCCTTAAAAAACTTGGGAATTGCCGCATCTTCCACTTTTATTGAGGCGGTGATGCCTTTCAAGGTTCCTAGTTTCTCTTGAAACACTTCTTTGGCATTGGCCAAGATGTATTTTAATCGTTCAGGTATGACGTCATCATCATTTTTTCCTTACTGGTCACCGTCAGTGCCTGAATGGAGTGCCAGTCTAAACGTATTTTCCTGATCCATTCACGTCCCAACAGCAGTGGACCACCATCTTGTAGAACGTATAAATACAAATTTTGTATTTCCTTGCCGTTGTATACAACAGGCACCCTTATTTTTCCTTTGGGGTATACTTTCTGCCCCGTATATGTTTTCAAGATAATGGATGTGTCTTTTAAAGGTTAATGTGGAAATAGCCGCTCGTAATCCCATCGATTTATGACGGTCAGAGCTGATCCTGTATCTAGCTCCATTTTAACTGGGGACCCTGCTATCGTGAGGGTAACCCAAATGGTCTGGTAATCTTCTTTGGCAATTACATTATGTAATTTGAGACAGCTTAGTCTCTTGTTTTCGGAGTCGCTATCGCTCTTCTGGTCTTCGGAGCTACTGTCCGTCATCATTTGTACCTTTCTGTACTTTTGTTTATTGATTTTTTTTTCCTGTCCGTGGATTTTTTTTGTCCAGATCGGCATACCCGTGCAATGTGTCCAATCTTTCCGCATTGCCTGCATGCTTTGTCCTTGACCCAGCAGTCCCTCTGGTCATGGGTGGATCTGCCGCAGCGATAACATCCCTCGAAACCCTGTGTCATTTCATGGGTGCCGAAGTCCTGTGTCTTTTGTTGTATCTCTGCAGCTCCTCTTGCAGCTGCTTCGTATGATACAGCCATACTGAAAGCCTTGTCCAGTGTTAAATCTTTCTCAGAAAGCAGCCTTTTCTGTGTTCCTTCACTTAGGAGACCACAGACGAATTTGTCTCGAAGATAATCTGCTAGTCCTGCCCCGAATTGGCAGTGCTTTGATAGCTTTCTTAATTCGGTGAGGTAATCAGCGTTACTTTTATTCTTGTGTTGATTCCTCTTGAAGAATTTGAATCGTTCCGCTATCAGCAGCGGTGTTGGGTTTAAGTGCTCCTGTAGGGTATCAACAATCTCTTTAAAATTCTTGTCCTTTGGTTTGGCTGGAGTGATTAAGTTTCGTAACAACCCGTATGTCTTTGCGCCCATTAGATTTAGAAGTACTGACACTTTTTTTTCATTTTCTATTCCATTTGCGGTGCAATATACCTCCACTCTTTCCACATATGTGGCCCAATCCTCTATATCGTTATCAAAAGTATCAATATTGCCAGCCTTAGGCATCCTGGAAAAAAAATGGCGCTTCCCGCGCTTTTCTTTCTTTTCTGCAGAAAAGATATGGCGCTTCCCGCGCTTCCCCGCCGCTGCTGCCGATGACAGCGCTGTTTTCTGTGGGTTTCCCTTCTTTATATTTATTTATTTACAGGTGGAGACTCGTTCCCGCCGGACTCTCTCTGCTAGGTCTGAACGCCGACCTGCTTGCAGCGCCGGCCGTCTCCCGAGTGCTCCCTCCCCGTCTGTTACTGCTTGCCTCCGCCTTCGCTGCTTGGCCTCGCTGCAGAGCCAGCCGCTGGAGCCCCAGCCCGACGCCCAGGAAGGATTATTGCAGTACCTGCCACCAGCTCGGCTAGCTGGTGAAACCACAGCTTTTTCTTTTTCTTGCTTTTCTTCGACTTTGGACGCCAGAGGAATCGATGTCCTTGAGGTGCTGCCGAATTGCAGGTAAGTCCGTTTCCAATTCGTCGCCACTGTTGTGTCCGTGTGTTAATAGAGACACTGACGACAGGAGTTGGTTTCACAGGTGTTTACTGAACAAAGTCTGGAGTGGAACTAACTGATACAACACAATATACAGGCTTATATAGCCCGAGTGGCCATTACCGGCATTACAGTACACAGGGGGCTCTTAAAGGCACATACACTACAGCTGTGAATTTTTTAAGGAGCGCGGCCTTGAGATGTGCGTACTTGCCTTCCTCCGAAGGGTTTTGTAGTGTTGTCCAGACTTTCATGATTGTGGAGCTGCCCAGGGAGGCGAGGAGGTAGTCGTACATCGTTGCGTCGGCGGTGATGCCGCTGAGTCGGAATTGCGATTCGGCTTGAAGGAACCAGGCGGTGGCTAGGTTCTCCCAGAACTCCAGCAGCTTCACAGAAACTGAGTTTGTGTCAGCCATGGTTACGCTTAGGAGCCGTCCTGAGCGTCAGGGTCACCAATGTAGGAGTCTACGTACTCCTAGCAAAAAATACTGAACTCGGAGAGGTTCAACAGAAAAGGTTTAATTGTTGAGACTGCATGTTGAACACAAAATGGCGCCAGAGCCTACACCAAGTCCGACTGCCTTTCATCAGTCCACAGCTTCGACTGCCCCTCCCCTGCTCTGGGCTTAACTATGTTGCAGATCGAGTTTCTTAAAGGTGTGATCCTTCTTAAAGGCATGACGCCTGATTTATAGTCTATGGACCGAAAAGCGGATTGTGTCCTTTCTGTGATCAGTACGCCACAGGTGAGTATTTCTCTTTTTTAAATTTTAACTCTGTTTTATAGTTTCTAAGGTCTCTCTGGTGTAGTGGGGACTGTTGGTAAACTATTTAACTGTAGTGTAATTAGTGGGATTGATTGATTTAATTTAAACTCAATTAATTGAAGGGTAAGTCATGGCAGGACAGCCGGGCCCTGTGATCTGCTCCTCCTGCGAGATGTGGGAACTCAGGGCCACTTCCTGTGTCCCTGACAACTACATGTGCAGGAAGTGCACCCAGCTGCAACTACTGACAGACCGCATTGCGGCGCTGGAGCTGCGATTGGATGCATACTGGAGCGTTCACGATGCTCAGGACATCGTGAATAGCACGTTTACGGAGTTGGACACACCATAGGTAGAGATTGGACAGGAAGAAAGGGAACGGGTGACCAACAGGCAGAGTACTAGGCACAGGCAGGTAGTGCAGGGGTCCCTTGTGGCCATCCCCCTCTCCAACAGATATACCACTTTGAGTACTGTTGGGGGGGATGGCTTATCAGAAGAAGGCAGCAGCAACCAACTTCCTGGCACCAGGGGTGGCTCTGCTGCACAGAATGGAAGGAAAAAGTGTGGTAGAGCTATAGTAATAGGGGATTCAATTGTAAGGGGAATAGATAGGCGTTTCTGCGGCCGCAAACGAGACTCCAGGATGGTGTGTTGCCTCCCTGGTGCAAGGGTCAAGGATGTCTCCGAGCAGCTGCACAACATCTTGGAAGGGGAGGGTGAACAGCCAGTTGTCGTGGTGCATATAGGTACCAATGATATAGGTAAAAAGTGGGATGAGGTCCTAAAAGCGGAATATAGGGAGTTAGGAGGTAAATTAAAAAACAGGAGCTCAAAGGTAGTAATCTCAGGATTGCTACCAGTGCCACATGCTAGTCAGAGTAGAAATAGAAGGATACTTCAGATGAATACGTGGCTAGGGGAATGGTGCCAGGGGGAGGGATTCAAGTTCCTGGGACATTGGAACCGGTTCTGGGGGAGGTGGGACCAGATCAAACCGAACGGTCTGCACCTGGGCAGGGCTGGAACCGATGTCCTAGGGATAGTGTTTGCTAGTGCTGTGGGGGAGGGTTTAAACTAAAACGGAAGGGGGTTGGGAACCTGAGCAGGGAGACAGAGGAAAGGAAAACAAGGATAAAAGCAAAAGATAGGAAGGAGAAAAACAAAAGTGGCAGTCAGAGAAATCAATGGTTTAAATCAAACGCGGCCACAGTAAATAATAATTCTAATAGGTCTAAGAGCGTTAAAAAAACAAGCCTGAAGGCTTTGTGTCTTAATGCGAGGAACATTTGTAATAAGGTGGATGAATTGGTTGCGCAAATAGAGGTAAACGAATATGATTTGGTTGGGATTACGGAAACGTGGCTCAAGGACGGCCAAGACTGGGAACTCAACATCGATATTCAGGAAAGATAGGCAAAAAGGAAAGGGAGGAGGGGTAGCATTACTGGTTAAAGAAGGGATTAACACAATTGTAATGAAGGATATTAGCTCTGATGAGGTGGAATCTGTATGGGTAGAATTGAGAAATACTAAGGGGAAAAAAACATTAGTGGGAGTGGTATATAGGCCTCCAAACAGTAAGGCGGAGGTTGGGGATGG
The DNA here is from genome assembly GCF_052327205.1 of Somniosus microcephalus. NCBI lineage: Eukaryota > Metazoa > Chordata > Chondrichthyes > Squaliformes > Somniosidae > Somniosus > Somniosus microcephalus. The sequence continues at coordinate 171,352,324 of NC_140992.1, forward strand.
CATTAAAAGGGAAATTAAAGAAGTGTGCAATAAGGGCACAGCAGTCATCATGGGTGACTTTAATCTACATATAGATTGGGCTAACCAAATTAGTAACAATACTGTGGAGGAGGAATTCCTGGAGTGTTTACAGGATGGTTTCCTGGACCAATATGTCGAGGAACCAATCAGAGATCAGGCCATCTTAGACTGGGTATTGTGTAACGAGAAAGGATTAATTAGCAATCTTGTTGTACAAGGCCCCTTGGGTCAGAACGATCATAATATGATCGAATTCTTCATTAAGATGGAGAATGAAGTAGTTGACTCAAAAACTAGGGTCCTCAATTTAAATAAAGGAAACTACGATGGTCTGAGGAGCGAGTTGGGTAGGATTGATTGGGGAATGGCACTCAAAGGGTTGACGGTGGATAGGCAATGGCAAACATTCGAAGACCGAATGGATGAACTACAGAAGTTGTTCATCCCAGTTTGGCATAAAAATAAAACAAAAAAGGTGACTCAACCATGGCTAACAAGGGAAATTAGGGATAGCATAAGATCCAAGGAGAGGACATACAAATTGGCCAGAAAAAGCAATACTCCTGAGGATTGGGAGCAGTTTAGGATTCAACAAAGGAGGACAAAGGGATTAATTAAGAAAGGGAAAATAGAATATGAGAGTAAGCTTGCAGGGAACATAAAAACTGACTGTAAAAGCTTTTATAGATATGTAAAGAGGAAAAGATTGGTGAAGTCAAGCATAGGTCCCTTGCAGTCAGAATCGGGGGAATTTATAATGGGGAGCAAAGAAATGGCAGACCAACTAAATACATATTATGGTTCTGTCTTCACAAAGGAGGACATAAATAACCTCCCAGAAATACCGCGGAACATAGGGTCTGATGAAAGGGTGGAACTGAAAGATATCAGTATTTATAGGGAAATAGTGTTAGGAAAATTGATGGGACTGAAGGCCGATAAATCCCCAGGGCCTGATAATCTACATCCCAGGGTACTTAAGGAAGTGGCCCTAGAAATAGTAGATGCATTGCTGGTCATCTTCCAGAACTCAATAGACTCTGGAACAGTACCCATAGATTGGAGGGTAGCTAATGTTACCCCACTATTCAAAAAAGGTGGCAGAGAAAAAGCGGGGAATTATAGACCGGTAAGCCTGACATCGGTAGTGGGGAAAATGCTAGAGTCCATTATAAAAGATGTAATAGCAGAGCACTTGGAAAGCAGTGACAGGATCGGACAAAGTCAACATGGATTTACAAAAGGTAAATCATGCTTGACTAATCTACTGGAATTTCTTGAGGATGTAACTGGTAAAATAGATAAGGGAGAACCAGTGGATGTGGTGTATTTGGACTTTCAGAAGGCTTTCGATAAGGTCCCGCATAAGAGGTTAGTGTGCAAAATTAAGGCACATGGGATTGGGGGCAAGGTATTGACTTGGATAGAGAACTGGTTGGCAGACAGAAAGCAAAGAGTTGGAATAAACGGGTCATTTTCCGAGTGGCAGGCAGTGACTAGTGGGGTACTGCAAGGATCGGTCCTAGGACCCCAGCTGTTCACAATATATATTAATGATCTGGACGAGGGAATTGGATGTAATATCTCCAAATTTGCAGACGACACAAAGCTGGGTGGGAGGGTATGCTGTGAGGAGGATGTCATGAAACTCCAGTACGATTTGGACAGGTTGGGTGATTGAGCAGAAACATGGCAAATGCACTATAATGTGGATAAATGTGAGGTTATCCACTTTGGTGGCAAAAACAGGAAGGCAGATTATTATTTGAATGGCAATAGATTGGGAGAAGGGGAAGTGGAAAGAGACCTGGGTGTTCTTGTGCACCAGTCGCTGAAGGTAAGCATGCAGGTGCAGCAGGCGGTTAAGAAGGCAAATGGTATGTTGGCCTTCGTAGCAAGAGGGTTCGAGTACAAGAACAAGGATGTCTTGCTGCAGTTGTACAGGGCCTTGGTGAGACCGCACCTTGAGTATTGTGTGCAGTTTTGGTCACCTTACCTGAGGAAGGACGTTCTTGCCATGGAGGGAGTGCAGCGAAGATTCACCAGGCTGATACCTGGGATGGCAGGAATGACGTACGAGGAGAGATTGTGTCAATTGGGCTTATACTCACTGGAGTTTAGAAGATTGAGAGGGGATCTCATCGAAACCTATAAAATTCTGTCAGGTCTGGACAGACTAGATGCAGAAAGGATGTTTCTGATGGCCGGGGAGTCCAGAACCAGGGGTCATAGTCTAAGGATAAGGGGTAAGCCATTTAGGACTGAAATGAGGAGGAATTTCTTCACCCAGAGAGTGGTGAAGCTGTGGAATTCTCTGCCACAGAGGGCGGTGGAGGCCAGTTCATTAAATATATTCAAGAAAGAGTTGGATATATTTCTTGAGGCTAAAGGGATCAAGGGATATGGGGAGAAGGCAGGGACAGGGTACTGAATTTGGATGATCAGCCATGATCTCATTGAATGGCAGAGCAGGCTCGAAGGGCCGAATGGCCTACTCCTGCTCCTATCTTCTATGTTTCTATGTTTCTATCAGTCTAGGATAGAGTACCTGGAGTGCCAGGTTACTGAGGCAAAGATCCATGAAACGAGGATCCGGGAGAAAAACGCCCGCCTCGCAGAACAGCTAAGAGCGCAGGAGGAGAGAGTAGTGGAGGTTAAGGCAGCTTACAAGCTAGCCCTCGAGCACGGGTTTGAGAGCGCAGACCATGGCCTCTGCCAAAAGACCATAGAGGACCTGAGAACGGCCCTGGTTAAGGCAAAAGGCATGGTGTGTCTCGTCAGCCCGAAAGCCAGTCACATGGACTTTTTAAAGGAATCGAAACGGACGATTCCAGCCGAAGTAGTTGTGGCAGCAGCCACTGAGCCCTCAGCACCGCCGAGCTACAGTGAGGCTTGGCCGGAAAAACAGGGGGTGGTAAAAGAGGAGGTAGCCGAGGTGGAATGTGAGGAAGAACAGCCACTGGTAGCTAAGCCGGGACTGGCACCAATGTGTCCCGATCGGGACCAGAGATTCAGTCCCAACGCCGCAAACGGCGATGACGGACCCCACCTGAACCAACTCGTGGTGCCCTACAGTGCCCAACAAATAAGATCCATGGTGATCCACCTCCCAAGACTCACAGTAAAGGGAGATCCATCAGTTCATTTCAGGGAGATAGAGGAGACAGCCGCCATTAATGATTGTGACGATCAGGAACAGGTGAAAATGTTGCTCTTCTCCCTGGATTGCACAATCCTTCAGTGCCTCTCGGATGAGAGTAAGAGGGGACGGAAAGGGTATACGGATCTCAGGGAGGAAGTTTTAGAAGTAATGGGAGTGGACGACGGTAGTCCGTTCGACCATGTGAAAGGGACCGTGCAGCTATCTGGAGAACCCCCACGGGTTTTCGCAGAAAGGCTGTGGCCAGTGTATCAACAGCTTGCCACAGATACGGGCCCTAGCCAGATCTTGGTTTGATCCCCAAGGTCCCGGTGTCACGGAGGAGACAGTGCTCCGCCAGCTCAACGTTGCGTATAAGAATTGTAGAGGTCAGGAAACACCTCCCCAGAAGGGAAAGGTGCATGAGGCAAAACCCACAGCCCCAAGCAAGAAGGAGTGGCGTCAGGAGGGGAATCGCCCTGCCCAAGCCAAGCTCAATTGCTACGGGTGTGGGAAGGATGGACATTGGCGCAAGGACTGTAGAAATCCGTGGAAGGATAATAAGGGAAAATTTCCCGCAGCCCAAGCCCAAGCCCAGACCGCTGCCACAGCACCAGCCCAAACCCAAGCCGTAGCTCCTGCCTCAGCACAAGGAGTTGGTGCAGCTATGAACCCCGCTGCAATTGAATCAATTTTAGAGACAATGCGGTGTCTTATGATTTCGCAGGGGAAGATAGCCATCACTACTGGTCTTGTCATTCCGGAGACCCCGACCGCTGTGCCCAAATGACTAGAGCCAGCGCAGCCTGTCGACCTGTGTCCTCTAGAAAGACATGCACAGGAAGAGACCTCCTGTAAAATGGAGGAATACCTGCGGTGCCAGGTTGCGGAGGCTAAGTTAGTTGAGCAGGCTTTAAGGGAGGAGAACGCTAGGTTAACAGCGAGGGCTGGCAGTTTAGAGGACCAGCTAAGGGTTTGTAAAATGGTTCATGACCAGTGCGAACTATTCAAGCCGGGTGTAAAAGGGCCGGCAACCGAAACCAGGTCTGAGGGTAAAGATCCTCAGCCTGAGGCGTGCGATGAGTCACAGACCACACAAGCTGGAACAGCAGCCTGCTTGAGGGGAGAAACTGTCCCGCCCACCTGGGAGGTTTCCCCAATGGCCTGGGACTCGGACGAGGAGGAGCCCGAAGATCAAGGCTCTCCCCCTGATCCGAACGCTATCGGAGCCGAGGAGTCCGAACAGCTGGGCCACGCCCTTGATACGATTCTGGAGGAGGTGGAGTCGGAGGACGGAGATCCCGCCCTCGACTCAAGTTTGGGGGAGGTAGAAATTGGGGGCGGAGATCCTCCACCTGTAGGGACAGGTGAGGAGGAGTTGTCTGCCACAGACCCAAATCCCAAAGGGGCGGAGCCTGAGGGAAGGGAGCCGAAGCCGGCAGTCGTGGAGGAGCCACGGGCTGTGAGAGCCAAGGTCCCACCCAAAGGTCCACTCGCTACGGGAGCCTCACTAAAGGCATCCCCTCGCAGGTCGCCTCGGGCGCCCCAGCCAAGGAAGCCCTGGCCCGATTCCCCCACCTTCAGTAAACACAGACTTGGGAAACCCCTGGCAGAACACAGTCCCCAGTTGACAGCAAAAGGCTGCGAGGAACCCAAGCCACAGGTCACTGCAGCCCCACCACAGGGAGCGGCAAGCTGCGGCCCAAACAGGGATTAGGCAAGCCGCCCGGGGACGGGCGGCGCTGTACATAAGTTTAAGTTTTAAGTTTAAGGTGTATATATATTAAAGTGTTTAGAGTCATAAGTAGTTTTGAGATCTGCTCAGTATGCGTATTCATTTGGGTCGAGGTCGAAAGACCCGATCATGCCTTCACCCAAGCCAGAATCTCTCGGGAGCCTGGCTATATTGTTTAATTTGTTACAGGAACCAAGAGAATGATGAACAGAATCCTCCTTATGGTCGTGGTAATCGGGTGGAGCTGGGCCTATCGGGGCCGCACCAAGGACTCCACGATCTATGGGTGCTCTGGCAACAGAGGCCCCATCGTGACTGACGGAACCGGCCCACGAGACGCTGAAGAGACTGCCGTATATTTCCACGAAGGGAGGTGGCCAGGATGGCTGGGGTTGAACTCTACGGAATACTCCAGCCAGTCTGGGTTTGCGTACCAAGAGTCTTCCTTGATGTGCCCCCGAGTGAGAGTCATAGCACCCAGAGTTAGTGTTACCGTCGGGAAGAAGATTTGCCTGGTATGTTTTGGACATGTTCCTTTGGACCGATGGTGGTGGCTGCGCAAGTTGAGCAGAACCATGAAGAACTCTACGGTTGAGTGGGAGAGGCTGGTTAACAATGCCCATCGGACTATTACGGGGACTCAAGGGGGGTTGAGTGTCTGTTGGGACAAATGGTGGGAACCAGATGAGGGGATCTACATCTGCATGTGGGGTTCAGAACGCGCTTGCCCCACAGGCGTCTCCATCTTTTTCCAAAGGCAGTGGCAGGATGCTGGTCAGGGAATGAGGTGGGATGTCAGCACATGGGCGTGCGGAGTCCCATACTCTCAGATCCCAGTAAACGCCACTGAGCTCATCACCCGACCCCACAAGCCCCTGCCCACAATTCCGGTCGCTAAAGCCCTCAAGGAAGGGTGCCCCACCACTACCAAGGGACAAGGGAATGGACTGGTATTGGTACCCACAGGTCAGGTGCTGTACCAAGGGGTGCACTACGTGGTGGCTTCGGTGATTTTAAACCTCACCGAGGTGCGGTTGCCAGAGTGGTGCCCCAGGGAAACGGAGCAATTATACCAGGTCCTGTTAACAAACATGTTTAAACAGTTTTACGAATTCGACTTTGCCGATGTCGACAGAGCCGAATTGTACACCACACCACATGAGGTCTTGGACAGAATAGGGAGACAAAGAAGGGGTGCAGTAAATGATACCTTTACAGCCTTTAACACAGGGACTTCCGTCATCAACACGCTGGATGACGTGGAGCTGCAGACCCACATTAATGGTTTGAAAACACAGTTACGAAAGATACTGACTGACGAGAATAAGGTAGCGGGTTCTGAGTTACATGAGGATCAGGCCATGACACTACATTTAAAAGAAATTATTGCTGAGCTGGAGAAACACGCCAAAACGGTAAATGCTCTCATCAGGGAGGATCGGAATGCATCCGATCAGGCTGCGCAGAACGAAGCTTGTGTGCTGTACTGGGCGTGGTTACTGGGCGAGGGCCGCAGTAACCTGGAGGATTTGAAACAAGGTTTAGTCCCCTCCTGGATCAGCAACAAGCACCTCGCAGCCCTCCACCCTTTTGAGAATGCATTGAGTCCGTGCCAGCTCAGACTAGCTTCAGAGGCCTACCCAGTCCCAGTGGACTGTGGACGGTCTAACTACACCATTATGGGTATAGTGGTAAGAATGCCAGTCATGGGAAAGACAGCTAAACCCGCCCCGGTATACAGGGTGGAGAACATTGGAGTCATTCAGGGGGGTGCGCACATTCGCTACACAGGGGTCCCACATTACGTCATTCGATGGGAGCATGCAATGATGGGTACCGACCTCTCGGGGTGCCGGAGCCGGGGAGCACACATCATCCTGTGTCCCCAGCACTTGAATGCCCATTCAAAACCACAGTGCGGGTTCAGAACTGCTGGCGTGGAGCCTATAAATTGCACCATGGAGGCAATGGCACAAGGCCATGTGCCCCCGCAGGTGGCATATATAGGAGGTGGGACATACTGTGTCACCACTGTGGCGCCCCACTACCAACATGGACAGCACGGTTGGTGTCCGGTTAATGACAGCAGCTTCTGTTTCAAGCCCAGGGCAGAAGTTCAAGTGGCCCAAGAGCGAATTGTCCCCATTCCTGAACCTTCCGCTGTTCACATCACTGTTAAAGAGAATTTCACCAATCTGTAGCGATTCGTTGAACATTTTGGATATATCATTCCTCCTCTCCCTGAACACCTCACCAAGATATTAAAAGCCGTTGTTGTTTCACAGAAACATTTCTATACACTGAAGCAGAAGACTTTAGAGATAGGGGCAGACATATTGGAAAAAGTGACCCCACTGTGGTGGGACCTGTTCACTAATACAGAAGTCCCTTCTTGGATTAGGATAGCCTCCCACATTCTTGTAGTGTGCCAGGTTATCATTGTAGTTTATTTACTGTTTGTACACTGTAAAAGGGTCACACATTCGCAAAAGTATGAGAACAGAGGGGAATGGAGGGAGCATTATGTGCGGGTAGAAGAAGAGACACCCGTTTAGACTTTTGCTGCTCTGTATAAAGTTAAAGTTCTCCCTCCCTCCTCTGTATTTGGTATGTATTCATGTGCATTTGATTTTTTTGTGTGTGTACTTTATTTTTATTCTTGAAGTTTATTAGATGTGTTGTTATTATTAAAAGATAGTGTGTATGCACCAGGTGATGTAAGGGTATTAGGCCCCCCTCCACGCCTGGCAGTGAGTATGTCAAATTTCACATCTGAAGTATTGCCATCTATAGATGCTTAATGTACACTAGGTTTTTCTGAAATAGGAAATGCATGTGTCGTGGGGTCATAGATAGGTAAATACTGGGGATGGTTTGATTATGGAAAGTCAGAAAATTTTGCTCACCCAGAATTATGATACTTCAAGCAAGTTACAGTATCATCAGGGGGAAGTGTAGGATTTGCAAAATTGAACTTTATATTATAAAGGGTCGAATGGTAGAAGAGGCCATGATTTTAAAGACAGTTTTAAAAGAAGCCTAGGAAAAAGGGCCATTCAAAATGGCTGCCAGACCCCATGACCAACTTATTGGGACACTTTAAAATGGTTCCTGCAGTCCTCAGACAGCTTTGTGGATTCAGCCCACAGTAAGTTCTGGAAGCCGTTTCTGAGAGAACGAAACCAGACACCCACATATACATATAGATTGGATGCAGATCCAGTCAAGATCGGCCTGTAGATAAAGACCATCTAAATGTTTACCCAGACAAAAGGGAACAGTTTCATATTCATGAGAAGAGCATCAAGGACCCGTTAAGGACATCACCAGGACATTAAAAACAATGAAGGTCATTCCAGACCAGAGATGGCCCTTTACCGGCCATCCCAAAGTATTTTAAAATATAATAACTACCCCGTTGTGCTCCCAGCCCGCCAAAATTAAAACAAAAGACCAACCTGATTTGGCACGAGAAAAGGGCTTCTGATGAGAAGTATATCTGGGAACCCGGGGGTAGAAAGAAAAAGCAGCCATCGTGGTGCTACCATCGTATTCGGTGGCATCATCGCTAGAAGAAGGAGAAGAAGACGGTTCGAGCCGGCGTCCTGCCCTGGGGTAAAACATCGGGAGATCATCGACCAACCCCGGGCCGTTGACGAAACGGGAGTCCATCGACCCACCCCGGCTCAGGAGAAGAGACAACGAAAAACTGAAGAAACTATGGGGGCCAGCCTGAGGCTCCTCTGACCGGGGTCGAGCAGACAATCCCCGACGCCGCTGACATCCAGGCCAGCCGGTGTCCAGCCGTCCCCGACCCCCACCTCAGGAGAGAGGTGTGGCGCAGCTCACTGGGGCTCCACTAACCACGTGGAGACAGGACGCCTGAAAGGATCAAACGCAGACCTGTTTCAAAACCTTACACTTCCTAGTTGGATTGGTGAGCATGTTTCTGGCCCTTCATAATCAGATCTAGATAGGTTTAAGTGGGTGGTCATTTAAGGGTATAATTAACATGAGTTGCTGTCCCTCGATGTCCCGTGTGTTTCCCCATTTCATGATGATCTTTGTAGAGTATAATATGCCTGTATTTGCCTTAGTTAGTATTGTGTCGTTATGATTTGTTTGTGTTGTTCCCTCCCATGTACCCTCTTATTTGCTTGCATTTGATTTGTTTTACATTTTATGCAATAAAATTCCATTTCGTTTCATCAAACTTGGTCTACAAGAGTTTTCTCTACATTGTAGTTCCTGCCCCAAAGACCAGAGTACAGAATCTAAGGGGCGAGTGGGTCGAACCACTCACGGTTTTACTGTGCAAGAGAGAGAGGCCTCTAGAGAGAGAAACCTCTGCGATCTAAAACCCCTTACAGTGGTTTCTAATCGTGTCTGGTAGAAATGATTTTGGACTTTTTGAAAGTATTTTGTTTTAATTGGATTACGAAAATAGCTATTGTTTGATTTGATTTTAAATCAATTTGAACGTTTACAAAGCACTGTCTTCTTAATTTGCTTACTGCAAGTCCGAGACGCCCACTTTCTAAGTTTTTGACAAGTAGGGATGGGGGAAAAAAATGAAAGGAGAAAAGGAAAGGTTCTGCCCCTTCTCTACTCTTAGTGTAGTGATGTCTGAAAAAACTTGTATGAATGTTTCTTTTTCAAGTGGTACTGGTTAGTTTGAGATATTGGTTTGAATTGCATTAGAGTTATTGAGGTTAATTAAGCTGTTTAAACCAGACCTTTATTGCGGCCATGGTGAAATTCTGGTTGGTATAAATTGTGTGAAAGCCTCTAGTTCCGGACATGAGGCAATCACATTAACAATTGGTTATTTTTGAAATTTCTGATCGATTTCAAGTGAGTTAAAGACCAGAGAAAAAAATAGAAACGCTATTGTGTGTGTGGAGTTGTTTTACAAATTGTTTGTAGTAATAACACAATTTTAAAGGCACAAAGATTTTGTTTTAAATTTACCTGAAAGCTGCAAAAAGCTGTGTGACACAAATTGACATTGATTGATGGTACCTGGGCTTGTCTTCTTTTGGAAAATTAAATTGTGAAAACCAAACTGTCTTTTTCGATCGGGAAAGTTTTTTAAAGAAGTGATGCAATTGCATGCGTCTGCCTTCTTACAAAACTGCAAAGGAGTTAAGCCTTTCCTCTGACAGCTGGTTTTCTTTTAATTCACCACAAAACAACTGAATGAAATTTAAAGATATTGGACATTATTAAATTTAACTTTCTTAATGTTAAGTGAATATTTCCCCACAGTGAAAGAAGGGAATCAGGAATTGATGCATTAACCCATTGGGCTCCAGGCAAGCCACAATGGATTGTCTGTTTTTACTTTTAAGCAGGGGGCCAGATGAGTGTTGATGATGCAAGATTACCAGGTGGGTAGAAGTCTTCCCGTGCAAGTTGGCCACAGCCTCATGGATGGCCAAGACCCTAGTTAGAGAGGTATTCTCCAGACGTGGTAGCGTCAGACCAGGGAAGTCATTTCACAGGTCAGGTAATGCAAGCCACTCTGAAATTGCTTGGAATTGAAGGGAAATGGCATGTGACCCACAACCCACAATCATCGGGAATTGTGGAAAGAATGAACCATACCATACGTTGAAGTTGGCCCTGCAAAAGGAATTAAACGAACAGCACACTAAGTGGGATGAGGTACTTCCCCTAATCCTTATGGAGATACGTAGTAACAAATCCAAAGGAACGGGTCACTCCCCTCATGAATTGGTAACGGGGCGACCCATGTGAACCCCACACACCTGTTGGTCCCCACTCTGACTGATAAACAAATGAAAGAAGTCACTCGGGACAAATTCCTGAGTGACCTGTGGGGAACTTTGAAAGAACTGAACTTGGGAAGGCACACCAATGCAATCGACTACACCTGACTCCGAGTAAACCCCAGGAATGGGAAGTAGAGAGCCAGGTAATGGTACGAAACTATGTGAGGGTGGGAGTTTTTGAACCCCTCTATAAGGGGCCATATAACATTGTTGACAAAGCTTGTCCTATGATATACACGGTTCAGTTACCTAAGAAAATCAAATGGTTTCACATTAACCAGATGAAGCTTTCTCAGCCCACAAGCAGGTCAAGAAGACAGCAAGCCACGATCATGAGCATGATGGGACTGAATCATCCACTCCAATGGGATAATGAAGAAGGGGTGCCTAATGGGACACCCCCGCCCAATGAGGCGCCCTTGCCTGAAGTGGCGCCTCCACAGGTACAGTATGATTCAAATGAAGGTGGACAGGACATGGGAGCTGTAGAAACCTCCCCGCCCCAGGTCCGGAACCACCTCCTGTCCACAGACAAGTCCAACAGACCCCTCCTACCCCACGACATAGTAAAAGAAATAAAAAGACACACTTGAAGCATAGTGGTAGGAGTCGAAAATGTCCCTATACAGAAAAAGAAAAGTAGGAAGTCCCGTTTTGCTTTGTTTTTAAAAAAAGCATCAGTATTGAGAGCCTGAACTATATAAAATGAAAGAATTATTCTGGCCAATGATCAGGATTCTGCTCTATCTCAAAGATTCCACATCAGCCTATTCAGCATACTGGACCACCACTAACTATTTTTCCTATAATAGTTCGATTGCAGTTGCCCTGGAGACACCACCCCAGGACACCACTCGAAACATCACCTTCCAGTACGTCAAGGGTGATTGCAAAACCGTGTGTTCAGGGACAGTATGGGTTACCACTTATGAGGTCCAGGAAGGTAGGGAGGGTATGCATAAAATGCAAAGATCGCCCCACCAGGCCAAGGGTGTGGTTTTTACAAGCAGAACCAGGTAACCATTCAAAGGCATTATCAGATAGCAAACCCTCGGGGGAATGGTGGCCACGGTGGTGGCAGGAGCATGAGGGAATCTATGGACGCATGAACCCTTCGGGGACGCTATCAAACCATAGTTTTGTATCCACAGAGCCGCTTTGTGGAGCTCCCGTCCACTGAATAGGCGGGAAAAGTATCCAAGTGTATGGATTAGATGACAGAAGTCCCTACCAATGGTTTGTGGACAGGGAGGGAAGGCCGTGTAGGGGTTCGAAGGATTGCCCACATTATCATGTGCAGGAATGTAAAAGTGGAATAATACGCATGGTAGAATTGAAAGTCCTCCTAAACTCCGCCCCCCTCCACCCCCCAAACACCCTACGAATAAAACACAATCGCGGGAAGAACAACAAGAAACCCAGGTTGTCTGTCCCAAACACACCCCAGGACTGACAAATGGGTTAGCTGTAATCCCAACTCCACGATGTGCAGCACAAGGTGGTGCCGGTGATATTGAATGTGACTGAGGTGGGAATACCGAACTGGTGCAAACCAGAGACAGCGCGGTTGTATCGGAGAATGATGCGGGAATTAATAGAGGGATTTTGGAAAAGAGCCAGCACAACATTGGCGGAATCGGAATTAGACCCATTATATCGCAAGGGCTCAGGAGATGGTAATGGATTTAACAATAATTTGGGGAAAATACTGAGATCATTGAAGGAAACAATATCGGTTACAGGGTTAAAGGGGACCATATCAGAACACGACGGGGTCTGATAAATGATGCAGCCACTGTTTTTAAAACCGAAACCTTCTCTCCCTGGGTCAGCTGTGGCTCAGTGGGTAACACACTTGCCTCTGAGTCAGAAGGCTGTGGGTTCAAGTTCCACTCCAGGGACTTGAGCACATAAAGCTAAGCTGACACTCCAGGGGAGTGCTGCACTGTTGGAGGTGCTGTCTTTCGGCATGAGATGTTAAAGCCCTGTCTGCTCGCTCAGGTGGATGTGAAAGATCCCATGGCACTATTTCGAAGAAGAGCAGGGGAGTTCTCCCCAGTGACCTGGCCAATATTTACCCCTCAATCCACGTAACAAAAGCAGATTACCTGGTCATTATCACATTGCTGTTTGTGGGAGCTTGCTGTGCATAAATTGGCTGCCACGTTTCCTACCTTACAACAGTGATTACACTCCAAAAGTACTTTGTTGGCTGTAAAGCGCTTTGAGACATCCGGTGGTTGTGAAAGGCACTATATAAATGCAAGTCTTTCTTTCTCATTAATAGTGCTGGTTTGGATTCGGGTGCACAGCCACTTGAGGGTGGACACTGTAGAACACACTACTTGCTGTAAAAGTTGACCCAAATTTTACCATCATGCTTCGCGAGGACAAAGACTAGTTGCTGTGAGAACTTTGCAAAATAAACTGTTTGACTTGTAAGCTGTAAAAGCTGCCAATTGTCTTTCAACAGATATGGAAAACAAGCTTATTGAAGTTCTGCGGGAACAGACTATTGACTGTGAAATCAGTGCAATAGCAGAAACATCTTCAGACTATGGAATGTCCCGAGCCTTGAAGGCCCACAGTTGTCTAACGGACTAGTGATAAGAGGGTCTGGGAAACAACTGCCGACCATTATGCCGTACAGTTAGGGACACGTACGCAGTGCGAGGGTTGCCAAATTTTGGGGTATAAAAGGTATTGTTTCAAAACATCCGGCGCTGCAGTCAGGGCTGTAGTCGGCGCTGCAGTCGTGGCTGTCAAGGCTGCAGTCGATGGTGACCTGGTCAGTTGCCAGTTAAAGTTAGCCATATGTCTAGTCATCGTTGAATTGACCTCTCACCTGGTGAATAGTATTTATGTGATTTTGCTTAAAATCACCTGAGCTTAAAGTAAATGATTTTAGATGCTTGCTTGTGATAAGTACATGAATTGAGTACATTTTGTATTCTGGTAATTACTTGTAACCTCTTGTTGATTTTTAAGTAAAAGAAGTTTCACAGATTCATTGGGTTTTGTGTTGTCTGTTCCATGAGTGTGAACTCTATAAACTGTCATACAATCAGAACCTCTTACAAGAGCAAGAAGGAGATTGCTTCAAATATACTTCCAATTTCTCCCAAGAGGCTTTTCCTGAAAGAATAGGCCTCCTCTCGCCTAGGCAATTAAACTGCCAAATCAACCAGTCAATTGAATCCTTTTCAACTTATTCAGAAGTTTCTATCCTTACAATTATTAGCAAGAATCGTACTGCATAGAATAGGCTATTCGGCCCTTCGTGCTGTGCCGGCTCTTTGAAAGAGCTATCCAATCAGTCGCACTCCCCTACTCTTTTCCCATGGCCCTGTAAATTTTTCCTTTTCAAGTATTTATCCAATTCCCTTTTGAAAGTTACTATAAGAATGGAACCGATTTCAGGAATGGTTAAGTACCTTGGCTCATAATTTACCCTCAAGACAGTAGAAGATCCCTTTATTACCCCTGCCCCCTACAACACTCCATTCAAGAAAGTCAGTTAATATGATTCCAAACTGTCTCTGTGGCAATAGCTCAGTCTAAAGTTAGTTGTAAGTCCTGGTTTCCAAGAGCCTTGAATCCACAGAGTAAGGGTTAACTCAAGTGTTCCTTACACTTAACATTTTTAAATATATAATTTCTTACAATTTTGGCATTAGAATTCTATCTAAACCACCTCAACATTGGCTTTTCTTTCCCTGTGTGTTACAGGAAAGTAGCATTCACTGTAAGGAATATTGGGTAGGTTTAGTGAGTTTGTGTTCCAGGTGTGGAGCTTTGCACACCTGTGGGGCCTGAATTTTAATCCTTTGGCAGATTGGGAGCGGGTGGTGGCGGGGTGGGGGGGCTCGGAAGCGGTCGGGAAACCCGGGAGAACGGTTTTCCTGCAGGCTCTGCCAAATTTAACGGCAGGGCCTGATCTGCATTTCAAACCTGTGTTTCCCTCCCACAGCCAGCCAGATGGAGAAGGTGCAGGCGAGTAGGCCTGTGGTACTAGGCCACAGGGAGGAGGGAGGGAAGGATCGAGTGGGGGCCTGGGGGGCGGTCAGGTAGCATCTGACGTATTTTTCTCTTGTTTTTATGTTACAGAGAAACCTCAGTTTGGGAAATGATGCCTAACATGACTGATAAAAATAACATACTTGAAAAATAATTACTGAAAATAATTTCTAAGGTTTGCCAATTATAAGTATCCTATTGCCTGTGTTAGAAATTAGAAGTTATTAATTAATTCCTCTGGCACTAATTATCTCATTACTAGTGTAATTATCTAATTACTAATGTATTTCCCGTTATAATTACAATCCTGTGGCGACACGCCACCACTGGACATAATCCGCTCACGGCGGCACAGACAGTCTAAGCAGAAGCCCCCAGCCGGGGGCCCTTTCCTCCAGCAACTTGTTTCCCGCAGGGACAGGCTGCCGGGAGCACTTCCTGTCTGGGAAGTATTTAAGTGGATGTGCGGGCTTTTCTAGTTCCTGTTTGCCATGTGGTCAGAATAAAGCAGTTGTGTTTTCAATAGCTCTGTCTCGACTCCCACGTTTGCCGCGGTATCTCAACACTGGTGACCCCGACGCTCAGGACGAATCCTAAGCTAGCATAGCGGATACAAACGTAGTCACGGTTAAATTACCTGACTTTTGGGAGAACCTCGCCGAAGCCTGGTTCGTTCAAGCTGAATCCAGATTCCGGCTGAAAGGCATTACAGTCGACGCCACGAAGTACGACTACCTTGTCGCCTCGCTCACCTATGCTACAGTCCCCAAGGT
This sequence comes from Somniosus microcephalus, assembly GCF_052327205.1. NCBI lineage: Eukaryota > Metazoa > Chordata > Chondrichthyes > Squaliformes > Somniosidae > Somniosus > Somniosus microcephalus. The sequence continues at coordinate 171,367,804 of NC_140992.1, forward strand.
TTGGGCAGCGCTGCAGAATCCACCAACGGAGGGCAAGTACGAGCATCTGAAGGCTGCGCTACTTAAAAAATTTCAAACGTCCTCTTACCAGCGCCACTGCCAACTCCTGGACATCCCCGGCCTTGGTGACGCTTCACCATCAGACCTGCTTTCCCACATGCTGTCCCTCTCCGACGACAAAAATCCCGGCGCCCTTTTTCGCACGCTTTTCATTCGGCAGCTCCCCGCCAGCATCCGCCCGCTCCTTGTGGAGTCTGACTCCACGGACCTGAATGAGATAGCCGAAAAGTCCGACCGGCTGCTCTCTGCACAGGCCGCTCGCGACGTCGCGCCCGACCTCACGGCAACGACCATGCGGTCTTCCCGGGCCGCTAGGCCCGACCGCCCTACCACTCCGGGTCACTGCTACTACCACACCCATTTTGGCGCTAGGGCTCAACGCTGCATGCCACCGTGTTCCTTCAAACCCCCCCCCGCACCGGCCCCCGCGATGGCCGCGGGGCAGAAGGAGCCCCTACTGTACGTCACTGACGACAGAACCAACCGCCGATTTCTGTGCGACACAGGGGCCCAGCACAGCATCACCCCCGCCTCCGCCCTCGAGATCCAACGCGGCACACGGGGTATCACACTGGCTGCAGCCAACGGCTCTGAAATCCGCACATATGGCACCCGCATGGTCACGCTCGACCTCGCGGGCCGCCGCTACCGCTGGGAGTTCCTGACAGCCAAGGTCCTCTGCCCACTCATTGGCGCCAACTTCCTACGTGCCCACGGCCTCCTTGTCGACATTCCGAGGCACCGCCTCGTCGACATCAACACTATGGCCCCCATCCCCGGCGCCTTTACCCCGGCCCGTTCGGCCGGCCCGACGACCTACTGCCTCGCCAGAGCCACGGACGACTACTCGGCACTCCTAGCTGAGTTTCCCGCCCTCACTAACCCGACCTTTTCGGCCAAAGCCGCCAAGCACGGTGTGGAACACTATATCCCCACCACCGGCCCCCCAGTTTCTGCCCACGCCCGCAGACTCAACCTGGCCAAGCTGGAAATCGCGCGGGCCGAGTTTACCAACATGGAACAACTCGGCATCATCCGCCGCTCCAGCAGCCCTTGGGCATCGCCCCTCCACATCGCCCCCAAGCCCGACGGAGGCTGGCGCCCTTGCGGGGACTACCGCCGCCTCAACGACGCCACCACCCCCGATCGGTACACGGTGCCACACATCCAGGACTTCTCGGCCCGACTGGCCGGACGAACTGTCTTTTCCAAAGTCGACCTGGTGCGCGGTTACCACCAAGTCCCCGTACACCCCGCGGACATCCCCAAAACGGCCGTCATCACCCCATTCGGCCTGTTCGAGTTCCTGAGGATGCCCTTCGGCCTCAAGAATGCAGCACAGGCTTTCCAGCGCCTTATGGACTCAGTCCTCCGGGACCTGAACTTCCTATTCGTCTATCTAGACGACATTCCCGTGGCCAGCTCCTCCAAACAGGAACACCTCGAACACCTTCGCATCCTGTTCGGGCGCCTAGCCCAACACGGGCTCATCCTCAGCCCGGCGAAGTGCCAATTCGGCCTAACCGAGATCGATTTTCTCGGTCACCACATCACCCCTGCTGGGGCCGTCCCCCTGCCCAACAAGGTGCAGGCCGACCAGCAATTCCCCCGCCCCACAACCATCAAGGGCCTCCAGGAGTTCCTCGGGATGGTGAACTTCTACAACAGGTTCATCCCCAGAGCCGCAGCCCTTATGAAGCCCCTATACGACTCCCTCCGAGGAAAATCCGGCAAGATGGACGTAGCCTGGACCACTGACATGGCAGCCGCCTTCGACGCCACCAAAAACGCGCTCGCCGACGCCACTCTGCTCGCGCACCCGAGGGCCGATGCCCGGGTCGCGCTCACCACCGACGCCTCCAACCACGCGGTCGGGGCCGTGTTCGAGCAGTGGGTCAATGGCGCGTGGCAGCCACTTGCCTTCTACAGCCGCCAACTGCGCCCCCCGGAGGTCAAATACTCCACTTTCGACCGCGAGCTTCTCGCACTCCACCTGTCGGTCCGCCATTTCAGGTTCCTCCTGGAAGGCCGCCCCTTCACCGCGTATGTGGACCACAAGCCACTCACATACGCGATGGCCAAGCACACCGAACCCTGGTCCGCTAGGCAGCAACGCCTGCTCGCGGCCGTCTCCGAGTTTACTACGGACATTCAGCACGTCTCCGGTAGAGACAACGTGGTCGCCGACTGCCTTTCCCGTCCCGCCGTCTGTGCGAATCACCTCGCGGTCGACTACGCACAACTAGCAGCGGCCCAGCTCACGGACCCAGACCTCCTCTCGGCGGCTACCAGCCTGCCAGGGCTACGCCTAGCCAAGGTCGCGCACGGGCCCGAAGCCACGGCAGTCACATGCGACGTCTCACTCGGCCAACCCAGGCCGGTCGTCCCTGAGACCTGGCGCCGCCGCGTCTTTGACGCGCTCCACGGGCTCTCTCACCCGGGTTCCCGCACATCCGTCAAACTCCTCTCCAAGCGCTTCGTCTGGCGCGGCCTTAGCAGAGATGTTCAGACTTGGGCCACCTCCTGCCTCGCCTGCCAACGGGCTAAGGTACAGCTGCACACCAAAGCACCCCTGGGAGACTTCGAGGTACCCAGCCGCCGCTTCGACCACGTACACGTCGACATCGTCGGTCCCCTGCCGCCATCGCAAGGCCAAACTTATCTCCTCACGATGGTCGACCGCTACACACGCTGGCCTGAGGCAGTGCCGCTGACCTCCACCACCACAGCCGACATCGCCAGGGCGTTCATTAACACCTGGGTTGCGAGGTTCGGCGTACCGGCCGACATAACCTCCGACAGAGGCGCCCAGTTCACCTCCGAACTCTGGACGGCCACAGCACGCAACCTCGGGGTGACGCTCCACCGCACCACGGCGTACCACCCGCAGGCCAACGGACTTTGTGAACGCTTCCACAGGTCACTCAAGGCCTCGCTCCACGCCGGCCTGCAGGACAGTACCTGGACTGACCGCCTACCGTGGGTGCTACTCGGCCTACGCACCGCGGTCAAGGAAGACCTCCAGTCCTCGGCAGCGGAGTTAGTCTACGGACAACCGCTGCGCGTCCCAGGCGAATTCCTTCCGGAGCCTACCAAGTCTTGGTTGGCCGAACAGCAGCGGCTCGACTCTTTCTCTTCCGCTCAGCAGTTCGCCCCACTTCCGGTCAACCGACACGGCGAACTCGCACCTCACGTCCCGCCAAATTTACAGCAGGCGCGCTTCGTCTTCGTGCGACACGACGCGCACCGCGGGCCCCTGCGACCCCTGTACGACGGTCCGTATGAGGTACTACAAACCGGGGACAAGGTATTCAAGCTGCAACTCGGCGACAGGGTCGAGACAGTCTCCATCGACCGGCTCAAACCAGCACACACAGAACCAGGGGAACAGGTCCCCGTGGCCCAGCCTCCAGCCAGAGGCCGTCCCCCCGGCAAGCCAGCACAGCCGGCGGCGAACCGCCCGACCCAACCAACCAGACCGGTGACCACTCAGAGCTGCTCTGGCAGAACCATTAGACCACCGTCACGACTCGTCCACTCCTCCTAAGCGGATTCTGGGGGGAGCTCTGTGGCGACACGCCACCACTGGACATAATCCGCTCACGGCGGCACAGACAGTCTAAGCAGAAGCCCCCAGCCGGGGGCCCTTTCCTCCAGCAACTTGTTTCCCGCAGGGACAGGCTGCCGGGAGCACTTCCTGTCTGGGAAGTATTTAAGTGGATGTGCGGGCTTTTCTAGTTCCTGTTTGCCATGTGGTCAGAATAAAGCAGTTGTGTTTTCAATAGCTCTGTCTCGACTCCCACGTTTGCCGCGGTATCTCAACAATCCCACCTTTACTACAATAGAAAGTAAGAGTGACGTGTGCAAGAGAACGTTGCTCTCCGCCTTCCGCAAAAGATAGGACAAGAACCTGTTAATGCGCAATTTCATCATTTAGTGCAGATGAAGATAAAAGGAACCAGAAGGAAAGCTGAAAGAAAAGTGCTGCCGCCCTCCGCTGAGATTCCAAATCAACCTTTAACACCCAGACTGTGAATCTGGAGGTGATGCGGGTGGAGAGGTTACAAGTCTACAGCTGATTTGAAGAGGCCATGGAGCACCCACATGGGAATCCCGGGAACAGCAATCCAGAACTGAGTTCCTAACCATTGCACTCTATGAAATCACTTCCAAAATCACACACACTGCCCACTTCAACCATGAAGCTCTGTGGCAGTTGGGCAGTTTCCTGTATCTCAGGTACCAGCATGGCCAAATAACCTGTCAAAAGGTAAAGACATGAAAGGCAGCCGGAGAATGGTGCCTGGTGGGGGTGGATAATCATGGTGCTGGGAGCTGATCGGTGGGGGGCAGAGAATAATGGGTGGAGCAGGGGGCTGATCAGGGGGCTGGAGGATGTTCAGAGGGCCGGGGGGCTGATTGGGGTGGGGGGGGGTGGCGTGGGGAAAGGGGCTGACCAGGGAGCTGGTCTCACACATCGAGGGGGAGGCAGAAAACATCGGGGTGGCCTGAAAATCATCAGTGGGAGATTATGGGGAGGGGAGGCTGGGAATGCGATCGGAGGCCTGAGGGTGGAATCAGAGGCCTGGGGGGAGGATCGGCGGCCTCGTGGGAGTGGGTTGGTTGCCCATCCAACCCCCCACCCTTCCCAGCTCCGTTAAAACTGGAAGTGGGCGGGTTGGAGGCAGGTTGGGGTTGGGATTCAACTTTTTAACACCTTAACATCCCACCTGACCCCCATGGAGTGCATATTGGGACATCGAGAGGGAGATCAGCAATCGCTTGGGACTTTCCATCAATTGGACTGAAAATCCTATCAAACCCATTGACCTCCCTGTCCAATGTGATCCTGACACACGGAGCTTGCACCAGGAGTGAAAATTCATAAAATCTACATTAATATGTTATTCCAGTGGAACAAGGAAAGGTTTACGGCACTTTGCTTTCGGGTAAACTTTAAATAGGAAGAATATTTTGCTGAATTTCTGCACCACCTTACATGTTCTCAAAGGAGCTAACTGTATATTTACTGGTGTCTCTTAGCCCTTGCTTGCTCCTCTGTTTTCGCTTTCAAACTGATGATACTGCCTGAGTGCATTAGACTGTGAGCGCAGAACTGGAGGACAACAGGACAAGAGGCCCCAAATGAGACAGGTTCTAAGAACTTTTATTTTTGCCGAGTGGGGGATGTGGAACAGCCGTTCCCTCAGGAGATTAAATGGATGCCATCGAGGCCGTGTTAACTCCTTCAAATAGAAGAACTGGATAAATGCCTGGTTAAGAATGAGATTGAAGATGACAGGGATAGGCATGAGATAATCACATGAACTCCATGGAACATCATGGTTCTTGTTCTGCTGGAGCTAAGGAAATGAGGTGTGGGAAGCTACCACCTGAGATACATAGTGGGAATGTGGGGATCTCACTTGATGCCCTCTGGGGATCAGGCAGCATCTATACAGAACTTTCCCTCAGGAGATTGATGGGTGCCATTTGTGCACGGCCTGTGAAGGAAGTGGACTTGATGGGCTGAATGGCCTTTTTTTTTTTAATTGCTCTCAAGACATGGGTAGCATTGACAAAGCCACATTTATTGCCCATCCCTAGTTGCCCTGAGAAGATGGTGATGGACCTTCTTCTTGAACTACTGCAGTCTGTGTGCTGTGATGTTCCTATGATGGGGTGAGGGAGGGAATTCCAGGATCGCGACCCAGCGACGATTAAGGAATAGAGCTATGCCCAAGTCAGGTTGGTGTGTGACTTGGAAGTGATCGTGTTCCCATAATCTTGCTGATCTTGTCCAATGCCCCCACAAGTCCTTTTCAGTAGGAGTAACTGCACAGCGATCAGGGGTAGGAAATTCTGGCATATTCCCTCCTAGGGAATGAACTAAGCCGAGTGGCTTCCTCATCCAAAATGATATTGTGATCTGGTGAAACCAACAGCTCAGCTGCATTTAAAAGAAACACAAATAAGGTAGTGTTACATTAGGAGAGGGACAGAGTACAAATCAAATGAGTTTGTATTGTTGCTGTATTAATTAGACTCATGTGGATTACCATGTTCTGTTCTGGTCACCCAATTGCAGGGAAGGATGTCACTTTCCTTCAGAGGGTGCAGAGGAGGCAACAGTCGTGAATCCAGGGATCAGGAATTTCAATCCTGAGGAAAGGTTGAGGAAGTTGGGTTTATTTTCTTTGGAAAAAAGGTGACCTCGTTGAGGTTTTGGAGATTATGAGCAGGATTGACAAAATTGGTTCAGGCAAATTGTTCACAGGTTAAAAATGAGGACATGAACTTTTTCACCCAAAGAGTAATAAAGTTGTGGAATAAGTAATTTTTCTGGATTTCAAATTAAATCAGTAAAACTCTATGATAGAATCATAGAATAGAATCATAGACTCTTACAGCACAGAAGGAGGCCATTCGGCCCATCGTGCCTGTGCCGGTCCTTTGTCCAATTTAGCTTTTTCTCATAATCCTGCAAATTAGTCCTCTTCAAGCACATGTCCAATTGCCTTTTAAAAGATCCTCTGGAATCTGACTCCACCAGCCTTTCAGGTAGTGCGTTCCAGATCTTAACAGCCCTCTGTATGAATATATTTTTCCTCATTTCCCCTCTAGTTCTTTTGCCAATTATTTTAAATCTGTGATCTCTGGTTACCGACCCACTTGCCAGAGGAAATAGTTTCTCCCTACTTGCTCTATCAAAACCCCTCATATTTTTGCATCTTCTTTCTCTTAGGCAGTCCCTCGAAACCAAGGATGACTTGCTTCCACACTAAAAACGAGTTCTCAGGTGACTGAGGTATACCTCTATTCAGTCTCCCCTTAACCTTTTCTGCTCTAAGGGGAATAATCCCAGCTTTTCCAATCTCTCCACATAACTGAAGTCCCTCATCCCTGGTATCATCCTGATAAACCTGCTCTGTACCCTCTCCAGGGCCTTGACATTCTTCCTAAAGTGTGGTGCCCAGAATTGTACACAATACTCCAGCTGAGGCTGAACCAAAGATTTGTAAAGGCTTAAGCATGACTTCCTTGTTTTTGTATTCAATGCCCCTATTTACAAAGCCAAGTATCCCATATGCTTTCTTAACCGCCTATCAACTTGCCCTGCCACCTTCAAAGATTTGTGAATATGCACCCCCAGGTCCCTCTGTTCTGTCACCCCCTCAAAATAGTACCATTTAGATTATACTGCTTCTCCATGTTGTTTCTCCCAAAGTGCATCACTTCACACTTATTCACATTAAATTGCATCTGCCATGTATCTGCCAATTTCGCCAGTCTGTCCTCCTGAAGTCTGCTACTATCATGCTCATTATTTACTACATTGCCAAGTTTTCTATCATCCACAAACTTCAAAATTGTACTTCCTATACGCAAGTCCAGGTCATTTTATATATAAAGCAATAAAAGCAATGGTCCTAAAACCGACCCCTGGATACCCCACTGCATACTTCTCTCCAGTCAGAAAGACATCCTTTCACCGCTACTCTCTGTCTCCTATCCCTTAGCCAATTACGTACTCAAGTTACCACAATCCCTTTAATACCATGTGCTTCTATTTTCCAAATAAGTCTGTTATGAGGTACTTTATCAAATGCTTTTTGAAAGTCCATAAATACAACATCTACTGCATTACCTTCATCAAACCTCTCTGTTACTTCATCAAAGAACTCAATCAGGTTAGTCAGACACGATTTGCCTTTAACATTTAAAAAATGTAAGTTGGTGTTTTATAACACTGAAAATAGACCAGAAATACATTCTTAAAATCTGATAATGTCATAATTTGCTGATTTTACTTTTAATAATATATTAGGTTTCTGTGCTTCCTCCAAAGTCACAGAGAAAATGACTGCACAGGACAGTTATTTGCACAGAATTAGACTGTCAGCCTGTGTGTGTTGTGAACTTGACATTGCCTGTTCAGTGAGGTGAGCTTGCTCCATTGTTATTACTGTGGCGACACGCCACCACTGGACATAATCCGCTCACGGCGGCACGGACAGTTTAAGCAGACGCCCCCAGCCGGGGGCCCTTTCCTCCAGCAACTTGTTTCCCGCAGGGACAGACTGCCGGGAGCACTTCCTGTCTGGGGAGTATTTAAGTGGTTGCGCGGGCTTTTCCAGTTCCTCTTTGCCATGAGGTTGAATAAAGCAGTTGTGTTTCACTAACTCTGGTCTCGACTCCCACGTTTGCCGTGGTATCTCAACACTGGTGACCCCGACGCTCAGGACGAATCCTAAGCTAGCATGGCGGATACAAACGCAGTCACGGTTAAACTACCGGACTTTTGGGAGAACCTGGCCGAAGCCTGGTTTGTTCAAGCTGAGTCCAGATTCCGGCTGAAAAACATTACAGTCGACGCCACGAAGTACGACTACCTCGTCGCCTCTCTCACCTACGCCACAGTCCCCAAGGTTTGGGCAGCACTGCAGGAGCCACCAGTGGAAGGCAAGTACGAACATCTGAAGGCTGCGCTCCTTAAAAAATTTCAAATGTCCTCTTACCAGTGCAACTGCCAACTCCTCGACCTCCCCGGCCTTGGTGACGCTTCACCGTCGGATCTGCTTTCCCACATGCTGTCCCTCTCGGACAACAAAAACACCGACGTCCTCTTTCGCACGCTTTTCGTTCGGCAGCTCCCCGCCAGCATCCGCCCGCTCATTGTGGAATCTGGCTCCACGGACCTGAATGAGATAGCCGAAAAGGCCGACCGGCTGCTCTCTGCGCAGTCCGCCCGCGACAGCACGCCCGACCTCACGGCAACGACCACGTGGTCTTCCCGGCCCACTAGGCCCGGCCGCCCTACCACTCCGGGTCACTGCTACTACCACACCCGTTTTGGCACTAGGGCCCAACGCTGCACGCCACCGTGCACTTTCAAGCCACCCCCCGCACCGGCCCCCACGATGGCCGCGGGGCAAAACGGGCCTCTACTGTACGTCACCGACGACAGCACCAACCGCCGATTTCTGTGCGACACAGGGGCCCAGCACAGCATCACCCCCGCCTCCGCCCTCGAAATCCAACGCGGCGCACGGGGTATCACGCTGGCCACAGCCAATGGCTCTGACATCCGCACATATGGCACCCGCATGGTCACGCTCGACCTCGCAGGCCGCCGCTACCGCTGGGAGTTCCTCACAGCCAGGGTCCTCTGCCCACTCATCGGTGCCGACTTCCTACGCGCCCACGGCCTCCTTGTTGACATTCCAAGGCACCGCCTCATCGACATCAACACTATGGCCCCCATCCCTGGCGCATTCACCCTGGCCTGTTCGGCCGGCCTGACAACCTACTGCCTCGCCAGAGCCACGGACGACTACTCGGCACTTCTAGCCGAGTTTCCCGCCCTCACTAACCCGACCTTTTCGGCCAAAGCCGCCAAACACGGTGTGGAGCACTATATCCCCACCACCGGACCCCGGTTTCTGCCCACGCCCGCAGACTCAACCCGGCCAAGCTGGAAATCGCGCGGGCCGAGTTCACCACCATGGAACAACTCGGCATCATCCGCCGCTCCAGCAGCCCTTGGGCCTCGCCCCTCCACATCGCCCCCAAGCCCGGCGGAGGCTGGCGCCCTTGCGGGGACTACCACCGCCTCAACGACGCCACCACCCCCGACCGATACCCGGTGCCACACATCCAGGACTTCTCGGCCCGACTGGCTGGACGAACCGTCTTTTCCAAGGTCGACCTGGTGCGCGGTTACCACCAAGTCCCCGTACACCCCGCGGACATCCCCAAAATGGCCGTCATCACCCCATTCGGCCTGTTCGAGTTCCTGAGGATGCCCTTCGGCCTCAAGAATGCAGCCCAGGCTTTCCAGCGCCTTATGGACTCAGTCCTCCGGGACCTGAACTTCCTATTCGTCTATCTAGACGACATTCTCGTGGCCAGCTCCTCCAAACAGGAACACCTCGAACACCTTCGCATCCTGTTCGGGCGCCTAGCCCAACACGGGCTCATCCTCAGCCCGGCGAAGTGCCAATTCGGCCTAACCGAGATCGATTTTCTCGGTCACCACATCACCCCTGCTGGGGCCATCCCCCTGCCCAACAAGGTGCAGGCCGTCCAGCAATTCCCCCGCCCCAAAACCATCAAGGGCCTCCAGGAGTTCCTCGGGATGGTGAACTTCTACAACAGGTTCATCCCCAGAGCTGCAGCCCTCATGAAGCCCCTATACGACTCCCTCCGAGGTAAATCCGACAAGATGGCCATAGCCTGGACCACTGACACGTCAGCCGCCTTCGACGCCACCAAAAACGCGCTCGCCGACGCCACCCTGCTCGCGCACCCGAGGGCCAATGCCCGGGTCGCGCTCACCACCAACGCCTCCAACCACGCGATCGGAGCCGTGTTCGAGCAGTGGGTCAATGGCGCGTGGCAGCCACTTGACTTCTACAGCCGCCAACTGCGCCCCCCCGGAGGTCAAATACTCTACTTTCGACCGCGAGCTTCTCGTGCTCCACCTGTCGGTCCGCCATTTCAGGTTCCTCCTGGAGGGCCGCCCCTTCACCGCGTACGTGGACCACAGGCCGCTCACATACGCGATGGCCAAGCACACCAAACCCTGGTCCGCTAGGCAGCAACGCCAGCTCGCGGCCGTGTCCGAGTTTACTACGGACATCCAGCATGTCTCCGGTAGAGACAACGTTGTCGCCGACTGCCTTTCCCGTCCCGCCATCTGCGCGAATCACCTCGCAGTCGACTACGCGCAACTAGCAGCGGCCCAGCTCACGGACCCAGACCTCCTCTCGGTGGCTACCAGCCTGCCAGGGCTATGCCTAGCCAAGGTCGCGCACGGGCCCGAAGCCACGGCAGTCACTTGCGACGTCTCACTCGGCCAACCCAGGCCGGTCGTCCCTGCAACCTGGCGCTGCCGCATCTTCGACGCGCTACACGCGCTCTCCCATCCGGGTGCCCGCGCATCCGTCAAACTCCTCTCCCAGCGTTTCATCTGGCGTGGCCTCAGCAAAGATGTTCGGACTTGGGCCACCTCCTGCCTCGCCTGCCAACGGGCTAAGGTACAGCTACACACAAAAGCACCCCTGGGAGACTTCGAGGTACCCAGCCGCCGCTTCAACCACATACACTTCGACATCGTCGGTCCTCTGCCGCCATCGCAAGGCCAAACTTACCTCCTCACGATGGTCGACCGCTACACATGCTGGCCTGAGGCAGTGCCGCTGCCCTCCACCACCACAGCCGACATCGCCAGGGCGTTCGTTAACACCTGGGTCGCAAGGTTCGGCGTACCGGCCGACATAACCTCCGACAGAGGCGCCCAGTTCACCTCCAAACTCTGGACGGCCACAGCACGCAACCTCGGGGTGACGCTCCACCGAACCACGGCGTACCACCCACAGGCCAATGGGCTGTGTGAACGCTTCCACAGGTCACTCAAGGCCTCACTCCGCGCCGGCCTGCAGGACAGTACCTGGACTGACCGCCTACCATGGGTGCTACTAGGCCTACGCACCGCGGTCAAGGAAGACCTCCAGTCCTCGGCAGCGGAGTTAGTCTACGGACAACCGCTGCGCGTCCCAGGCGAATTCCTTCCGGAGACTACCACGCCTTGGTCGGCCGAACAGCAGCGGCTCAACTCTTTCTCTTCCGCTCAACAGTTCGCCCCACTTCCGGTCAACTGACACGGCGAACTCGCACCTCACGTCCCGCCAAACTTACAGCAGGCACGCTTCGTCTTCGTGCGACACGACGCGCACCGCGGACCCCTGCGACCCCCGTACGACGGACCGTACGAGGTACTACAAACCGGGGACAAGGTCTTCAAGCTGCGACTCGGCGACAGGGTCGACACAGTCTCCATCGACCAGCTCAAACCAGCACACACAGAACCAGGGGAACAGGTCCCCGTGGCCCGGCCTCCAACTAGAGGCCGTCCCGCCAGCAAGCCAGCACAGCCGGCGGCGAACCGCCCGGCCCCACCAAATAGACCGGCGACCACTCAGAGCCGCTCTGGCAGAACCATTAGACCACCGTCACGACTCGTCCACTCCTCCTAAGCGGATTCTGGGGGGTGCTCTGTGGCGACACGCCACCACTGGACATAATCCGCTCACGGCGGCATGGACAGTTTAAGCAGACGCCCCCAGCCGGGGGCCCTTTCCTCCAGCAACTTGTTTCCCGCAGGGACAGGCTGTCGGGAGCACTTCCTGTCTGCGGAGTATTTAAGTGGTTGCGCGGGCTTTTCCAGTTCCTCTTTGCCATGAGGTTGAATAAAGCAGTTGTGTTTCACTAACTCTGGTCTCGACTCCCACGTTTGCCGCGGTATCTCAACATTACCTTCTTTTGACAATAAAAACACTAAAAAGTCAAAAGGAACAAAATTGAAAGAATGGCCAAAACAAGTTCATAAAAAATGCAGAAATAAAACAACCGAAGTGGAAAGCCTAGGAATGAGTTACCAGGGACAATGTGAGTGTGAGACATTCAGATGTGTTTCTGGAGAGGGACGGAATTTAGGATTTGAGGGGTATGATAAGGAGGCAGGTCAGTGGGTAGGTGAAAATGTGTGTAGGTAAGAAGGTGGGATGGTGAGAAGGTAGTTAGGTGAAAAGGTGGGTTGGTGCGATGGCAGGTAGATGAGACAGCTGGTAGGTGAGGATCTGAATAGGTGAATTGGAATGGGCTTGTTGGAGCTAATGGCCTCTCCCTGTACTAGAGATTGTTAGGTTGTCGTGAGAATGATGAACTGTGGTGTTTCTATCTAGAAGGTTGCATTCTCCTCAGTAGTGGGGAGATACACATTTAGGGTCTTGTCTTAAATATTCTCTCTGGTACAGTGGTCCTAGTCATTCTCAGAAGCAGTATTTTGATTAGGCACTTTGCAGCATTCCGGACTCAAAATTGAATTCAACAATTTCAGTTCATAACCACTGCTCCCATTTGTCAGGCAGCAGCTGTTGGTAATGATTCTGCTGTTGTCATTTACACCTTCTCCTGACCCATCTTTTGTTTCTTTTCTCATCCCATTACTGCCCCCTTTCACCTTGCACCATCATCCCTTTAGCATTCAATCGCTCCTGCCCTCCAACCTATCACAGACTTTCCCTTTTTTTCTCCCATTCCCTGCCTCTGTACTTGCTTAAAACCTGTTACATCTCTAACTTTTTCCAGTTCTGATGAAAGGTCATTGACCTGAAACGTTAACTCAGTTTCTCCCTCTACAGATGCTGCCTGACCTGCTGAGTATTTCCAGCATTTTCTGTTTTTATTTCAGAAGCAGTCTGGTTGTGTTGTGTGTAGGGCTAAGCTCAAACTGCCCAATAGTTAACTATACAATAATATAGCGCAGAAGTGTAACAAGAGTATCCCTTCTCATCTGAACTGGATATTTATATCTTTCAGATGTGTGCTTAATCAATCCTTTCAAAGACAGACCGAGAAAACGTTTGGTAAAAGGAGGCCGGATGTGTATGTGCCTTTAAGTCAGAACTACTTTTACAGCTCCTGTATACTGTAGTACCAGCAGTGACCACACCGGTATATAAGCTTTGCGCATGCCTCTGTACCCCCAGTCTAGAGACTACCCTCCTCCAGTAAAGACCTGTTATTTGTTAATGTACAGCATCCGTGTGATTATTTAATAATAGCATATCCACTGAACCATGGATCCAACAGGATGCAAATCGTTACACTGTTTTATTTCACAACAAATGAACAGATAGAACAAGATATCATTGGACTCAGTACAACTTGTCTTCAGGTAATATTATAAAATAATGAATAGGATACACTTTCCCATATCAGTGGATCATCTTAAACAAACTCCTAACTAACTTCCTTCATTCTCATTCTGGACCTGGCCACACTTGCTTTCATAGGTTTTAATTTCCAAAACCTGGCTGATATCAAAGACTTTGTGGGAACTGACTGTGCTTGCACCATTGTTTTTAAAAACCATGACTTCCAGTGTCTCTGTCCAAGTTCTTTATCTCCCTTTGATCACAGCCAGAGGGAATGCCTGTTAAACAGCCCCTGCTGAGAGCACGGGACCACAGACTTCCCAACACAATGGCCCGTATTTTCTGATCCCTACAGGTGTGTACGAGCTGTGTACAGAATCCTCTTGACAGATCGGATGCCTGCCCTGGAGAAGGGCCTCTGCGGGTGGAGTGTTAGAACCTCCGCCCGCTGAAATCCCTTAAAAACCGTACGCCTGGTTTAAAAAAGTTTTTTTTTTTAATTTCACTCATTTATAATTTTAAAATACTTTTAAGAAAGGTAAGTTTATTTTTAGCCCCGTAAAAAACTTCAATTTTTTTTTAAATTTAATGTTTTGATGTTTTTTTGGAGTGATATCCATTCATACTTTTGACAGGTCTAAGCTGTCAAAAGCATGAAGGGAGATTCCCTTCTTTCATTGGTTCCCCAAGGCCCACGTGATCCCAGGGACATTTGCGAACCGCATGCGCCCCTGGGATACCTGGGCCCTGTACATTTCGTAGAGCAGAGGCCCACAAACGGAAATGGCCGGACCTCTGGAGCCCTCAGGTAAAGGCGTAGATTTTTTCCAGATCGGAGGCCTCCGATCGGAAAATATGGGCCAATGAGTGTGAATATGTAACCTTCTTGAGAAAAGCGAAAGAATTGCTCATTGCATATTGCCAGAGCATATTAGCCACCGCTGGTCCAGGGGAAATTGGCCCATAGATTACTCTGAATACACTTTGCTTTAAAAAACAAACACTTCAAAGTAACTGTCTCCAGTACTGGGTATTATGGGATGTTGCTGTACACTGTAATGGTTACACTCTATCCAGTACTGGGTATTATGGGTGATGCGCTATCAATAACTCAAAAGACTGAGATTAAGCGAGTAACTAACAGGCTTTTATTAACAAGAGAATGAAGGTGTGCCTCGAGTGGTCGACCGGTCCAGAATACAGAGGGACTGTGGAGCAGTCACCTTTATACCTGGACTCGTGGGATGAGTCAGCCGAGGCATGTACAGGCATATACACAGTGGAATACAAACAGTGGTTTACCACATTCACCCCTTGTTTAAAAATGAGTCCGGCGGGGTGAAGTGTATTAAAAGTTAGTGTATTGTAGTCTCTCCGGAGGTCTTGTCTGCCGCTGTGATCGACGTGGCGACGGCAGGGGTAGTGAAGCTTCCGGCATCGAGTCCCGCGTAGGCTGGGGCACTGGTGTGTAGTCCTCGTGGGTGTCGAGCGGGTCACGGGGACCAGGCCTGCCGTCTGCTGGGTCTAGATATTGGATCGTGGCGGGGGGTGGTAGTGGGTTGTGGGTTACTGCGGCCCCCGAGGGTGCGAGGTCTCGTATGGAGACTGTGTCCTCCCGCCCGTCTGGGTACGCAATGTAAGCATACTGGGGTTGGCGTGGAGGAGGTCGACCCTCTCGACCAGGGGGTCCATTTTATGGGACCTCACGTGTCTTCTCAGTAGGACCAGCCCTGGGGACGTCAGCCATGACGGTACCGATGTCCCCGATGTGGACTTCCTTGGGAAGACAAACATTTTCTCATGAGGGGTGGTGTTAGTGGCAGTGCAGAGCAGTGACCGAATAGAGTGGAGCGCATCGGGGAGCACATCCTGCCAGCGGGAGGTCGGAAGGCCCCTAGACTTTAAGGCTAGCAGGGCGGCCTTCCAAACTGTCGCATTCTCTCTTTCCACCTGTCCGTTCCCCCGGGGGTTGTAACTGGTGGTCCTGCTTGTGGCAATACCCCTAGCGAGCAGGTACTGGCGGAGTTCGTCGCTCATAAACGATGAGCCCCGGTTGCTATGGATATAGCTGGGGAAACCGAACAGGGTGAAGAGGTCGTTCAGACATTTAATGATCGTGGCACTGGTCATGTCCGGGCAGGGGATGGCGAACGGGAAACGGGAGTACTCATCAATAATGTTGAGGAAGTACACATTGCGGTCGGAGGAGGGGAGAGGCCCTTTAAAATCGACGCTCAGGCGCTCGAAGGGGCGAGTGGCTTTTATCAGGTGAGCCCTGGCTGGTCTATAAAAGTGCGGTTTGCACTCAGCGCAGACTTGGCAGTTCCTGGTCATGGTCCTGACCTCCTCAATGGAGTAAGGCAGGTTGCGGGCCTTGATGAAGTGGAAGAACCTGGTGACCCCCGGGTGGCAGAGGTCATTGTGGAGGGCCCGCAGTCTATCGATCTGCGCGCTGGCGCAGGTGCCACGCGATAGAGCATCCAGGGGTTCATTGAGCTTCCCGGGTCGGTACAAGATCTCGTAATTGTAGGTGGAAAGTTCGATTCTCCACCTCAAGATCTTGTCGTTTTTGATTTTGCCCCTCTGCTTGTTGTTAAACATAAAAGCAACTGAACGCTGGTCAGTGAGCAGGGTAAATCGTTTTCCGGCCAGGTAGTGCCTCCAATGACGCACGGCCTCCACAATAGCCTGGGCCTCCTTCTCAACAGCGGAGTGTCTGGTCTCCGGGCCCTGGAGGGTTCGTGAAAAGAAGGCCACGGGTCTCCCTGCCTGATTAAGGGTAGCGGCCAGGGCAAAGTCGGACGCGTCGCTTTCCACCTGGAAGGGGATGGATTCGTCCACTGCGTGCATGGTGGCTTTGGCAATGTCTTCCTTGATACGGTGGAAGGCTAAGCGGGCCTCTGCCGTCACGGGAAAGGAGGTGGACTTGATCAGCGGACGGGCCTTGTCCGCATAGTAGGGGACCCACTGGGCGTAATAGGAGAAAAACCCTAGGCACCTCTTCAGGGCCTTGAGGCAGTGGGGCAGTGGGAGTTCCATAAGGGGACGCAGCCGGTCGGGGTCGGGACCGATGACTCCGTGTTCCACAACACAGCCAAGGATGGCGAGGCGGGTTGTGCGGAATATGCACTTCTCCTTGTTATACGTCAGGTTCAGGAGTTGGGCGGTGCGGAGGAATTTTTCGAGGTTTGTGTCATGGTCCTGCAAGTCATGGCCGCAGATGGTCACATTGTCCAGATATGGGAAAGTGGCCTGCAACGCATTTTGATCTACCATCCGGTCCATCTCCCTTTGGAAGACGGAGACCCCGTTGGTGATGCCAAAGGGAACCCTAAGGAAGTGATAGAGGCGGCCGTTTGCCTCAAAGGCAGTATACTGGCGGTCCTCAGGGCGGATAGGGAGCTGGTGGCATGCTGATTTCAGGTCAATGGTCGAGAAGACGCGGTACTGCGCGATCTGGTTGACCATATCAGCTATGCGGGGGAGTGGGTAAGCGTCCAGCAGGGTGTAGCGATTTATTGTCTGGCTGTAGTTGATGACCAGGCGTTGCTTCTCGCCGGTCTTAACGACCACAACCTGGGCTCGCCAGGGGCTGGAGCTGCCCTCAATAATCCCCTCCTTCAGGAGCCGCTCCACTTCGGTTTTAATGAAAACCCTGTCCCCGGCACTGTATCGCTTGCTCTTTGTGGCGATGGGCTTACAGTCGGGGGTGAGGTTAGCAAACAGTGCGGGGGGGGGTGACTCTGAGTGTGGAGAGGTTGCACCTGGTGCGCGGCGGGCAAATTTGAAGCTGCTGGCTGCGGACTGTGAGTGGGGGGAGGGGTCCACCGTATGCCATCGTAACACTTTTAAGGTGGCACTGAAAATCTAACCCCAGTAGAACGGCAGCGCAGAGGTGGGGCAGGACCAGAAGTTTAAAATTATCGTACACAGTCCCGTCTACTATGAGTGTCACCACGCAGTAGCCGCCAATGTCCGCCGACTGGGACTCGGAGGCCATAGAAATCCGCTGGTGCGCAGGCAGGACTGGGAGAGAGCAATGCCGCACCGTGTCGGGGTGGATGAAGCTCTCCGTGCACCCAGAGTCAAAAAGGCAGATTGTTTCGTGACCATTTACCTTAATGTCCATTGTGGACCGGGCCAGTTGGCGCGGTCTCGCTTGGTCCAGCATAACGGAGGCCAGCGTAGGGGTCGGTGTGTCGCTGCGGGTATCAGATGAGGCAGTGTTGGGGGCCTGTTGTGTCCCAGCTGTCGTCCAAGATGGCGGCGTCCATGATCCCCATGTGTCTGGAGGCGTCCAAAATGGCTGCTGTTCCGGTGGTTCGCACATGGCTGGGGAGGCCCAAGATGGCGGCCCGCACGGCCCACACGCGGCGCTGCTGGGGTTCGGGGTGGCTTTGGCTCTGCAGACGCTGGCGTAGTGTCCCTTCTTCCTGCAGCCCGAGCAGATCGCATTTTTCGCCGGGCAGCACGCTCTGGGGTGTTTGGCCTGGCCACAGAAGTAGCATTTCTGGCCTTGGGGCACTGCTGTCTGGCCTTGGGACACTGCTGCGGTAGTTGGGCCGTTGCTGGGATGTGGCTGGGGTGGCACGGCGCTATGAGATGGTCCTACCGTGTCCTAGGTTGTCGTTCCCCGTGGCGTCCACGGTGCAGAGGAGTAGGCATCTATGCCCCGGTAGGCTGCGTCCAATGATAGTGCGAGTTCAGAGGCCTTGTTGAGATCGAGGTCACTCTGCTCCAACAGTCGCTGTCGGGTGTAATTGGACCTGTGGCCCGCTACAAAAGCGTCCCGGATAAGTTCCTCTGCGTACACGACGGCCTTTACATCCTTACAACCACAGGCCCGGTCAAGCACAGACAGTTCCTGAAGGTATTCCTCGGTCGATTCCCCAGGTTGTTGTTTACGACTCCCCAGGAGGTGCCTAGCGTACACCTCGTTCACTGGGCGCGTGTACTGGTCCTTGAGGAGCTTGATAGCATCCGCGTACGAGGTCGCGTCCTGGATGACCGAGTACACTCGGTGGTTCACTTTGGAGGTCAGGACATCCAGTTTGTCCTCGTCCGATTTGACCGTTGCAGCGGAGGCGATCAGGAATTTTTCAAAACACCTAAGCCAGTGAGTAAACTTGGTGGATGAGTCCGCCTCCCGATGATCTAAGTCCAGGCATGCTGGTGTGAGGATCTTCTCCATTATAAAAATCTTGTTAATAAAATTGATGCGCTATCAATAACTCAAAAGACTGAGATTAAGCGAGTAACTAACAGGCTTTTATTAACAAGAGAATGAAGGTGTGCCTCGAGTGGTCGACCGGTCCAGAATACAGAGGGACTGTGGAGCAGTCACCTTTATACCTGGACTCATGGGCGGAGTCAGCCGAGGCATGTACAGGCATGTACACAGTGGAATACAAACAGTGGTTTACCACAATGGGATGTTACTGTACACTGTAAGGGTTACACTTCAGTACTGGGTATTATGGGACGTTGCTGTCCACTGTAAGGTTACACTCTCTCCAGTACGGGGTATTATGGGACGTTGCTGTCCACTGTAACAGTTACACTCTCTCCAGTACTGGGTATTATGGGATGTTACTGTACACTGTAAGGGTTAGACACCAGTACTGGGTATTATGGGATGTTGCTGTACACTGTAAGGGAGACACTTTCTCCGGTAATGGGTATTATGCGATGTTGCTGTACACTGTAAGGGTTACACTCCAGTATTGGGTATTATAGAATGTTGCTGTACACTGTAAGGGTGACACTTTCTCCAGTACTGGGTATTATGGGATGTTGCTGTACACTGTAATGGATACACTCTCTCTAGTACTGGGTATTATGGGATGTTACTGTACACTGTAAGGGTTACACACTCTCCAGTACTGGGTATTATGGGATGTTACTGTACACTGTAAGGGTTACACTCACTCCAGTACTGGGTATTATGGGATGTTACTGTACGATGTAAGGGTTACACTCTCTCCAGTAATGGATATTATGGGATGTTGCTATACACAGTAAGGGTTACTGTACACTGTAAGGGTTACTCTCTCCGGTACTGGGTATTATGGGATGTTGCTGTACACTGCAAGGGTTACACTCTCTATTACTTGGTATTATGGGATGTTACTGTACACTGTAAGGGTTACGCTCCCTCCAGTAATGGGTATTATGGGATGTTGCTATACACAGTAAGGGTTACTGTACACTGTAAGGGTTACTCTCTCCGGTACTGGGTAATATGGGATGTTGCTGTACACTGTAAGGGTTACAACCGCTCCGGTACTGGGCATTCTGGGATGTTGCTGTACACTGTAAGGGTTACGCTCTCTCCAGCACTGGGTATTATGGGATGTTGCTGTACTCTGTAAGGGTGACACTCCCTCCGGTACTGGGTATTATCAGGTGTTGCTGTTCACTGTAAGGGTTACACTCTCTCCACTACTGGGTATCATGGGATGTTACTGTACACTGTAAGGGGTACACTCTCTCCACTACTGGGTGTTATGGGATGTTGCTGTACACTGTAAGGATTACAATCTCTCCGATACTGGGTATTATGGGGTGTTGCTGTAAACTGCAAGGGTTACACTCTCTCCAGTACTGGATATTATGGGATGTTACTGTACAGAATAAGTGTTACACTCTCTCTAGTACGGGGTATTATGGGATGTTACTGTACGCCATAAGGGTCACAATCTCTCCGGTACTGGTTATTATGGGGTGTTGCTGTACACTGTAAGGGTTACACTCTCTCCGGTACTGGGTATCATGAGATGTTTCTGTACACCGCAAGGGTTACACTCTCTCCGGTACTGGGTATTATGGGATGTTACTGTACACTTAAGGGTTACACTCTCTCCAGTACTGGGTATTATGAGATGTTTCTATATAATGTAAGGGTTACACTCCAGTACTGGGTATTATGGGATGTTACTGTACGTTGTAATGCTTACACTCTCTCCAGTCCTAGATATTATGGGCTGTTACTGTACA
Source organism: Somniosus microcephalus (assembly GCF_052327205.1). Classification (NCBI taxonomy): domain Eukaryota; kingdom Metazoa; phylum Chordata; class Chondrichthyes; order Squaliformes; family Somniosidae; genus Somniosus; species Somniosus microcephalus. The sequence continues at coordinate 171,388,581 of NC_140992.1, forward strand.
CTGTAAGGATTACACTCTCTCCACGACTGGGTATTATGGGATGCTGCTGTACACTGTAAGAGTGACACTCTCCCCGGTACTGGGTATTATGGGATGTTGCTGTTTACTGTAAGGGTTACACTCTCTCCAGTACTGGGTGTCATGGGACGTTACTGTAAATTGTAAGGGTTACACTCTGTCCAGTACTGGGTATTATGGGATGTTGCTATACACAGTAAGGGTTACAATCTCTCCGGTACTGGGTATTATGGGATGTTGCTGTAAACTGCAAGGATTACACTCTCTATTGCTTGGTATTATGGGATGTTACTGTACACTGTAATGGTGACACTCCAGTACTGGGTGTTATGGGATGTTGCTGTACACTGCAAGGGTTAAACTCTATATTACTTGGTATTATGGGATGTTACTGTACACTGTAAGGGTTACACTCAAGTACTGGGCATTATGGGATGTTACTGTACACTGTAAGGGTTACAATCTCTCCGGTTCTGGGTATTATGGGATGTTGATGTACAGAGTAAGGGTTACACTCTCTCCAGTACTGGGTATTATGTGATGTTGCTATACATTGTAAGGGTTACACTCTCTCCAGTACTGGGTATTATGGAATGTTGCTGTACACTGTAAGGGTTACGCTCTCTCCAGTACTGGGTATTATGGGATGTTGCTGTATACTGTAAGGGTTACGCTCTCTCCAGTACTGGGTGTTATGGGATGTTGCTGTACACTGTAAGGATTACAATCTTTCCGGTACTGTGTACTATGGGATTGATGGGCCTTCAATAACCACAAAACTAGAAGTTATAGACTTAAACAAGTTGGCTTTTAATCACTAAGATCAGAGCTAACATCTCAACACGCCGACTGGTTCACAGGAATGAGTCATACAGATCCTGGGATCATTTGTAAGAGAAGTCAGGGGCGGAGCCAAGAGCCAAGACCTGGAACCTCCCAGGTTAGTCGGGAAAGAGGAAATGAAACTATACACAGTGGGGGAGGGTAATATACATGAGTGCAAAACGAATACAGGATCAAGACAAACAGATTTCATTACATTCACCCCTTCTATAGATTTAGTCCATCAGGGTGATGTTTCTTAAAAGTTGGTATAAGTGAGTCTGTCAGGAGGTTTTGCAGTTCTCAGTGATCGGCGCAAAGCCGGTTGGGGTGCCTCTAGGGGAGTGGATTCTGGTTCCTCCGCTGTCCGGGCCTCCGCAGTGTCTTCCAGGTTATCTGCGGTGTCCTCCAGGTTAAAGTTGGGTATTGATACCTCTGGGCGTCCTGTCTCTTTGTAGTGCAGGTCTTCATCGGGTAGTCTCCCATCGTTCTCTCCGCTCCCCGAGGGAGCGAGGTCTTTTATGGAAACAATGTCCTCTCGCCCGTCAGAGTATTCGATATAGGCGTACTGAGGGTTTGCATGGAGGAGCTGTACCTTTTCCACAAGGGGGTCCATTTTATGGCCTCTCACGTGCTTCCGCAATAGTACTGTCCCCGGAGATGTCAGCCACGCGGGTAGAGATATGCCCGAGGTGGATTTCCGGGGGAAAACGAACATCTTTTCATGAGGGGTAGCATTAGTGGCAGTACATAACAGAGACCTTATGGAGTGGAGCACGTCTGGGAGGACTTCCTGCCAGCGGGAGATCGGAAGGCCTTTTGACTTTAAGGCTAACGTGACAGCCTTCCAAACAGTAGCATTCTCCCCTTCCACTTGCCCATTACCCCGGGGGTTGTAGCTAGTGGTTCTGCTAGTGGCTATCCCCTTCGAGAGCAAGAACTGGCGCAGCTCGTCACTCATGAATGACGTCCCCCTATCGCTGAGTATGTAGTTCGGCATGCCAAACATGCAGAATAGATTACAGAGACACTTGATGACCGTGGCACTGGTCATGTCTGGGCAGGGAATGGCGAAGGGGAAGCGGGAATATTCATCAATGATAGTGAGGAAGTATACGTTACGGTCGGCAGAGGGAAGGGGTCCCTTGAAGTCCAGACTTAGGCGCTCGAATGGCCGTGTGGCTTTGCTAAGGTGTGCACGGTCAGGCCTGTAGAAACGAGGCTTGCATTCCGCACAGATGCAGCAGGCTCTGGTCATTGCCCTGACCTCCTCGATGGAGTGGGGCAGATTGCGGGACTTTATAAAATGGTATAGTTGGGTGACCCCTGGGTGACAGAGGTCGTTGTGGAGACCCTGTAATTTGTCCGTATGAATGCTGGCACACATTCCCCGTGATAGGGCGTCTGGGGGTTCATTAAGGGCTCCCGGCTTGTACATAATATCATAGTCGAACGTGGATAGTTCGATCCTCCACCTGAGTATTTTGCCATTCTTGATTTTCCCCCTTTGTTTGTTATTAAACATGAAAGCCACTGACCGCTGGTTGGTGAGCAGGGTGAAACGTTTGCCGGCTAGGTAGTGTCTCCAGTGCCGCACTGCCTCCACTATAGCCTGTGCCTCCTTCTCGACAGAAGAGTGCCTGATTTCAGGTCCCTGAAGGGTTCGGGAGAAGAAGGCCACAGGTCTCCCAGCCTGATTGAGGGTCGCAGCTAAGGCAAAGTCTGACGCATCGCTTTTGACTTGAAAGGGAATGCATTCGTCCATTGCACACACTGCAGCCCTTTCAATGTCCTGTTTAATACTGGTGAACTATTATGGAATGTTGCTGTACACTGTAAGGGTTACGCTCTCTCCAGTACTGGGTGTTATGGGATGTTGCTGTACACTGTAAGGATTACAATCTTTCCGGTACTGTGTACTATGGGATGCTGCTATACACTGTAATGGTTATACAGAGTAAGTGTTACACTCTCTCTAGTACGTGCTATGTTCATAAATAATTAGACGTTTTCATTATGAACAGCTAGCTTGGAGCTAGTCATTTATTCAGCCATGTGGACTTGTATAGCATCCATCTTGACTACTGCCTTGTGGGTAGCCGAGTGCATCGTGGGTAGCCCACTCTTATATACATACAGCTCCACCTAGTGTACCATTCTATAATGACATGTTACTGATCATTACGTCCCCCTTTCTTTGAGGTTAAACAAAATCAATATCAATCAATATCAATCAATCATAATGACATAAACATCTTCACAACAGTCAATACATTTTCAATGTAGTTTTCTTTGTACTCAAAGATTAAGTCTATCAGGCTTTTTTACTTCACGTGTGGATCTTCTCAGCACAGGTAAGTCTGATGTGTTTTCATGAGAGCCTGTATGTGTGTTTGTGTTAGATTGTTCTGGTGGTGAGTGACAAGATTCAGTTGCGGCATTGTCATCGATTTGCTCTTGGATAGTTTCTTGTGTTTTCAGGAGGGAACGGCGGTTCCTCCTGAGAATCTGTCCTTCCTCAGTTCTAACAGTGTATGACCTTGGTCCTACTTCCTCAAGAACTGTAGCTTTCCTGTTCCATGCATCTGGATCCTCAATCCTGACAACATCATCGCTTGTCTATGGTTTCAGAGTATTGGATGACTTGTCATAGTGTGATTTCTGACATGTCTCACATTTGCCTATCATGTTCTCAATGTCCTTACTTATGCCAGGCCAATAAACAGTGTCTCTTGCTCTCCTTTTGCATTTTTCAATTCCGAGGTGTCCCTCATGAATCCTTTTGAGCAAGTCTCGACGTAGAGCCTGTGGAATGACTATTCTGTTCTGTTTTAGTAATAGTCCACTTGCGACACTCAACTCTGACCTGATGTGATAGTACTTTGGACAGGAACCTTTTGGCCAACCATGATGAATGTTCTCTATTACTGTTTGTAACACTGTATCTTTTACTGTTTCTTCTGCTATTTGCTTTGATTTTGTGTCTGACATGGGCAGCGCAGCAGTGACCATACTCACATGAACATCCACATCTTCCTCAGTAGAGCTCACATGACTCATTGTGGGTGCTCGGGATAGTGCATCTGCTAACACTATGTGTTTGCCTGGTGTGCAGATCAGTTCAAAGTCATATCTTTGCAGCTTCATCATGAGTCGTTGAATCCTTGGAGACATCTCATTCAGGTTCTTTTTTATGATGGCAACCAGTGGGCTGTGGTCTGTCTCAACTGTGAAGGTGGGAAGTCCATATATGTAGCCATGGAACTTTTCTAGTCCAAGTCCCAAGCCTAGACATTCCTTTTCAATCTGGGCGTATCGACACTCAGAGTCGGTCATAGACCTGGAGGCATAGGCAACAGGCTTCCAATCTTCACCCTCTGCTTGTAGCAAGACCGCGCCTAGGCCATCTTTTGATGCATCCGTTGACACTTTGATTCTCTTTGTTGGGTCAAAGAAGGTGAGTACAGGTGTGGTTGTCAGCACTGTTTTGAGGTTCATCCACTCTTGTTCATGTCTTTCTGTCCATGCGAACTCATTTGTTTTATGTAGCAGGTCTCGCAGACAGGCTGTCTTGGCTGACAAGTTAGGAATGAACTTTCCAATGAAGTTTATCATCCCCATGATGCGTAGCACTCCTTTTTTGTCAGTGGGTCAGGGCATGTTGAGTATGGCGTTTACTTTTTCCGTATCTGGCTCTATTCCTTTACCAGATAGATTATCTCCTAGGAAAGTGACTTCCTGGATGCCAAACTGACACTTGGCTTTGTTGAGCTTCAGTCCATTCCAGCATATGCTCTGTAGCACTTTAGTCAGCCTCTCATTGTGTTCTTTCAGTGTGGAGCCCCAGATGATGATGTCATCAACATAGACCCGAACTCCTTCCAGACCTTCAATTATGTGTTCCATCGCTCTATGAAAGATTTCAGATGCAGATATTATCCGGAAAGGCATTCTGAGGAAACAATACCTGCCAAATGGTGTGTTGAAGGTACAGTATTTGGTGCTCTCTTCATCCAGTTTTAGTTGCCAAAATCCTTGTGAGGCATCGAGCTTTGTGAAGTATCTGGCACCTGACATTTCACTGGTGATTTCTTCTCACTTGGGAATCTGGTAGTGTTCACGTTTTATGTTTGCATTTAAGTCCTTTGGATCCATGCATATTCTTAGATCATTGTTCTTTTTCTTTACACATACCATGGAGTTAACCCAGTCTGTTGGCTCTTCGACTTTCCTGATGACTCCTAGTGTGGTCATTCTGTCCAGTTCTTTCTTGAACCAGTCACGCAGGGGTGCTGGAACTCTCCATGGAGCATGTACCACTGGCTGAGCATCCTCCTTTAGCTGGATCTTGTAAGTGAATGGTAGAACTCCAAATCCTTTGAACACATCCTGGAAATTACTCACTACAGAATCCATTGAGTCATCTGGTCTGCTTATGGCACAGTTTATATGGTAGACTCTCTTAACCAGTTCTAAGTCCTCACAAGCTTTGTCACCTAGTAGTGAATCAAGTCCTTCAGCCACAACAGAAAACATGAGATGATGCACTTTGTCTTTGACTGTCACTTTAAGTCTGCATACACCTAAGCTATCTATTTTCTGTCCATTATAGTCCTTCAGTAGTACTGACTTTTTCTGTATTTTGGGCTTTTCTTTCATATTTTTAATGTCACTCATACTGATTAAGTTTGCTTTTGCCCCGTGTCTAGTTTCAATGTAACTAATGCTCCATTTACCTGCAGTGACATTATCAATTTGTCCTCTTTTACTGCATTAACTTTATGTCCAGCATTGTCCATTCCTGAGGGCTGCACATTTTCTGTATCCTTTTTGATATTGTCACATGACACCATTCCTACAGAAAATCTCTCACTTAAATCAGTGTCCTCAATCACATTGACTTGTTGCCCTTTCTTTGTTTTTACTTTTGAAAAGCATTGTTTGGCAAAGTGATTATTTCCATTACATTTTGTGCACATTTTTTCAAACGCTGGGCATTGTTGTGACTGGTGTTTGTAACCACAGCGTTTACAATTAAAAATTCCATCCTCCGATTGCTTTGCATTTCTGTTCTGCCCATGTTTCTTCCCCTTGAAGGACACAGCACCGACAGCAGCACTATCACTTACTACAATCACATTATTATTAATTTCACTGAAAGTCTTCGCGTGCTTTTGAGCTAGCTCACTGGCTTGACATATTTTCACAGCATTCTCCAATGTTAGTTCACTTTCTCTCAACAAACGTTCCCTGACTTTTTTATCATGAATACCAAACACAATCTGGTCACGAATCATGGATGATTTCAGTTCAGAGAAATTACATGTCTGTGCTTTCAGTTTCAGATCAGTCATAAAGCTATCAAAAGTCTCATTTTGCTGCTGTGTCCGTGAACGGAACACGTACCTCTCATAGGTCTCGTTCTTTTTGGGAGAACAATGTGTATCAAACTTCTATAGCACATCGTCAATTTTTTCTCTGTCCTCCTCTTGATCAAATACAAATGTATTAAATACCTCTATCGCCTGTGGGCCTGCAACCGTGAGCAGTAACGCTATTTTCCTTGCGTCTGGCTTTGTACTGAACCCGACGGCAGCAATGTAGAGTTCGAATTGTTGTTTGAAAGTCCGCCAATTGCAGTCGACATTCCCCATGAGTTTCAAACCCTCCGGTGGCTTCAAAGTCTCCATGTCCGTTTCACAATATTCAGCAGATTTGACCAATCCTGGTACCATGTTATGTTCATAAATAACTAGACGTTTTCATTATGAACAGCTAGCTTGGAGCTAGTCATTTATTCAGCCATGTGGACTTGTACAGCATCCATCTTGACTACTGCCTTGTGGGTAGCCTAGTGCATTGTGGGTAGCCCACTCTTATATACATATACAGCTCCAACTAGTGTACCATTCTAGAATGACATGTTACTGATCATTATAGTACGGGGTATTATGGGATGTTACTGTACGCCATAAGGGTCACAATCTCTCCAGTACTGGGTACTTTGGCATGTTGCTGTACACTGTAAGGGCTACACGCTCTCCTGTACTGGGTATCATGAGATGTTGCTGTACACCGTAAGGGTTACACTCTCTCCGGTACTGGGTATTATGGGATGTTGCTGTACACCGCAAGGGTTACACTGTCTCTGGTACTGGGTATTATGGGATGTTACTGTACACTGTAAGGGTTACACTCTCTCCAGTGCTGGTTATTATGGGATGTTACTGTACACTGTAAGGGTTACACTCTCTCCAGTACTGGGTCTTATGGGATGTTACTGTACACTGTAATGGTTACATTCCAGTCCTGGGTATTATGGGATGTTGCTACACACAGTAAGGGGTGCACTCTCTCCAGCACTATGTATTATGGGATGTTACTCTACACAGAAAGGGTTACACTCTCTCCGGTACTGGGTATTATGGGATGTTGCTGTACACTGCAAGGGTTACACTCTCTATTACTTGGTATTATGAGATGTTACTATACACTGTAAGGGTTACACTCAAGTACTGGGTATTATGGGATTTTGCTGTACACTGTAAGGGTTACAATCTCTCCAGTACTGGGTATTATGGGATGCAGCTATATACTGCAGTGATTACACTCTCTCCACTGCTGGGTATTATGGGATGTTGCTGTAAACTTCAAGGGTTACACTCTCTCCGGTACTGGGCATTATGGGATGTTGATCTACAGAGTAAGGGTTACAATCTCTCTGGTATGGGGTATTATGGGATGTTACTGTATACTGTAAGGGTTACACTCTCTCCAGTACTGGGTATTATGGGATGTTGCTGTACACTGTAAGGGTTACACTCTCTCCAGTACTGGGTATTATGGTATGTTGCTGTACACTGTAAGGGTTACGCTCTCTCCGGTACTGGCTATTATGAGATGTTGCTGTGCACTGTAAGGGTTACACTCTCTCCACTACCGGGTATTATGGGATGTTACTGTACACTGTAAGGGTTACACTCTCTCCACTACTGGGTATAATGCGATGTTGCTATACACAGTAAGGGTAAAACTCTCTCCAGTACTGGGTATTATGGGCTGTTGCTGCACACCACAAGGGTTACACTCTCTCTGGTACTGGGTATGATGGGATGTTACTGTACACTTAAGGGTTACACTCTCTCCAGTACTGGGTATTATGGGATGTTACTGTATAATGTAAAGGTTACACTCCAGTACTGGGTATTATGGAATGTTGCTGTACACTGTAAGGGTTACACTCTCTCCAGTCCTAGATATTATGGGCTATTACTGTACACTGTAAGGGTTACACTCTGTCCAGTACTGAGTATTATGGGATGTTGCTATACACAGTAAGGGTTACGATCTCTCCGGTACTGGGTATTATGGGATGTTGCTGTAAAATGCAATGGTTATACTCTCTATTACTTGGTATTATGGGATGTTACTCTACACTGTAACGGTGACACTCCAGTACTGGGTGTTATGGGATGCTCCTGTACACTCTAATGGTTATACTCTCTCCACTACTGGGTATTATGGGATGTTGCTGTAAACTGCAAGGGTTACACTCTCTCCAGTACTGGATATATTGGGATGTTGCTGTACAGATAAGGGTTAAACTCTCTCCGGTACTGGGTATTATGGGTGTTACTGTACACTCTAAGGGTTACACTCTCTCCGCTACTGAATATTATGGGATGTTGATTGTACACTGTAAGGGTTACTCTCTCTCCGGTACTGGGTATTATCGGATGTTGCTGTACACTGTAAGGGTTACAATCTCTCCAGTGCTGAGTACTAAGGGATGTTACTGTACACTGTAAGTGTTGCACTCTCTCCGGTACTGGGTATTATGGGATGTTACTGTACACTTTAAGTGTTGCATTCTCTCCGGTACTGGGTATTATGGGATGTTGCTGTACACTGTAAGGGTTACAATCTCTCCAGTACTGGGTATTATGGGATGTTACTGTACACAGTAAGGTTTACACTCTCTCCAGTACTGGGTATAATGGGGTGTTACTGTACACTGTAAGGGTTATACTCTGTCCAGTACTGGGTATTATGGGATGTTGCTGTACATTGTAAGGGTAACCCTCTCTGCAGTACTGGGTGTTATGGGATGTTACTGTACACTGTAAGGGTTACACTCCAGTACTGGGTATTATGGGATGTTACTGTACATTGTAAGGTTTACACCCTCTCCAGTACTGGGTATTATGTGTTGTTACTGTACACTGTAAGGGTTACTCTCTCAACGGTACTAGGTATTGTGGGATGTTGCTGTACACTGTAAGGTTTACACTCCAGTATTGGTATTATGGGATGTTGCTATACACTGCAAGGGTTACACTCACTCACGTACTGCACATTATGGGATGTTGCTGTACAGAATAGGCTTTACACTCTCTCCTGTGCTGGGTCTTATGGGATGTTGCTGTACACCTCAAGGGTTACACTCTCTGCAGTACTGGGTATTATGGGATGATGCTGTCCACTGTAATGGTTATACTCTTTCCACTACTGGATATTATGGGATGTTGCTGTACAGAGTAAGGGTTACACTCTCTCCGGTACTGGGTATTATGGGATGTTACTGTACACTGTAAGGGTTACACTCTCTCCACTACTGGATATTATGGGATGTTGATTGTACACTGTAAGAGTTACACTCTTTCCAGTACTGGGTATTATGGGATGTTACTGTACATTGTAAGGTTTACACTCTCTCCAGTACTGGGTATTATGGGATGTAACTGTACACTGTAAAGGTTACACTTTCTCCAGCACTGGGTATTATGGGATGTTACTCTACACAGAAAGGGTTACACTCTCTCCGGGACTGGGTATTATGGGATGTTGCTGTACACTGCAAGGGTTACACTCTCTATCACTTGGTATTATGGGATGTTGCTGTACACTGTGAATGTTACACTCTCTCCACTGCTGGGTATTATGGGATGTTGCTGTTGACGGTAAGGGTTACACTCCCTCCAGTAATGGGTGTTATTGGATGTTGCTTTACAGAGTAAGGGGTACACTCTCTCCAGCACTGGGTGTTATGCGATGTTGCTGTTCACTGTAAGGGGTACACTCCCTCCAGTACTGTGTATTATGGGATGTTGCTGTGCACTGTAAGGGTGACACCCCCTCCGGTACTGTGTATTATGGAATGTTACTGTACGCTGTAAGGGGTACACTCTCTCCATTACTGGGTATTATGGGATGTTGCTGTACATTGTAAGGGTTGCACTCTCTCCAGTACTGGTTATTATGGTATGTTGCTGTATACTGTAAGGGTTACATTCTCTCCAGTACTGGGTATTATGGGATGTTACTGTACGCTGTAAGGGTTACACTCACTCAAGTCCTGGGTATTATGGGATGTTGCTGTGCACTGTAAGGGTGACACTCTCTACGGTACTGTGTATTATGGGATGTTACTGTACGCTGTAAGGGTTACACTCCAGTACTGGGTATTGTGGGGTGTTGCTGTACACTGTAAGGGTTACACTCTCTCCACTCCTGGGTATTATGGGATGTTGCTGTACACTGTAAAGGATACACTCTCTCCACTACTGGGTATTATGCGATGTTGCTGTTCACTGTAAGGGTTACACTCCCTCCAGTAATGGGTATTATGGGATGTTGCTATACACAGTAAGGGGTGCACTCTCTCCAGTACTGGGTATTATGAGATGTTACTCCACACAGAAAGGGTTACACTCGCTATTACTTGGTATTATGCAATGTTACTGTACACTGTAAGGGTTACAATCTCTCCGGTACAGGGTATTATGGAAAGTTGCTGTACACTGTAAAGGTTACACTCTCTCCACTACTAGTTATTGTGTGATGTTGCGGTACACTGTAAGGATTACACTCTCTCCAGTATTGGGTATTATGGGATGTTACTGTACACTGTAACGGTTACACTTCCTCCAGTACTGGGTATTATGGGATGTTGGTGTACACTGTAAGGGTTACACTATCTCCAATACAGGGTATTATGGGATGTTGCTGTACACTGTAAATGTTACACTCTCTCCACTGCTGGGTATTATGGGATGTTGCTGTTCACGGTAAGGGTTACACTCCCTCCAATAATGGGTATTATGGGATGTTGCTATGCACAGTAAGGGTTGCACTCTCTCCAGCACTGGGTATTATGGGATGTTACTCTACACAGAAAGGGTTACACTCTCTCCACTACTGGGTATTATGGGATTTTGCTGTAAACTTCAAGGGTTACTCTCGCTCCGGTACTGGGCATTATGGGATGTTGCTTTACAGAGTAAGGGTTACACTCTCTCTGGTACGGGGTATTATGGGATGTTACTGTATACTGTAAGGGTTAAACTCTCCACAACTAGGTATTATGGGATGTTGCTGTACACTGTAATGGTGACACTCTCTCCGGTAATGGGTGTTAAGGGATGTTGCTGTACACTGTAAAGGTTACACTCTCTCCACTACTAGTTATTGTGTGATGTTGCGGTACACTGTAAGGATTACACTCTCTCCAGTATTGGGTATTATGGAATGTTACTGTACACTGTAATGGTTACACTTCCTCCAGTACTGGGTCTTATGTGATGTTGCTGTACACTGTAATGTTTACACTCTCTCCGGTACAGGGTATTATGGGATGTTGCTCTACAGTGTAAGGGTTACACTCTCTCCACTATTGGGTATTATGGGATATTGCTGTACCCTGTAAAGGTTACACTCTCTCCACTATTGGATATTATGGGATGTTGCTGTTCACTGTAAGTGTTACACACACTCCACTACTGGGTATTATGGGATGCTGCTGTACACTGTAAAGGTTACACTCCTCCGCTACTGAGTATTATGGGATGTTACTATACACTGTAAGGGATACACTCGCTGCAGTACTGGGTATTATGGGATGTTGCTGTTCACTGTAAGGGTTACACTATCTCCGGTACTGGGCATTATGGGATGTTGCTGTACACTGTAAGGTTACAATTGCTCCAGTACTGGGTATTATGGGATGCTACTGTGCATTGTAAGAGTTAAACACCCTCCACTACTGGGTATTATGGGATGCAGCTGTACATTGTAAGGATTACACTCTCTCTGGTACTGGGTATTATGGGATGTTGCTGTACACTGTAAGGGTTACATTCTCTCCAGTATTGGGTATTATGGGATGTTGCTGTACACTGTAGTGGTTACTCTCTCTCCAGTACTGGGTATTATGGGATGTTACTGTAAAGCGTAAGGATTACACTCTCCAGCACTGTGTATTATGGGATGTTGCTGTACGCCATAAGTGTTACGATCTCTCTTGTCTGGGTATTATGGGTTGTTGCTGTACATTGAAATGGTTACAATCTCTTCAGTGCTGGGTATTATGGGATGTTGCCGTATGCCATAAGGTTTACACTCCCTCCAGTACTGGGTATTATGGAATGTTACTGTACTCTGTAAGTGTTACACTCTCTCCAGTACTTGGTATTATAGAATGTTACTGTACATTGTAAGGGTTGCACTCTCTCCAGTCTGGGAATTATGGGATGTTGCTGTACATTGGCCCAGAAATTAGGTTCGGAGGCTTGCCGCGCGTGCAAGCCCCCGATGTGCACTTACCCGGCGCGCTGTCATTTCAATCCTGGCCCGCATTGCATTTCCTGTCACTGGCCCGCTTCAGGTCCTGCCGCGCTGTGCGTGCGTGACCCAGCGGTGTACTTAGTGCGATGAGCCGGCTGGGATCACGTGAGCACTGGGCAACCAATGGGAGGTTGCAAAAGTTCATTCATGAGTTTGATAGTAAGAACTGTCAAACTCATGAAAACTCCTGGCCCCAAAACACTACTTAAACTTGAAAGAAAATTTTAAAAAACATCGCACTACTTAAATAAACTATAAATAACTGTAAAAAACTATTTTAAACAATAATTTTAAATTTTGAAACAAATTATTATATAAAAAATCGGGGCTAAAAATACACTTACCTTACTGTAAAGTCTTCAAAAAAAATGAACCTGTGGAAAATTTTTCTAATTTTACTTAATAGACCACTTACCTGCTAAAAGTAAGTACTTACGGCTGCTTTTTCCACGCATAAAAACCGGAGTCTTTTCCCCATGGGCAACTCTTCAAAAAAAAGGGAAGTTCAGCGCACACGCGCTACCTGAAACCTCGCACGCGTTCCGCCTCTTAACCCCTTGGGTCAGAGGAGAGGAAATGACGTTTTTTCCCGCATGTGCTGTGCATGCTGAAAACTGGCAATTCCTCCGGGCCCACGCGTGAGTACCCCGTCCGTACTCACGCATTGGGACAGGAATTACTGGCCCATTGTAAAGGTTACACTCCAGTACTGCGTATTATGGGATGTTGCTGCATACTGCAAGGGTTACACTCTCTCCAGTCTGGGTATTATGGGATGTTGCTGTACACTGTAAAGTTTAAACTCCATTACTGGGTCTTATGGGATGTTGCTGCACACTGTGAGGGAAAACTCTCTCCAGTACTGTGTATTATGGGATGTTGCAGTACACTGTACAGGTTATAGTCTCTCCAGTACTGGGTATTATGGGATGTTGCTGTACATCGTAAGTGTTACACTCTCTCCAGTACTGGACATTATGGGATGCTGCTGTAAACTGTAAGGATTACACCCTCCAGTATTGGGTGTTATGGGATGTTGCTGTACGCCATAAGGGTTACAATCTCTACAATCTGGGTATTATGGGATGTTGCTGTACATTGAAAGGATTACAATCTCTTCGGTACTGGGTATTATGGGATGTTGCCGTATGCCATAAGGGTTACCATCTCTCCTGTATTGGGTATTATGGGATGTTGCTTAACTCCATAAGGGTTACAATCTCTCCAGTCTGGGTATTATGGGATGTTGCTGTACATTGAAAGTGTTACAATCTCTTCAGTACTGGGTATTATGGGATGTTGCTGTACATTGTAAGGGTTACACTCTCTACAGTAGTGGGTATTATGGGATGTTATTGTGCACCGTAAGGGTTACACGCGCTCCAGTGCTAGGTATTATGGGATGTTACTGTACACCATAAGGTTTACAATTTCTCCAGTACTGGGTAATATGGGATGATGCTGTACACTGTAAGGGTTACACTCTCTCCAGTACTGGGTATTATGGGATGTTACTGTACACCATAAGGGTTACACTCTCTCTGCTACTGGGTATTATGGGATGTTTCTGTACATTGTATGGGTTACACTCTCTCCAATACTAGGTATTATGGGATAGAGTCATAGAGTCATAGGCCTAGAAATTCACTGGCCTTAGCGCCGCTTTTGAGGCGCTAGAGGGCCTAGCGCCGAAGTTATGGCCAGTTTAGAAATTGACAGGGGCCCTAAATCGGCGTTAGGCCGGTAGCGCTGCGCCGGCACCGATGACGTCATCGGTGTGCGCAGCGTCCCGGTTGCCATGGTAACCCGCCCGAACTCGGAAATTGAGTTGCGGCCGCCTCGCCCGTGGCAGCCGCAAGCAACGTTCTGGCAGAGGTGCCTTACAGAACTTTGCGCCGGCGCATTAAAGGCCCCGCGGCGGCCGGCCGCCTGGCCGCAGCTCCCTCCCCGGACTTCCCCCCGCGCCCCCCCCCCCCGGAACAGAAGCAAGCCCGGCACTTGTCCGAGGTGCCGGGCTCATTTTTAAAAAGATTATCGCGGGCCGCGGCCGGGTGCAGGCAGCTCCTCCTTAACGGAAGGAGGAGGCCTGCACTTCCCGAGCCTGCCGCACCGCAGCGGGCGCCGCAGCGCCGGAATAGCGCCGCAATGCGGCGCGTGGTGCCAGTTTTGAGGCACTGAGACCCCTCAGTAGCGCCGGCAGCCGTTTGGGCGCGGCGCTACTGAATTTTTGGCGCGCGCAGGGGGACTTAGCGCCGGCACTAACTTCCGGCGCTAAAGCCCTCGCTGCGCCAAAACCGAATTTCTAGGCCATAGAGTTTTACAGCACAGAAAGAGGCCCTTCGGCCCATCGTGTCTGCGCCGCCCATCCATCCCTGTCCAGTCTAATCCCATTTTCCAGCATTTGGTCCATAGCCTTGTATGCAATGGCATTTCAAGTGCTCATCCAAATGCTTCTTGAATGTTGTGAGGGTTCCTGCCTCCACCACCCTTTCAGGCATTGAGTTCCACATTCCAACCACCCTCTGGGTGAAAAAGTTCCTCCTCAAATCCCCTCTAAATCTCCTGCCCCTTACCCTGAATCTATGCCCCCTTGTTATTGACCCCCCCACTAAGGGGAAAAGTTCCTCTTTATCTACCCTATCTATGCCCCTCATTATTTTGTACACCTCAATCAGGTCCCCCCTCAGCCTTCTCTGCTCCAAGGAAAACAACTCCAGCCTGTCCAGCCTCTCTTCATAGCTGAGGCGCTCCATCCCAGGTAACATCCTGGTGAATCTTCTCTGCACCCTCTCCAAAGCAATCACATCCTTCCTATAGTAAGGCGACCAGAACTGCACACAGTACTCCAGCTGTGGCCTCACCAGCGTTTTGTACAGCTCCATCATAACCTCCCTGCTCTTATATTCTATGCCTCGGCTAATGAAGGCAAGTATCCCATATGCCTTTTTAACCACCTTATCTACCTGCTCCGCTGCCTTCAGGGATCTATGTACATGTACACCAAGGTCCCTCTGACCCTCTGTACTTCCTAGGGTCCTACCACTCATTGTGTATTCCCTTGCCTTATTTGTCCGTCCAAAATGCATCACCTCGCACTTTTCAGGGTTAAATTCCATTTGCCACTTTTCCGCCCATCTGACCAACCCGTTTATATCGTCCTGTAGCCGGAGGCTTTCCTCCTCGCAATTTACCACCCCACCAATTTTCGTGTCATCTGCGAACTTACTGATCATACCTTTTACATTCTCATCCAAATCATTTATGTAGATCACAAACAATAAGGGACCCAGCACCGATCCCTGAGGTACCCCACTGGACACAGGCTTCCAGTCACAAAAGCAACCTTCGACCATCACCCTCTGCCTCCTGCCACTCAGCCAGTTTAGGATCCAACGCGCCAAGGCACCCTGGATCCCATGGGCTCTTACCTTCTTGACCAGTCTCCTATGCGGGACTTTGTCAAAAGCTTTACTGAAGTCCATGTAAACCACATCCACAGCATTTCCCTCATCCACCCCAATAGTCACCCCCTCGAAAAATTCGATCAGATTTGTTAGACATGATTTACCCTTGACAAAGCCATGCTGACTATCCCCGATTAATCCTTGCCTCTCCAAGTGGAGATTAATTTTGTCCCTCAGAATTTTTTCCAATAATTTCCCCACCACAGATGTTAGACTCACTGGCCTGTAATTCCCTGGTTTATCCCTGCTACCCTTCTTGAATAATGGTACTACGTTAGCTGTTCTCCAGTCCTCTGGTACATCCCCTGTGGCCAGAGAGGTTCTTAAAATTAGTGTCAGAGCCCCTGCAATCTCCTCCCTTTCCTCCCACAGCAGCCTGGGATACATCTCGTCCGGGCCTGGGGATTTATCCACTTTTTGGCCCGCTAAAACCGCTAGCACCTCCTCCCTCTCGATGCTAATATGTTCAAGTATGTCACAGTCCCCTTGCCCGATTTCTATGTCTGCATCGTCTTTCTCCATAGTGAACACAGATGCAAAAAATTAATTAAAAACCCCGCCTACATCCTCTGGCTCTACACACAGATTGCCACTTTGGTCCCTAATGGGCCCTACCCTTTCCCTGGTTATCCTCTTGCCCTTAATATACTTATAAAACATCTTAGGATTTTCCTTTATTTTGCTCGCCAGTGTTATTTCATGGCCCCTCCTCGCCCTCCTAATTTCTTTTTTAAGTATGCCCCTGCACTTTTTATACTCCTCTAGGGCTTCTTCTGTCTTCAGTCTTTTGTAACTGCCAAAAGCCCCCCTTTTATTTCGAATGCATTTTTGTATATCCCTTGTCATCCAAGGTTCCCTTTGCTTGTTGGTCCCACCCTTGACCTTTACAGGAACATGTTGGCGTTGTACTCTCTCTATTTCCCTTCTGAACGTCTCCCACTGTTTTGATGTGGATTTTCCTATAAGCAGCTGCTCCCAGTCCACTTTGGCCAGATCCTGCCTTATCATATTAAAATCGGCCTTCCCCCAATTTAGAACCCTTATTTCCGGGCCGTCTTTGTCTTTTTCCATGACCACCTTAAATCTCACCGAATTATGGTCACTGTCGCCAAAATGCTCTCCTACTGACACTTCCACCACTTGCCCGGCTACATTCCCCAGAATTAGGTCCAGTACCGCCCCCTCTCTTGTAGGACTTTCTACATGTTGGCTCAAAAAGCCAGGTTACACACCCTCCAGTATTGGGTATTATGGGAGGTTGCGGTGCACTTTAAGGTTTACACTCTCTCCAGTACTGGGTATTATGGGATGCTGCTGTACATTTTAAGGGTTACACTCTCCTGTACTGGGTATTATGGGATGTTGCTGTACAATGTAAGGGTTACACAGCCTCCAGTACTGGGTATTATGGGATGTTACTGTACACTGTAATGGTTACACAGCCTCCAGTACTGGGTATTGTAGTGTATGTACCTTTAAGGGGAGAACTACTTTTTACAGCTCCTGTATACTGTAGTACCGGCAGTGACCACACCTGTATATAAACCCTGAGTAGGGATCTGTACTGTTAGTTTTAGAGTAACCCTCATCCAGTAAACACCGTTGATTGTTCCTCTGCAGTCTCTGTCTATTTATTGCAGGACACCATACATCAAGATTCACGGATTTAACATTGACGATGAGTCGATTCGAACCTACCTGCAACTCTGCAGAAGAAGGCAGATTCCAGGGGCACGGGCATCGACCATCCGGCGGAGACTCCAGCGAGACGGGCTGGCAGCAGGTACGGCGTAGACCCTTCCCAGACGGCGGCGGCTGGAGCCGACCAACGGCACAGGGGAAGGCCGAGCAGCGTCGACGGTGTAAGAAAGAGGGTAAAGCGCACAGGGCACAGCCGGGGTTCAGGACCGAGTGGCGTCAACGAGAGAGGCGCACAGGAAAATGCGCAGAGCACGGCCGGTGTTCAAGGACTGAGCAGCGTCCGCGGGGGAAGAAAAGAAAGCGCGGGAGACGCCATTTGAGCCACAGCGGAGAAGAAGGGAGAGCGTGGGAGACACCATTTTTGAGCCGCAGCGGAGAAGAAGGGAGAGCACGGGAGACACCATTTTTGAGCCGCAGCGGAGAAGAAGGGAGAGCGCGGGAGACGCCATTTTGGGCCAGCGGAGAAGAAGGGAGAGCACGGGAGACGCCATTTTTAGCCAGTCTACCCACACCCAGGGATGCCGAAGAGTGGCAGTGTCACAGCGTTCGACAATGAAGTCGAAGATTCGGCGACATATGTAGAACGCATAGAAGTGTACTGCAAGGCGAATGAAGTGCCAGATGCCAGGAAAGCACTGGTATTGTTGAATTCCATGGGTGCAAAAATGTATGGCTTACTGCAAAACCTTGTAACCCCAGAGAAGCCAGTGGAAAAGGATTTTGAAAACATAGTGTCAATCCTACGGGACCACTTAAACCCCACACCACTGCTGATAACAGAAAGATTTAAGTTTCACAAAAGGAACCAGCATAAAGATGAAAGTAATGCTGAGTATTTAACGGAACTGCGCAAGCTATCGAAACACTGCCAGTTTGGAATGGGACTAGCAGATACTTCAAGGGACAAGTTTGTGTGTGGGCTTCAAAGTGAAGGAACCCAGAAATGGCTTCTATCAGAAAAGGATCTTACGCTGGACAAGGCTTTCAGCATGGCAGTATCACACGAAGCAGCAGCACGGGGCGCGGCTAAGATACAACGGAGACCGCAAGAATATGGCACAAATGAAATGGCATACGGAACAGTGAAGTGCTATCGCTGCGGCAGTGAATCAGCGAACCGAGGCCCGACCAGAGCGGACCTGCGAGCGAGCAGCTGAGGAGTTTAAAACCGACGGCCGTTGGGGAGAAGCGGCTGAATCAGCGAACCGAGGCCCGACCAGAGCGGACCTGCGAGCGAGCAGCTGAGGAGTTTAAAACTGGCGGCAGTTGGGGAGAAGCGGCTGAATCAGCGAACCGAGGCCCGACCAGAGCGAACCTGCGAGCGAGCAGCTGAGGAGTTTAAAACCGGCGGCAGTTGGGGAGAAGCGGCTGAATCAGCGAACCGAGGCCCGACCAGAGCGGACCTGCGAGCGAGCAGCTGAGGAGTTTAAAACCGGCGGCAGTTGGGGAGAAGCGGCTGAATAAGCGAACCGAGGCCCGACCAGAGCGGACCAGCGAGCGAGCAGCTGAGGAGTTTAAAACTGGCGGCAGTTGGGGAGAAGCGGCTGAATCAGCGAACCGAGGCCCGACCAGAGCGGACCTGCGAGCGAGCAGCTGAGGAGTTTAAAACCGGCAGCAGTTGGGGAGAAGCGGCTGAATCAGCGAACCGAGGCCCGACCAGAGCGGACCTGCGAGCGAGCAGCTGAGGAGTTTAAAACCAGCGGCAGTTGGGGAGAAGCGGCTGAATCAGCGAACCGAGGCCCGACCAGAGCGGACCTACGAGCGAGCAGCTGAGGAGTTTAAAACCGGCGGCAGTTGGGGAGAAGTGGCTGAATCAGCGAACCGAGGCCCGACCAGGGCGGACCTGCGAGCGAGCAGCTGAGGAGTTTAAAACCGGCGGCAGTTGGGGAGAAGCGGCTGAATCAGCGAACCGAGGCCCGACCAGAGCGGGCCTGCGAGCGAGCAGCTGAGGAGTTTAAAACCGGCGGCAGTTGGGGAGAAGCGGCTGAATCAGCGAACCGAGGCCCGACCAGTGCGGGCCTGCGAGCGAGCAGCTGAGGAGATTAAAACCGGCAGCAGTTGGGGAGAAGCGGCTGAATCAGCGAACCGAGGCCCGACCAGGGCGGACCTGCGAGCGAGCAGCTGAGGAGTTTAAAACCGGCAGCAGTTGGGGAGAAGCGGCTGAATCAGCGAACCGAGGCCCGACCAGGGCGGACCTGCGAGCGAGCAGCTGAGGAGTTTAAAACCGGCAGCAGTTGGGGAGAAGCGGCTGAATCAGCGAACCGAGGCCCGACCAGAGCGGACCTGCGAGCGAGCAGCTGAGGAGTTTAAAACCGGCAGCAGTTGGGGAGAAGCGGCTGAATCAGCGAACCGAGGCCCGACCAGAGCGGGCCTGCGAGCGAGCAGCTGAGGAGTTTAAAACCGGCGGCAGTTGGGGAGAAGCGGCTGAATCAGCGAACCGAGGCCCGACCAGTGCGGGCCTGCGAGCGAGCAGCTGAGGAGTTTAAAACCGGCAGCAGTTGGGGAGAAGCGGCTGAATCAGCGAACCGAGGCCCGACCAGGGCGGACCTGCGAGCGAGCAGCTGAGGAGTTTAAAACCGGCGGTAGTTGGGGAGAAGCGGCTGAATCAGCGAACCGAGGCCCGACCAGAGCGGACCTGCGAGCGAGCAGCTGAGGAATTTAAAACCGGCGGCAGTTGTGGAGAAGCGGCTGAATCAGCGAACCAAGACCCGACCAGAGCGGGCCTGCGAGCGAGCAGCTGAGGAGTTTAAAACCGGCGGCAGTTGGGGAGAAGCGGCTGAATCAGCGAACCGAGGCCCGACCAGTGCGGGCCTGCGAGCGAGCAGCTGAGGAGTTTAAAACCGGCGGCAGTTGGGGAGAAGCGGCTGAATCAGCGAACCGAGGCCCGACCAGTGCGGGCCTGCGAGCGAGCAGCTGAGGAGTTTAAAACCGGCAGCAGTTGGGGAGAAGCGGCTGAATCAGCGAACCGAGGCCCGACCAGGGCGGACCTGCGAGCGAGCAGCTGAGGAGTTTAAAACCGGCTGCAGTTGGGGAGAAGCGGCTGAATCAGCGAACCGAGGCCCGACCAGGGCGGTCCTGCGAGCGAGCAGCTGAGGAGTTTAAAACCGGCGGCAGTTGGGGAGATGCGGCTGAATCAGCGAACCGAGGCCCGACCAGAGCGGACCTGCGAGCGAGCAGCTGAGGAGTTTAAAACCGACGGCAGTTGGGGAGAAGCGGCTGAATCAGCGAACCGAGGCCCGACCAGAGCGAACCTGCGAGCGAGCAGCTGAGGAGTTTAAAACCGGCAGCAGTTGGGGAGAAGCGGCTGAATCAGCGAACCGAGGCCCGACCAGAGCGGACCTGCGAGCGAGCAGTTGAGGAGTTTAAAACCGGCAGCAGTTGGGGAGAAGCGGCTGAATCAGCGAACTGAGGCCCGACCAGAGCGGACCTGCGAGCGAGCAGCTGAGGAGTTTAAAACCGGCGGCAGTTGGGGAGAAGTGGCTGAATCAGCGAACCGAGGCCCAACCAGAGCGGCCCTGCAAGCGAGCAGTTGAGGAGTTTAAAACCGGCGGCAGTTGGGGAGAAGCGGCTGAATCAGCGAACTGAGGCATACCAATTCAACAGCAGAGGAGAGAGGTAAAAGGTAATCCAAGTGTGACGTCACCAGGAAGCATGTAAGTGATTGGTTGGTGAGTATTTCTTTCTTTCTCCTTTTCATTACAAGCTTAAATTCTGCGGTTTTTATTTTCTAGGGTCTCTGTGGTGTAGTGGGGACAGTTGGTAAATAAGCGCCCTAGAGTATATCTTTAAATGGGTTGTAGTTAATAAGGCCTTTCTGGTGCAGAGTGACTGTTGGTAAACCATTTAACTGGTGCAATTAGAGGGATTGATTTAATTTAAATCTATAATCGGGCAGAGGGTGTCCATAACTAACAATTAAAAAAATTAATTAATTACATAGAATGGAGCAGGTGATGTGTTACTGTTGCGAGATGTGGGAGCCGGTGGACCCCATTGAGGCTCACGGTGATTACATCTGTGACAAGTGTCTGCTGCTACAGGAACTCCAGCTCCGTGTTGATGAGCTGGAGTCTGAGCTTCAGACACTGCGACACATTAGGGAGGGGGAGAAGTACCTGGACTCTGTGTTTCAGGAGGTGGTCACACCTATGGTGTTAATTAATTCAGATGTAGCCCATGGTCAGGGACAGGACGGTGTGACTACGAGTGAGGCAGGTACGGGGATCCAGGAGGTAGTGTTGGAGGAGCCGCAGCCCTTGCTCTTGTCCAACAAGTTTGAGGTTCTTACTCCCTGTGGAGACAGGAGCAGGGACGGCAGGGAGGATGAGCAACCTGCCCACAGCACCATGGAACGGGGGGCCATTCAAGAGGGGGGAGTAAATAGAAATGTTGTAGTGGTAGGGGATAGTATTATTCGGGGGATAGATAGAGTTCTCTGCAGCCGAGAGCGAGAGTCCCGTAGGCTGTGTTGCCTACCCGGTGCCAGGGTTAAGGACATCTCCTCTGGGCTGGAAAGCAACTTGCAGTGGGAGGGGGTGGATCCAGTTGTCGTGGTCCATAAGAACATAAGAACATAAGAAATAGGAGCAGGAGTAGGCCAATCGGCCCCTCGAGCCTGCTCCACCATTTAATAAGATCATGGCTGAGCAGATCCTAACCGCCAATCTACTATAACAGAACCATCTCCTGAATCTAACAGTATTAGACACACGAACTAGGAGCAGGATCAGGCTACACGGCCCCTGGGCCCGCTCCGCTACCCACAGGGCCATGACCTATCCGAACCCAGACTCATGTCCAAGTTCCTGCCCGCTCCCCGTAACCCTTAATTCCCTTTACTTCTAGGAAACTCTATTTCTGTTTTAAATTTATGTAATGATGTAGCTTCTACAGCTTTTTGGGGCAGCATATTCCATGGACCTACCACCCTCTGAGTGAAGTAGTTCCTCCTCATCTCAGTTTTGAAAGAGCAGCCCCTTATTCTAAGACTATGCCCCCTAGTTCTAGTTTCACCCATCATCGGGAACATCCTCCCCGCATCCACCCGATCCAACCCCTTCACAATCTTATATGTTTCAATAAGATCGCCTCTCATTCTTCTGAACTCCAATGAGTAGAGTCCCAATCTACTCAACCTCTCCTCATATGTCCATCCCCTCATCCCCGGGATTAACCGAGTGAACATTCTTTGTACTGACTCGAGAGCAAGTATGTCTTTTCTTAAGTATGGACACCAAAACTGTATGCAGTATTCCAGGTGCGGTCTCACCAATACCTTGTACAACTGAAGCAATACCTCCCTATTTTTATATTCTATCCCCCTAGCAATGAAAGCCAACATTCCATTGGCCTTCTTAATCACTTGCTGCACCTGAATACTAACCTTTTGAGTTTCGTGCACCAGGACCCCCAGATCCCTTTGTACTTCATGTTGGTATAAACGATGTAGATAGGACTAGGAAGCCGGTTCTGTTAAAGGAGTATGAGCAGCTAGGGGTCAAATTAAAAAAGAGAACCTCAAGGGTAATAATCTCTGGATTATTACCTGAGCCACGAGCGAATTTGACTGGGGCAAATAAAATTAGAGAGTTAACTGCGTGCCTCAAAGACTGGTGTGGGAGAAATGTGTTTTGCTTCCTGTGACACTGGCACCAGTACTGGGGCAGGAGGGAGCTGTTCCGTTGGGACGGGCTTCACTTGGCCAGTGCTGGGACTAGAATCCTGGCGGATCATATAACTAGGGCTGTAGAGAGGGCTTTAAACTAACTAGTGCGGGGGTAGGTTCCTAGAGAGCAAATAATAAAAATGACAACAGAGAAGGTCATAGACTTAAGTAGCAGCGGGGAAATTAAAAACCAGAGCATGTCAGGAAGGGGCAGAAGGTATGGAGTAAAAGGTAAAGTAATAAAAAGGGCAAAAGCAGGAACTAAGTGTCACAAAACATATTTGAAAGTTTTCTATCTGAATGCACGTAGCATTCGTAACAAAATAGACGAGTTAATGGCACAAATAATTACATATGGGTATGATCTTGTGGCCATTACAGAAACATGAACATACCAGGTTATTTAATGATCAGGAAGGACAGGCAGGAAGGAAGGGGAGGTGGGGTGGCTTTGTTAATAAAGGAAGGAATCACTGTAATACAGAGAAATGATATTGGGTCAAAAGATCAGGATAATGAAACAGTTTGGGTGGAGATAAGGAATAATAAGGGGAAAAAAACATTAGTGGGTGTAGTCTATAGGCCTCCGAACAGTTGCAACTCGGTTGGACGGAGTATCAATCAGGAAATAGTTGAGGCTTGTAATAAGGGAACATCTATAATTATGGGGGATTTTAACTATCATATTAATTGGACAAATCAAATTGGGCAGGGCTGCCTTGAGGATGAGTTCATTGAGTGCATTAGGGATGGGTTTCTTGAGCAGTATGTAACTGAACCGACCAGGGGGCAAGCAACCTTAGATCTGGTCCTGTGTAATGAGACAGGATTAATTAAAAATGTCCTAGTAAAGGATCCCCTTGGAATGAGTGACCATAACATGGTTGAATTCCATATTCAATTAGAGGGTGAGAAGGTTGGATCTCAAACAAGCGTGCTGAGTTTGAATAAAGGAGACTATGAAGGTATGAGAGCAGAATTGAGTAGAGTGGATTGGGAAAATAGGTTAAAGGGTAAGACGATACATGATCAGTGGTGTACATTTCAGGAGTTATTTTACAACTTCCAAAAAATATATATTCCACTGAGAAGAAAAGGGTGTAAAAGAAAAGACAGCCATCGTGGCTAAGCAAAGAAATTAAGGATAGTATTTGACTAAAAACAAGGGCATATAAGGTAGCCAAATCTAGTGGGAGGATAGGGGATTGGGAAAACTTTAAAAGACAGCAAAAAATAACTAAAAGATTGATTAAGAAAGGGAAGATAGATTATGAAAGTAAATTAGCAAAAAACATAAAAACAGATAGTAAGAGTTTATATAGTTATATAAAAAAAAAGGGTGGCTAAAGTAAATGTTGGTCCCTTAGAGGATGAGACCGGGAAATTAATGGTGGGAAATATGGAGATGGCAAAAACACTGAATGAATATTTTGTATCAGTCTTTACAGTAGAGGACACTAAGAATATCCCAACACTGGACAAACAGGGGGCTATGGGGGGGAGGAGCTAAACACGATCAAAATCACTAAGGAAGTGGTACTCGGTAAAATAATGGGACTCAAGGCGAATAAATCACCTGGACCTGATGGCTTACATCCTAGGGTCTTGAGGGAAGTGGCGGTAGGGATTGTGGATGCATTGGTAATAATTTTCCAAAACTCCCTGGACTCAGCAAAGGTCCCGGCAGACTGGAAAACTGCTAATGTAACACCCTTATTTAAAAAGGGCAGTAGACAGAAGGCTGGAAACTATAGACTGGTTAGCCTAACATCTGTGGTAGGTAAAATTTTGGAGTCCATTATTAAGGAGACAGTAACAGGACATTTGGATAATCATAATTTAATAGGACAAAGTCGGCATGGTTTTATGAAGGGGAAGTCATGTTTGACAAATTTGCTGGAGTTCTTTGAGGAAGTAACATATAGGGTGGATACAGGGGAACCAGTGGACGTAGTGTATTTAGACTTCCAAAAGGCATTTGACAAGGTGCCACACAAAAGATTATTGCTTAAGATAAAAAATCACGGGATTCGGGGTAATATTCTGGCATGGATAGACGATTGCCTATCTAACAGAAGGCAGAGAGTTGGGATAAATGGTTCATTCTCAGACTGGCAATCAGTAACGAGTGGTGTTCCGCAGGGGTCAGCGCTGGGTCCCCAACTCTTTACAATCTATATTAACGATTTGGAGGAGGGGACCGAGTGTAACATATCAAAGTTTGCAGATGATATTAAGATGGGAGGTAAAGTAATGAGTGAGGAAGACATAAAAAACCTGCAAGGGGACATAGACAGGCTAAGTAAGTGGGCAGAGATTTGGCAGATGGAATACAATACTGGAAAGTGTGAGATTATGCACTTTGGCAGGGAAAATCGTAGAGCAAGTTATTATATTAACGGCAAGAAACTGGAAAGTACTGAAGTACAAAGGGATCTGGGGGTCCTGGTGCACGAAACTCAAAAGGTTAGTATGCAGGTGCAGCAAGCAATTAAGAAGGCCAATGGAATGTTGGCTTTCATTGCTAGGGGGATAGAATATAAAAATAGGGAGGTATTGCTTCAGTTGTACAAGGTATTGGTGAGACCGCACCTGGAATACTGCATACAGTTTTGGTGTCCATACTTAAGAAAAGACATACTTGCTCTCGAGTCAGTACAAAGAAGGTTCACTCGGTTAATCCCGGGGATGAGGGGATGGACATATGAGGAGAGGTTGAGTAGATTGGGACTCTACTCATTGGAGTTCAGAAGAATGAGAGGCGATCTTATTGAAACATATAAGATTGTGAAGGGGTTGGATCGGGTGGATGCGGGGAGGATGTTCCCGATGATGGGTGAAACTAGGACTAGGGGGCATAGTCTTAGAATAAGGGGCTGCTCTTTCAAAACTGAGATGAGGAGGAACTACTTCACTCAGAGGGTGGTAGGTCCATGGAATATGCTGCCCCAAAAAGCTGTAGAAGCTACATCATTACATAAATTTAAAACTGAAATAGACAGTTTCCTAGAAGTAAAGGAAATTAAGGGTTACGGGGAGCGAGCAGGAATTTGGACATGAGTCTAGGTTCGGATCGGTCATGGCCCTGTGGGTAGCGGAGCGGGCCCAGGGGCCGTGCAGCCTGATCCTGCTCCTATTGCGTGTGTCTAATTCTGTTAGATTCAGGAGATGGTTCTGTGATAGTAGATTGGCGGTTAGGATCAGATCAGCCATGATCATATTGAATGGCGGAGCAGGCTCGAGGGGCCGATTGGCCTACTCCTGCTCCTATTTCTTATGCTCTTATGTTCTTATGTAACAACACACGACCATAATGATTGCTGGTTCAAGGACCAAGTGTGCAGACAGTGCGGAAAAGTAGGACACATAGCAAGAGTCTGCAGGTCGGAAAAGAAAACCAGCAGCAAGAAATCTCCACAGGAGAAGTACAAGAAGGTACATAAGGTGACGGAGAGTAGTTCAGACGAACAGAAAAGGGATACAGACTCCGGAAGCAAGGAGCTGGGTTGTCTGAAACTACATAATGTGATCAAAACGGAGGATCACCAAACTATCTGGGTCACGCTCAAGATAGCCGGAGTCCAAGTGAAAATGGAATTGGACACAGGATCAGCCCTAACAGTCATAAACCGAAGGGACTACAAGCGGCTATTCTCACATATACCCTTGAGAGATACAGAGATCATCTTGAAGACATACACGGGGCAAAAAGTCTACCCCAAAGGAAAAATAAGGGTGAACGTTATATATAACGGCAAGGAAACACCAAAAATGGACCTATATGTATTGCCAGAGCGAGGACCACCACTACTAGGACGTGAATGGATCCGGAAGATACAGCTAGATTGGCATTCCATACAAGCACTGACTGTAGATGCCAAAAATGATGACGACGTCACACTTGGACGACTGTCAAAAATGCTAACTGACGCACAAGAAGTGTTCCAGGAGGAACTCGGAACACTAAAAGACATAACAGCGATGATCAAAATAGAGGAAAATGCAAGCCCGAAGTTTTTTAAGGCCAGACCGGTGCCTTATGCAATCCGCCCAGCCGTCGAAGCAGAGCTGGAAGGTTTGGAATGTTCAGGAGTACTGTCCAAAGTGGACTGGAGCGAGTGGGCTACACCCATCGTTCCTGTAATGAAGAGATCATTGTTTAATATGCCTGGGGAACCAAAGAAGGTTCGCATCAGTGGGGACTTTAAGGTGACAGTGAACCCAGTCCTTCACACGGTACAATATCCGCTTCCGTGGATTGAAGATATTTTCGCCTCGCTATCTGGAGGGAAACGCTTCACTAAGATTGATCTGGCCCAGGCGTACCTGCCAAATGGAGGTAGAAGAAGCCTCGAAACAGTACCTCACGATCAACACTCATAAAGGTCTCTACCAATACAACCGGCTGGTGTTCGGGGTAGCATCAGCTCCGGCTATTTGGCAAAGGGCAATGGATCAAGTCCTGCAAGGGATTCCAGGGACCCAGTGTTATTTGGATGACATCCTGGTCACGGGCGAAAATGACAGTGATCACCTCGCCAACCTGGAGCAGGTGCTCACTAGATTGAAGGAATATGGGCTCCGAGCTAATCGCCACAAATGCGAGTTGTTCCAGAAGCAGATCTCGTATTGTGGCCACGTTATTGATGAAGAGAGGTTACATAAGTCCCCTGAAAAGATTGAGGCAGTAGTCAAGGCTCCAGCACCGGAAAATGTGTCACAACTAAGGTCGTTCCTCGGGCTGGTGAACTACTACCATAAGTTCTTGCCAAATTTGTCTACCGTACTACACCCACTGAACATCCTACTGCAAACGGGGGTACCATGGAAGTGGAATGACGAATGTAAATGAGCTTCCCAGAAGAGCAAAGAATTGATCACATCAAAAGAGGTGATGGCTCATTTAAACCCGGCATTACCAATTCGGTTGGCGTGTGATGCATCACCCTATGGCATTGGAGCGGTGCTGACGCACAAATTCTCGGATGGCTCAGAGAGGCCAATAGCCTTTGCATCACGATCACTAACCTCAGCCGAGCGTAACTACGCCCACATTGACAGGGAGGCCCTCAGCCTAGTGTGGGGAGTGAAAAAGTTCAACCACTATCTGCACGGGCAGAAGTTCACCTTGCTGACTGACCACCAACCACTTGTCTCCATCTTTAATCCAAAGAAGGGCGTTCCGGTGATGACTGCGCAACGGCTACAAAGATGGTCCCTTTTTCTAGGGGCGAACCAATATGAAATCTAATATAAGGGCACGAAACAGCATGGAAACGCTGATGGGCTATCACGCTTGCCACTGCCTACTGCGGAGGAAGCACCAGCAGTGGACCCTGTCGAAATATTTCATTTGACTATAATTGAACGCTTGCCTGTAACTAACGCTGAGATAGAGAAGGAGACCTGAAATGACCTGACACTGTCTCGGGTATATGACTTGACGGTGAAGGGATGGCCAACACATGGTGACTCACTGTTGCCAGCATTCTCATCCAGAAGAGAACAGCTGTCAGTATGCCAGGGGACCTTGATGTGTGGATCCCGAGTGGTAATTCCACCCAAGTTATGGGAGAGAGTGCTCAATGAGCTTCACGAAGGCCATCTGGGAGGGGTGAAAATGAAAAGCCTTGCGAGGGCTTATGTGTGGTGGCCGGGGATCGATCAGCAAATCGAGGACCTGACAAAGAGCTGCTCAGGATGCCAGAAGGTCCAAAATGCACCACCACATGCCCCTCTACACCCATGGGAGTGGCCCTCATCTCCATGGCAACGGGTGCATATTGATTTTGCTGGTCCATTCATGGACTCAATGTTTTTAATAGCCGTGGATGTGCACTCAAAATGGCCTGAGGTGATCAAAATGTCTTATGTCTTCCACCAACACGGAGAAAACTATTGCAGTCCTACTGACCATATTTGCCAGGATCGGCTTGCCAGAGCAGATTTGCTTTGATAACGGACCACAGTTTGTGTCCGAGGAGTTTCGAAGATTTATGAAGAGGAATGGGGTAAAGCATTACACATCCGCCCCGTATCATCCAGCCACAAATGGATTGGCTGAGAGGTTCGTACAAACCTTTAAGAAAGTAGTAAGGACCATGTGCGATGACGACATTCCACTGCAGCACAAGTTGGACAATTTCCTGTTAGCCTACAGAAATGCGACACATGCAGTCACCAACCAGACCCCGGCCATGATGTTCTTTAACCGAAGGTTGAGATCTCATATGGATTTGCTCAGACCAAATATACGAAGAGATGTTGAGAATAAGCAATTCCAGCACATCAATGAGAAGCCGACAAGGAGCTTCAATGTAGGGCAACCAGTCTTGGCCCGCGACTACCGAACAGAGAAATGTCAACCAGGAATGATATGCACATGGCAGGGGCCACTAATGTACACAGTGGATGTTGGGGAGAACATTGTGAGATGCCATGCTGACCAGAGTCACAGGAACGAGTCAACCCCATGTCTCGCGTACCTGGTGATGAACCCGATATACAGGTAGCATCTACCCCAGAAACAGTAGCATCGGAAGCTGATGAACCAACTGACGACAGGGGGCCAGAATCGCCTCCGCACCAAGAGCAAGACACTCAGGAAAGGCGCTATCCAGAAAGGATCAGGAAGCCGCCCCAAAGACTGAATTTATAAATGGACTATTTTCAGTCAATGTTGCATTTTAAAAGTATTAATTGTTAAATGAATGTTATGGTACTGTTAATCTAAAAGGGGAGGAATTGTAGTGTATGTTACTTTAAGGGGAGAACTACTTTTTACAGCTCCTGTATACTGTAGTACCGGCAGTGACCACACCTGTATATAAACCCTGAGTAGGGATCTGTACTGTTAGTTTTAGAGTAACCCTCATCCAGTAAACACCATTGATTGTTCCTCTGCAGTCTCTGTCTATTTATTGCAGGACACCATACATCAAGATTCACGGATTTAACAGGTATTATGTGATGTTGCCGTACATTGTAAGTGTTACACTCTCTCCGGTACTGGGTATTATGGGATGTTGCTGTTCACTGTAAGGGTTACACACCCTACAGAACTGGGTATTCTGGGATGCTGCTGTACATTGTAAGAATTACACTCTCTCTGGTATTGGGTATTGGATATTGCTGTACAATGTAAGGGCTACACATCCTCCAGTACTGGGTATTATGGCATGTTACTGTACTCTGTAAGGGTTACACTCTCTCTGGTACTGGGTATTTTGGGATGTTACTGTACACTGTAAGGTTTACCCTCTCTCCGGTACTGGGTATTATGGGATGTTACTGTACTCTCTAAAGGTTACACTCCAGTAATGGGTATTATGGCATGTTACTTGTAATGTGCTCAACACACGGACACGGGATGTATTCCTTCAGCCATCAACACGAGGCTTCTTTATTCATCTCCTTTCTCTGTTTACTCTCCGTCGCCCCCTACCAGGGCGGAGGGTAACTATCACCACATCTCCCTTTCTAAACAGACTTTGAATACTATTCCTTTACTATTAACATTTGAAATGACCTTCTTTCAAATCATTGGCCCAGTAATTCCGTTCCAAACGCGTGAGTACGGTCGGGGTACTGAGGAAATCTACATGATATAAGGGGTTAATTTCAAGTGCTTGCTGGGTAAAAGTTTTCAGACTTGACACCGGTCAAGAGTCGATGTGTAACTAGAGCTATTGCACGTACTTGGATTACAGCCAAGAACAGATGTCTGCCCACCTAATGAGAATGTAGAAGTGAAACAATGGGTTTTATTTGAAGTACCCAGTGACTTAATAACTTGTACATGATTAAGATTAAGGAGGACCTCCGGTTACACGATTCATATCCTGTTATATCTTAACCGTTGACTTATGTGTCCAGGATCCTTCTGTCAATATGTCATTAATACCTGATGATTAATCTAAAATGTATCCTGATAGAGGAACAAAGGAATGTCAATTAAACTTGTTTGTTACACTGTATAAATATGGAACGCTTACGCTGTATCATTGGAATAGTAGCCTCACCCCTTGAGTAGAGGTGCTGATTCCCCTTGCAAGAGAAAATAAAAGGCCTGTCCGTCTGACGAATCCAAGAGTGTATTGAGTCATTACCCAGAGCTAAGAAGTAAGGCACTTCAACAATTTGGAGGTTCCACCGAGATGGCTTGCTGTACCAATTGGTGAGTTAACAGACGCCGAGTATGTTGCTCGGTTGGGAAAATCCCATCGGCCGAAGGTGGTGTTTTGCCACATTTTTGGGACTTTCCCTGCCAGAAGCATAGCTGCGCATAGTCTGTTTATTCCATTGGACAGTACTGCCATCGGGTAATTGACTCACAAGGTTCGGAGGTTAAACTGCCGTTGTGACTGCTTCCCTTTCAGAAACGGAACAGAGGATCAGCCATGAGGCGCTGACGCCCCGCGAACAGGATCGTGCAGAAAAGGACTGTATAAAGGTACCAGAGAGAGAAGGTTAAGTCAGGAATTTGATTAACTAAGGAGCTAGCGATTTACTGGAAATTGAACTAGCAAGGTTCCATAAAGGGAGTAGGGTAGAAGGAGAGAGAGTGGGTGAAGTTAGTTGGGACAAATTGAAGGCCCTTTTTGCTAAAAAATTTGGCTAAAGGGAGTAAGGTAGAGGGAAGAAGAGTGGGCGATTGTCTGAAACACAGTGTCAATATTTAATGTTTATGAGAGTGAGTATTTAACTACTTGTTATTATCAATCAACTTTGTCCAGTAAGGCTGCATAGGTTGGGGATTTAGTAACACTTTGGTTGTTGTTTAACAAGTGTATTGTTTATTGTTTATTGTCATATGTATTAATGTTTAGTCATGTCTGATCTGTAGAGGCGTCCCACGCAGATCATAGAGTGTTACGAAATTGTTGTATGTTTTAACTAAAATATTTAAGCTGAAAAAAAAACTGCAGAAGGGGTTGGAAAAGACCCAAGCCGGGGAAGTGAGTCCCGCGGCGGAATGTATGGTTGAGAAAATAGTGATGCCTTTTACATGATCCACTAAGCTATTGTGGATTCAGTATTTTCCCCAGTTAGAAATACCTTCCACGAGGGTTGAGAACCCTCGAGTTTTAAAGCATAAGGATATGTCTTAATGTGTTGTAAATATTAAAAAAAAAACCTTGTTGCAGTCAGTTGACTAAATTCAGTCGGGAAGTGCTGAGTTTCAGTCGCCTAGCCTCAGGCCGGTTATTAAGAGGGCAAATGCCCCACGTGAAGGCCGGGACCATAAAGTAGGCGCCGAAACTCTAAAGGCACTCGGAGTGACAAATGGTCAAGGACTTTGTGACACTGATTTGAAGTAAAGACCAAGAAGATTGGATGTGACTGTAATTTTGATACGTATGTATAGTTTATTAATCTGATCTGTAGGGGCGTACAACGCAGATCACGGATTGTCACGGGAGTTTAGATTGTTTTAAGTGAACCATTTAAGCTGCTGCAATGGGTGCTAGCACCAGTAAGCCACCCGAGAAAGGCTCGCCAGCAGCCTTTATGTTAAAGAACTGGTCAATCATCCATTGATCACCCACCGAACTGATCCAAATGGACTGTAAATAAGACTAGACCCTTTCCCTCAGATGGTTCATTTAACATAGAAAGAATTACTTGCCTCAAGGAATGTTTAACGGACAAGAGAGAAATAGAGAACAGCCAGATAAAAAGACTGCCTCTATGTTTGTTGAGTCAGAAGAAAAAAAAAATTAATTACCCCGAAGAAACACCTTTCTCCTCTATTATGGTAGGATAACAAGGTAACTATAGAAGGATGAATAGAGGGGAATATAGAGGAAGACGTGGTAGAGTAAGAGGGTATGGACGATCTGGTAATTGTTACAATTGCGGACAACCCGGACATTGGGCAAACCAATGCCCTGCGAAAAATCGTCAGAACAAAACCTCCAATAATGGACCTCCGTTAGAGAATAAAGGTCCTAATTTCACTGTCCATAACCCTTTTTCGGACCAGTCAGGAGGTTACCCTACAAATGGACAGGAATTTAGGAGAAATAGAGATCAGAATTACTGACTGACACCAGCAGCCCCAAGCGCCACAGACCACCAAATGCCCGTTGTTTCTTTAAATTCACGCAGCGAACCTGAAATTAAAATGCAAATAGCTGGGAGACCTATGTCATTTTAGTAGATACAGGAGCAACCTTTTCGGTGTTAGGGAAAGGATATTCTGAAGGAATGCCTATTAATGGGAAAAAGACCCCGATAGCTGGATTGGCTGGAATACTACAACGCTTGAATCAATCGACTCCCCTCACAGTAAAAGTAGAAGAATTTGAGGAAGAACACTCCTTTCTGTTATCAGGAGATGTCTCTATGAATTTATGTAGAAGAGACTTGCTGTGCAAAATGAATGCTACAATCAATTGCTAAATGGCATTCAAAATTGCACTGCACGGCCTGCTATGACAAAACAGGACAAGATTATCAGCCGTTTTAAAATTTAAAATACCTCCTAACTATTAGACTGCACAGCCCTATAAAGTTATAATTAATCCAGCTGCACCATTACCCAAAAGGTCACTGTAAAGTCTGTGGGTTATATGGTGAATTAATACACAGACTACAAGAGTAACTTTAACAGGACTTTACTATTCGAAGGTCAGGGCGAATCTGCCCAATAAATCCTTACACAGCACTTATATACCGGTGTGGTCACCACCGGTATTACAGTATACAGTAGCCAAGATAAAGTAGTACAACCCTTAAAATAGTTCTCTTAAAGGTGGAACGTTACATACACTACAATCCTCCCTTTTTAGGTTAACAATATATACATATTCCCATTAATATAACATCTTAACATATATACAACTTTATGTGAAACAGTTCACAGATTCAGTCTCTCTGGAGGCTTCTGGACTCTGTCCGGATAACGCCTCGGTGGTGTAGTCATTTTCGGTGGTGTAGTAGGTTCTTCTGGCAAGGTCGATTCGGCTTGAAGGACCGTTTCAGGTTCATCGGATTCCAGTATTACCGGAACGGAGGTAGATGCTCGGGGTATCTCTGCTTCAACATTAGACGTATAGAGTTGTGGAGTAGGTTGGGCCTTTGTGGATAATTCTATGATCTGGTCAACATGGCGCCTTATTATGCTTTCACCAATGTCCACAGTATACATCAACGGTCCTAGCCTTTTTCCAATAGTTCCAGGCTGCCATTTCCCGGGCCAAAACTTGTTGACCTATCTGAAAGGATCTAGTTGGCCTTTCATTCATGCCTTGAAATTGCCGGTTCTCTACGTCCCTTCTGACGTTTGGCTTAATCAAATCCAGCCGGCATCTTATTCTTCTATTGAAAAACATCATGGCGGGAGTTTGGTTTGTGACCGCATGTGTTGCATTCCTGTACGCCAACAAGAAGTTATCTACCTTATGTTGTAGATTTATGTCTTCATTACCCATGGCCTTTATGGCCTTCTTGAAGGTCTGGACAAACCTTTCAGCTAATCCATTGGTGGCGGGATGGTATGGGGCGGACGTATAGTGCTTAACCCCATTGCTTTTTAAGAACTTCCTGAATTCTTCGGACACAAATTGCGGTCCATTATCAGAACAGATCTGTTCCGGCAGCCCATTCCTGGCAAATATGGTCCTTAATACTGTGATGGTTTTTTCAGTGGTGGTGGAGGACATTTTTATTACCTCCGGCCACTTGGAGTGTGCATCCACCGCGATTAAAAACATTGAGTCCATAAATGGACCAGCAAAGTCGATATGTACCCTTTGCCATGGAGATGAGGGCCACTCCCATGGATGCAGAGGAGCTTGTGGTGGCGCGTTTTGGACCTTCTCGCATCCTAGACAGCTCTTGGTTATTTCTTCGATGTCTCCATCAATACCTGGCCACCACACAAACGCTCTGGCTAGCTTCTTCATTTTCACTCCACCCAGATGCCCCTCGTGAAGCTCCTTTAGTACTTTCTGCTGGAGTTTGGGTGGAATCACCACTCTAGATCCACACATCAAGGTTCCTCAGCACACTGACAGCTGTTCTCTTCTGTGCGAAAATGCTGGCAGCATTGGTTCGCCATGTACTGGCCATCCCTCCACCGTTAAATCGTAGACTCGTGAGAGAGTCGGGTCATTTCTCGTTTCCTTTTCGATCATGGAATTTGTTACTGGTAGACATTCCATTATGGTTGAGTGGAACATCTCCACTGGGTCCACTGTAGTCGCCTCTTCTTCCACTGGCAACGGTAGGCGCGATAACCCATCAGCATTTCCATGCTGTTTGGACCTTTTGTATTCGATGTCATATTGGTGTGCCCCTAGTAGAACGGACCACCTCTGTAGCCTTTGTGCTGTCATAGTGGAAACGGCCTTGTTAGGGTTGAATATGGACACCAACGGCTGGTGGTCTGTCAGCAATGTAAACTTCTTGCCCTGCAGGTAATGATTGAATTTCTTTACTCCCCACACAAGGCTGAGAGCCTCCCTATCTATCTGAGCATAATTTCGCTCAGCGGAGGTCAATGATCGGGACGCAAATGCGACTGGCCTTTCCGAGCCATTTGGTAACTTGTGTGAGAGTACAGCTCCAATACCATAAGGGGAAGCATCACAAGCTAGACGAAGAGGTAGCGTTGGGTTGAAGTGAGCCAACACTTCCTCAGAGGTAATCAACGCCTTGCTTCTGCGGAAGGCCTTCTTATAGTCCTCGCTCCACTTCCATGGTACTTCTTTCCGCAACAGAGCATTCAGCGGATGCAGCACTGTGGATAGATTTGGCAGAAACTTATGGTAATAATTAATCAACCCCAGAAACGACCTCAACTGTGATACATTTTCTGGAGCGGGGGCCTTCACGACCGCTTCGATCTTGTCAGGTGACTTGTGCAGCCCCTCTTGGTCAATGACATGACCGCAGTACGAGATCCATTTCTGGAAGAACTCACATTTCTGGCGATTAACTCGAAGGCCATATTCCTTCAACCTGGTGAGCACCAGTTTCAAATTTGTGAGGTGTTCCTCCTCGTCTTCTCCAGTCATCAGGATATCGTCCAAGTAACACTGAGTGCTTGGAATACCCTGTAAGACCTGCTCCATGGCCCTCTGCCAAATTGCTGGAGCCGAAGCTACTCCAAAAACCAGTCTATTATATCGATACAAGCCTCTGTGCGTGTTGATTGTGAGATACTGGCGTGACTCTTCCTCGACCTCCATCTGTAAATATGCTTGTGCCAGGTCTATCTTGGTGAAGTGTTTCCCGCCAAACAATGAAGCAAGGATATCCTCAATCCGCGGAAGCGGGTATTGTACCGTGTGAAGCACCGAATTAACCGTGATCTTGAAGTCTCTGCAGATGCGGACCTTCCCCGGTCCCCCTGGCTTGTTACTTGATGAAGACTTCATGACGGGAACAATGGGCATGGCCCACTCACTCCAGTCCACCTTCGACAGTACCCCTGCACGTTCAAGCTCTTCCAGTTCTGCCTCCACAGCAGGTCGTATCGCGTAAGGTACCGATCTGGCTTTGAAAAATTTTGGGCTTGCATGTTCTGCAATCTTGATTTTTGCCTTAATTCCTCTCAGTGTTCCCAGTCCCTGCTGGAATACCTCTTTAGCCTCGTCCAATGTTCTGGACAACCGTTCAGGTTTGACATCTTTCTTTCCGAAATCTACCGTCATTGTGTTTAGTGAGTGCCAGTCTATCTTTATTTTCCTGATCCACTCCCATCCCAGAAGTGGTGGACCTCCCTCGGGTAGTACATATAAGTCCATTCCTTGGTGATCTTTGCCCTTGTGTCTCACCTTGACTTTTATCATTCCGATGGGGTATACTTTATGCCCCGTGTATGTCTGCAATACTATCTCCATATCCCGTAGGGGAATATGTTTGAATAACTTTTTGTAATCTTGTTTACTCATGACCGTCAACGCCGATCCGGTGTCCACTTCCATCTTCACTTGGACTTTTGCAATCTGCAGTGTGACCCAGATAGTTTGTCGGTCAGCTTCTTTACTCACATTGTGAACCCTCAGCCTACCCAGTTCCTTGCTGTTGGGGTCTGAATCTGAATTCAGTTCATCTGGACTCTTCCCAGTCACCTTATGTACCTTTCTGTACTTCTTCTGCGGTGACTTATTGTTGCTGGTCTTCTTTCCTGACCGGCATACTTTAGCTATGTGACCACGTTTGCCACATTTTCTACATTCCTGGTTTTTAAACCAGCATTGGTTCTGGTCGTGTGTTGTCTTCCCACAACGGTAACATTTCGTTGTACCCGAAGTCATTTGATCCACACTGAGTACCGCTGTCTTCAGCTGCATTTCCGCCGTGCCTCGCGCTGCAGCTTCGTGCGATGCTGCAATAAGGACAGCCTTATCAAGTGTAAGATCGTTCTCTTCGAGCAGTCGCTTTTGTGTTCCTTCCTTCGACATCCCGCACACGAACTTGTCTCTCAGTGCCTCTGTCAGATTTACCCCAAACTGACAGTATTTTGCTAGCCTACGCAG
This sequence comes from Somniosus microcephalus, assembly GCF_052327205.1. Taxonomy (NCBI): domain Eukaryota; kingdom Metazoa; phylum Chordata; class Chondrichthyes; order Squaliformes; family Somniosidae; genus Somniosus; species Somniosus microcephalus. The sequence continues at coordinate 171,426,362 of NC_140992.1, forward strand.
TTCAACCAGGTACTCCGCGTTGCTTTCCTCCTTTAGTTGCGTTCTCCCGTAAAATTTAGCTCGTTCCGCTAACATCAGCGGTGTGGGGTTCACATGATCCTTCAGGACAGCAACAATATTAGCGAAAGACTGATCCGCCGGTTTAGCTGGTGATAGAAGATGCTTCAATAACCCGTATGTCTTCGCACCCATTGAGTTTAGTAAGGTTAGAGCTTTATCATAATTTGCTATCTTATTGACCTTACAATATATCTCGATGCGTTCTACATACGTGGTCCAATCTTCCACATCAGAATCGAATTCGTTGATGTTGCCACGCTTAGGCATCTTCACAATCTTCCTGAGAAACAACAACTAAATTTTTCTTTAACTTTTTTTTTTCAAAAATGGCGGTTTCCCGCGCTTGTCTTCTTCCCCGCCCACTTTCAAAATGGCAGTTTCCCGCTCCTGTCTTCTTCTCCGCCTACTGGCGGGAGGGGTAAGCTTTTCCCTCGGGCGACGACCGCTGGCTTTCGGGGTTCGCAGCCTGCGCGCCGGCTTCAGTGCGTTCTTTGTTCCCTTTTTTCGGCAGGGCAACTGGCGCTGGGGACAACCCGTTGACGGCGAACAGTTCCAGCTGCTGGCTGAATCTCCTCGGTCTCCCTCGCTCGGCTCTGTCTCTCCCGCTCGCTCGGGCTCTGTCTCTCCCTCAGCGGCTTCCAATCGCGCCTCCCAGCCCTCTCGCAGTCCGGTCCTTTCCTCCCCCCGGCTGCGGCTGAGTTCTCCGCGGTTTCTTATTTTTATTTCTTCCCGCGCCTTACGATCCCGGTCGCAGCGCCTCGCGGCCTCGGTAGCTGCCTGGCCTTTCGCCAGTCGCGGTCGAGCTGTCTCACGACGCTGTTGCGTCTCCCAGCCCGCTTGTAGCCCGGTCTCTCACACCGGCTGCGTTCCCGCTGGTAGCCCGGTCTCTCACACCAGCTGCGTTCCCGCTTGCACCACGGCTTCCGTGCCCCACGCTGCCCCAGTCTCAGCGCCTCTGGGCCCGACTTCTGTCCGGCTCCTTTCCCCCCTGACCGTGGTCGAGTTCACCGCCCTTCCTCCGTTCTTTTTTTTAATTTTCCCCCTACTCGCAGTCAACGTGGCCGACTTGCTTCTCGTGGCTGATCGGCTCACTCACCACCGTGGCAGAAGGGATGATCACTGCCTGTTGCTGATGGAAGGCTTCGTGTCTGAATTCTTCCTTCTTCCTTGCTCTGCAGACTCGAGTCTTCTCTCAGCAGAATGACGAGGGCGGGTGCCTCCTCTCGACGCTCGTTAACTGCTTCGGATGTATCGCTGCCGCAGGGTAAGATCGAACTCGTCGCCACTGTAAAGTCTGTGGGTTATATGGTGAATTAATACACAGACTACAAGAGTAACTTTAACAGGACTTTACTATTCGAAGGTCAGGGCGAATCTGCCCAATAAATCCTTACACAGCACTTATATACCGGTGTGGTCACCACCGGTATTACAGTATACAGTAGCCAAGATAAAGTAGTGCAACCCTTAAAATAGTTCTCTTAAAGGTGGAACGTTACATACACTACAGTCACAGTATCCATTGTCAGAGAAAGCAGAAAAAGGAATTGAGCCAGTGATGGAATCATTGTTAAAACAGGGAGTTAACGCCGGATAGAATAAAGGTCGTTTGCAACACATCGTTGCCAAAAACTAAAAGAGAAATTAAGCATTTTCTAGGAATGACTGGCTATTGTAGACAATGGATATTGAACCATTTAGAAATAACCAGACCACTATTGGACATGAGCATGACAAATTTGGAAAATTCGCGGTTACCTGACTTCCTCGGGAACCCAGATTAAAAATGCACAAGAAGTGCAAAATCTTTTACTAGCTATTCAGAGACGTAAACAGATTGCAATTATTAAGTGCCAAGCGCACACGGGGCATTTGGACAAGGTTGCGCTTGGAAACGCTGCTGCAGATAGCGCTGCTAAGTCAGTAGCTATATCAAGTACTGAACGACAAGTTTCAGCCTTCCCTGTTAGGGAAAAGCCAGAGATACCACAGCCCCCGTCCTTAGATGATGTGCTGACCCATCAAGATAGGGCCAGTTCTGATGAAGTAAAGGAATGGGTTGTTAATCATTGTTATAAAAAAACACTGACGGCTTATGGGTTCATCATGACGGCCGCATGGTGGCACCCAAATCATTACTATCACCAATTGCCCGATGTGTTCATAAATTCACCCATGCGGGCAAAGGGGGGATAGCGGACTATATCCTCAAGACCTGGTATGCACCAGGAATCTCAAAATTGGCAAAACAAATTTGTGAAAATTGTATTATCTGCCAGACCATGAATGCAGGGAAAATAAATAAGGTACAGCCCGCATCCCACCCAAACCCCATGGGCCCTTTTGTACACTTGCAAATGGATTTTATTGAACTAACTGTGTGTATGAGCTTTAAATATGTATTAGTTATTGTTGATATGTTTTCAAGATGGATTGAAGCGTTTCCTTGTAGAAAGAGTGACGCCACTACTGTTGCTAAATGTTTATTGAAGGACATTGTACCTCGCTTTGGGATACCAGCAAAACTGTCAAGTGACAATGGGTCCCATTTTACGGGAACAGTGATTAAGGAACTATGCAAAGCCTTACAGATTAATCAGCACCTCCATTGCAGTTATCATCCACAGTCGGCTGGACTAGTGGAAAGATATAACGGGTTGCTGAAAAATAAGCTTGCAAAACTATGTAAAAAAACTGGACTTAAATGGGTTGATTTATTACCCATAGCTTTAATGACAATGCAGTCTGCTACCAACAGAACTACAGGATTGTCGCCTCACAAGATCGTCATGGGAAGACCACAGAGATTGCCCTTTTCGGCACCTTTAACAGCTAAACAAATGGACATTCATAAAATGGAGGAAGATATGTTGAGTTATTGCATTGCACTAACCAAATGCATTTCTAGCTTCCATCAACAGGTGAAGGAAGCCCAGGTCGACCCCGCTGAAGGAAAGTGACATACTTTCGAGCCAGGAGATAACGTCTACATAAAAATCTTCAAGCGAAAGAATGGCCTTCAACCCAGATTTGAGGGACCCTTCCAAGTACTCCTGACCACAAACACCGCTGTAAAAGTAAAGGAGCGACCAACATGGATACACGCGTCCCATTGTAAGAAGGCATCAGTTGAAGACGATACACTGCCAAGATGAACTGGATTTGGACTCTAATAAGACTGTTCCCTTTGTTAACGATAATTGAAACTGCCATATGGATTTACCCAGATCCCCTGAAGGGCAAACCATGCATAGAAGAATGTGTACTTTTAAACAGTGATTTCTTTTATATTATATGCTATAACAAGACTATGAAGGTTCAGCTTCAGGATCACACTATGCAGGTACCCCCGTATCAACCCCTGAGTCTTAGGATTAGGCAGAATAAGATAGTAGAAGAAGATAGTGGACAGAAGCTTGATAAGCTATGGGTTACATGCCCCGATACTGTGTCACCAAGTGAAAGAATTGCGAATGAAGGAGTTATCTGTAGTGGTAATCCAAAGGGAGGACTGGCCCTGATGGCCAGGCCAATGTTTTGTAACAATCCAGTTACACAGCCCTTTATTTCAACATTAGCCACTCAGAAAAGAAAACTTAATAGGACAGATAAGAAACAGGGAAGAAGAGGAAGAAGGCTGTTAAACAAGCATGGCTATACATGAGTTATTTGTATGCCAAAAGACAGAACCTTACTAAATGCTGGATATGCAGTCACACCCCTATACATGCAGAGGGTGGAATACCCCTACGGCCCATTCCCTTTGGAATGGAGGAGATGGTAGGGTGGTTATTACAATTTAATACTACCTGGAACAATGAGGATGCCCCTGGTACAGTGTCCCAAAATGGTTTAAACCCAGATTAATTGGAAAATGAATGGAAAGATGCAGGATACAACCTTATAAAATTTGAAGGGTGGTTTCATCCCCAATATAATAGTCAAAGGAATCCAGAGAGTCTATTAGTGACGTCAATGGGAACCGTAAATAAAACAAAAGGAGAAGTCTGTCTGGTAAACGACAATGGAGAAGGATTGATGGTTGGATGGAGTGAGTGCAAATGTAACTACACTTTGACTAAAACTACTACTAAACCACCGGGTGCAGTCGAATGGCCCTATTGGGGACGGTGGAACCTGTCCACAGTACAAAATTTGACTAGTAAAAAAATCTGGAAAGGAGAACAAGGAATAGGAATGATGCACCAGATATGGAACAAATTTGAAGCCTATAATAACACCTATTTCATCTGTGGGCATAGAGCATACCCTTGGTTACCACAAAATTGGACTGGGCCATGTTATTTGGGATATGTAGTGCCCTATATACATCATATTTCATCTTTGGATAGCCACCCTGGGACACGAGTAAAACGAGCCATTACAGAAACTGAAAGGTTCTTTGCTATAGCATTTCCCTGGTATGGAACAGGGAAGTTAGCAAGAGAATCTATAAACATGGCAGCAGTGTTGGAACAAATAGCCAATGATACTGCTGATGCTCTTAGTGATGTAAACGCAGAAATGGTGGCTTTGCGCACTGTTGCCTTACAAAACCGCATGGCTCTGGACTATTTGTTGGCAAAAGAAGGGGGCACATGTGCAATCATAAAAACCGAATGTTGCACCTATATTCCAGATAGCTCAGAGAATATCACCAACCTGGTAAACCACATAATGGAGGCTGTAGAGAAACTACGTCAACCTGAACCGTGGTCCATGTGGGATTGGATTTCAGGATGGGGAGGAGCACTAGGAAAGCAAATTTTGGAAGCCTTAATCGCAATTGTGATGATAATAATTTTAATTAGTTTATTGATTGGTTGTTTAAAATTATTGTGTACAAAAGTCCTTTCCTTATTAACGTCAACTCCTCCAGTACCAATGATGTCTGAATATGAGGATATTAAGGGTGAGACCTTTGATGTAGAGTTTCTTAAACTTAGCGAAATAGATTGTCCTTAGAAAGGACAAAAGGGGGGAATGAGGAAATCTACATGATATAAGGGGTTAATTTCAAGTGCTTGCTGGGTAAAAGTTTTCAGACTTGACACCGGTCAAGAGTCGATGTGTAACTAGAGCTATTGCACGTACTTGGATTACAGCCAAGAACAGATGTCTGCCCACCTAATGAGAATGTAGAAGTGAAACAATGGGTTTCATTTGAAGTACCCAATGACTTAATAACTTGTACATGATTAAGATTAAGGAGGACCTCCGGTTACACGATTCATATCCTGTTATATCTTAACCGTTGACTTATGTGTCCAGGATCCTTCTGTCAATATGTCATTAATACCTGATGATTAATCTAAAATGTATCCTGATAGAGGAACAAAGGAATGTCAATTAAACTTGTTTGTTACACTGTATAAATATGGAACGCTTACGCTGTATCATTGGAATAGTAGCCTCACCCCTTGAGTAGAGGTGCTGATTCCCCTTGCAAGAGAAAATAAAAGGCCTGTCCGTCTGACGAATCCAAGAGTGTATTGAGTCATTACCCAGAGCTAAGAAGTAAGGCACTTCAACAGTACTCACGCGTCTGGCCGGAGGCAATGCCAGTTTTCAGCATGCACAGCGCATGCGGGGAAAACCGGCATTTCCTGTCCTCTGAACGAAGGGGTTCAGAGGCACAGCGTGTGCGACTGCACAGGCAGCGCGTGCGCAGTGAACTTCATCGATTTCATTCATGGTTTAAGTGAGGTTAAGTCCTTACAACTTACACATGAAAAAAGCATGTGTAAAGTTGCTCCAGAGGCTGCGGAGGAAGATATATTTTATCGTGGTGCTTCTGAAAGGCAATATTTTTGTTTGGGAAAGGGAGGAAAGTTATTTTAAGAAATGATGAGGTAAGCTTTAAAGTTTAATTTTTTTTTTTTAAACGGGTTTTCAGTACTGTAGGTAGAAGGAGCAATTGTGGCTGTGTGAATTGAATTTGCTGTGTTTATTAAATGTGAAAATGACTGTTCTAAAATGAGTAATGTAACATTTCCAACATTTTTAAGAAAGAAACTTCATCAGTAATATATTCTTTTAAGTAATTACGTATGTATGTCCGTATATATTCCTTTACGTATATATATATTCCTTTACTTATGTGTATGAATGTATGTATTTAATTATGATTTTCCAATAAGTTACTTTCTCTGAAAGTCATAATTAAATACATACATTCATACACATAAGTAAAGGAATATATACATACATATACGCAAAGGAATATATACAGACATACATACATAATTACTTAAAAGAATATATTACTGATGAAAAGTTTCTTTCTTAAAAATGTTGGAGTCATTTTCACATTTAATAAACACAGCAAATTCAATTCACATAGCCACAATTGCTCCTTCTACCTACAGTACTGAAAACCCGTTTTAAAAAACAAAAATAAACTTTAAAACTTACCTCAGCATTTCTTAAAATAACTTTCCTCCCTTTCCCAAACAAAAATATTGCCTTTCAGAAGCTCCACGATAAAATATATCTTCCTCCGCAGCCTCTGGAGCAACTGTACTCATGCTTTTTTCATGTGTAAGTTGTAAGGACTTAACCTCACTGAAAGCATGAATGAAACCGGCGAATTTTACTGCGCACGCGCTGCCTGTGCAGTCGCACGCGTTCTGCCCCTGAACCCCTTCGTTCAGAGGACAGGAAATGCCGGTTTTCCCCGCATACGCTGTGCATGCTGAAAACCGGCATTTCCTCCGGCCAGATGCGTGAGTACCCCAACCGTACTCACGCGTTTGGAACGGAATTACTGGGCCAACATTTTACATGTCAATAAAATGAAAAATTTAACAATTGCACGATTTGCCCCCTCGCATCTGCGACTGAGGGTCCAAGGAGGTGCATTGCGCAAGAGGTCATCGTCGTACGTATCCTCACACTGTTCCCTTTCGGGAACTGTATGAAGTGGTGGAAGGATTTCTGGCCACGTTAATGCTCCTTCCATGACCATAACCATCTTCATACCAGCCATTAGGGTGGTTAGTCCTATGGCGTGAGGGTTTTACGGGCTCCCACAACCCATCTGAGGGGGGGGGGTGGCCACCCACACCCGCAAGTATCCCGCTGGATGTCCACCCAGAATTTATAGTTGGAGCTCCGACTCCACTTGCCGGGACTGTCTGGAGCGGGGTTCGAAACTCCACTCCTTCTGGCCCAGCGGCGGGTATGCTTACCGCTACGCAAAAGGCCCACTCCGCGCAAAAGGTGACACCCATACATTTCCTGCGCCTTTTCCCTCCCCGTGACTGGAGCCCTATGCTGCCACTTGAAAGACCAAGCTATCATCTGTCCTTTTTGCGGCGCCTTTGACATCTCATTACCAATGATGAGCAGGCGCTGCGCCTCCACCTCGTTGAGGAGATTGCTGAGGTCATCATCAGTTCAATTGTGAGTTCTTTTAATGCCGTGAATTGTGCTCATTCCAGCCATTTCACGTTGCTAATCGGAGTGGGCCTTTGGCGTAGCGGTAGGATCCCCGCCACTGGGCCAGACGGGGTAGGGTTTCGAACCCCGCTCCAGACAGTCCCGGCAAGTGGAGTCGGATCTCCGGCTCTAAATTCTGGGTTGACACCCAGTGGGATATTTGCGTCCGTGGGTGTGGGTGGCCCCCCTCCTCATATAGCTTGTGGGAGCCCGTAAAACCCTCCCGCCATAGGACTAACCACCCTAATGGCTGGTTCAAAGATGGTTACGGTCGCAGAATGAGCGTTAATCACGGCCATAAATCCTTCCACCACTTCATACAGTTCCCCAAAGGGAACAGTGTGAAGACACGTATGACGACGACGTTGCTAAATAAATAAATGGAATGAAAAAAATTCTTTCAGGGCTTTTAAAAGTCGTTAAATTGCTTTAATTCTGTTTAAAACTACTTCAGATTCTTCAAAATAATGTAAACGTTTTTAAAAGTTTATAAAAGTTACCAAAAGCTTCATAAAAATACCAAAAACCTTTTTGAAATGCTGCTCTGCATGTAAAAATGCTTTTCAGCTTGTGAGAAACATTGGGGGCGTGTCCTATTAAACTGAGACCTCAAGGGGCGTGTCTCAGTTGCACAACGCGCTACAGGCTTCACGCTGGCTGCACTCCTGGGCGGCGTGACGTCAGACGCTGCCCGGGATTCTTCTGTTTCAAAAAGGAATTCCAGGCGTCCCTGGAGGTGAACAGCAGGCGCGTCGGGTAAGTGCAGATCGGGGGCTTGCACGCGCGGCAAGCCCCCGACCCAAATTTCTGCCCCATTACTTTTTTACTGTGCTTAAGAAATAACAAACTCTAACAAACATAACATCTCTAATGCACAATGTATCTCTTCTTTTTTTTAGAGAAACACGAATAATGCAAGCAGAGTAAGCTTGGAGGGACAAGGTGACTGCCTGAACCCTCCACCAAGTACCTTGGGTATTATTCTGACCCAATGAGGTGTCTTGGTTCTTAAGCTATTCATGTTGCAAAGTCCTGGAGGTATGAAGGAGGATTGCGGACCCTTTCAGGGTATCGTCTGGAACCCGATGGAAGTGGGGTATCCCCTGTGGGTGGAGGAGATGGAGGTGGGGTATCCCCTGTGGGTGGAGGAGTTCCAGGACCCGCATCCCCATTGTAGTCATCGGGAATGGAAGGCTCATCAGCAGCATCTGGGGGCTGCTGGGTAAGTGCGTTGTGTCTGCGGTTCCTGCGAACAATCTGGCCCTGGATATCAACCAGATACGATCTTGGGGTGTTGGCCTGTCCTTGCACAATGCCTCTTTTGCGGGAGTCACATATCCACACATAGTCACCTGGAAGGAGTGGACACAAGGGCTTAGCTCTGTGGCGACTGTTAAAGTTGGCCTGTTGTCTTAGTTTAGATTGTTTGTCCTTGTCTGTAAAATTCTGGAGGTCGGGCCAGCCTTGGGTCAGGAGTGATGGCATAGTTGGCATGGTTGTACGAAGTTTTCTGCCTTGTAGCAACTCAGCAGGGCTGAATCCGCTAGAAAGAGATGTGGAGCGGTATGCAAGGAGTGCTCGGTATGGGTCAGGTGACTTTTTTAAAAGCTGTTTGGCTGTCTGGACAGCGCGCTCGGCAGCCCCATTGCTTTGAGGATACAGAGGACTGGATGTGACATGGGTGAAGTCCCAGCTGTCGGCAAATGAGCGAAAGGTGTCCGAGGCAAATTGGGGGCCATTATCTGTTCGGACCAGCAGGGGGACCCCTAGGCGGGCAAAGCAGGATTTCATACATTCAACGACTGCATGTGAGGTGGTGGAGAGGAGCTTGATAACTTCAATGAGCTTAGAGAAGTAGTCAAACATTACCAGGTAAGTTGAGTTATCCAAATGAAATAGATCAGCCCCAACCTTCTGCCATGGGCCCTCAGGGGTGTCACCTGGAATCAATGGCTCTGGTGGTTGTTGTCTCATTTGGGCGCAGCTTGGGCATTGTTGTACTTTACGTTGTAGTTGACCGCTTAATCCAGGCCACCAGACAGAACACCTGGCTCGTGTTCTGCATTTTGTGATCCCTTGATAGCCATCTTGCAGTTTGTCCAGAATGTCTTTCTGCATTGATGCTGGAATGACCAACCGGCACCCTTGTAGCAGCAATCCTTGTGCAATAGTGAGGTCACCTGAAATGGCCGCGTAAGGTCTAAGAGTGTTGTCAAGTTTCGCATGATCTGGCCAGCCCTCACGGCAGTATGCGAAGACCTGACGAAATAGTTCATCCGTTTCCTGTTCTTGACGAAGTGCAGGCGTTTCTCGGTAATGGGCAGTGCAGTGAATATTGAGTGTACATAATTCTCTATGCACTGCACCTCAGGGGAATCATCCACCGGTGGCTGGTAGGGAGCCCTGGAGAGGACGTCTGTAAGATTCGCGAAATTTTCATTAAATAATCACGTAGGAAAGTAGGGTTAATAAAACAGCTTTATTGACCAAAAGAAGCTTATACAGAGAAACCTTTGATAAAAGGGCACACAAAATGGCCGCCAGACCTCGTGACCAGCTTCTGGGACCATTTGAATTTCTGTTACTGCAAGCCAGACAGGCTTGTGGATTGAGGACATTAAAAGCCCGCGAAAACCAGTTTCGGGAAGCCGAAACTCATGGAACTGAGTATACATATTGATTAGATTACAAGTACAGGACAGATTTGGGTGGCAGGATGAGACCCATCAAGCAATAGGCGGACAATTGAACGAAAGCTTTAGCCCATTACACTGTACAAAGAGAAGCCGTTTAACAGCCATCCAGGGCAATCTCCAGACCGATCAATATACAAACCAAGTTACGGTAACAAAGCAAAGACATTATCGGCCCAGGAAGGCCAGTTAAGCTATCACTGACTCCCGTTATGAAGACAAAACACCCCTGCAGAGAGTTCTGCCCGCCAAAATTATTACAAAGACAGGACTATGAATTGGCGGGAGATAAGCATGTTCCAAAAGGTATAACTGTGGATTGAGTAAAGTCCATCAGTGAGTTCTCCATCGGTACGCTTCGGGACAGACTCCATCGGAACTAAGCAGCACTTCGGTTCGGACCTTCGGAACAATTTCGGTTCGGAACGTGTTCGGTGTTCGGCCAGGCAAGGCCCGGCCACGACGGAAAGACGACGAGGGAGGCCCGGGTACTTTTGTCGGGAGATCATCGACGACCCAGGCCGGACAAGAAGACGCTCAGGGCCCGGTACTCCAGTTCTTCAACATCACATCGGCGAGCGCTCATCGTAGGAGAACCAAGAGGAAAACAAGCTGCGCCAGAAGCTTCCAAACCCACGTGACGACGGAAAGCCGTGTCGAAAGGCTGCAAAGCCTTTTTTCGCAATTCTTAAAGTGGTGAGCATGATCCCGAGTCCCTCAAATCGAAACTTAGTTAGGTCTAGGGGAGGGGGTTAAGGGTAATTGTAATGTGTTACCCCTTTTATGATGTGCCGTGTGTTCCCCATTTCTATAGAGTTAAGTTTATAGATGTGTGCATGCTTGTAGTTGTTTTAATCTGTGCATATGACATGTATTTTATAATGCTGCAAACTGTTCAATAAAGGCATCCATTTCGTGCTATTCGACCTGGTCTATTGAGTTTTTCTGCACTACAGCTCCCTGCACCTAAGTCCAAGGTCTAGAACCGTAGGGGCGAGTGGGTCGAACCACTCACGGGTAATTATTGCAAGAAGCCTGGCAGGAGACCAGAGCAAGCAAGAGAAACCCCCTACAGTCGGCAGTTGCTAGGCTCTTCCCTGGCACATGTGATATAGTGAAGTGAAAGTGCATGAGTCGCATCCGAAAGCGCTGAATGCGGGGGGACAACTCGTCCAGGTTTTTAGATCACAATAGTGTAAGGAGGGGCTTGTGATCTGTTTCAACCTGGAATGTCATGATATTAGGAAGTCTCTATAGCGCTCACACGCCCATGTAATGGCCAGGGCCTCTTTTTCAATCTGCGCATAGCGCTGCTCTGTTTTTGAAAGGGCTTGTGAAGCATAGGCTACAGGGTGCCAGTCAGTGTCAGGTCTCTTTTGTAAAAGGACTGCACCCAAGCCAAACGATGAGGCATCAGCTGACACTGAGTGCATTGGGGTCATACAGTGCAAGGCCTGGCAGGGTGGTTAGCTCCGTCTTTATCTCAGTGAAAGCTTGGGACTGCTGGGGTTCCCAATACCATGAGGTCTGCCTGTTGAGGAGATCCCGGAGTGGCTTGGTTTTATTGGCTAGATGGGGTATGTATTTGCCCAAGTGATTGACCAGGCCCATGAAGCGGCGTATTTCAGATACATTCCTTGGCGCAGCCATGTGTGCAAGGGCCTTGACTTTGTCAGGATCTGCTCTGACACCAGTCCCATCGATGACCTGGCCGAGAAATTTCACCTGCGTTTTGGCGAATTCACATTTGGAGTTAAGAGTAAGTCCAGCTTGCTGTAGTTTACTGAGAATTGCAAAAAGTCGCTGATCGTGCTGTTCTTGGGTTGCGCCAAACACCAACACATCATCCATTTGGCATAAGGCACCATCAAGTCCCTCAAGGAGGCGGGACATGCGGCGCTGGAAATGCTCAGGGGCGGAGGATATTCCAAAGGGCAGTCTGTGGAAACAGTAACGTCCGAATGGCGTGATGAACGTGGTGAGACGTTTTGACTCCTCTGACAAGAGTATTTGCCAGAAACCAGATTGAGCGTCAAGCTTTGTAAAAACCTTTGCATCTTTCAGCTGCCCCAGAGTGTGCTGTACGCAGGGTAAGAGATGCAGCTCTCTACAGACACTTTCATTGAGTTTTGTTAGGTCTACGCAGATTCTGATTTTTTCGTTGGGTTTTGGGACTACAACCATTCCGGAGCACCAGGCTGTGGGTTCCTCAACTCTTGCAATTATCCTCAGTTGCTCCATGTGGGTGAGTTCCTCCTTAACTTTGGACATAAGGGGGAGCGAGACACGTCAGGGTGTAGAGAGAGCAAATGGTTTAGCATCCGGCTTGAGGCGAATGTGATACTCCTCTTGTAGTCGCCCAATGCCTTGAAACAGTCTGGGGAACCGCTGTCTGACCTCCCATTCGAGGTCCGTAGATACTGTCTCTGCTACTTGTGGGTCCAACCTGGACACCAGACGCAGGGAAATGATGGCGGGGCGACCGAGGAGCGCTGTTCATAGACCGCGTACCACATACACGTCCTGTTTTGTAGACCGTGGACCACGGGTCAGGGTAGCTGAAAATTTTCCTCTGACATTCAACGGGACTTGACCAGGCCCCTGAAGAATCTTAGTGGTGCTCTGAAGAGCCTCTTGACCTAGGTTGTTGTAGAGGCACTCCGGGATGACAGTGACATCAGCCCCTGTATCGATTTTGAATTCAGTCATGTGACCACACAGGCTTAGGGTGATGGTCCACGGCTGGCCCTGCCCATCTCCAATTGACCCCAGGAACGCCATCTCATTGTCGTCGTCCTCTGATATTTCAGCAACCGCAGGTGTGGATCGGCAAACTGCAGCAAAATGTCCCCTTTTCTGGCAATTCCTGCAGCTAACATCTTTGGCTGGACAGATTTGTCTATTGTGTGTACTCCGGCCACACCATCTGCAACTCCGCTTTTGTGGTTGGAAATGTGTTCCAGTTTGAGTTCCAGTGCGAGGCCTCTGTACATATTCATGTGAGTCAGTTTGTCTTGATTTGGTAGAAAAATGTTTTTGGGGGACTGATTGTGTAAGATTTGCAAAATTTGAACATTGTCCTATAAGGGTCTATTGGCAGAAAAGGCCTTAATTTTAAAGACTGTTTTAAAAGAAGCCCAGAAAAAGGGATACACAAAATGGCCGCCAGACCCCATGACCAGCTTTATGGGACAATTTGAAATGGTTCATGCAGTCCCCAGACAGCCTTTGTGGATTCAGCCCACAGTAAGTTCTGGAAGGCAGTTTCGGAGAAAACGGAACCAGACAGAGCCCCATACATATAGATTGGATGCAGATCCGATCAGATCGGCCTGTAGACAAAGGCCATCTAAATGTTTACCCAGACAAAGGGGAACAGATTCAAGTTCGAAGAAGGACATTAAAAACAATACAGGGTCATTCCAGACCAGAGATGGCAGTTACCAGCCATCCCGAAGATACTTTAAAAACAAAGACTACCCCGCTGTGCTACAAGCCCACCAAAAGTTAAACAAAAGACTAACCTTGATCTGGCGGGAGATAAGGGCCTCTTTGAGAAGTATATTTGGGGTCCCGGAGTAGCTATCGGTACGCTTTGAGCTTCAGCGCCTTTAGCCTTATGCTTACGCTTCTTAGCCTTGGGAAGGCTTGACATCGGAGAAGGTGGTTCGAAGAAGAAGAAGACAAGACCCGGGGTAGTCATCGGGAGATCATCAACAAAGACCCCGGGCCGTTGGCGAGAAGAAGAGGAGACAAAATGCCCTACCGATCGGGTAGCCAGCGTTGAGCGCAGGAGCACGGAAAAATCAAGGCTGTGACCACCATCGTCGTCTGCAGGAGCACCGAGAAGACAGCCTGTGGGCGAAATTATGGACGGCGAGTCCTGCTGACTTAAGGTGGCCGAGACGCCATCAGCCTGGGCAGCCCGCTGCGCCTACAGCCCACTGACCACGTGGAGACAGGACGCCTGAGAGGACCAAAACGCAAACTTCAAAACCTCTATGTTTCTAACTGGGATTGCATGTTTCTGGCCCCTCATAATCTAATCTAGCTAGGCTTAGTGGGGTGGGCATTTTGGGTATAATTTAACAATGAGTTGTTGTCCCTCGATGTTCCATGTGTTTCCCCATTTCAGGATGAGCCTTGTAAAGCATAATATGCCTGTAGATATGTTGGTTAGTACTGCATTATGATTTGTTTTTCCCTCCCATGTACCTTATTGGCTTATATTCAATTTTTCCTTTATGCAATAAAATTTCATTTTGTTTTCATTAAACCTGGTCCATAGAGTATTCTCTGCATTGTAGTTCCTGCCTCAAAGTCCAGTGTATAGAACCTAAGGGTGAGTGGGTCGAGCCACTCGGTGAATTACTGTGCAAGAGAGCAAGGCCTCTAGAGCGAGAGAAAAACCTCGGCGATCGAAAACCCCTTACAGAAAATGGTGACCGCGGCAGGACATTGGCAGCAGGATTGCAATGTATTAGACCCAGGTTTAAATGGACGAAATGTTATGGATGAGAGGATAGCGGATTATGTTTTTGTAATGTATGTACCTTTAAGGGGAGAACTACTTTTTACAGCTCCTGTATACTGTAGTATCGGCAGTGACCACACCTGTATATAAACCCTGAGTAGTGATCTGTAAACTTAGTTCTAGAGTAACCCTCATTCAGTAAACACCTGTTGAATCGTTCCCTGCAGTCTGTTGTCTGATTATTGAAGGACACAACATTAAGATACACGGATCTAACAGTGGCGACGAGCAAGTTCGAAACAACCTGCAACTCTGCATCACCTCCCAGGGATTCACTCCTGGAGAGCAGTGGAAGAAGGTCGAGTCCAGAAGCATGGGCGGCGACCACGGGCAACCGCCCAGTCATCCAGTGGAGATTTGAGCATCACAGGGGAGGCTGTCGAGAGCCAGGCTTGGCTTTCCAGTCACGGTGGTCCAGCGAAACGGGCTGGCAACAGGTACAGCGCAGACCCTTCCCGGACAGCGACGGGCTAGAGCCCGACCAAGCGGCACAGAAAAAGGCCGAGCAGCGTCAACGGGGGAGAGAGACGAGAGAGAGCAGAGCGCAGCCGGTGTTCAAGGGCCGAGCAGCGTCAACGGGGGAGAGAGACAAGAGAGAGCAGAGCACAGCCGGTGTTCAAGGGCCGAGCAGTGTCAACGGGGGAGAGAGGCGTGCAGGAAAACGCGAGGCATTGCCATTTGCCACGAGGACCGCCCAGAGCGGCGTTGGCAGCAGCGTGGGAGACGCCATTTTAAGCCACAGCGGGGAAGAAAGGAAAGCGCGGGAGACGCCATTTTAAGCCAGTCTAACCACATCCAAAAATGCCAAAGAGTGGCAGTATCACAGCATTCGACAATGAAGTCGAAGATTGGACGACATATGTCGAACGCATAGAAGTATACTGCAAGGCGAATGAAGTGTCAGATGACAAGAAAGCGCTGGTATTGTTGAATTCAATGGGTGCAAAAACGTATGGCTTACTATGAAACCTAGAAACCCCAGAGAAGCCAGTAGAAAAGGATTTTGAAAACATAGTGTCAATCCTACAGGACCACTTAAACCCCACACCGCTGCTGATAGCAGAAAGATTTAAGTTTCACAAAAGGAACCAGCATAAAGATGAAAGTAATGCTGAGTATTTAATGGAACTGCGCAAGCTATCGAAACACTGCCAGTTTGGAACGCGACTAGCAGATACTTTAAGGGACAAGTTTGTGTGTGGGCTTCAAAGTGAAGGAACCCAGAAACGGCTTCTATCAGAAAAGGATCTTACACTGGACAAGGCTTTCAGCATTGCAGTATCACATGAAGCAGCAGCACGGGGCGCTGCAGAGATACAATGGAGAGCGCAAGAATATGGCACAAATGAAATGTCATACGGAACAGTGAAGTGCTATCGCTGCGGCAGAACAACACACGACCATAAGGATTGCTGGATCAAGGACAAAGTGTGCAGACAGTGTGGAAAAGCAGGACACATAGCAAGAGTCTGCAGGTCGGGAAAGAAAACCAGCAGCAAGAAATCTCCACAGGAGAAGTACAAGAAGGTATATAAGGTGACGGAGAGTAGTTCAGACGAACAGAAGAGTGATACAGACTCTGGAAGCAAGGAGCTGGGTTGTCTGAAACTACATAATGTGATCAAAACGGAGGATCACCAAACTATCTGGATCACGCTCAAGATAGCAGGAGTCCAAGTGAAAATGGAATTGGACACAGGATCAGCCCTAACAGTCATAAACCGAAGGGACTACAAGTGGCTATTCTCACATATACCCTTGAGAGATACAAAGATTGTCTTGAAGACGTACACGGGGCAAAAAGTATAATATATATAATGGCAAGGAAACACCAAAAATGGACCTATATGTATTGCCAGATGGAGGACCACCACTACTAGGATGTGAATGGATCCGGAAGATACAGCTAGATTGGCATTCCATACAGGCACTGACTGTGGCTGACAAAAAGGATGATGACGTCACACCTGGGCGACTGTCAAAGATCCTAACTGATGCAAAAGAAGTGTTCCAGCAAGGACTCGGAACACTAAAAGTCATGACAGCGATGATTAAAATTGAAGAAAACGCAAGCCCAAAATTTTTTAAGGCTAGACCTTATGCGATCCGCCCAGCTGTCGAAGCAGAGCTGGAGAGTCTGGAACATTCAGGCATACTGTCCAAGGTAGACTGGAGCGAGTGGGCTACACCCATCGTCCCTGTGATGAAAAATTCGTTGAGCAGCATGCCTGGGGAACCAAGGAAGGTTCGCATCTGTGGGGACTTTAAGGTAACAGTGAACCCGGTCCTTCACACCGTACAATATCCAATTCCACGGATTGAAGATATTTTCGCCTCGCTATCTGGAGGGAAATGCTTCACTAAGATTGATCTGGCCCAGGCGTATCTGCAAATGGAGGTAGAAGAAGCATCAAAAAAATACCTCACAATCAACACCCATAAAGGTCTCTACCAATACAACCGGCTGGTATTCGGGGTAGCATCAGCTCCGGCTATTTGGCAGAGGGTAATGGAACAAGTCCTGCAAGGAATCCCAGGAACCCAGTGTTATTTGGACGACATCCTGGTCACGGGTGAAAATGACAGTGATCACCTTGCCAACCTGGAGCAGGTGCTCACTAGATTGCAGGAATATGGGCTCCGAGCTAACCGCCCCAAATGCGAGTTTTTTAGAAAACAGATCTCATATTCTGGCCACGTTATCGATAAAGAGGGGTTACATAAGTCCCCAGAGAAGATTGAGGCAGTAGTTGTATTGATTTCTTTGTGGGTTCAATGATGAGACATTTATGAAAGAGAATGAGTTTTAATCTAAAGTCTGTTCAACTCTTTACACAGCATTCAGGAGACACCATTATGCTAGTGATGCATCTAGAACGAAACCGAAACCAAACTCCACTGCCTTGCTTGTCTCGGTCACATGACCTCTGCTGGTCAGGCACAAGCAATCAATACCTGCAATCATGCTGCTAAGGCATCATAATCGAATAGGCAAATACCATCTCTATTTGCTGATATCATTACATCTCCTTTCCTTAAAACAAAAATATTTTACTTTTAACTAACAACATGTTTTCTTTGTATTAATCTGCATTTTAACTGTAACACTTAATGAACTTACATTATCATTATCATGATCAAGGTTTTTTAACCTTGCTTTGAGTGTTCCCATGAAATATGTCAATACACTAGAACTTGAAGAAAGAATAAGATAACATTACTTCCTTCTATAACAATAGTCCTTAAATTTGCTCAATGAGTCTCTCAGGAGGCTTCACGTGTCTTGGGGATTTTCTGATTGATTGTCCTTGAATCTGAGTTGTTGCTTCAGATGATGTGTTCTCAGCTGTGTGATCAGGTTGTTCAACAGTATCAGTCTCTTGACCTGCTGTGGCTGGTCCCATGAGAAGATCTCGACGATTTCTTCTCAGAACAGCACCCTCATCTGTCTGAATGGTGTATGATCTTGGTTGAACTTCACTCAGGACAGTTCCCTTCTGAGTCCATGTGTTTGTTTTGTCTTTGAACCTTACTTGGTCACCAGTGTGGAGCTCAGGTAGGTTTTGTGTTCCTCTGTCATAGTAGTACTTTTGCTTTTCTTTCTGTTGCTCCTTGAACTTCCTCACTTTCTCCCCCTCTTTTGTTTTCAGGAGGTTCTCCGGGATGGGTAGGTTTGACCTTAGCCGACGTCCCATCAGGAGTTGGGCTGGTGACATACCACACTCGAGCGGCGTTGTGCGGTATACAAGCATGCTTTGGTAGAAGTCAGTTCCACTGTCTTTTGCCTTGTACTTCAGTCTTTTCACTGTGTTTGCGGGCTCTCCTGGGTCAACAGCTCTGGACAACGTGTCTGCTGTATACATCAGCTTACCCGGTGTGTATGCAACATTCAGTTCATCATAGACTGTCTCTCCTTCACTTTCCACAACGAGGACTCTCTTTACCAGGTTCAGTCTCTCACAGGCTTTTAAACCTAGTATGGCTTGCACATCCTTTGGCACCACGATTAATGCTAGCGTGTGCTCTCTGTCCTTGTGTGTTACTTTGACAATGCATCTTCCTTTCACTGGTGTTTCAGTACCTGAGTATCCTGTCACTTTCACTTTTATTCCATGTATCTTTGGTCTGGGTCTAATTTTCTTAAAATCAGTCTCTGATATCACATTAACTTGTGCTCCAGTATCCAATTTAAATGGAATGTGTATGTCATTCACTTTTAGTATCAACATCCAGTCTCTTTCTTCTTTTTTGTTTTCAGACACAACATCTACATTGAACTCCTCTATGTCGCTTTCATCTACTGCATGGGCCTTGCTTTGTTGCGCTTGGTTCTGTTAAGTATGTGTATTGTATTGAACAATTAACACAAAGACTTAAACGTATAACTCAAACAGGTCTTTACTGGTTGGAGGTAGGGACTGCACGTAGGTCTTTACTTCATGCCCACAGGCGGGAACTGAGGGGAGATCAGTACCCACAGTACTATTTATACCCCTATGGCCAGGAGTGGTACTGCGTATCACTACGCCCTACAAGTAGTGCAGTCCTGTCCATAGGTTTAAAGTAGCACACATATTACATACACAACATTCCTCCCTTCTTAGCTTTACAGTCATCTCCCCATTTAACATAACGTAATAACATATATACATATATAACTTCAGGTTTACATAACAGAATAACATAGATACATAGATAACTTCATGTCAAAACAGATCACAGATTCAGTCTCTGCGGAAAACAGTTCACAGATTCAATCTCTGCGGAAAATAGTTCACAGATTCAGTCTCTGTGGTGTAGTCGGTTCACGTTGCTGGAGTGACTCATTCAATAGTCCTTCCATGGATTTAACAGCTTGAACTTCCGAACTGATTTGGCTCCGTTCGGAGGGACCACGTGTGTGATCTGGTAGGGGTGATAATGGTTCAGATGGTTATCATCTTCTGCTTCGTCTTTTCCTTTTCTGCTTCTTAGAGACTCTCTGGGCTCCCCTGTCAGCTGCCAGCTGTAGCGCCACCATCTCCCTATGTTCCTTAGACTTTAAGTGATTCATCCTGATTTCTGCACTTTGGGAGTTTTCATCACAAGCTGGGCAGACCAGGTCACTATAATATTCAGTGTCACTCAATAGGTCATGGTAATATTCGGTGTCGTCCTGATCTAGGCCAGCGAGAGGGTCTTCTATTTCACAGAATCACAGAAACAGAAACTCCACAGTGCAGATAGAGGCCATTTCGGCCCATCGAGCCTGCACCGACACATATCCCACCCGATCCCCGTAACCCCTACACAAACACATATCCCACCTCTATCCCCGTAACCCCACGTATTTAATCCCCCTAACACTAAGGGTCAATTTCCTCCATACCCAGCTGGGCGTTAGCCAGCTTTTGTTCCAAGTCCAGACATCTTTCCTGAAGAGACTTCTTCATGCGTACCTCTTCATCCAGCTTTTTCTGGGCTTTCAGCAAGTCGTTTACTAATGACCTCATTTGAGATTTTACTACTTCAACTTCTTTTGGAGATTGATTGATCGGACTATTCAATCCCTCTACCGTAGCAGCTGTTTCAGCGGTCTGTTGTTCTACGTTGACGTGAGTCAGCGTACTTTTGGCATCCAAGGGCTGCTCTGTTGCAGTCATCTCAGTCTGTGTTGCCACCTCAGCTCTTCCAATAACCTTTGAGAGCTCCGAACCCCTTTCGTTTGAATATTGAAGTTCGTGTTCAAGTTTTTCCCATTTCAGAGTCCTGTCCTTCAGCATATGCAGGAGTTGGCTGACTGTTAACTCCTCTGACATCAGACGTTTTGTGTGCTCCTGCTCCATTTGCTCCAGCAGCTGCTTCTGTTGTCTTTCCAGATGTTCCCACTCTATATCAAAGAACTCTTTCGTCGCATTCATCTCTTGCTCAAAACGGCGAATCATTTGTTCTAATTGCTGTTGCAGTTTGAAATGGAGTTGAGTTCGAGCCCGGTGTCCCTCAGAAATGTGCATGTCAGTAGACTGGACAGACTCAGAATTCTCTATCTCAGTGGAATTCTGTGCTGAAACTTTGTCTTTTGCACACGGGTTGGTTCTACCATCATCAGTTCCAGAGTCTGGGTTGATTATGTTCACCGAGTTCTCACTCGTTATTGTTTGTAGGAAATGCCAGTCGATATTCATTTTCCTAATCCACTCCCGTCCTAGTAGTGGAGGACCTCCTTCAGATAGCACATATAAGTCCATTATTTGACTTTCTTCGCCCTTGTGGACCACTGTGACCTCAATTTTCCCGATGGGGTACACTCTTTGCCCCGTGTATGTTTTCAATATGAGCTCCGTATCCTGTAGGGGAATATGTTGGAATAACCTTCCATAATCTTTCTTATTTATGACCGTCAATGCCGATCCAGTGTCCAATTCCAGTTTTACTTGGACTCCTTCTATCTGAAGAGTGACCCAAATTGTCTGGAGGTCTGCACCCTTACCCACGTTGAGTACCCTTAAGCTAGCCAGTTCAATACTGCTTAAGCCAGCCAGTTCATTACTGCTAGCGTCTGAATCGGACTCCTGTTCGGCCACCTTGTGTACTTTTGCGTATTTTCCTTGCGGTGACTTCTTGTTGCTGGTCTTCTTCTCTGACCTGCATACTCTAGCTATGTGTCCAAGCCTACCACAAGTTCTACATTCTTGGTTTTTAAACCAACACTGGTTCTGATCATGCGTTGTCTTTCCACAACGATAACATTTGCCAGAACTCACACCCAATTTGTGTGCACTGAGCTCCGGTGACCGTAGCTGCATTACTGCCGTGCCTCTCGCTGCGGCTTCGTGTGCTGCTGCCATAGTGACCGCCTTCTCAAGCGTCAGCTCATTCTCCTCGAGCAGTCGCTTTTGTGTATCCTGTTTAAATAAACCACACACAAATTTGTCTCGTAGTGCATCTGTCAGTCCCGTTCCAAACTGGCAATATTTCGCTAATTTACGCAATTCCAGCAAATATTCAGCATTGCTTTCATGCTGTAGCTGCCTTCTGTCGTAAAATTTAAATCGTTCCGCTAGCATCAGCGGCGTGGGGTTTAGATGATCTTTCAGGACAGTAACAATCTCATCGAACGTCTTATCCGCCGGTTCATCTGGTGATAACAGGTGTTTCAATTGCCCGTATGTCTTCGCACCCATTAAATTTAATAATGTTAGAGCTTTATCTTGGTCACGAATTTTATTGGCCTTACAATAATTTTTTACTCTTTCAACATATATGGCCCAATCTTCGAGGTCACTATCAAAGGTGCTAATATTCCCGTGTTTAGGCATTGTAGATTTGCAATTTCTCAGATTTTATTTTCTTTACTTGTTATCAAGATGGCGGCTTCCCGCTCTTGCCGTCGTCCTCCGCCCACAAAATGGCGGTTTTCCCGCGCTTGGTGGTCTTCACCCGTCCCCCGACGCCGTCTCCCTTCAGCCCCGAGTGCGGCCCTTATCTCCGCCGCGATCGATGGCCCGCGCTTTTCACCGCGGCTCTTGCGCCTTCAGTGTCTGCCGACGCTGCGCCTTTCAGCCCGAGTGCGGCCCTTATCAGGGATTGCGATCGATGGCCCTTATCTCCCGATCGCGATCGCCCTTGTACCTCCGACTTCCCCCAGCCCTGTCTTTGCAGCCAACGCTGCTCGGCTTACCCACCACCGAGGTTGAAAAAGAAGCTGCAGGATGTCTTCTGTCCTCCAGTTTTCAGTCGCTGATGGAGGCTTCAGGGTCCTAATGCCTGTCGCTTCCAGTGGGGTGGTGCGGTTTGAAACCTCTCTTCAACATCCTGTCTGTGGACGAAGCCGCCGTGGAATAACTGCCGCAGGGTAAGAATCTGACTCGTCGCCAGAGTTAAGTATGTGTATTGTATTGAACAATTAACACAAAGACTTAAACGTATAACTCAAACAGGTCTTTACTGGTTGGAGGTAGGGACTACACGTAGGTCTTTACTTCATGCCCACAGGCGGGAACTGAGGGGAGATCAGTACCCACAGTACTATTTATACCCCTATGGCCAGGAGTGGTACTGCGTATCACTACGCCCTACAAGTAGTGCAGTCCTGTCCAAAGGTTTAAAGTAGCACACATATTACATACACAACAGGTTCTTACAGCAACGGGCATAATGGTTGTTCTTGTTGCAACTATTGCATGTTTTACCATATGCTGGACACTTTTTTGGTGGATGCTGTGTACCGCATCGACTACATGTCTTTCGATTGTCCCTTTCATTTTCGTTCGCTGGCCACGCCTCTTTTTTCACATTGGCGCTCTTTTTGTTAAACGGTTTGTATCCGTTCTTTCTCACTGCATCCACGTTGCAGCTTTTGTCACTGAACAGCTCCTTTGCCTGCAACTTCACAGTCTCTGTAGCCCTACACATTGCTATGGCTTTTCCCAGGTCTAGATCTTGCTCTCTTAGCAGTCTTTCCCTTAGACCATTATCCGGAATACCACACACCAGTCTGTCTTTTATCAGCGAGTCTGTCAGTCCCCCAAATTCACACGATTTGCTTCGGTTTCTCAGTTCAGTCACATACTGATCAATAGTCTCTCCCGTTTTCTGTACACATGTGAAAAATCTGTGCCTTTCAAACGTCACATTACGTTTAGGTATGCAGTAGGCCTGAAACCGTTCCATTATTTTATCTAGTTTCATTTTGTCTCCATCAGCAGCGAATGTGAAGTTATTATACACCTCCAGCGCTTCATCACCCACGACATGTAAGAACAGTGACGATTTCCTTTCATTACTTTTCTCGTCAGCTCCGATTGCTCATAAATAAAACCCCAAATGTTGTTTGTACCTCCTCCAATTTTCAGCCACATTACCTGTCAACTGAAGCGTCGCTGGTGGGAGTAAACCTTCCATTTTTCACTTCGTTAGCTATTCTCTAATGGTAAGTAACGATGTTCTCTTTTGGCTTGCTAATCTGTGGAGAGCTGATTTAACTTCAGAGTTTTTCTCTTCATCTCTTTCAGCCACTTCTGACACCATGTATTGATTTCTTTGTGGGTTCAATGATGAGACATTTATGAAAGAGAATGAGTTTTAATCTAAAGTCTGTTCAACTCTTTACACAGCATTCAGGAGACACCATTATGCTAGTGATGCATCTAGAATGAAACCGAAACCAAACTCCACTGCCTTGCTTGTCTCGGTCACATGACCTCTGCTGGTCAGGCACAAGCAATCAATACCTGCAATCATGCTGCTAAGGCATCATAATCGAACAGGCAAATACCATCTCTATTTGCTGATATCATTACAGAAGTCAAGGCTCCAGCACCGGAAAATGTGTCACAACTGAAGTCGTTCCTTGGGCTGGTAAACTACTACCATAAGTTCTTGCCAAATTTGTCTACAATACTACACCCACTGAACACCCTACTGCAAACTGGGGTGCCATGGAAGTGGAGTGACGAATGTAGATGAGCTTTCCAGAAGAGCAAAACACTAATCACATTGAAAGAGGTATTGGCCCATTACAACCCGGCATTACCTATTCGGTTGGCATGTGATGCGTCACCCTACGGCATTGGAGCGGTGCTGTCGCACAAATTCTCGGACGGCTCAGAGAGGCCAATAGCCTTTGCGTCACGATCACTAACCTCAGCCGAGCGTAACTACGCCCAGATTGACAGGGAGGCCCTCAGCCTATTGTGGGGAGTGAAAAAGTTCAATCACTATCTGCACGGGCAGAAGTTCACCTTGCTGACTGACCACCAACCACTTGTCTCCATCTTTAATCCAAAGAAGGATGTTCCGGTGATGACTGCGCAATGGCTACAAAGATGGTCCCTTTTTCTAGGGGCGCACCAATATGAAATTGAGTATAAGGGCACGAAACAGCATGGAAACGCTGATGGGCTATCACGCCTGCCACTGCCTACTGCGGAGGAAGCACCAGCAGTGGATCCTGTCGAAATGTTTCATTCGACTATAATTGAATGCTTGCCAGTAACTAACGCTGGTATAGAGAAGGAGACCCGAAATGACCCAACACTGTCTCGGGTATATGACTTGACGGTGAAGGGATGGCCAGCACATGGCGACTCACTGTTGCCAGCATTCACATCCAGAAGAGAACAGCTGTCAGTATGCCAGGGGACCTTGATGTGTGGATCCCGAGTGGTAATTCCACCCAAGTTAAGGGAGAGAGTGCTCAATGAGCTTCACGAAGGTCATCTGGGAGGGGTGAAAATGAAAAGCCTTGCTAGGGCTTATGTGTGGTGGCCGCGGATCGATCAGCAAATCGAGGACCTGACAAAGAGCTGCTCAGGATGCCAGAAGGTCCAAAATGCACCACCACATGCCCCTCTACACCCATGGGAGTGGCCCTCATCTCCATGGCAACAGGTGCATATTGATTTTGCTGGTCCATTCATGGACTCAATGTTTTTAATAGCCGTGGATGCGCACTCGAAATGGCCTGAGGTGATTACAATGTCCTTCACCACCACGGAGAAAACTATTGCAGTCCTACGGACCATATTTGCCAGGAACGGCTTGCCAGAGCAGATTTGCTCTGATAACGGACCACAGTTTGTGTCCGAAGAGTTTCGAAGATTTATGAAAAGGAATGGGGTAAGGCATTACACATCCGCCCCGCATCATCCAGCCACAAATGGATTGGCTGAGAGGTTGGTACAAACCTTTAAGAAGGCAATAAAGGCTATGTACAATGACAACATTCCGCTGCAGCACAAGGTGGACAATTTTCTGTTCGCCTACCGTAATGCGACACATGCAGTCACCAACCAGGCCCCAGCCATGATGTTTTTTAACCGAAGGTTAAGATCTTGCCTGGATTTGCTCAGACCAAACGTACGAAGAGATGCTGAGAGTAAGCAATTCCAGCACATCCATGAGAAGCCAACAAGGAGCTTCAATGTAGCGCAACAAGTCTTGGCCCGCGACTACCGAACAGAAAAATGGCAGCCAGGAACGATATGCACACGGCAGGGCCCACTAATGTACACAGTGGACGTTGGGGAGAGCATCGTGAGATGCCATGCTGACCAGATCCTAGAGTCACAGGAACAAGTCAACCCCATGCCTCGCCCATACGTACCTGGTGATGAACCCGACGTACAGGTAGCATCTACCCCAGAAACAGTAGCATCGGAAGCTGATGAACCAACCGACGACAGGGGGCCAGAATCACCTCCGCACCAAGAGCAAGACACTCGGGAAAGGCGCTATCCAGAAAGGATCAGGAAGCCTCCCCAAAGACTGAACTTATAAATAGACTATTTTCAGCTAATGTTGCATGTTAAAAGTGTTAATTGTAATTAGTTTGATATTTAATTGTTAATTGAGTGTTATGGTACTGTTAATCTAAAAGGGGAGGAATTGTAATGTATGTACCTTTAAGGGGAGAACTACTTTTTACAGCTCCTGTATACTGTAGTACCAGCAGTGACCACACCTGTATATAAACCCTGAGTAGTGATCTGTACGGTTAGTTCTAGAGTAACCCTCATTCAGTAAACACCTGTTGAATCGTTCCCTGCAGTCTGTTGTCTGATTATTGAAGGACACAACATTAAGATACACAGATCTTACAGTTTTTGGCAAGGCAAATCTCACTAAACAGTGGATTTCCGATCTTTTACGGGATGGGCGTCCGGTAGACGCAGCCATCAGGTGGACAGAGAGTAAAGAACATAAAAAGTCAGTAGAGAAGGCAGTGTGGCTGATGTGCTACAAAAGACAAGTCCAGATTTTGGACAGAGTCTTTGCAGCGCAGGCAGCCAGGATCAAAACCCAGGATTCAGAAATAGAGGAAAAGGCCATGGGTGGGGAAAAGCTGATCGCAGCGCTTCATGCGCTGAATCTGGAACGCCAAACTGTAGCCAGCCAACATCAGGCTAAAATAGAGTACCTGGAATGTCAGGTTACTGAAGCAAAGTCGCATGAAGCGAGGGTACGGGAGAAAAACGCCCGCCTCGCACAACAGCTAAGAGCGCAGGAGGAAAGATTAGTAGCGGTCAAGGCAGCTTACAAGCTAGCCATTGAGAACGGGTTTGAGATCGCAGACCATGGCCCCTGCCAGAAGGCGTTAGAAGGCCTGAGAATGGCCCTAACAAAGGCAGAAGGCATGGTATGCCTCGTAAACCCAAAAGCAAGTCAACTAGACTTCTTAAAGGAATCCAAAAGACCGATTCCAAGCAAAGTAGTTGTGGCACCAGCCACCAAACCCTCAGCACCGCCAAGCTATAGTGAGGTTTGGCCCGAAGAGTGGGTGGTGGAAGAAAAGGAAGCCGAGGTGGAACAGGAGGAGGAACAACCCCTGGTAGTACAGCCGGAGACGGCACCAATGTGTCCTACTCGGCACCAGAGGTATGATCCCACCGACGCAAATGGCGCGGACGGAACCCTCCTGAACCAGATCGTGCTGCCCCACGGTGCCCAACAACTCAGAGCGATGGTGAGGCACCTCTCAAAACTCACCGAGAACAGAGATCCCTCAATCCATTTCAGGGAGATAGAGGAGACAGCCGCCATCAATGATTGTGATGATCCTGAACAGGCGAAGATGTTGCTGTTCTCCCTGGATAGCACAATCCTTCAGTGCCTCTCAGACGGGAGTAAGAGGGGACGGAAAGGGTATGTGGAACTCAGGGATGAGGTCTTGGAGGTTATGGGAGTGGACGACGGAAATCCGTTCCTCCGGGTGGAAGGGACTGTGCAGCTAACTGGAGAACCCCCACGGGTTTTCGCAGAAAGGCTGTGGCCAGTGTATCGGCGCAGCTGTCCGGGCATGCCTGAACGGGTCGCAATGAACGGTGCTCAGCGAGTTCATTGGCTCCGCTGCCTGGTTGCCAACAGCTTACCGCAGATACAGGCCCAAGCCAAATCTTGGTTTGACCCCCAAGGTCCCGGTACCACAGAGGAGACAGTGCTCCGACAGCTCACCATTGCAAACAAGAATTGCAGAAATCAGGAGGCACCTCCCTCTAAGGGAAAAGTGCATGAGGCAAGACCCGCAGCCCCAAGTAAAAAGGAGTGGCATCAGGAGGGGAATCGCCCTCCCCAGGCCAAGCTCAATTGCTACAGGTGTGGGAAGGATGGACATTGGCGCAAGGACTGTAAAAACCCGTGGAAGGATAATAAAGCTTTGTCAACTGTGAGGTCTAGATCCATCTGTAATTTTTCACAGAGTTTAAGATCCATTAGTCCAACAACCAATCTGTCATGAATTAGTTCGTCCCGCATAGCTCCATATTCACAGTGTTCTATGAGCTCATATAGCGCTTTGATGAAGCTATCACCCGATTCCCCTCTCTCCTGCACGCGCCTATGGAATCTTGCGCATTCGAATATCAAATTCCTCCGTGGGATGAAATGATTAGACAACTCCGTTTTAACTGTGTCATAGCTTTTCAGTTGATCAGCCGTAATATTCCTGCTCCCATGGAATATAATAGCGTGTTGACCTGTTTTTCCTGTGACTGTTTATCAAGGCCTGAAGCCTGTCTGAAGCGTTCAAATCTGCTGAGCCACAACGGCCACACTTCCGGCCATGTAAAATCAAATTCGGAGGGGGGAGAAATCTGAAAGAATGCAGGACTTTGAGTGGCCATGATAGTAAGCAATGTGGGGTAAGTACACTTTTTTTTCTCAATCTCTCTTGTTTATCTCCGTCCTGGCTTAACTAGCTACTATGCTACGCCCGTATCATAAACTTTCACTCACCGGGAGCTGACTGGTTTCACCGGGAAAGTTAGTTCCATTGACGCGGACAGTCTTTAACATGGGTATTTCGGGTACTTGCCACTTCTGTCACCATGTAATGTACTCAACACACGGACACTGTAGTGTATGTACCTTTAAGGGGAGAACTACTTTTTACAGCTCCTGTATACTGTAGTACCGGCAGTGACCACACCTGTATATTAACCCTGAGTAGGGATCGATACAGTTAGTTTTAGAGTAACCCTCATCCAGTAAACACCTGTTGATTGTTCCCTGTAGTCTCTTGTCTAATTATTGAAGGACGCACCACATCAAGATACACGGATCTAACATTGGCGACGAGAGGATTCAAACCTACCTGCAACTCTGCATCGCCTCCCAGGGATTCGCTCCTGGAGAACAGTGAAAGAAGAAGGCCGAGTCCAGAAGCATGGGCGTCGACCATCCAGCGGAGATTTGAGCATCGCAGGGGAGGCTGTTGAGAGCTGGGCTTGGTTCTCCAGTTACGGTGGTCCAGCGAAATGGGCTGGCAACAGGTACGGTGCAGACCCTCCCCGGACAGCGGCAGCTAGAGCTGACCGACGGCACAGAAAGAGGCCGAGCAGCGTCGACGGGAGAAGAGAGAGGACCGAGCGGCGTCAACGAGAGAGAGCAGAGCGCAGCCGGTGTTCAAGGGCTGAGCAGCGTCAACGAGAGAGTGAGGCGCGCAGGAAAACGCGCAGAGCACAGCCGGTGTTCAAGGGCCGAGCAGCCGCAGCGGAGAAGAAGACAGAGCGCGGGAGACGCCATTTTGAGCCGCAGAGGAGAAGAAGGGAGAGCGTGGGAGACGCCATTTTGAGCCGCAGTGGAGAAGAAGGGAGCGCGCGGGAGAAGCCATTTTGAGCCGCAGCGGAGAAGAAGGGAGAGCGCGGGAGACGCCATTTTGAGCTGCAGCGGGGAAGAAAGGAAAGCACGGGAGACGCCATTTTAAGCCAGTCTAACCACACCCAAAAATGCCGAAGAGTGGCAGTATCACAGCGTTCGACAATGAAGTCAAAGATTGGACGACATATGTCGAACGCATAGAAGTATACTGCAAGGCGAATGAAGTGCCAGATGACAAGAAAGCACTGGTATTGTTGAATTCAATGGGTGCAAAAACGTATGGCTTACTACAAAACCTAGTAACCCCAGAGAAGCCAGTAGAAAAGGATTTTGAAAACATAGTGTCAATCCTACAGGACCACTTAAACCCCACACCGCTGCTGATAGCGGATAGATTTAAGTTTCACAAAAGGAACCAGCATAAAGATGAAAGTGATGCTGAGTTTTTAACGGAACTGCGCAAGGTATCGAAACACTGCCAGTTTGGAACGGGACTAGCAGATACATTAAGGGACAAGTTTGTGTGTGGGCTTCAAAGTGAAGGAACCCAGAAACGGCTTCGATCAGAAAAGGATCTTACGTTGGACAAGGCTTTCAACATGGCAGTATCACACGAAGCAGCAGCACGGGGCGCAGCAGAGATACAACGGAGACCGCAAGAATATGGCACAAATGAAATGTCATACGGAACAGTGAAGTGCTATCGCTGCGGCAGAACAACACACGACCATAAGGATTGCTGGTTCAAGGACCAAGTGTGCAGACAGTGTGGAAAAGTAGGACACATAGCAAGAGTCTGCAGGTCGGAAAAAAAAACCAGCAGCAAGAAATCTCCACAGGAGAAGTACAAGAAGGTACATAAGGTGACGGAGAGTAGTTCAGACGAACAGAAAAGTGATACAGAATCTGTTGTATCCGTGTGTTAATAGAGACAGTGAAGGCAGGAGTTAGTTTCACAGGTGTTTACTGAACAAAGTCTGGAGGTGAACTAACTGATACAACACAATATACAGGCTTATATAGCCCGAGTGGCCATTACCGGCATTACAGTACACAGGGGGCTCTTAAAGGCACATACACTACAATTCCTCCCCTTTTAGCCAACCAGTACATAATATTTTAAGTAATCATTAATTACATGTTACAAGAACAATAATCTGCACATTGCTGCAGTTAATCAATTATAAGTCAGTCTCTCTGGAGGCTTCCTGACTCGGTCCGGATAACGCCTCGGTAGTGTAGTAGTTTCTGGTGGTGTAGTAGGTTCTTTTGGCAAGGCTGATTCGGCTTGAATGCCAGTGTCGGGTTCATCTGGTTCCAGTATCACCGGATCGGAGGTAGATACTATGGGTATCTCTACTGGATCATTAGGCGTATAGAGTTTTGGTGTAGGTTGTCACTTTTCGGATGACTCTATGATCTGGTCAGCATGGCGCCTTATTATGCTTTCTCCAATGTCCACGGTATACATCAGCGGTCCTAGTCATGTGCAAATAGTTCCAGGCTGTCATTTCTCGGTACGGTAGTCCCAGGCCAAAACTTGTTGACCTATCTGGAAGGTTCTAGTTGGCCTTTCATTCATGCCTTGAAATTGCCGGTTCTCCACGTCCCTTCTGATGTTTGGCTTGATCAAATCCAGCCGGCATCTTAGGCTTCTATTGAAGAACATCATGGCGGGAGTTTGGTTTGTAACCATATGTGTTGCATTCCTGTATGCAAACAAGAAGTTATCCACCTTATGCTGAAGTTTTATGTCTTCATTACCCATGGCATTTATGGCCTTCTTGAAGGTCTGGACAAACCTTTCAGCCAATCCATTGGTGGCGGGATGGTATGGGGCGGACGTGTAGTGCTTAACCCCATTGTTTTTTAAGAACTTCCTGAATTCTTCGGACACAAATTGCGGTCCATTATCAGAACAGATCTGTTCAGGCAGCCCATTCCTGGCAAATATGGTCCTTAATACTGTGATGGTTTTTTCCGTGGTGGTGGAGGACATCTTTATTACCTCCGGCCACTTGGAGTGTGCATCAACTGCGATTAAGAACATTGAGTCCATAAATGGACCAGCAAAGTCGATGCGTACCCTTTGCCATGGAAATGAGGGCCACTCCCATGGATGTAGAGGGGCTTGTGGTGGAGCGTTTTGGACCTTCTGGCATCCTAGGCAGCTCTTGGTCATTTCTTCGATGTCTCCATCGATACCTGGCCACCATACAAACGCCCTGGCTAGATTCTTCATTTTCACTCCACCCAGATGCCCCTCGTGAAGCTCCTTTAGCACTTTATCCTGGAGTTTGGGTGGAATCACCACTCTGGATCCACACATCAAGGTTCCTCGGCACACTGACAGCTGTTCTCTTCTTTGCGAGAATGCTGGCAACAGTGGTTCGCCATGTGCTGGCCATCCCTTCACTGTTAAATCGTAGACCCGTGAGAGAGTAGGGTCATTTCTTGTCTCCCTTTCAATGGCAGAATTTGTCACCGGTAGACATTCCACTAAGGGTCTACTGTAGGTGCCTCTTCTATCGTTGGCAACGGTAGGCGTGATAAACTGTCAGCATTCCCATGCTGTTTTGACCCTTTGTATTCAATGTTGTATTGGTGTGCCCCTAGAAAAAGGGACCACCTCTATAGTCTTTGTGCCGTCATAATGGGGACACCTTTTTTAGGGTTGAATATGGAGATGAGGGGTTGATGGTCAGTCATCAAGGCCAATTTTTGTCCGTGTAGGTAATGGTTGAATTTCTTCACTCCCCATACCAGGCTGAGTGATTCCCTGTCTATCTGGGCATAGTTACGCTCAGCTGAGTTCAATGAGTGTGACGCAAAAGCTATCGGCCGTTCCGAGCCATCAGGGAATCTATGGGACAATACCGCTCCTATGCCGTAAGGGGATGCATCGCACGCCAGTCTGATTGGTAGTGATGGGTTGTAATGAGCCAAAATTTTCTCGGATGTGATTAAGTCTTTACATTTATGGAAGGCACGTTTACAGTCTTCGTTCCATTTCCAAATCATTCCTGTCTGTAGAAGATCATTAAGAGGGTGTAGAATAGTTGATAAGTTCGGTAAAAATTTATGATAGTAATTTATTAATCCCAGGAATGACCTTAATTGTGAAACATTTTCAGGTGCTGGGGCTTTTATAACTGCTTCAATTTTTTCAGGTGACTTATGCAACCCTTCCTTATTAATTATGTGGCCACAATATGATATCTGATTTTGGAAAAATTCGCACTTGGGGCGATTTGCTCGTAGGCCCCGTTCTTTCAGCTTAGTGAGCACCTGCTCCAAATTGGCAAGGTGCTCGTTGTCATTTTCTCCTGTTATAAGGATGTCGTCTAGGTAGCATTGAGTCCCCGGAATCCCTTGCAGGACTTGCTCCATAGCTCTTTGCCAGATAGCTGGAGCTGATGCTATTCCAAAAACCAGTCGATTGTACTGGTACAGGCCTTTGTGTGTGTTTATTGTGAGATACTTTTTAGAGGTCTCCTCAACCTCCATCTGTAGATATGCCTGTGCCAAGTCAATTTTTGTGAAACGTTTCCCTCCGGATAGTGAGGCGAAAATATCTTCTATCCTCGGAAGAGGATACTGTACCGTGTGAAGGAACGGGTTTACAGTCACCTTAAAGTCCCCACAGATGCGAATCTTTTTCTGTTCCTCAGAGTTATTTTTCAATGTTTTTTTCATGACTGGAACGATGGGTGTTGCCCATTCGCTCCAATCTATTTTGGATAATACGCCTGCCTTTTCCAAATTCTTCAGCTCTGCCTCGACTGCCGGACGTACTGCGTATGGCACCGGTCTTGCCTTAAAAAATTTTGGAATTGCTGTATCTTCCACTTTTATTGAGGCGGTGATGCCTTTCAAGGTTCCTAGTTTCTCTTGAAACACTTCTTTGGCGTTGGCCAAGATGTTTTTTAATCGTTCAGGTATGATGTCATCATTGTTTTTTTCCTTATTGGTCACCGTCAGTGCCTGAATGGAGTGCCAGTCTAAACGTATCTTCCTTATCCATTCACGTCCCAACAACGGTGGACCACCATCTTGTAGAATGCATAAATACAACTTTTGTATTTCTTTGCCGTTGTATACCACAGGCACCCTTATTTTTCCTTTGGGGTAGACTTTCTGCCCCGTATATGTTTTTAAGATAATGGATGTGTCTTTTAGAGGTATATGCGAAATAGCCTCTCGTAATCTTGTCGATTTATTACGGTTAGAGCTGATCCTGTATCTAGCTCCATTTTAACTGGGGACCCTGCTATTGTGAGGGTAACCCAAATGGTTTGGTAATCCTCTTTGGCAAGTACATTATGTAATTTGAGACAGCTTAGTCTCTTGTTTCCGGAGTCGCTATCGCTATTCTGGTCTTCGGAGCTATTGTCCGTCATCATTTGTACCTTCCTGTACTTTTCTTTATTGATTTTTTGTTTTCTGTCAGTGGATTTATTTTGTCCAGATTGGCATACCCGTGCAATGTGTCCAATCTTACCACATTGCCTGCATGCTTTGCCCTTGAACCAGCAGTCCTTCTGGTTATGGGTGGATCTGCCGCAGCGATGACATCTTCCGAACTCCTGCGTCATTTTATGGGTGCCGAAGTCCTGTGTCTCTTGTTGTATCTCTGCAGCTCCTTTTGCTGCTGCTTCGTATGATACAGCCATACTGAAAGCTTTGTCCAATGTTAAATCTTTTTCAGAAAGCAGTCTTTTTTGTGTTCCTTCACTTAAGAGACCGCAAACAAATTTGTCTCGAAGATAATCCGATAGTCCTGCTCCGAATTGGCAGTACTTTGATAGCTTTCTTAATTCGGTTAGGTAATCAGCGTTACTTTCATTCTTGTGTTGATTTCTCTTGAAGAACTTGAATCGTTCCGCTATCAGCAGCGGTGTTGGGTTTCAATGCTCCTGCAGGGTATCAACAATTTCTTTAAAAGTCTTGTCCTTTGGTTTGGCTGGAGTGATTAAATTTCGTAACAGCCCGTATGTCTTCGCACCCATTAAGTTCAGAAGTACTGAAGCTTTTTTTTCATCTGTTATTCCATTTGCAGTGCAATAAACCTCTACTCTTTCCACGTATGTGGTCCAATCTTCTATTTCGCCATCAAAAGCCTCAATATTACCAGATTTAGGCATTTCAGAAAAGATATGGCGCTTCCCGCGCTTTTTTTTTCTCTCTGTAGCAACGATATGGCGCTTCCCGCGCTTTCCCGCCGCTGCTACCGATAACAACGCTGTTTTACTGTGGTTTCCGTTTATTCACTGTTGGAGACTCGTTCCCGACGGAGGTCTAAACGCTGACCTGCTTGCCGCGCCGGCCGTCTCTCGAGTGCACCCTTCCAGTCCGTTATTGCTTGCCTCTGATTTCGCTGCCTGTCTCAGCTGTAGAGCCCGCCGCTGGAGCTCCAGCCTGACGCCCAGGAAGGATTAGCGCAGTACCTGTCACCAGCTTGGCCAGCTGGTGAAACCACAGTTTCTCTTACTTCCTTGAGTCTTCTGGAAGCTGGAGGAAATCGATGTCCTTGAGGTGCTGCCAAATTGCAGGTAAGTCCGTTTCCACTTCGTCGCCACTGTAGTGTCCGTGTGTAGATAAAGACACTGAAGACAGGAGTTGGTTCATAGGTATTTACTAAGCAAGTCTGTGGGGGGGGTTTCTAAAGGATATACACAATACACAGGCTTATATAGCCCAAGTGGCAATTACCGGCATTACGCACATCTGGGGCTCTTAAAGGCACATACACCATAATTGCTCTTAAAGGCACATACACCACAAAAGGCACATACACTACAGACTCCGGAAGCAAGGAGCTGGGTTGTCTGAAACGACATAATGTGATCAAAACGGAGGATCACCAAACTATCTGGGTCACGCTCAAGATAGCCGGAGTCCAAGTGAAAATGGAATTGGACACAGGATCAGCCCTAACAGTCATAAACCGAAGGGACTACAAGCAGCTATTCTCACATATACCCTTGAGAGATACAGAGATCGTCTTGAAGACGTACACGGGGCAAAAAGTCTACCCCAAAGGAAAAATAAGGGTGAACTTATATATAACGGCAAGGAAACACCAAAAATGGACCTATATGTATTGCCAGAGGGAGGACGACCACGACTAGGACGTGAATGGATCCGGAAGATACAGCTAGATTGGCATTCCATACAAGCACTGACTGTAGATGCCAAAAAGGATGACGACTGGACGACTGTCAAAAATGCTAACTGATGCACAAGAAGTGTTCCAGGAGGGACTCGGAACACTAAAAGGCATAACAGCGACGATCAAAATAGAGGAAAATGCAAGCCCAAAGTTTTTTAAGGCCAGACTGGTGCCTTATGCGATCCGCCCAGCCGTCGAAGCAGAGCTGGAAGGTTTGGAACATTCAGGAGTACTGTCCAAAGTGGACTGGAGCAAGTGGGCTACACCCATCGTTCCTGTAATGAAGAGGTCGTTGAGTAATATGCCTGGTGAACCAAAGAAGGTTCGCATCTGTGGGGACTTTAAGGTGACAGTGAACCCAATCCTTCACACTGTACAATATCCGCTTCCGCGGATTGAAGATATTTTCGCCTCACTATCTGGAGGGAAATGCTTCACTAAGATTGATCTGGCCCAGGCGTACCTGCAAATGGAGGTAGAAGAAGCCTCGAAACAGTACCTCATGATCAACACTCATAAAGGTCTCTACCAATACAACCGGCTAGTGTTCGGGGTAGCATCAGCTCCGGCTATTTGGCAAAGGGCAATGGATCAAGTCCTGCAAGGGATTCCAGGGACCCAGTGTTCTTTGGACGACATCCTGGTCACGGGCGAAAATGACAGTGATCACCTCGCCAACCTGGAGCAGGTGCTCACTAGATTGAAGGAATATGGGCTCCGAGCTAATCGCCACAAATGCGAGTTTTTCCAGAATCAGATCTCGTATTGTGGCCACGTTATTGATAAAGAGGGGTTACATAAGTCCCCTGAAAAGATTAAGGCAGTAGTCAAGGCTCCAGCACCGGAAAATGTGTCACAACTGAAGTCGTTCCTCGGGCTGGTGAACTACTACCATAAGTTCTTGCCGAATTTGTCTACCGTACTACACCCACTGAACACCCTACTGCAAACGGGGGTACCATGGAAGTGGAATGATGAATGTAAACGAGCTTTCCAGAAGAGCAAAGAATTGATCACATCAAAAGAGGTGTTCGCTCATTTCAACCCAGCACTACCAATTCGGTTTGCGTGTGATGCATCACCCTATGGCATTGGAGCGGTGCTGTCGCACAAATTCTCGGACGGCTCAGAGAGGCCAATAGCCTTTGCGTCACGATCACTAGCCTCAGCCGAGCGTAACTACGCCCAGATTGACAGGGAGGCCCTCAGCCTGGTGTGGGGAGTGAAAAAGTTCAATCACTATCTGCACGGGCAGAAGTTCACCTTGCTGACTGACCACCAACCACTTGTCTCCATCTTTAATCCAAAGAAGGGCGTTCCGGTGATGACTGCGCAACGGCTACAAAGATGGTTCCTTTTTCTAGGGGCAAACCAATATGAAATCGAGTATAAGGGCACGAAACAGCATGGAAACGCTGATGGGCTATCACGCCTGCCACTGCCTACTGCGGAGGAAGCACCAGCAGTGGATCCTGTCGAAACATTTCATTTGACTATAATTGAACGCTTGCCAGTAACTAACGCTGATATAGAGAAGGAGACCCGAAATGACCCGACACTGTCTCGGGTATATGACTTGACGGTGAAGGGATGGCCAACACATGGCTACTCACTGTTGCCAACATTCTCATCCAGAAGAGAACAGCTGTCAGTATGCCAGGGGACCTTGATGTGTGGATCCCGAGTGGTAATTCCACCCAAGTTAAGGGAGAGAGTGCTCAATGAGCTTCACGAAGGCCATCTGGGAGGGGTGAAAATGAAAAGCCTTGCTAGGGCTTATGTGGTGGCCGGGGATCGATCAGCAAATCGAGGACCTGACAAAGAGCTGCTCAGGATGCCAGAAGGTCCAAAATGCACCACCACATGCCCCTCTACACCCATGGGAGTGGCCCTCATCTCCATGGCAACAGGTGCATATTGATTTTGCTGGTCCATTCATGGACTCAATGTTTTTAATAGCCGTGGATGCGCTCTCGAAATGGCCTGAGGTGATCAAAATGTCCTCCACCACCATGGAAAAAACTATTGCAGTCCTACGGACCATATTTGCCAGGAACGGCTTGCCAGAGCAGATTTGCTCTGATAACGGACCACAGATTGTGTCCGAGGAGTTTCGAAGATTTATTAAAAGGAATGGGGTAAAGCATTACACATCCGCCCCGTATCATCCAGCCACAAATGGATTGGCTGAGAGGTTCGTACAAACCTTTAAAAAAGCAGTAAGGGCCATGTGCGATGACGACATTCCACTGCAGCATAAGGTGGACAATTTCCTGTTAGCCTACAGAAATACGACACATGCAGTCACCAACCAGACCCCGGCCATGATGTTCTTTAACCGAAAGTTGAGATCTCGTGTGGATTTGCTCAGACCAAATGTACGAAGAGATGTTGAGAATAAGCAATTCCAGCACATCAATGAGAAGCCGACAAGGAGCTTCAATGTAGGACAACCAGTCTTGGCCCGTGACTACCGAACAGAGAAATGTCAACCAGGAACGATATGCACACGGCAGGGGCCACTAATGTACACAGTGGATGTTGGGGAGAACATTGTGAGACGCCATGTTGACCAGATCCTAGAGTCACAGGAACGAGTCAACCCCATGTCTCGCGTACCTGGTGATGAACCTGACATACAGGTAGCATCTACCCCAGAAACAGTAGCATCGGAAGCTGATGAACCAACCGACGACAGGGGGCCAGAATCGCCTCCGCACCAAGAGCAAGATACTCAGGAAAGGCGCTATCCAGAAAGGATCAGGAAGCCTCCCCAAAGACTGAATTTATAAATAGACTATTTTCAGTTAATGTTGCATGTTAAAAGTGTTAATTGTAATTAGTTGATATTTAATTGTTAAATGAATGTTATGGTACTGTTAATCTAAAAGGGGAGGAATTGTAGTGTATGTACCTTTAAGGGGAGAACTACTTTTTACAGCTCCTGTATACTGTAGTACCGGCAGTGACCACACCTGTATTTAAACCCTGAGTAGGGATCTGAACATTTAGTTTTAGAGTAACCCTCATCCAGTAAACACCTGTTCATTGTTCCCTGCAGTCTGTAGTCTAATTATTGAAGGACACACCACATCAAAATACACGGATCTAACAGACACGGGATGTATTCCTTCAGCCATTAACACGAGGCTTCTTATTCATCTCCTTTCTCTGTTTACTCTCCGTCGCCCCCTACCAGGGCGGAGGGTAACTATCACCACATTACTGTACTCTGTAAGTGTTACACTCTCTCCAGTACTGGGTATTATGGGATGTTGCTGTACACTGTAAGGGTTACACTCTCTCCAGTAATGGTTATTATGGGTTGTTACATTACACCGTAAGGATTACAATCTCTCCAGTCTGGACATTATGGGATGTTGCTGTACATTGATAGTGTTACACTCGCTCCAGTGCTAGGTATTATG
This sequence comes from Somniosus microcephalus, assembly GCF_052327205.1. Lineage (NCBI taxonomy): Eukaryota > Metazoa > Chordata > Chondrichthyes > Squaliformes > Somniosidae > Somniosus > Somniosus microcephalus. Next base: position 171,465,266 of record NC_140992.1, read on the forward strand.
GGATGTTACTGTACACCATAAGGTTTACACTCTCTCCAGTGCTAGGTATTATGGGATGTTACTGTACACCATAAGGGTTACACTCGCTCCAGTACTGGGTATTATGGGATGATAATGTACACCTTAAAGGTTACACTCTCTCTGGTACTGGGATGTTACTGTACACTATAAGGGTTACACTCTCTCCGCTACTGGGTATTATGGGATGTTACTGTACACTGTAAGGGTTATACTCTCTCCAGTACTGGGTATTATGGGATGTTGCTGTACAGTGTAAGGGTTACACTCTCTCCAGTACTGGGTATTTTGGGATGTTACTGTACACTGTAAGGGTTACACTCTCTCAAGTACTGGGTATTATGGAATGTTGCTGTATGCCATAAGGGTTACAATCTCTCCAGCCTGTGTATTATGGGATGTTGCTGTACATTGAAAGTGTTACAATCTCTTCAGTACTGGGTATTATGGGATGTTGCTGTACACTGTAAGGTTTACACTCTCTCCAGTACTGGGTATTATGGGATGTCACTTTACACCATAAGGGCTACACTCGCTCCAGTGCTAGGTATTATGGGATGTTACTGTACACCATAAGGTTTACACTCTCTCCAGTACTGGGTATTATGGGATGTTAATGTACACCTTAAGGGTTACACTCTCTCCGGTACTGGGTATTATGGGATGTTACTGTACACCGTAAGTGCTAAACTCTCTCCGCTACTGGGTATTATGGGATGTTACTGTACACTGTAAGGGTTATACTCTCTCCAGTACTTGGTATTATGGGATGTTGCTGTACACTGTAAGGGTTACACTCTCTCCAGTAGTGGGTATTTTGGGATGTTACTGTACACTGTATCGGTTACACACCCTCCAGTACTGGGTATTATGAAATGTTACTGTACAATGTAATGGTTACACTCTCTCAAGTACTGTGTATTATGGAATGTTACTGTACACTCTAAGGGTTACACTCCAGTACGTGGCTAGAGGAATGGTGCCAGGGGGAGGGATTCAAGTTCCTGGGACATTGGAACCGGGTCTGGGGGAGGTGGGACCAGTTCAAACTGGATGGTTTGCACCTGGGCAGGGCTGGAACCGATGCCCCAGGGGGAGTGTTTGCTAGTGCTGTGGGGGAGGGTTTAAACTAAAATGGCAGGGAACCTGAGCAGGGAGACAGAGGAAAGGGAAACAAGGATAAAAGCAAAAGATTGGAAGGAGAAAAACAAAAGTGGCAGTCAGAGAAATCAACAGTTTAAATCAAACATGGCCACAGTAAATAATAATTCTAATAGGTCTAAGAGCGTTAAAAAAACAAGCCTGAAGGCTTTGTGTCTTAATGCGAGGAGCATTTGTAATAAGGTGGATGAATTGGCTGTGCAAATAGAGGTAAACGAATACGATTTGGTTGGGATTACGGAACCGTGGCTCAAGGATGACCAAGACTGGGAACTCAACATCCAGGGGTATTCGATATTCAGGAATGATAGGCAAAAAGGAAAGGGAGGTGGGGTAGCATTACTGGTTAAAGAAGGGATTAACACAATTGTAATGAAGGATATTAGCTCTGATGATGTGGAATCTGTATGGGTAGAATTGAGAAATACTAAGGGGAAAAAAACATTAGTGGGCGTGGTATATAGACCTCCAAACAGTAAAGCGGAGGTTGGGTAAGGCATTAAAAGGGAAATTAAAGAAGCGTGCAATAAGGGCACAGCAGTCATCATGGGTGACTTTAATCTACATATAGATTGGGCCAATCAAATTAGTAACAATACTGTGGAGGAGGAATTCCTGGAGTGTTTACGGGATGGTTTCCTGGACCAATATGTCGAGGAACCAACTAGAGATCAGGCCATCTTTGGCTGGGTATTATGTAATGAGAAAGGATTAATTAGCAATCTTGTTGTACGGGGCCACTTGGGTCGGAGCGATCATAATATGATCGAATTCTTCATTAAGATGGAGAATGAAGTAATTGACTCAGAGACTAGGGTCCTCAATTTAAATAAAGGAAACTACGATGGTCTGAGGAGCAAGTTGGGTAGGATTGATTGGTGAATGGCACTCAAAGGGTTGATGGTGGATAGGCAATGGCAAACATTCAAAGACCGAATGGATGAGCTACAGAATTTGTTCATCACAGTTTGGCATAAAAATAAAACAAAAAAGGTGACTCAACCGTGGCTAACGAGAGAAATTAGGGATAGCATAAGACCCAAGGAGAGCACATATAAATTGGCCAGAAAAAGCAATAATCCTGAGGATTGGGAACAGTTTAGGATTCAACAAAGGAGGACAAAGGGATTAATTAAGAAAGGGAAAATAGAATATGAGAGTAAGCTTGCAGGGAACATAAAAACTGACTGTAAAAGCTTTTATAGATATGTGAAGAGAAAAAGATTGGTGAAGTCAAGCATAGGTCCCTTGCAGTCAGAATCAGGGGAATTTATAATGGGGAACAAAGAAATGGCATACCGACTAAATACATATTTTGGCTCTGTCTTCACAAAGGAGGACACAAATAACCTCCCAGAGATGCTGGGGAACATAGGGTCTGATGAAAGGGTGGAACTGAAAGAAATCAGTATTTGTAGGGAAATCGTGTTAGGAAAATTGATGGGACTGAAGGCCGATAAATCCCCAGGGCCTGATAATCTACATCCCAGGGTACTTAAGGAAGTGGCCCTACAAATAATAGGTGCATTACTGATCATCTTTCAGAACTCAATAGACTCTGGAACAGTACCCATGGATTGGAGGGTAGCTAATTTTACCCCACTATTCAAAAAAGGTGGTAGAGAAAAAACGGGGAATTATAGACCGGTAAGCCTGACATCGGTAGTGGGGAAAATGCTAGAGTCCATTATAAAAGATGTAATAGCAGAGCACTTGGAAAGCAGTGACAGGATCGGACAAAGTCAACATTGATTTACAAAAGGTAAATCATGCTTGACTAATCCACTGGAATTTTTGAGGATGTAACTGGTAAAATAGATAAGGGAGAACCAGTGGATGTGGTGTATTTGGACATAAGAACATAAGAAATAAGAACATAAGAACATAAGAAATAGGAGCAGGAGTAGGCCAATCGGCCCCTCGAGCCTGCTCCACCATTCAATAAGATCATGGCTGATCTGATCCTAACCTCAAATCTTCTATCACTCTGCATCCACCCGAACCCATGTGATCTCCCGGGAGAGGCGAAAAACCAGATAAAGACCCAATGGCCAATTTGGGAGAAAAAAATCTGGGAAATTCCTCTCCGACCCATCTAGGCGATCGAAATTCTTCCAGGAGATCACTCTGTCCCTATATTTTCTACAGTACTTACCTTCTGTAAAGGCGATCTCCACCCCAGCCAGGAACAGGAATAAAACCATCTCCTGAAATCTAACACAGAATTAGAACACAGTAGGAGCAGAACAAGGCTACACGGCCCCTGGGCCCACTCCACTACACACAGGGCCATGACCATTCCGAACCTAGACTCATGTCCAATTTCCTGCCCGCTCCCCGTAACCCTTAATTCCCTTTACTTCTAGGAAACTATCTATTTCTGTTTTAAATTTATTTAATGATGTAGCTTCCACAGCTTTCTGGGGCAGCAAATTCCACAAACCTACCACCCTCTGAGTGAAGAAGTTTCTCCTCATCTCAGTTTTGAATGAGCAGCCCCTTATTTTAAGATTATGCTCCCTAGTTCTAGTTTTACCCATCATTGGGAACATCCTCACCGCATCCACCCGATCAAGCCCCTTCACAATCTTATATGTTTCAATAAGATCGCCTCTCATTCTTCTGAACTCCAATGAGTAGAGTCCCAATCTACTCAACCTCTCCTCATATGACCACCCCCTCATGCCCGGGATTAACCGAGTGAACCTTCTTTGTACTGACTAGAGAGCAAGTATGTCTTTTCTTAAGTATGGACACCAAAACTGTATGCAGTATTCCAGGTGCGGTCTCACCAATACCTTGTACAACTGCAGCAATACCTCCCTGTTTTTATATTCCATCCCCCTAGCAATAAAAGCCAACATTCCATTGGCCTTCTTAATCACTTGCTGCACCTGCATACTAACTTTTTGAGTTTCGTGCACCAGGACCCCCAGATCCCTTTGTACTACAGTACTTTCCAGTTTCTTGCCATTAAGATAATAACTTGCTCTATGATTTTTCCTGCCAAAGTGCATAACCTCACACTTTCCAGTATTGTATTCCATCTGCCAAATCTCTGCCCACTTACTTAGCCTGTCTATGTCCCTTTGCAGGTTTTTTATGTCCTCCTCACTCACTACTTTCCGTCCCATCTTTGTATCATCTGTAAACTTTGATATGTTACACTCGGTCCCCTCCTCCAAATCGTTAATATAGATTGTAAAGAGTTGGGGACCCAGCACTGACCCCTGCGGAACACCACTAGTTACTGGTTGCCAATCTGAGAACGAACCATTTATCCCAACTCTCTGCTTTCTGTTAGAGAGCCAATCCTCCACCCACGCCAGAATATTACCCCCAATCCCGTGATTTTTTATCTTGAGCAATAATCTTTTGTGTGGCACCTTGTCAAATGCCTTTTGGAAGTCTAAATACACTACGTCCACTGGTTCCCCTTTATCCACCCTGTATGTTACTTCCTCAAAAAACTCAAGCAAATTTGTCAAACATGACTTCCCCTTCATGAAACCATGCTGAGTTTGTCCTATTAAATTATGTTTATCCAAATGTCCCGTTACTGTCTCCTTAATAATGGACTCTAACATTTTACCAACCACAGATGTTAGGCTAACAGGTCTATAGTTTCCAGCCTTCTGCCTACTACCCTTTTTAAATAAGGGTGTTACATTAGCAGTTTTCCAATCTGCCGGGACCTTTGCTGAGTCCAGTGAGTTTTGGAAAATTATTACCAATGCATCCACAATCCCTACCGCTACTTCCCTCAAGACCCTAGGATGCAAGCCATCAGGTCCAGGGGATTTATCCGCCTTGAGTCCCATTATTTTACCAAGTACCACTTCCTTAGTGATTTTAATCGTATTTAGTTCCTCCCCCCATAGAGCCCCCTGTTTGTCCAGTGTTGGGATTTTCTTAGTGTCCTCTACTGTAAAGACTGATACAAAATAATTGTTCAGTGTTTTTGCCATCTCCATGTTTCCCACCATTAATTTCCCGGTCTCATCCTCTAAGGGACCAACATTTACTTTAGCCACCCTTTTTCTTTTTACATAACTATAGAAACTTTTACTGTCTGTTTTTATATTTTTTGCTAATTTACTTTCATAATCTATCTTCCCTTTCTTAATCAATCTTTTAGTTATTTTTTGCTGTCTTTTAAAGACTTCCCAATCTTCCATCCTCCCACTAGATTTGGCTGCCTTATATGCCCTTGTTTTTAGTTGGATACTATCCTTAATTACTTTACTTAGCCACGGATGGCTATCTTTTCTTTTACACCCTTTTCTTCTCAGTGGAATATATATTTTTTGGAAGTTGTAAAATAACTCCTTAAATGTACACCACTGATCATGTACCGTCTTACCCTTTAATCTATTTTCCCAGTCCACTCTAATTAATTCCGCTCTCATACCTTCATAGTCTCCTTTATTCAAGCCCAGCACGCTTGTTTGAGATCCAACCTTCTCACCCTCTAATTGAATATGGAACTCAACCATGTTATGGTCACTCATTCCAAGGGGATCCTTTACTAGGACATTTTTAATTATTCCTGTCTCATTACACAGGACCAAATCTAAGGTTGCTTGCCCCCTGGTCGGTTCACTTACATACTGCTCAAGAAACCCACCCCTAATACATTCAATGAACTCATCCTCAAGGCTGCTCTGCCCAATTTGATTTGTCCAGTTAATATGATAATTAAAATCCCCCATAATTATAGCTGTTCCCTTATTACAAGCCTCAACTATTTCCTGATTAATACTCCGTCCAACAGAGTTGCAACTGTTCGGAGGCCTATAGACTACACCCACTAGTGTTTTTTTCCCCTTATTATTCCTTATCTCCACCCAAACTGTTTCACTATCCTGCTCCTTTGACCCAATATCATTTCTCTGTATTATAGTGATTCCTTCCTTTATTAACATAGCCACCCCACCTCCTCTCCCTTCCTGCCTGTCCTTCCTGATTGTTAAATAACCTGGTATGTTTAATTCCCAGTCATGGTCACCCTGCAGCCATGTTTCTGTAATGGCCACAAGATCATACCCATATGTCATTATTTGTGCCGTTAACTCATTCATTTTGTTATGAATGCTACGTGCATTCAGATAAAGAACTTTCAAATATGTTTTGTAACACTTAGTTCCTGTTTTTTCCCTTTTTAGTACTTTACTTTTTACTCCATACCTTCTGTCCCTTCCTGACACATTCTGTTTTTTATTCCCCCACTGCTACCTAAGTCTATGACCTTCTCTGTTGTCATTTCTATTATTTGCTCTCTAGAAACCTCCCCCCCACTAATTAGTTTAAAGCCCTCTCTACAGCCCTAGTTATATGATTCGCCAGGACTCTAGTCCCAGCACTGGCCAAGTGGAGTCTGTCCCAACAGAACAGCTCCCTCCTGTCCCAGTACTGGTGCCAGTGTCCCAAGAAGCAAAACCCATTTCTCCCACACCAGTCTTTGAGCCACGCATTTAACTCTTTAATTTTATTTATCCTAGCCAAATTCGCTCGTGGCTCAGGTAATAACCCAGAGATTATTACCCTTGAGGTTCTGTTTTTTAATTTGACCCCTAGCTGCTCATACTCCTTTAACAGAACCGTCTTCCTTGTCCTATCTACGTCATTTGTACCAACATGGACCACGACAACTGGATCCTCCCCCTCCCACTCCAAGTTCCTTTCCAGCCCAGAAGAGATGTCCTTAACCCTGGCACCGGGCAGGCAACACAGCCTTCGGGACTCCCGCTCTTGACTGCAGAGAACCCTATCTATCCCCCTAATGATACTATCCCCTACCACTACAACATTTCTTTTTACTCCCTCCACTTGAATGGCCCCCTGTACCACAGTGCTGTGGCCAGGTTGCTCATCCTCCCTGCAGTCCCCGCTCCCGCCCTCACAGGGAGTAAGAACCTCGATCCTGCTGGACAAGAACAAGGGCTGCATCTCCTTCAACACTACATCCTGGATCCCTGTACCTTCCTCACTCGTAGTCACACGTCCTGTCCCTGACCACGGACTACATCTGCAGTAATTAACTTCATAGGTGTGACCATCTCCTGAAACATAGAGTCCAGGAACTTCTCCCCCTCCCTGATGTGTCGCAGTGTCTGCAGCTCGGTCTCAAGCTCCATAACATGGAACTTGAGTTCCTCTAGCAGCAAACACTTGTCGCAGATGTAATCACCGTGAGCCTCAATGGGGTTCACCGGCTCCCACATCTCACAACAGTAACACATCACCTGCTCCATTCTATATAATTAATTAAATTTCTTATTATTAGTTATGAAGACCCTGCCCAGATATATATGATAATATCACACCACTATTCAATAGGACTTACCAACGTAAAGGTATAAAAGAGAAGAGAAGGAAGAAAACCAACCAACCAGCTGATCACCAACCTCCTCCTTGAATACTGTCTGTGGAGCAGGAGTAGGCCAATCGGCCCCTCGAGCCTGCTCCGCCATTCAATAAGATCATGGCTGATCTGATCCTAACTGCCAATCCACTGTCACAGAACCATCTCCTGAATCTAACAGAATTAGACACACGAAATAGGAGCAGGATCAGGCTACACGGCCCCTGGGCCCGCTCCGCTACCCACAGGGCCATGACCGATCCAAACCTAGACTCATGTCCAAATTCCTGCCCGCTCCCCGTAACCCTTAATTCCCTTTACTTCTAGGAAACTGTCTATTTCTGTTTTAAATTTATGTAATGATGTAGCTTCTACAGCTTTTTGGGGCAACATATTCCATGGACCTACCACCCTCTGAGTGAAGTAGTTCCTCCTCATCTCAGTTTTGAAAGAGCAGCCCCTTATTCTAAGGCTATGCCCCCTAGTTCTAGTTTCACCCATCATCGGGAACATCTTCCCTGCATCCACCCGATCCAACCCCTTCACAATCTTATATGTTTCAATAAGATCGCCTCTCATTCTTCTGAACTCCAATGAGTAGAGTCCCAATCTACTCAACCTCTCCTCATATGTCCATCCCCTCATCCCCGGGATTAACCGAGTGAACCTTCTTTGCACTGACTCGAGAGCAAGTATGTCCTTTCTTTAAGTATGGACACCAAAACTGTACGCAATATTCCAGGTGCGGTCTCACCAATACCTTGTACAACTGAAGCAATACCTCCCTATTTTTATATTCTATCCCCCTAGCAATGAAAGCCAACATTCCATTGGCCTTCTTAATCACTTGCTGCACCTGCACACTAACCTTTTGAGTTTCGTGCACCAGGGCCCCCAGATCCCTTTGTACTTCAGTACTTTCCAGTTTCTTGCCATTAAGATTATCAGTATTTGTAGGGAAATGGTGTTAGGGAAATTGACAGGATTGAAGGCCGATAAATCTGCAGCGCCAGATAATCTACATCATAGGGTACTTAAGGAAGTGATCCTAGAAATAGCAGATGCATTGCTGGTCATCTTCCAAAATTCGATAGACTCTGGAACAGTACCCATGGATTGGAGGGTAGCTAATGTTACACCACTATTCAAAAAGATGGTAGAGAGAAAACGGGGAATTATAGACTGGTAAGCCTGACATCGGTAGTGGAGAAAATGCTAGAGTCCATTATAAAAGATCTAATAGCAGAGCACTTGGAAAACAGTGACAGGATCGGACGAAGTCAACATGGATTTAGAAAAGGTAAATTGTGCTTGACTAATCTACTGGAATTTTTTGAGGATGTAACTGGTAAAATAGATAAGGGAGAACCAGTGGATGTGGTGTATTTGGACTTTCAGAAGGCTTTCGATAAGGTCCCACATAAGAGATTAGCATGCAAAATTAAGGGGAATGGCACTCAAAGGGTTGACAGTGGAGGAGAATGGCTGGCACCTTCCCGTGCAAGCGCAGGAGATGCAACACATGCCCTTTTACCTCCTCCCTTCCTACTGTCCAGGGCCCCAAACACCCTTTCCAGGTGAAACAGTGATTTACTTCTACTTCTTGTAATTTAATATACTGTATTCGCTGCTCACAATGTGGTCTCCTCTACATTGGGGAGACCAAACACAGATTGGGCGACCACTTTGCGGAACACCTCCATTCAGTCCGTAAGGGTGACCCTGAGCTTCCGGTCGCCTGTCACTTTAATTCACCGCTTCACTCCCACTCTGATCTCTCTGTCCTCGGGCTATTGCATTATTCCAATGAAGCTCAACGTAAGCTCGAGGAACAGCAGCTCATCTTTCGATTGGGCACTTTGCAGCCTGCCGGACTCAACATTGAGTTCAACAATTTCAGATAATTATCCCTGCCCCCATTTTTCATGCAGTACGATTTTTGCCATTCCCATTTGCAACATTTTATCTTTCCTGCCTCTTACAAAAGTACAGGGTATTCTTTCTATTCCTTCCTCCCCTCCTAAACCCCCTCGCCGCCACCCGTTGTCTCTGCACCTGCTTAATATCTGTTACATCTCCAGCTTTTTCCAGTTCTGATGAAGGGTCCCAGACCTGAAACGTTAACTCTGTTTCTCTCTCCACGGATGCTGCCTGGCCTGCTGAGTATTTCCAGCATTTTCTGTTGTTATTTCAGATTTCCAGCATCCGCAGTATTTAGCTATTATATTGGTATTATGGGATGTTGCCGTACGCCATAGGGTTACCATCTCTCCAGTACTGGGTATTATGGGATGTTGCTGTACACTGTAAGGGTTACACTGTCTCCACTACTGGGTAATATGGGATGTTGCTGTACACTGTAAGGTTTACACTCTCTCCAGCACTGGGTATTTTGGGATGTTACTGTACAGTGTAAGGGTTACATAGCCTCCAGTACTGGGTATTATACGATGTTGCTGTACATTGCAAGAGTTACACTCTCTCCAGTACTGGGTATTATGGGATGTTGCTGTACACTGTAAGGTTTACACTCTCTCTATTACTGGGTATTATGGGATGTCACTGTACACTGTAAGGGTTACACTCTCTCAAGTACTGTGTATTATAGAATGTTACTGTACACTCTAAGGGTTACACTCCAGTACTGGCTATTATGGGATGTTAATGTACACCGTAAAGGTTACATACTCTCAAGTACTGGTTATTATGGGATGCTGCTCTACACTGTAAGGATTACATTCTCTCCAGTACTGGGTATTATGAGATGTTGCTGTACACTGTAAGGGTTACACTCTCTCTGCTACTGGGTATTATGGGATGTTACTGTACACTGTAAGGGTTACACTCTCTCTGCTACTGGGTATTATGGGATGTTACTGTACACTGTAAGGGTTACACTCTCTCTGCTACTGGGTATTATGGGATGTTGCTGTACACTGTAACGGTTACACTCTCTCCAGTACTGTGTATTTTGGGATGTTGCCATACACTTTAAGGGTTACACACCCTCCAGTACTGGGTATTATGGGATGTTGCTGTACACTTTAAGGGTTACACTGTCTCCAGTTCTGGGTATTATGGGATGTTGCTGTACACTGTAAGGGTTACACTCTCTCCAGTACTGGGTATTATGGGAGGTTGCTGTAAAAGGTAAGGGTTACACACCCTCCAGTACTGGGTATTATGGGATGTTGCTGTACACTGTAAGGATTACACTCTCTCTGGCACTGGGTATTATGCGATGTTGCTGTACAATGTAAGGGTTACACACCCTCCAGTACTGGGTATTATGGGATGTTGCTGTACAGTGTAAGGGTTACACTCTCGCCGGTACTGGGTATTATGTGATGTTACTGTACACCACAAGGATTACACTCTCTCCAGTACTGGGTTTTATGAGATGTTAATGCACACCGTAAGGGTTACATTGTCTCCACAACTGGGTATTATGGGATGTTACTGTACACCGTCAGGGTTACACTCTGTCCGGTACTGGGTATTATGGGATGTTACTGTACACTGTAAGGATTACAGTCGCTCAAGTACTGTGTATTATGTAATGTTACTGTACATTGAAAGTGTTACAACCTCTTCAGTACTTGGTATTATGGGATGTTGCCGTACGCCATAAGGGTTACCATCTCTCCAGTACTGGGTATTATGGGATGTTGCTGTACACTGTAAGAGTTACACTCTCTGCAGTACTTGGTATTATGGGATGTTACTGTACACCATAAGGTTTACACTGTCTCCAGTACATGGTATTACGGGATGTTACTGTACACTGCAAGGGTTACACTCTCTCCAGTACTGGGTATTATGGGATGTTACTGTACACTGTAGGGGTTACAGTCTCTCCAGTACTGGGTATTATGGGATGTTGCTGTACACAGTAAGTGTTACACTCTCTCTGGTACTGGGTATTATGGGATGCTGCTCTACACTGTAAGGGTTACACTCTCTCCAGTAATGGGTATTATGTGATGTTACTGTACACTGTAGGGTGTACACTCTCTCTGGTACTGGGTATTATGGGATGCTGCTCTACGCTGTAAGTGTTACACTCTCTCCAGTACTGGGTATTATGGGATGTTACTGTACACTGTAAGGGTTACAGTCTCTCCACTACTGGGTATTATGGGATGTTACTATACACTGTAAGGATTACACTCACTCCAGTACTGGGGATTATGGGATGTTTCTGTACACTGTATGTGTTACACGCTCTCCAGTACTGGGTATTATGGGATGTTGCTGTACGCCATACGGGTTACAATCTCTCCAGTCTGGGTATTATGGGTTGTTGCTGTACATTGAAAGGGTTACAATCTCTTCAGTGCTGGGTATTATGGGATTTTGCCATATGCCATAAGGGTACTCAAAGGTAGTTATCTCAGGATTGTTACCAGTGCCACGTGCTAGTCAGAGTAGAAATAGAAGGATATTTCAGATGAATACGTGGCTGGAGGAATGGTGCAAGGGGGAGGGATTCAAATTTCTGGGACATTGGAACTGGTCGGGGGGAGGTGGGACCAGTACAAACCGGATGGTTTGCAGCTGGGCAGGAGCGGGGCCAATGTCCTAGGGGAAGTGTTTGCTAGTGCTCTGGGGGATGATTTAAACTAAAATGGCAGGGGGTTGGGAACCTGAGCAGGGAGACAGAGGCAAGGGAAACAAGGATAGAAGCAAAAGACAGGAAGCAGAAAAACAAAGGTGGCAGTCAGCGAAATCAAGGGTTTAAATCAAACATGGCCACAGTAAATAATAATTCCAAAAGGCCTAAGGGCATTAAAAAAACAAGCCTGAAGGTTTTGTGTCTTAATGCGAGGAACATTCGTAATAAGGTGGATGAATTAGCTGCGCAAATAGAGGTAAACGAATATGATGTTATTGGGATTACGGAAACATGGCTCCAGGGTGGCCAAGGCTGGGAACTCAACATCCAGGGGTATTCAATATTCAGGAAAGATAGGCAAAAAGGAAAAGGAGGTGCAGTTGCAATGCTAGTTAAAGAGGGGATTAACACAATTGTAAGGAAGGATATTAGCTCTGATGATGTGGAATCTGTATGGGTAGAACTGAGAAATACCATGGGGCAGAAAACGTTAGTGGGAGTGGTATATAGACCTCCAAACAGTAAAGCGGAGGTTGGGGATGGCATTAAAAGGGAAATTAGAGAAGCGTGCAATAAGGGCACAGCAATTATCATGGGTGACTTTAATCTACATATAGATTGGGCTAACCAAATTAGTAACCATACTGTAGAGGAGGAATTCCTGGAGTGTATACGGGATGGTTTCCTGGACCAATATGTCGAGGAACCAACTAGAGATCAGGCCATCTTAGACTGGGTATTATGTAATGAGGAAGGATTAATTAGCAATCTTGTTGTGCGAGGCCCCTTGGGTCGGTGTGATCATAATATGATAGAATTCTTCATTAAGATTGAGAGAGAAGTAGTTGAATCAGAGACTAGGGTCCTGAATTTAAATAAAGGAAACTACGATGGTATGAGGCGCGAGTTGGGTAGGATTGATTGGGGAATGTCACTCAAAGGGTTGATGGTGGATAGGCAATGGCAAACATTCAAAGATCACATTGATGAACTACAAAATTTGTTCATCCCAGTTTGGCATAAAAATAAAACAAAAAAGGTGACTCAACTGTGGCTAACAAGGGAAATTAGTGATAGCATAAATCCAAGGAGAGGGCATATAAATTGGCCAGAAAAAGCAGTTATCCTGAGGATTGGGAGCTGTTTAGGATTCAACAAAGGAGGACAAACGGATTAATTAAGAAGGAGAAAATAGAGTATGAGAGTAAGTATTCAGGGAACATAAAAACTGACTGTAAAAGCTTTTATAGATATGTGAAGTGAAAAAGATTGGTGAAGTCAAGCGTAGGTCCCTTGCAGTCAGAATCAGGGGAACTTATAATGGGGAACAAAGAAATAGCAGACCAATTAAACACATACTTTGGTTCTGTCTTCACAAAGGAGGACACAAATAACCTCCCAGAGATGTCGGGGAACATTGGTTCTAAGGAGAGGGAGGAACTGAATGAAATCAGTATTTGTAGGGAAATGGTGTTAGGGAAATTGACGGGATTGAAGGCCGATAAATCCGCAGCGCCAGATAATCTACATCATAGGGTACTTAAGGAAGTGATCCTAGAAATAGTAGATGCATTGCTGGTCATCTTCCAAAATTCGATAGACTCTGGAACAGTACCCATGGATTGGAGGGTAGCTAATGTAACCCCACTATTCAAAAAGGTGGTAGAGAGAAAACGAGGAATTATAGACTGGTAAGCCTGACATCGGTAGTGGAGAAAATGCTAGAGTCCATTATAAAAGATCTAATAGCAGAGCACTTGGAAAACAGTGATAGGATCGGACGAAGTCAACATGGATTTAGAAAAGGTAAATTGTGCTTGACTAATCTACTGGAATTTTTTGAGGATGTAACTGGTAAAATAGATAAGGGAGAACCAGTGGATGTGGTGTATTTGGACTTTCAGAAGGCTTTCGATAAGGTCCTGCATAAGAGATTAGTGTGTAAAGTTAAGGCACATGGGATTGGGGGCAAGGTATTGACTTGGATAGAGAACTGGTTGGCAGACAGAAAGCAAAGAGTTGGAACAAACGGGCCTTTTTCCGAGTGGCAGGCAGTGACTAGTGGGGTACCGCAGGGATCGGTCCTAGGACCCCAGCTATTCACAATGGCCCAGAAATTCGGGTCGGGGGCTTCCTGCGGGTGCAAGCCCCCGACCTACACTTACCTAGCGCGCCGGCAGTTGAGGCCTGGGCCTGCGTGGATTTCCTCTCTGTGGCCCAGTCCAGCTCCCGGCGCGCTGTGCTTGCGTGATCCAGCAGCATAGTTAGTGCGATGCGTCCGCTGGGATCACGTGAGCCATGGGCAACCAATTGGAGGAGGGAAAACCTCATTCATGAGATTGACAGAATGAACTGTCAAACTCATGAAAACTCCAGCCCCCAAAACAGTACTTAATCTTCAAATAATTTTTTTTTTAAATACACTTATTAAATAAACCATAAATAACATTAAATAACTATTTTAAACAATAATTAAAATTTTTGAAAAAAATAATTTTATAAATAAACGGGGCTAAAAATACACTTACCTTACTTTAAAGTATTTAAAAATAATAAACCTGTGGAAAAAATTTTCTAATTTTAATTAATTGACCACTTACCTTTTAAAATGAAGTCCTTACGCCTGGTTTTTAAATGTGTAAAATGTAGAGGCCTTCACGCACGGAAAAACCTGTAAAAAAAAAGGAAGTTCAATGCGCACGCGCAGACTCCCGCGCGCACGCTTTCGACCTCTGAACCCCTTCGTTCAGAGGATCGAAGTGCTGGTTTCCCGCGCACGCGTAGTGCATGCAAAAAACCGGCACTTCGATCGGGTCCACGCGTGAGTACCCGTGCATACTCATGCGTTGGGACCCGAATTTCTGGGCCATAATGATCTAGACAAGGGAACTATATGTAATATCTCCAAGTTTGCAGACGACACAAAGCTGGGTGGCCATGTGTGCTGTGAGGAAGATGCTGAGAAACTCCAGTATGATTTGGACAGGTTGGGTGATTGGGCAGAAGCATGGCAGATGCAATATAACGTGGATAAATGTGAGGTTATCCACTTTGGTGGCAAAAACAGGAAGGCAGATTATTATCTGAATGGCAATAGATTGGGAGAAGGGGAAGTGCAACGAGACCTGGGTGTCCTTGTGCACCAGTCGCTGAAGGTAAGCATGCAGGTGCAGCAGGCGGTTAAGAAGGCAAATGGTATGTTGGCCTTTGTAGCGAGAGGGTTTGAGTACAGGAACAAGGATGTCTTGCTGCAGTTGTACAGGGCCTTGGTGAGACCACATCTTGAGTATTGTGTGCAGTTTTGGTCACCTTATCTGAGGAAGGATGTTTTTGCCATGGAGGGAGTGCAGCGAAGATTCACCAGGCTGATACCTGGGATGGCAGGAATGACGTATGAGGAGAGATAGGGTCAATTGGGCTTGTACTCGCTGGAGTTTAGAAGAATGAGAGGGGATCTCATTAATACTTATAAAATTCTAACAGGACTAGACAGACTAGATGCAGGAAGGATGTTCCTGATGGTCAGGGAGTCCAGAACCAGGGGTCACAGCCTAAGGATAGTGGGTAAGCCATTTAGGACTGAGATTAGGAGGAATTTCTTCACCCAGAGAGTGGTGAATCTGTGGAATTCTCTACCACAGAAGGCACTAGAGGCCAATTCATTAAATATATTCAAGACAGAGTTAGATATATTTCTTAAGGCTAAAGGGATCAAGGGATATGGGGAGAAAGCAGGGACAGGGTACTGAATTTGGATGATCAGCCATGATCTCACTGAATGGTGGAGCAGGCTCGATGGGCCGAATGGCCTACTCCTGCTGCTATCTTCTATGTATCTATGGGTTACCATCTCTCCAGTACTGGGTATTATGGGATACTGCTCTACACTGTGAGGGTTACACTCTCTCCAGTACTGGGTATTATGGGATACTGCTCTACACTGTGAGGGTTACACTCTCTCCAGTACTGGGTATTTTGGCATGTTGCTGTACAATATAAGGGTTACACACCCTCCAGTACTTGGTATTATGGGATGTTGCTGTCCACTGTAACAGTTACACTCTCTCCAGTACTGGGTATTTTGGCATGTTGCTGTACAATATAAGGGTTACACACCCTCCGGTACTTGGTATTATGGGATGTTGCTGTACACTGTAAGGTTTACACTCTCCAGTACTGGGTATTATGGGATGTTGCTGTACGCCATAAGGGTTACAATCTCTCCAGTCTGGGTATTATGGGGTGTTGCCGTACACCATAAGTGTTACCATCTCTCCCGTACTGGGTATTATGGGATGTTGCTGTACACTGTAAAGGCTACACTCTCTCCAGTACTGGGTGTTATGGGATGTTGCTTTACACTGTAAGGGTTACACTCTCTCCAGTACTGCGTATTATGGGATGTTGCCATACAACATAAGGGTTACCATCTCTCCCGTACTGGGTATTATGGGATGTTGCTGTACACTGTAAGGGTTACACTATCTCCAGTACTGGGTGTTATGGGATGTTACTGTACATTGTAAGGGTTACACTCTCTCCAGTACTGGGTATTATGGGATGTTACTGTCCCCCTAAGGGTTACACTCGCTCCAGTGCTAGGTATTATGGGATGTTACTGTACACCATAAGGTTTACACTCTCTCCAGTTCTGGGTATTATGGGATGTTGCTGTACACTGTAAGGGTTACACTCTCTCCAGTACAGGGTATTATGGGTGTATTGATTTCTTTGTGGGTTCAATGACGAGACATTTATGAAAGAGAATGTCTTTTAATCTAAAGTCTGTTCAACTCTTTATACAGCATTTACAGGAGACATCATGCTAGTGATGCATCTAGAACGAAACTGAAACTAAACTAAACTGCCTTTCTTGTCTCGGTTACATGCCCTCTGCTGGTCAGGCACAAGCAATCAATACATGCAACATGCTGGTAAGGCATCATAATCAAACAGGCAAATACCATCTCTATTTGCTGATATCATTATATCTCCTTTTCTTAAAACAAAAGTATTTTACTTTTAACTAACAACATGTTTTCTTTGTATTAATCTGCATTTTAACTGTAACACTTAATGAACTTACATTATCATTATCATGATCAAGGTTTTTTAACCTTGCTTTGTGTGTTCACATGAAATATGTCAATACACTAGAACTTGAAGAAAGAATAAGATAACATTACTTCCTTCTATAACAATAGTCCTTAAATTTGCTCAATGAGTCTCTCAGGAGGCTTCATGTGTCTTGAGGATTTTCTGATTGATTGTCCTTGAATCTGAGTTGTTGCCTCAGATGATTGGTTCTCAGCTGTGTGATCAGGTTGTTCAACAGTATCAGTCTCTTGACCTGCTGTGGCTGGTCCCATGAGAAGATCTCGACGATTTCTTCTCAGAACAGCACCCTCATCTGTCTGAATGGTGTATGATCTTGGTTGAACTTCACTCAGGACAGTTCCCTTCTGAGTCCATGTGTTTGTTTTGTCTTTCAACCTTACTTGGTCACCAGTGTGGAGTTCAGGTAGGTTTTGTGTTCCTATTCATCTCTTTCAATCACTTCTGACACCATGTATTGATTTCTTTGTGGGTTCAATGACGAGACATTTATGAAAGAGAATGTCTTTTAATCTAAAGTCTGTTCAACTCTTTATACAGCATTTACAGGAGACATCATGCTAGTGATGCATCTAGAACGAAACTGAAACTAAACTAAACTAAACTGCCTTGCTTGTCTCGGTCACATGCCCTCGGCTGGTCAGGCACAAGCAATCAATACATGCAAACATGCTGGTAAGGCATCATAATCAAACAGGCAAATACCATCTCTATTTGCTGATATCATTACAATGGGATGTTGCTGTACACTGTAAGGGTTACACTGTCTCCAGTTCTGGGTATTATGGGATGTTGCTGTACACTTTAAGAGTTACACTCTCTCCAGTACTGGGTATTATGGGATGTTGCTGTACAGTGTAAGCGTTACACTCTCTGCAGTACTTGGTATTATGAGATGTTACTGTACATTGTAAGGGTTACACTCGCTCCAGTGCTAGGTATTATGGGATGTTACTGTACACCGTAATGGTTACACTCTCTCCAGTACTGGGTATTATGGGATGTTACTGTACATTGTAAGGGTTACACTCGCTCCAGTGCTAGGTATTATGGGATGTTACTGTACACCGTAATGGTTACACTCTCTCCAGTACTGGGTATTATGGGATGTTACTGTACACTCTAAGGGTTACACTCCAGTACTGGGTATTATGGGATGTTACTCTACTCTGTAAGTGTTACACTCTCTCCAGTACTGCGTATTATGGGATGTTACTGTACACCGTCAGGGTTACACTCTCTCAAGTACTGGGTATTATGGGATGCTGCTCTACACTGTAAGGGTTACATTCTCTCCAGTAATGGGTACTATGGGATGTTGCTGTACACTGTTAGGATTACACGCTCTCCAGTACTGGTTATTATGGGATGTTGCTGTACGCCATAAGGTTACAATCTCTCCAGTCTGGGTATTGTGGGATGTTGCCATATGCCATAAGTGTTACAATCTCTCCAGTCTGGTTATTATGGGTTGTTGCTGTACATTGAAAGGATTACACTCTCTCCAGTACTGGGTATTATGGGGTGTTGTTGTACACTGTAAGGGTTGCAATCTCTCCAGTACTGGCTATTATGGGATGTTGCCATACAATGTAAGGGTTACACACCCTCCAGTACTGGGTATTATGGGATGTTGCTGTAAACTGTAAGGGTTACACTCTCTCCGCTACTGGGTATTTTGGGATGTTACTATACAATGTAAGGGTTACACTCTCTCCGCTACTGGGTATTTTGGGATGTTACTATACACTGTAAGGGTTACACACCCTCCAGTAATGGGTATTATGGGATGTTGCTGTACATTGTAAGGGTTACACTCTCTCCGGTACTGGCTATTATGGGATGTTGCTATACACTATAAGGTTACACTTGCTCCAGTACTGGTTATTATGGGATTTTACTGTACACTCTGAGGGTTACACACTCTCCAGTACTGGGTATTATGGGATGTTGCTCTACAATGTAAGGGTTACATAGCCTCCAGTATTGTGTATTATGGGATGTTGCTGTACACTCTACGGGTTACACTCTCACCGGTACTGAGTATTAGGCGATGTTGCTCTACCCTTTAAGGGTTGCACTCTCTCCAGTATTGGGTATTATGGAATGTTGCTGTACACTGTAAGGGTTACACTCTCTCCGGTACTGGGTATTATGGGATGTTGCTGTACACTGTACGGTTACACTTGCTCCAGTACTGGGTATTATGGGATGTTACTGTACGCTGTAAGTGTTACACTCTCTCCGGTACTGGGTATTACGGGATGTTGCTCTACCCTTTAAGGGTTGCACTCTCTCCAGTAGTGGGTATTATGGGATGTTGCTGTACACTGTAAGGTTTACACTCTCTCCGGTACTGGATATTATGGGATGTTGCTGTACACTGTAAGGTTTACACTCTCTCCGGTACTGGATATAATGGGATGTTGCTGTACACTGTAAGGGTTACACTCCCTCCGGTACTGGGTATGATGGGATGTTAGTGTACGCTGTAAGTGTTACACTCCCTCCGGTACTGGGTATTGTGGGATGTTACTGTTCACTGTAAGGGTTACACTCTCTCCAGTACTGGGTATTATGGGATGTTACTGTACAATGTAAGGGTTACACACCCTCCAGTAATGGGTATTATGGGATGTTGCTGTACATTGTAAGGGTTACACTCTCTGCAGTACTGGGTATTATGCGATGTTACTGTTCACTGTAAGGGTTACACTCTGCAGTACTGGATATTATGGGATGTTACTGTACACTGTCAGGGGTGCACTCTCTCCAGTATGAACATTCATTCCCTTGGCTGTGTTAGTACTTCTACTCGACGCAAAGTCAAACAAATGCTGAAGTTGACTAGAATAGCTGATAGAAAAATGATAAGATGCAAAAATGCTCAGCCGTATTTACAGGTGAGGACAGGTTGGGGCTGTCCTGGGAAGTTCCACTTCCCGCCCCCCCTCCTGCCCCTCACCACCCCTTCCCCGCCATTGAACAGTATACTGACAGATGAAAAATGGCCACCTGTCGAAATAGTAGCAAAGAGCAAACGCCCTCAAAAGAGGGAAGAGAATATAGTCCTGTATATGTAGCTATGGTTCTACATGTACATCCATCTGCATACATATTTACATAGATCGTTGCACCTAGTTATTAGGGACCCGTCTTGTTTAAACATTTCTTTATTAATTGTTTTCTAAATGAGTTGCTGAAATGATTGGTGTAGGTGTGTGTAAGATGTGACACGTGTTGCTCTTGAATCTCCATCCAGCAGTCCGGGCTCCAAGCAGAGCTCACCCACAATCCAGGCCAGCCCTGCAGCCAGACTGGGTCCCGGGCACGGAACTGGGAGCCTGTCTCCAGACAGTCGTTTCCGCGCTGAAAAAAATCTGGATGCATCTGATATCTTCCAACACCTTTTTAAAAGGATCCCGCCAGAGGGGCAGGGGTTGAGTGGACTACAAGTCCCAGACCGCTGGCACCGTGGGCAGGGCGGCCCCTGCAGGCCAGTGAAGGCACTGCGGCTCCGAAGGGATAAAAAGGCTGTGTCCAGGCGCAGGTACCGTGCATTTCAAAGAGGGATCTTAACACTGGCAGTCTGCACAGGATGGCTGACAAACAGCAACCGCCTTACCTGAACCTGGCTGAACTCACCGCCTCACAGTTCCTGGAAGTCTGGAAACATTATGATGCAGATGGTGAATTTTATATATGTTTTAATGGATTTTTAAAAACCATCTAATTGTAGCATTTATTTGATAAATCAGCAGGGAAACTTAAACACTTTAATATTATCCAACTTTTGTATGTTTTGCAACCCTCCCTTGGTTGAAGGACAGTAAATATAGATAAATGCATCTGTATTAGCTTAGAGCAGTTTTATTTCAGTATGTGAGCGCGTTTTGGAAGTACTGGGGCGTGAAACTGGTGCTCGCAGAGTCAGGCGATGCGTTTTGTGTCTATCTCAATAGCTGAGTGATAAGTGGGCAGATGAATCGGCCGCCTTTTCCTTGTGATGCCTGCCCAGTATTAGGAGCTTCTGGCCATTTGCTAAAAGTTAATTACACTTCATGAAGGCATTCTTTTTAAAAAAAAAGTTTAGACAACTTTGCAATTGTTGCCCTTCTTGCTGGAGTTGTTGAGATTGGAGGTGCTGGATGTAGAGGCAGTTCAGGGCGGAGAGACTAGTGCGAGGGGTTTAAGGGGCAGATGTGGACGGGACTGACTCTGAGTTGCAATGACATGCCTAATTTCAACAAGTTCCTGCAGGAAAGAATAGATGATCTATCCGTCTCCTCGAGCGAGGAGGTGCAAATCCAAAGGGTCAGCATCCTTCTGGATGCTCCCGAGATGTCCGGAATTCTGGAGATGCCGAGAGCTGTCAGTCACCTTGCCCCCGCAGTGCAATCGCCTGGATTCCTGGGGAGGGTTTGGTTTATGCTGAGGGATGTTTCCAGCCCCGCGCCTGCCCGGTTCGGGAGCCCCGGTTCTATCGGTGTGTTTCAGATTGCTGGGTAATCGGAGATTCTTTGCATGTGTCATGTGCAGGTAATGGTTACATAGAAGGGAAAGAGCTGGAGAACTTCATCCGAGAGCTGCAGCGAGTGAGGAAGGGAGCGGGTGTGGTAAGTAACCTATACCTGACCGCTGGAAGGAGGGGCTCGACATCCAATAATTTAGCAGCGAGGGCTGTGATCAGGGGAGCTGTGGTTATTTAACAGATTCACCAGCACTGGTCCCACTTTAAAATATCTAATAAATCAGACGTGAGAAACCTCGGGAATCTGTTTTGGAATTGATGCTGATCAGTTTGAGAGACAAGATCCTGATTGATTTCTGCAGTATGTTTCTTGCAGAGAGAGGGGGCAGATGGGCTGACACCACATACAGGGAGACAGAGGCAGACAAGAGATTGGGAGAAACTAACAGACAGTGAGACAGATGCGGGCACACACACACACACGAGCAGATAAACAAATAGGCAGAGAGAGGGATGGAGCTGCAGACAAGGGAGAGAGGCAGCGAGTACGCAGATAGGTAACGAGAAACAGAGATGAACAACACAGTGAGCTACAGATAAGCAATCAGAGACAGAGAGAAAGGAAGCGAGGGATGAGACAGAGCTAGATTGAGATGGCCAAAGAAAGACAGAGAAACACACACAGACAGAATGAATAGAGAGTCAGGGAGAGACTAGTAAACGGAGAGTAAAACTGAGAAAAAGACAGATGGACAGAGAGAAAGAAAGGGACAGAGACAAACAGAAAGACCAACAGGGAGAGGGAAATATACTACAGACAAGTAGTGAGATAAAATGAGAGAAGATAGGACACTAAGAGACGTAGAAACAGTGACAGAAGGTGAAAGGGATAGAAAAAGACAGAACGAGACCAGCAGAGAGTGAGAAAATAGACAGAAAGAAAGACAGAGACCAAAAAATCAGAGCGAAAAAGACAGACAGACAGGGTGTGAGTAGGGGAGTGAGAGAGTGGGTGAGAGATTGGTGAGAAAGAGAGACAATGTGAGGCAGACAGGCAGATCGACAAATAGATGTATAGAGACAAATATTGAGACTCACAGATACAGATAGAGATAAACAGACAGAGGAAAAGACAGAGAGAGATGGGTGATGGAAAAAAAAAGACAGGCAAAGACCTCTGCCCACCTTCTTTCTGATGCTGATGAGATTGATGTGAAAGAGACTTGTTCTGACAGCAGATATTAATAAGCATCCAACAAATGGATAATGGGAGAAATGAAATTGGCAAATACACAGCAGGCCTGTTGGTATCTGATGGGGAAAAGTAATTTAACATCTCGGATCCCACCATCCCAAGGAGCTGCAGCCATTGAGCTGATGTGGGTTAGGCTCTGTTCTGTCATCTTCCAAAATTCTATAGACTCTGGAACAGTTCCCAGGGATTGGAGGGTAGCTAATGTAACCCCACTATTTAAAAAAGGTGATAGAGAGAAAACGGGGAATTATAAGCCTGACGTCGGTAGTGGGGAAAATGCTAGAGTCCATTATAAAAGATGTAATAGCAGAGCACTTGGAAAACAGTGACAGGATCAGACAAAGTCAACATGGATTTACAAAAGGTAAACCAAGCTTGACTAATCTACTGGAATTTTTTGAGGATGTAACTGGTAGAATAGATAAGGGAGAACCAGTGGATGTGGTGTACAGTATTTGGACTTTCAGAAGGCTTTCGATAAGGTCCCGCATAAGAGGTTGGTGTGCAAAGTTAAAGCACATGGGATTGGGGGTAAAGTACTGACTTGGATAGAGAACTGGTTGGCAGGCAGGAAGCAAAGAGTTGGAATAAATGGGTATTTTTCCGAGTGACTAGTGGGGTACTGCAGGGATCGGTGCTAGGACCCCAGCTATTCACAATGGCCCAGAAATTCAGGTCGGGGGCTTCCCGCGGGTGCAAGCCCCCGACCTGCACTTACCTAGCGCGCCGGCCGTTGAGCTGTGGGCCCGCGTGGGATTCCGATCCTGGGCCTCCTCCAACTGCTAGCGCGCAGTGCTTGCGTATCCCAGGGGCGCAGTTAGTTCGATGCGTCCCCTGGGATCACGTAGGCCATGGAGAGCCAATGGAAGCAGGGAATGCTTCAATCATAAGTTTGACAGGAAGACCTATAAATACTATAAGCCCCAAAACATCACTAAATCTTCAAATACATTTTTAAAAACATCACATTTTTAAAATAACTATAAATTAACTATAAGCTTTTTTAACTGCTTTCTCAACATGCCCTGCCACCTTCAACAATTTGTGCACACATATGCGCCCAGGTCTCTCTGTTCGTGCACCCACTTTCAGGATTGTACCCTTTCGTTTATATTTCCTCTCCTCATTCTTTCTATCAAAATGTATCACTTCACACTTTTCTGCGTTAAATTTTATCTGCCACGTGTCCGCCCATTTTACCAGCCTCTCTATGTCTTCCTGAAGACTATCACTCTCCACCTCATTGTTCGCTATACTTCCAAGTTTTGTGTCATCTGCAGATTTTGAAATTGTGTCCTGTACACCCACGTCCGAGTCATTAATATATATCAAGAAAAGCAGTGGTTCTAGAAGCAACCCCTGGTGGAACCCCTGGGGAACACTGCTGTATAACCTCCTCCAGTCCGAAAAACAACCATTCACCACTACTCTCTGTTTCCTGTCACTTAGCCAATTCTGTATCCATGCTGCCACTGTCCCTTTTATACCATGGGCTTCAACTTTGCTGGCAAGCCTACTATTGGCACTTTGTCGAACATCTTTTGGAAATCCACGTACACTACGCCAACTGCATTACCCTCATCAGTCCTCTTTGTTACCTCATCAAAGAACTCAATCAAGTTAGTTAAACACGATTTACCTTTAACAAATCCGTGCTGGCATTCCTTAATCAATCCACACTTGTCCAAGTGACTGTTAATTTTGTCCCTGATTACTGTTTCTAAAAGCTTCCCCACTACCAAGGTCAAACTGACTGGCCTGTAGTTGCTGGGTTTATCGTTACATGCTTTTTTGAACAGTGGCGTAACATTTGCAATTCTCCAGTCCTCTGGCACCAGCCCCGTATCTAAAGAGGATTGGAATATTATGGCTAGTACCTCCGTGCGTGTGTGGGGTGTCTGTGTGGGTTGTGTGTGGGGGGTGTGTGTGTGTGTGTGTGTGTGGGATCTGTGTGTGGGGTTTGTGTGTGGGTTGTGTGTGTGGAGTGTGTGTGTGGGGTGTGTGTGTGGGGTGTGTGTGTGTGGGGTGTGTGTGTGGGGTGTGTGTGTGGGGTGTGTGTGTGGGGTGTGTGTGTGTGGGGTTTGTGTGTGGGTTGTGTGTGTGGAGTGTGTGTGTGGGGTGTGTGTGTGTGGGGTTTGTGTGTGGGTTGTGTGTGTGGAGTGTGTGTGTGGGGTGTGTGTGTGGGGTGTGTGTGTGTGGGGTGTGTGTGTGGGGTGTGTGTGTGGGGTGTGTGTGTGTGGGATCTGTGTGTGGGGTTTGTGTGTGGGTTGTGTGTGTGGAGTGTGTGTGTGGGGTGTGTGTGTGGGGTGTGTGTGTGTGGGGTGTGTGTGTGGGGTGTGTGTGTGTGGGGTGTGTGTGTGGGGTGTGTTTGCCCGGTGTGTGTGGGGTGTGTGTGTGTGGGGTGTGTGTTCGGTGTGTGTGTGCGGTGTGTGTGCGGTGTGTGTGTTTGGGGTGTGTGTGTGGGGTTCGTGTGAGGTGTGTGTGGTGTGTGTGGGGTGAGTGTGTGGGGTGTGTGCGGAGTGTGTGTGGGGGGGTGTGTTTGGGGTGTGTGTGTGGGGTTCGTGTGAGGTGTGTGTGGTGTGTGTGGGGTGAGTGTGTGGGGTGTGTGTGGAGTGTGTGTGTGGGGTGTGTGTGTGGGGTTCGTGTGAGGTGTGGGGTGAGTGTGTGGGGTGTGTGTGGAGTGTGTGTGTGGGGTGTGTGTGTGGGGTGTGTTTGCCCGGTGTGTGTGGGGTGTGTGTGTGTGGGGTGTGTGTTCGGTGTGTGTGTGCGGTGTGTGTGCGGTGTGTGTGTTTGGGGTGTGTGTGTGGGGTTCGTGTGAGGCGTGTGTGGTGTGTGTGGGGTGAGTGTGTGGGGTGTGTGCGGAGTGTGTGTGGGGGGGTGTGTGGGGTGTGTGTGTGGGGTGTGTGTTCGGTGTGTGTGTTCGGTGTGTGTGTGCGGTGTGTGTGTGGGGTGTGTGTGTGGGGTTCGTGTGAGGCATGTGTGGTGTGTGTGTGGGGTGTGTGTGTGTGGGGTGGGTTGTGTGTGGTGTGTGTGTGGGTTGTGTGTGTGGGGTGTGTGTGGGGATTTGTGTGGGGGGGTGTGTGTGGGGTGTGTGTGTGGGGTGGGTTGTGTGTGTGGAGTGTGTGGTGTGTGTGTGGGTTGTGTGTGTGGGGATTTGTGTGGGGGGGGTGTGTGTGGGGTGTGGGTGTGGGGTGTGTGTGTAGGGTGTGTGTGTGGGGTTTGTGTGTGGGGTGTGTGTTCGGTGTGTGTGTGCGGTGTGTGTGTGCAGTGTGTGTGGGGTGTGTGTGCGGTGTGTGTGTGGGGTGTGTGTGTGCGGTGTGTGTGTGGGTTGCGTGTGTGGGTTGTGTGCGTGGGGTGTGTGTGATGTTTGTGTGGGGTGTGTGTGGGATGTGTATGTGGGGTGTGTGTAGGGTGTGTGTGTGGGTTGCGTGTGTGGGTTGCGTGTGTGTGTTGTGTGCGTGGGGTGTGTGCATGGGGTGTGTGTGATGTTTGTGTGTGGTGTGTGTGTGTTGTGTGCGTGGGGTGTGTGTGATGTTTGTGTGTGGTGTGTGTGTGTTGTGTGGGGGTGTGTGTGTGGGGGGTGTGTGGTGGGTGTGTGTGTTTGTGTGTGGGGTGTGTGTTTGTGTGTGTGTGGGGTGTGAGCAGGGTGTGTGTGGGGTGTTTGGGTTGTGTGTGTGGGGTGTGTGTGTGGAGTGTGTTTGGGTTGTGTGTGGGGTGTGTGTGGGGAGTGTGTGGGGTGTTTGTGTGTGGGGGTGTGTGTGTGGAGTGTGTTTGGGTTGTGTGTGGGGTGTGTGTGGGGAGTGTGTGGGGTGTTTGTGTGTGGGGGTGTGTGTGTGTGCGGGGGATGTGTGTGTGTGTGTGGGGTGTGTGTATGTGGGGTGTGTGTGGGGTGTGTGTGGAGTGTGTTTGGGTTGTGTTTATGATGGGGAACAAAGAAATGGCTGACCAACTAAATACATATTTTGGTTCTGTCTTCACAAAGGAGGACACAAATAACCTCCCAGAGATGTCGGGGAACATAGGGTCTGATGAAAGGGTGGAACTGAAAGAAATCAGTATTTGTAGGGAAATGGTGTTCGGGAAATTGCTGTGACTGAAGGCCAATAAATCCCCAGGGCCTAATAATCTACATCCTAGGGTACTTAAGGAAGTGGTCCTAGAAATAGTAGATGCATTGCTGATCATCTTCCAACATTCGATGGAATCTGGAACAGTACCCATGGATTGGAGGATAGCTAATGTTACCCCACTATTCAAAAGAGGTGGTAGAGAGAAAACGGGGAATTACAGACCGGTAAGCCTAACATCGGTAGTGGAGAAAATGCTAGAGTCCATTATAAAAGATGTAATAGCAGAGCACTTGGAAAACAGTGCTTGACTAATCTACTGGAATTTTTTGAGGATGTAACTGGTAAAATAGATAAGGGAGAACCAGTGGATGTGGTGTATTTGGACTTTCAGAAGGCCTTCGATAAGGTCCCGCACAAGAGATTAGCGTGTAAAGTTAAGGCACATGGGATTGGGGGCAAGGTATTGACTTGGATAGAGAACTGGTTGGCAGACAGAAAGTAGAGTTGGAATAAATGGGTCTTTTTCCGAATGGCGGTCAGTGACTAGTGGGGTACCGCAGGGATCGGTCCTTGGACCCCAGCTATTCACAATATATATAAATGATCTGGACAAGGGAACTAGATCTGGACAAGGGAACTAGATGTAATATCTCCAAATTTGCAGACGTCACAAAGCTGGGTGGGCGTGTGTGCTGTGAGGATGATGTCGAGAAACTTCAGGACGATTTGGACATGTTGGGTGATTGGGCAGAAACATGGCAGATGCAATATAACGTGGATAAATGTGAGGTTATCCACTTTGGTGGCAAAAACCAGGAAGGCAGATTATTATCTAAATGGCAATAGATTGGGAGAAGGGGAAGTGCAACGAGACCTGGGTGTCCTTG
This sequence comes from Somniosus microcephalus, assembly GCF_052327205.1. NCBI lineage: Eukaryota > Metazoa > Chordata > Chondrichthyes > Squaliformes > Somniosidae > Somniosus > Somniosus microcephalus. Next base: position 171,493,222 of record NC_140992.1, read on the forward strand.
TGCAGAAGTCGCTGAAGGTAAGCATGCAGGTGCAGCAGGCGGTTAAGAAGGCAAATGGTATGTTGGCCTTCATAGCGAGAGGATTCGAGTACAGGAACAAGGATGTCTTGCTGCAGTTGTACAGGGCCTTGGTGAGACCACATCTTGAGTATTGTGTGCAGTTTTGGTCGCCTTATCTGAGGAAGGATGTTCTTGCCATGGAAGGAGTTCAGCGAAGATTCACCAGGCTGATACCTGGGATGGCAGGAATGACGTATGAGGAGAGATTGGGTCGATTGGACTTGTACTCGCTGGAGTTTAGAAGAATGAGAGGTGATCTCATTGAAACTTATAAAATTCAGACAGGACTGGACAGACTAGATGCAGGAAAGATGTTCCCGATGGTCGGGGAGTCCAGAACCAGGGGACACAGTCTAAGGATAAAGGGTAGGCCATTTAGGACAGAAATGAGGAGGAATTTCTTCACCCAGAGAGTGATGAACCTGTGGAACTCTCTACCACAGAAGGCGGTGGAGGCCAGTTCATTAAATATATTCAAGAAGGAGTTGGATATATTTCTTCAGGCTAAAGCGATCAAGGGGTATGGGGAGAAAGCAGGGACCGGGTACTGAATTTGGATGATCAGCCATGATCGCATTGAATGGCGGAGCAGGCTCGAGGGGCCGAATGGCCTACTCCTGCTCCTATCTTCTATGTTTCTATGTTTCTATGTGTGTGGGGTGTGTGTGGGGATTGTGTGTGGGGTGTGTGTGTCTGTGGTGTGTGTTGGATATGTATGGGGTGTATGCGTGGGGTGTCTGTTTTTTGTGTGTGGTGTGTGTGGGGTGCGTGTGGGGAGTGTGTGTGTGGTTTGCATGTGTGGGGTGTGTGTGGGTTGCGTGTGTGGGTTGTGTGAATGGGGTGTGTGTATGGGGTGTGTGTGTGTGGGGGGTGTGTGTGTGGGGTGTGTGTGGGTGGGGTGTGTCGAGAGTGTGTGGAGTGTGTGTGCCATGTGTGTGTGGGGGGTGTGTGGGGTGTGTGCGGTGTGTGTTGGGCATGTGTGTGGGGTGTATGTGTGTGGGGGGAGTGTGTGTGGGTTGTGTGTGGGGTCTGTGTGTGGGGAGTGTGTGTGGGGTGTGTGTGTGGGGAGTGTGTGTGGGGTGTGTGTGCGGTGTGTGTGTGGGGTGTGTGTGGGTGGGGTGTGTCGAGAGTGTGTGGAGTGTGTGTGCCATGTGTGTGTGGGGGTGTGTGTGGGGTGTGTGCGGTGTGTGTTGGGCATGTGTGTGGGGTGTATGTGTGTGGGGGGAGTGTGTGTGGGGTGTGTGTGTGGGGTGTGTGTGTGGGGAGTGTGTGTGGGGTGTGTGTGTGGGGTGTGTGTGTGGGGTGTGTGTGCAGTGTGTGTGTGGGGTGTGTGTGGGTGGGGTGTGTCGAGAGTGTGTGGAGTGTGTGTGCCATGTGTGTGTGGGGGGTGTGTGTGGGGCGAGTGTGGGGGTGTGTGTGTGCAGTATGTGTTGGGCATGTGTGTGGGGTGTATGTGTGTGGGGTGTGTGTGGGGTGTTTGTGTGGGGAGTGTGTGGGGAGTGTGTGGGGTGTGTGTGTGGGGTGTGCGTGTGGGATGTGTGTGTAGGGTGTGTGTGTGCGGTGTGTCTGGGGTGTGTGTGTGTGGTGTGTGTGCTGTGTGCGTGGGGTGTGTGCGTGGGGTGTGTGTGGGGTGTGTGTGGGGTGTGCATGTGGGATGTGTGTGTGGGGTGTGTGTGTGCGGTGTGTGTGGGGTGTGTGTGTGGGGTGTGTGTGTTGTGTGTGGGGTGTGCGTGTGGGATGTGTGTGGGGTGTGTGTGGGGTGTGTGTGGGGTGTGTGTGTGGGGTGTGTGTGGGGTGTGCGTGTGGGATGTGTGTGTAGGGTGTGTGTGTGCGGTGTGTCTGGGGTGTGTGTGTGTGGTGTGTGTGCTGTGTGCGTGGGGTGTGTGCGTGGGGTGTGTGTGGGTTGTGTTTGTGGGGTGTGTGTGTGGGGTGTTTGTGTGGGTTGTGTGTGTGGGGTGTGCATGTGGGGTGTGTTTGCCGTGTGTTTGTGGGGTGTGTGCATGTGGTGTGTGTGTGGGGTGTGTGCGGGGTGTCTGAGGTGTGTGTGGGGTGTGTGTGCGGGTGCGTGTGTGTGTTGTGTGTGGGGTGTGTGTGGGGGTGTGTGTGGGGTGTGTGTGTGGGGTGTGTGTGTGGGGTGCGTGTGTGTGTGGGGTGTGTCTGTGGGGTGCCTGTGTGGGTTGTGTGTGTGGGGTGCGTGTGTGGGGTCTGTGTGTGTTGGTTGTGGATGTGTGGTGTGTGTGGGGTGTGCCTGTGGGTTGTGCGTGGGGTGTGCGTGTTGGGTTTGTGTGTGTGGGGTGTGTGTGTGCCGTGTGTGTGTGCCGTGTGTGTGTGGGGTGTGTCTGTGCCATGTGTGTGTGGGGTGTGTGTGTGGGGTGTGTGTGTAAGGGGTGTGTGTGTGCGGGGTGTGTGTGTGGGGTGTGTGTGTGTGGGGTGTGTGTGGGGTGTGTGTGTGGGGAGTGTGTGTGGGTTGCGTGTGTGGGGTGTGTGTGTGGGGAGTGTGTGTGGGTTGTGTGTGTGGGGTGTGTGTGCCGTGTGTGCGTAGGGTGTGTGTGTGTGGTGTGTGTGTAGGGTGCGTGTGTGGGGTGTTTGTGTGGGTTGTGTGTGTGGGGAGTGTGTATGGGGTGTTTGTGTGGGTTGTGTGTGTGGGGTGTGTGTGTGGGGTGTGGGTGTGTGCGGTGTGTGTGGGGTGTGTGTGTGAGTGTGTGGGGTGTGTGTGTGAGTGTGTGGGGTGTGTTTGGGCTGTGTGTGTGCCGTGTGTGTGTGGGGTGTGTGTGCGGGGTGTATTTGTGGTGTGTGTGGGGTGTGTGTGACGGTGTGTGCGTGGGGTGTGTGTGTGGGTTGTGTGTGTGTGATGTGTGTGTTGGGTGTGTGTGTGAGGTGTGTGTGTGGGGTGTGTGGGGTCTGTGTGTGGTGTGTGTGGGGTGTGGGGTGTGTGTGGGTGGGGTGTGTCGAGAGTGTGTGGAGTGTGTGTGCCATGTGTGTGTGGGGGGTGTGTGTGGGGCGAGTGTGGGGGTGTGTGTGTGCAGTATGTGTTGGGCATGTGTGTGGGGTGTATGTGTGTGGGGTGTGTGTGGGGTGTTTGTGTGGGGAGTGTGTGGGGAGTGTGTGGGGTGTGTGTGTGGGGTGTGTGTGGGGTGTGCGTGTGGGATGTGTGTGTGGGGTGTGTGTGTGTGGGGTCTGTGTGTGTGGGGTCTGTGTGTGTGGGGTCTGTGTGTGTGGGTTGTGGCTGTGTGGTGTGTGTGGGGTGTGCATGTGGGGTGTGTGAGGAGCGTGTATGGGGAGTGTCTGAGGTGTATGTGTGTGGGTGTGTGTGGGTGGGGTGTGTGGGGGTTTGTGTGTGGGGTGTGGGTGTGTGTGTGGGTTGTGTGTGTGGTGTGGGTGTGTGGGGTGTGTGTGGGGTGCGTGTGTGGGATGTGTGTGTGGGGTGTGTGTGTGGTGTGTGTGTGTGTGTGGGGTGTGCGTGTGGGATGTGTGTGGGGTGTGTGGGGTGTGTGTGGGGTGTGTGTGTGGGGTGTGTGTGTGGAGTGTGTGTGTGGGGTGTGTGGGGTCTGTGTGTGGTGTGTGTGGGGAGTGGGGTGTGTGTGGGGATGCATGTGTGGCATGCGTGTGTGGGGTGTGTGTGGGGTGTGTGTGTGGTGTGTGTGGGGTGTGTGTAGGGTGCGTGTGTGTGGGGTGTGTGTGTGGGTTGCGTGTGTGGGGTGTGTGTGGGATGTGTGTGTGGGGAGAGTGTGGGTTGTGTGTGTAGGTGGTGTGTTTGTGTGTGGGGGGCGTGTGTGGTGTGCCTGTGGGTTTTGCATGTGGTGTGTGTGTTGGGTTTGTGTGTGCGGTGTGTGTGGGGGGTGTGTGCATGTGGGGTGTGTGAGGAGCGTGTATGGGGAGTGTGTGAGGTGTGTGTGTGTGGGTGGGTGTGGGGTGTTTCTGTGGGTTGCGTGTGTGGGGTGTGTCTGGGGTGTGTGTGGGGTGTGTGTGTGACGGGTGTGTGTGGGGTGTTTGTGTGGGTTGCGTGTGTGGGGTGTGTGTGTGTGGGGTGTTAGTGTGTGGGGAGTGTGTGTGGGGTGTGTGTGGGGTGTATGTGGGTTGTGTGTGTGGGGTGTGTGTGGGGTGTTTGTGATGTGTGTGTTGGGTGTGTGTGTGGGGTGTGTGTGGGTGTGTGTGTGGGGTGTGTGTGGGTGTGTGTGTGGGGTGTGTCTGGGGTGTGCATGTGGGATGTGTGTGTGGGGTGTGTGTGCGGTGTGTGTGGGGTGTGTGTGTGGGGTGTGTGTGTCGGTGTGTGTGGGGGTGAGTGGGGTATGTGTGTGTGGGCGTGTGTGTGGTGTGTGTGGGGTGTGTGTGTGGGGTGTCTGTGTGTGGGGTGTGGGTGAGCGGTGTGTGTGGGGTGTGTGCGTGAGTGTGTGGGGTGTGTTTGGGCTGTGTGTGGGGAGTGTGTGTGGGATGTGTGTGTGTGAGGTGTGTGTCTGGGGTGTGTGTGTGGGGTGTGTGTGGCGGTGTGTGTGTGGGGTGTGTTTGGGGTGTGTGTGTGCCGTGTGTGTGTGCCGTGTGTGTGTGGGGTGTGTCTGTGCCATGTGTGTGTGGGGTGTGTGTGTAAGGGGTGTGTGTGTGCGGGGTGTGTGTGTGGGGTGTGTGTGTGTGGGGTGTGTGTGGGGTGTGTGTGTGGGGAGTGTGTGTGGGTTGCGTGTGTGGGGTGTGTGTGTGGGGAGTGTGTGTGGGTTGTGTGTGTGGGGTGTGTGCGCCGTGTGTGCGTAGGGTGTGTGTGTGTGGTGTGTGTGTAGGGTGCGTGTGTGGGGTGTTTGTGTGGGTTGTGTGTGTGGGGAGTGTGTATGGGGTGTTTGTGTGGGTTGTGTGTGTGTGGGGTGTGTGTGTGGGGTGTGGGTGTGTGCGGTGTGTGTGGGGTGTGTGTGTGAGTGTGTGGGGTGTGTGTGTGAGTGTGTGGGGTGTGTTTGGGCTGTGTGTGTGCCGTGTGTGTGTGGGGTGTGTGTGCGGGGTGTATTTGTGGTGTGTGTGGGGTGTGTGTGACGGTGTGTGCGTGGGGTGTGTGTGTGGGTTGTGTGTGTGTGATGTGTGTGTTGGGTGTGTGTGTGAGGTGTGTGTGTGGGGTGTGTGGGGTCTGTGTGTGGTGTGTGTGGGGTGTGGGGTGTGTGTGGGGATGCGTGTGTGGAATGTGTGTGTGGGGTGTGTGGGGTCTGTGGTGTGTGTGGGGTGTGGGGTGTGTGTGGGGATGCGTGTGTGGAATGTGTGTGTGGGGTGTGTGTGGGGTGTGTGTGCGTGTGTGTGTGGGGTGTGTTTGGGGTGTGTGTGTGCCGTGTGTGTGTGCCGTGTGTGTGTGGGGTGTGTCTGTGCCGTGTGTGTGTGGGGTGTGTGTGTAAGGGGTGTGTGTGTGCGGTGTGTGTGGGGTGTGTGCGTGAGTGTGTGGGGTGTGTTTGGGCTGTGTGTGGGGAGTGTGTGTGGGATGTGTGTGTGTGAGGTGTGTGTCTGGGGTGTGTGTGTGAGGTGTGTGTGGCGGTGTGTGTGTGGGGTGTGTGTGGCGGTGTGTGTGTGGGGTGTGTTTGGGGTGTGTGTGTGCCGTGTGTGTGTGCCGTGTGTGTGTGGGGTGTGTCTGTGCCGTGTGTGTGTGGGGTGTGTGTGTAAGGGGTGTGTGTGTGCGGGGTGTGTGTGTGGGGTGTTTGTGTGGGGTGTGTGTGTGTGGGGTGTGTGTGTGTGGGGTGTGTGTGTGTGGGGAGTGTGTGTGGGTTGTGTGTGTGGGGTGTGCGTGGGGTGTGTGTGGGGTGTGTGTGGGGTGTGTTTGTGGGTTGCATGCGTGGGGTGTGTGTGTGGGGAGCGTGTGTGGGTTGCGTGTGTGGGGTGTGTGTGGGGTGCGTGTGTGTGGGGATGTGTGTGTGGGGTGTGTGTGGGTTGCGTGTGTGGGATGTGTGTGGGGTGCATGTGTGTGGTGTGTGTGTGGGGTGTCTGTGTGGTCTGTGTGTGGTGTGTGTGGGGTGTGTGTGGGGATGTGTGTGTGGTGTGTGTGGGTTGCGTGTGTGGGTTGCGTATGTGGGTTGCGTATGTGGGGTGTGTGTGTGGGGAGTGTGTGTGGGTTGTGTGTGTAGGGTGCGTGTGAGGGGTGTGTGTGGTGTGTGTGTGGGGTGTATGTGTGGGGAGTGTGTGTGGGGTCTGTGTGGGGTGTGTGTGTGGGTTGTGTGTGTGAGGTGTGTGTGGGTTGTGTGTGTGGGTTGTGTGTGTGGGGTCTGTGTGGGGTGTGTGTGTGGGTTGTGTGTGTGAGGTGTGTGTTGGTTGTGTGTGGGGTGTGTGTGGGGTGTGTGTGTGGGGTATGTGTGGGGTGTGTGTGTGGGTTGTGTGTGTGAGGTGTGTGTTGGTTGTGTGTGGGGTGTGTGTGGGGTGTGTGTGGGGTGTGTGTTGGTTGTGTGTGGGTGTGTGTGTGGGGTGTGAGTGTGGGGTGTTTGTGTGGGGTGTGTGTGCCGTGTGTGTGTGGGGTGTGTCTGTGCCGTGTGTGTGTGGGGTGTTTGTGTGGGTTGTAGGTGTGGGGAGTGTGTGTGGGGTGTTTGTGTGGGTTGTGTGTGCGGGGTGTGTATGTGGGGTGTGGGTGTGTGCGGTGTGTGTGGGGTGAGTGTGTGGGGTGTGTGTGACGGCGTGTGTGTTGGGTGTGTGTGTTGGGTGTGTGTGTGAGGTGTGTGTGTGGGGTGTGTGTGGGGTGTGTGGGGTCTGTGTCTGGTGTGTGTGCGTGGGGTGTGTGGGGTTTGTGTGGGGTGCGTGTGTGGGGAGAGTGTGGGTTGTGTGTGTGTGTGGTGTGTGCATGTGTGTGTGTGGGGTGTGTGTGGGGAGTGTGTGTGGGGTGTGTGTGGAGTGCGTGTGTGGGTTGCGTGTGTGGGGTGTGGGGTGCGTGTGTGGGGTGTGTGGGGTGCGTGTGTGTGGTGTGTGTGGGGTGCGTGTGTGGGTTGCGTGTGGGGTGTGTGTGGGGAGTGTGTGTGGGTTGTGTGTGGGGTGTGTGGGGAGTGTGTGTGGGGTGTGTGTGTGTGGGGTGTGTGTGTGGGTTCTGTGTGTGGGGTGCGTGTGGGGTGTGTGTGTGTGGGGTGTGTCTGGGGTGTGTGTGTGGGATGTGTGTGTGGGGTGTTAGTGTTTGGGGAGTGTGTGTGGGATGTGTGTGTGGGTGTGTGTGTGGGGTGTGTGTGGGTGTGTGTGTGTGGGTGTGAGTGGGGCGTGTGTGGGTGTGTGTGTGTGGGTGTGTGTGTGTGGGTGTGTGGGTGTGTGTGTGGGTGTGTGTGTGGGGTGTTAGTGTTTGGGGAGTGTGTGTGGGATGTGTGTGTGGGGTGTGTGTGGGTGTGTGTGTGGGGCGTGTGTGTGGGGCGTGTGTGGGTGTGTGTGTGGGTGTGTGTGGGGCGTGTGTGGGTGTGTGTGTGTGGGTGTGTGTGTGGGGCGTGTGTGGGTGTGTGGGTGTGTGTGTGGGGTGTGTGTGGGTGTGTGTGTGTGGGTGTGTGTGTGGGGCGTGTGTGGGTGTGTGTGTGTGGGTGTGTGTGGGGCGTGTGTGGGTGTGTGTGTGTGGGTGTGTGTGTGGGGTGTGTGGGTGTGTGTGTGGAGTGTGTGGGGTGTGTGTGGGGTGTGGGGGTCGTGTGTGTTGGGTGTGTGTGTGAGGTGTGTGTGGGTGGGTGTATGGGGTGTGTGGGTTGTGTGTGTTGGGTGTGTGTGTGAGGTGTGTGTGGGTGGGTGTATGGGGTGTGTGTGGGGTGTGTGTGGGCTGTGTGTGGGGTGTGTGGGTTGTGTGTGTTGGGTGTGTGTGTGAGGTGTGTGTGGGTTGTGTGGTTTGTGTGTGGGTTGTTTGTGGGGTGTGTGTGGGGTGTGTCTGTGGGGTGCGCGTGTGGGATGTGTGTGTGGGGTGTGTGTGTCGGTGTGTGTGGGGTGTGCGTGTGGGGTGTGTGAGGAGCGTGTATGGGGAGTGTCTGAGGTGTATGTGTGTGGGTGTGTGTGGGTGGGGTGTGTGGGGGTTTGTGTGTGGGGTGTGGGTGTGTGTGGGTTGTGTGTGTGGTGTGGGTGTGTGGGGTGTGTGTGGGATGCGTGTGTGGGGTGTGTGTGTGGTGTGTGTGTGGTGTGTGTGTGTGTGTGTGGGGTGTGCGTGTGGGATGTGTGTGGGGTGTGTGTGGGGTGTGTGTGGGGTGTGTGTGTGGGGTGTGTGTGTGGGGTGTGTGTGGGGTGTGGGGTCTGTGTGTGGTGTGTGTGGGGAGTGGGGTGTGTGGGGTGTGTGTGGGGATGCGTGTGTGGCATGCGTGTGTGAGGTGTGTGTGGGGTGTGTGTGTGGGGTGTGTGTAGGGTGCGTGTGTGTGGGGTGTGTGTGTGGGTTGCGTGTGGGGTGTGTGTGGGATGTGTGTGTGGGGAGAGTGTAGGTTGTGTGTGTAGGTGGTGTGTTTGTGTGTGGGGGGCGTGTGTGGTGTGCCTGTGGGTTTTGCATGTGGTGTGTGTGTTGGGTTTGTGTGTGCGGTGTGTGTGGGGGGTGTGTGCATGTGGGGTGTGTGAGGAGCGTGTATGGGGAGTGTGTGAGGTGTGTGTGTGTGGGTGGGTGTGGGGTGTTTCTGTGGGTTGCGTGTGTGGGGTGTGTCTGGGGTGTGTGTGTGGGGTGTGTGTGTGACGGGTGTGTGTGGGGTGTTTGTGTGGGTTGCGTGTGTGGGGTGTGTGTGTGTGGGGTGTTAGTGTGTGGGGAGTGTGTGTGGGGTGTGTGTGGGGTGTATGTGGGTTGTGTGTGTGGGGTGTGTGTGGGGTGTGTGTTGGTTGTGTGTGGGGTGTGTGGGGTGTTTGTGATGTGTGTGTTGGGTGTGTGTGTGGGGTGTGTGTGGGTGTGTGTGTGGGGTGTGTCGGGTGTGCATGTGGGATGTGTGTGTGGGGTGTGTGTGGGGTGTGTGTGTGGGGTGTGTGTGTCGGTGTGTGTGGGGGTGAGTGGGGTATGTGTGTGTGGGCGTGTGTGTGGTGTGTGTGGGGTGTGTGTGTGGGGTGTCTGTGTGTGGGGTGTGGGTGAGCGGTGTGTGTGGGGTGTGTGCGTGAGTGCGTGGGGTGTGTTTGGGCTGTGTGTGGGGAGTGTGTGTGGGATGTGTGTGTGTGAGGTGTGTGTCTGGGGTGTGTGTGTGGGGTGTGTGTGGCGGTGTGTGTGTGGGGTGTGTTTGGGGTGTGTGTGTGCCGTGTGTGTGTGCCGTGTGTGTGTGGGGTGTGTCTGTGCCATGTGTGTGTGGGGTGTGTGTGTGGGGTGTGTGTGTGTGGGGTGTGTGTGGGGTGTGTGTGTGGGGAGTGTGTGTGGGTTGTGTGTGTGGGGTGTGTGTGTGGGGAGTGTGTGTGGGTTGTGTGTGTGGGGTGTGTGTGCCGTGTGTGCGTAGGGTGCGTGTGTGGGGTGTGTGTGTGTGGGGTGTTTGTGTGGGTTGTGTGTGTGGGGAGTGTGTATGGGGTGTTTGTGTGGGTTGTGTGTGTGGGGTGTGTGTGTGGGGTGTGTGTGTGAGTGTGTGGGGTGTGTTTGGGCTGTGTGTGTGCCGTGTGTGTGTGGGGTGTGTGTGCGGGGTGTATTTGTGGTGTGTGTGGGGTGTGTGTGACGGTGTGTGCGTGGGGTGTGTGTGTGGGTTGTGTGTGTGTGATGTGTGTGTTGGGTGTGTGTGTGAGGTGTGTGTGTGGGGTGTGTGGGGTCTGTGTGTGGTGTGTGTGGGGTGTGGGGTGTGTGTGGGGATGCATGTGTGGAATGTGTGTGTGGGGTGTGTGGGGTCTGTGGTGTGTGTGGGGTGTGGGGTGTGTGTGGGGATGCGTGTGTGGAATGTGTGTGTGGGGTGTGTGTGCGTGTGTGTGTGGGGTGTGTTTGGGGTGTGTGTGTGCCGTGTGTGTGTGCCGTGTGTGTGTGGGGTGTGTCTGTGCCGTGTGTGTGTGGGGTGTGTGTGTAAGGGGTGTGTGTGTGCGGTGTGTGTGGGGTGTGTGCGTGAGTGTGTGGGGTGTGTTTGGGCTGTGTGTGGGGAGTGTGTGTGGGATGTGTGTGTGTGAGGTGTGTGTCTGGGGTGTGTGTGTGGGGTGTGTGTGGCGGTGTGTGTGTGGGGTGTGTTTGGGGTGTGTGTGTGCCGTGTGTGTGTGCCGTGTGTGTGTGGGGTGTGTCTGTGCCGTGTGTGTGTGGGGTGTGTGTGTCGTGTGTGTGTGCCGTGTGTGTGTGGGGTGTGTCTGTGCCGTGTGTGTGAGGGGTGTGTGTGTGGGGTGTGTGGGGTGTTTGTGTGGGGTGTGTGTGTGTGGGATGTGTGTGTGTGGGGTGTGTGTGTGTGGGGAGTGTGTGTGGGTTGTGTGTGTGGGTTGTGTGTGTGGGGTGTGTGTGCCGTGTGTGCGTGGGGTGTGTGTGGGGTGTGTTTGTGGGTTGCGTGCGTGGGGTGTGTGTGTGGGGAGCGTGTGTGGGTTGCGTGTGTGGGGTGTGTGTGGGGTGCGTGTGTGTGGTGTGTGTGGGGATGTGTGTGTGGGGTGTGTGTGGGTTGCGTGTGTGGGGTGTGTGTGGGGTGCATGTGTGTGTGGGGTGTCTGTGTGGTCTGTGTGTGGTGTGTGTGTGGGTTGTGTGTGTGTGGGGTGTGTGTGGGGTGTGTGTGTGGGGTGTGTGTGTCTGGGGTGTGTGTGTGGGGTGCGTGTGGGTTGTGTGTGTGTGGGGTGTGTGTGGGGTGTGTGTGTGGGGTGTGTGTGTCTGGGGTGTGTGTGTGGGATGTGTGTGTGGGGTGTTTGTGTGGGTTGTGTGTGTGGGGTGTTAGTGTCTGGGGTGTGTGTGTGGGATGTGTGTGTGGGGTGTGTGTGGGTGTGAGTGTGGGGTGTGTGTGTGTGTGTGTGTGTGTGGGTGTGTGTGTGGGGCGTGTGTGGGTGTGTGTGTGGGTGTGTGTGGGGTGTGTGTGGGTGTGTGTGTGGGGTGTGGGGGTTGTGTGTTGGGTGTGTGTGTGAGGTGTGTGTGGGTGGGTGTATGGGGTGTGTGGGTTGTGTGTGTTGGGTGTGTGTGAGGTGTGTGTGGGTGGGTGTATGGGGTGTGTGTGTGGGTTGTGTGTGGGGTGTGTGGGTTGTGTGTGTTGGGTGTGTGTGTGAGGTGTGTGTGGGTTGTGTGGTTTGTGTGTGTGGGTTGTTTGTGGGGTGTGTGTGGGGTGTGTCTGTGGGGTGCGCGTGTGGGATGTGTGTGTGGGGTGTGTGTGTCGGTGTGTGTGTGTTGTGTGTGGGGTGTGTGTGTCGGGGGTGTGTGTGGGGGTGAGTGGGGTATGTGTGTGTCGGTGTGTGTGTGTTGTGTGTGGGGTGTGTGTGTGGGATGTGTGTGTGTGGAGTGTGGGTGTGCGCTGTTTGTGGGGTGTGTGTGCATGAGTGTGTGGGGTGTGTTTGGGCTGTGTGTGGGGAGTGTGTGTGGGATGTGTGTGTGTGAGGTGTGTGTCTGGGGTGTGTGTGTGAGGTGTGTGTGGCGGTGTGTGTGGGGTGTGTTTGGGGTGTGTCTGTGCCGTGTGTGGGGTGTGTGTGTGTGTGAGTGGTGTGTGTGGTGTTTGTGTGGGGTTATGTGTGGCGTGCGCGTGAGGTGTGTGTGTGTAGGGTGTGTGTGGGGTGTGTGTGCGGGGTGTGTGTGGGGGGTGTGTGTGAGGGGTGTGTGTGGTGTTTGGGGTGTGTGTGTGCGGGGTGTGTGTGTGGGGTGTGTGTGTGTGGGGTGTGTGTGTGTGGGGTGTTTGTGTGGGGTGTGTGTGTTGTGTGTGTGGTCTGTGTGTGGGGTGTGTGAGGTGTGTGGGGATGCGTGTGTGGGGTGTGTGTGATGTGTGTGTTGGGTGTGTGTGTGGGGTGTGTGTGCGGTGTGTGTGGGTTGTGTGTGTGGGGTCTGTGTGGGGTGTTTGTGATGTGTGTGTTGGGTGTGTGTGTGATGTGTGTGTTGGGTGTGTGTGTGGGGTGTGTGTGCGGTGTGTGTGGGGTGTGTGTGTGGGGTGTGTGTGTCGGGGGTGTGTGTGGGGTGTTTGTGATGTGTGTGTTGGGTGTGTGTGTTGGGTGTGTGTGTGGGGTGTGTGTGTTGGGTGTGTGTGTGGGGTGTGTGTGTCGGGGGTGTGTGTGGGGTGTTTGTGATGTGTGTGTTGGGTGTGTGTGTTGGGTGTGTGTGTGGGGTGTGTGTGTTGGGTGTGTGTGTGGGGTGTGTGTGTCGGGGGTGTGTGTGGGGGTGAGTGGGGTATGTGTGTGTCAGCGTGTGTGTGTTGTGTGTGGGGTGTGTGTGTGGGGTGTCTGTGTGTGGGGTGTGGGTGTGCGGTGTGTGGGGGGTGTGTGTGCATGAGTGTGTGGGGTGTGTTTGGGCTGTGTGTGGGGAGTGTGTGTGGGATGTGTGTGTGTGAGGTGTGTGTCTGGGGTGTGTGTGTGTGTGAGTGGTGTGTGTGGTGTGTGTGTGGGGTTATGTGTGGCGTGTGCGTGAGGTGTGTGTGTGTAGGGTGTGTGTGCGGGGTGTGTGTGTGTGGGGTGTTTGTGTGGGGTGTGTGTGTTGTGTGTGTGGTCTGTGTGGGGTGTGCGTGTGGGTTGTGTGTGCGTTGTGTTTGTGGGGAGTGTGTGTGGGGTGTGTGTATGGGGGTTGTGTGTGTGGGGTGTGTGTAGGGTGCGTGTGAGGGGTGTGTCCGAGGTGTGTTTGGGGGGTGTGTGTGTGTGGGGAGTGTGTGTGGGGTGTGTGTGTGTCTGGGGTGTGTGTGTGGGATGCGTGTGTGGGGTGTATGTGTGGGTTGTGTGTGTGTGGGGTGTTTGTGTGGGTTGTGTGTGTGTGGGGTGTGTGTGTGGGTTGTGTGTGTGGGGTGTGTGGGGTGTTTGTGTGGGTTGTGTGTGTGGGGTGTGTGTGGGTGTGTGTAGGGTGCGTGTGAGGGGTGTGTCCGAGGTGTGTTTGGGGGGTGTGTGTGTGTGGGGAGTGTGTGTGGGGTGTGTGTGTGTCTGGGGTGTGTGTGTGGGATGCGTGTGTGGGGTGTATGTGTGGGTTGTGTGTGTGTGGGGTGTTTGTGTGGGTTGTGTGTGTGTGGGGTGTGTGTGTGGGTTGTGTGTGTGGGGTGTGTGGGGTGTTTGTGTGGGTTGTGTGTGTGGGGTGTGTGTGGGTGTGTGTGGGGTGTGTGTGTGGGTGTGTGTTCATTGTGTGTGGGGTGTTTGTGATGTGTGGGGTGTGTGTGTGGGGCGTGTGTGGATGTGTGTGTGGGGTGTGTGTGAGTGTGTGTGTGGAGTGTGTGTGTGGGGTGTGTGTGTGGGGTGTGTGTCTGAGGTGTGTTTGGGGGGTGTGTGTGTGTGGTGTACGTGTGTGGTGTGCGTGTGTGACGTGTGTGTGTGGGGTGTGTGTGTGTGGGGTGTGTGTGGGGTGTGCGTGTGGTTGTGTGTGTGGGGTGTGTGTGGGGTGTGTGTGTGTGTGGGGTGTGTGTGTGGGGTGTGTGTGTAGGGTGCGTGTGTGGTGTGTGTGGGGTGCGTGTGTGGGTTGCGTGTGGGGTGTGTGTGTGGGGAGTGTGTGTGGGTTGTGTGTGTGGGGTGTGTGTGCCGTGTGTGCATGCGGCGTGTGTGTGGGGTGTGTGTGTGTAGGGTGCATGTGTGGGGTGTGTGTGTGTGGGGTGTGTGTGTGGGTTGTGTGTGTGGGGTGTGTGTGGGTTGTTTGTGTGGGGTGTGTGTGTGTGGCGTGTGTGGGGTGTGTGTGGGTTGTGTGTGTGGGGTGTGTGTGTGCGGTGTGTGTGGGGTGTGTGTGGGGTGTGTGTGTGGGGTGTGTGTGTGGGGGTGAGTGGGGTATGTGTGTGTGGGCGTGTGTGTGGTGTGTGTGGGATGTGTGTGTGGGGTGTCTGTGTGTGGGGTGTGTGTGCGTGAGTGTGTGGGGTGTGTTTGGGCTGTGTGTGTGGAGTGTGTGTGGGATGTGTGTGTGTGAGGTGTGTGTCTGGGGTGTGTGTGTGTGGGGTGTGTGTGGTGGTGTGTGTGTGGGGTGTGTGTGTGGGTTGTGTCTGTGCCGTGTGTGTGTGGGGTGTGTGTGTGTGGTGTGTGTGTGTGTGAGTGGTGTGTGTGGTGTGTGTGTGGGGTGTATGTGTGGCGTGCGCATGAGGGGTGTTTGTGTAGGGTGCGTGTGTGGGGTGTGTGTGTTTGGGGTGTGTGTGGGCTGTGTGTGTGGGGTGTGTGTGTAAGAGGTGTGTGTGTGCGGGGTGTGTGTGTGGGGTGTGTGTGTGGGGTGTGTGTGTGGGGTGTTTGTGTGGGGTGTGTGTGTGGGGTGTGTGTGCGCGGGGTTTGTGTGTGCGGTGTACGTGTGTGGTGTGTGTGTGGGGTGTGTGTGTGGGGTGTGTGTGAGGGGTGTGTGTGTGTGGGGTGTGTGTGGTGTGTGTGTGGGAGGTGTGTGTGGGGGGTGTGTGTGTGGGGTCTGTGTGTGGGGTCCGTGTGTGTGGGGTCTGTGTGTGTGGGGTCTGTGTGTGGTATGTGTGTGTGTGGGGTGTTTGTGTGTGGTGTGTGTGTGTGTGGTGTGTGTGTCTGTGGCGTGCGCGTGAGGGGTGTGTGTGTTTGGGGGGTGTGTGTGTCTGGGGTGTGTGTGTGGTGTGTGTGTGTGTGCGTGTGCGTGTGTGGGGTGTGTGTGTGGGGTGCGTGTGTGGGATGTGTGTGTGTGGTGTATGTGTGTGTGGCATGTGTGTGTGGGGTGTGTGGGGTGTGTGTGATCTGTGTGTGGTGTGTGTGGCGTGTGTGTGGGGGGTGTGTGTGGTGTGTGTGGGGTGTGTGTGGGGGGTCTGTGTGTGGTATGTGTGTGTGGGGTGTGTGTGTGTGGGGTCCGTGTGTGTGGGGTCTGTGTGATATGTGTGTGTGTGGGGTGTTTGTGTGGGGTGTGTGTGTGTGGTGTGTGTGTGTGGGGTGTGTGTGAGGGGTGTGTGTGGTGTGTGTGCCGTGTGTGTGTGGGGTGTGTGTGTGGGGTGTGTGTGTGGGGTGTTTGTGTGGTGTGTGTATGGGGTGTGTATGCGTGGGGTGTGTGTGTGTGGGGTGTGTGTGTGCCGTGTGTGTGTGCCGTGTGTGTGTGGGGTGTGTCTGTGCCATGTGTGTGTGGGGTGTGTGTGTGGGGTGTGTGTGTGTGGGGTGTGTGTGGGGTGTGTGTGTGGGGAGTGTGTGTGGGTTGTGTGTGTGGGGTGTGTGTGTGGGGAGTGTGTGTGGGTTGTGTGTGTGGGGTGTGTGTGCCGTGTGTGCGTAGGGTGCGTGTGTGGGGTGTGTGTGTGTGGGGTGTTTGTGTGGGTTGTGTGTGTGGGGAGTGTGTATGGGGTGTTTGTGTGGGTTGTGTGTGTGGGGTGTGTGTGTGGGGTGTGTGTGTGAGTGTGTGGGGTGTGTTTGGGCTGTGTGTGTGCCGTGTGTGTGTGGGGTGTGTGTGCGGGGTGTATTTGTGGTGTGTGTGGGGTGTGTGTGACGGTGTGTGCGTGGGGTGTGTGTGTGGGTTGTGTGTGTGTGATGTGTGTGTTGGGTGTGTGTGTGAGGTGTGTGTGTGGGGTGTGTGGGGTCTGTGTGTGGTGTGTGTGGGGTGTGGGGTGTGTGTGGGGATGCGTGTGTGGAATGTGTGTGTGGGGTGTGTGGGGTCTGTGGTGTGTGTGGGGTGTGGGGTGTGTGTGGGGATGCGTGTGTGGAATGTGTGTGTGGGGTGTGTGTGCGTGTGTGTGTGGGGTGTGTTTGGGGTGTGTGTGTGCCGTGTGTGTGTGCCGTGTGTGTGTGGGGTGTGTCTGTGCCGTGTGTGTGTGGGGTGTGTGTGTAAGGGGTGTGTGTGTGCGGTGTGTGTGGGGTGTGTGCGTGAGTGTGTGGGGTGTGTTTGGGCTGTGTGTGGGGAGTGTGTGTGGGATGTGTGTGTGTGAGGTGTGTGTCTGGGGTGTGTGTGTGGGGTGTGTGTGGCGGTGTGTGTGTGGGGTGTGTTTGGGGTGTGTGTGTGCCGTGTGTGTGTGCCGTGTGTGTGTGGGGTGTGTCTGTGCCGTGTGTGTGTGGGGTGTGTGTGTAAGGGGTGTGTGTGCCGTGTGTGTGTGGGGTGTGTGTGTGTCGTGTGTGTGTGCCGTGTGTGTGTGGGGTGTGTCTGTGCCGTGTGTGTGAGGGGTGTGTGTGTGGGGTGTGTGGGGTGTTTGTGTGGGGTGTGTGTGTGTGGGATGTGTGTGTGTGGGGTGTGTGTGTGTGGGGAGTGTGTGTGGGTTGTGTGTGTGGGTTGTGTGTGTGGGGTGTGTGTGCCGTGTGTGCGTGGGGTGTGTGTGGGGTGTGTTTGTGGGTTGCGTGCGTGGGGTGTGTGTGTGGGGAGCGTGTGTGGGTTGCGTGTGTGGGGTGTGTGTGGGGTGCGTGTGTGTGGTGTGTGTGGGGATGTGTGTGTGGGGTGTGTGTGGGTTGCGTGTGTGGGGTGTGTGTGGGGTGCATGTGTGTGTGGGGTGTCTGTGTGGTCTGTGTGTGGTGTGTGTGGGGTGTGTGTGGGGATGTGTGTGTGGTGTGTGTGGGGTGCGTGTGTGGGTTGCGTGTGTGGGTTGCGTATGTGGGTTGCGTATGTGGGGTGTGTGTGTGGGGAGTGTGTGTGGGTTGTGTGTGTAGGGTGCGTGTGAGGGGTGTGTGCGGTGTGTGTGTGGGGTGTATGTGTGGGGAGTGTGTGTGGGGTCTGTGTGGGGTGTGTGTGTGGGTTGTGTGTGTGAGGTGTGCGTGTGGGGTGTGTGTGGGGTGTGTGTTGGTTGTGTGTGGGGTGTGTGTGGGTTGTGTGTGTGGGGTGTGTGTGGGGTGTGTGTTGGTTGTGTGTGGGGTGTGTGTGTGGGGTGTTTGTGTGGGGTGTGTGTGTGGGGTGTGTGGGGTGTGTGTGGGGTGTGTGTTGGTTGTGTGTGGGTGTGTGTGTGGGGTGTTTGTGTGGGTTGTGTGTGCGGGGTGTGTATGTGGGGTGTGGGTGTGTGCGGTGTGTGTGGGGTGTGTGTGTGAGTGTGTGGGGTGTGTGTGACGGCGTGTGTGTTGGGTGTGTGTGTTGGGTGTGTGTGTGAGGTGTGTGTGTGGGGTGTGTGGGGTCTGTGTCTGGTGTGTGTGCGTGGGGTGTGTGGGGTTTGTGTGGGGTGCGTGTGTGGGGAGAGTGTGGGTTGTGTGTGTGTGTGGTGTGTGCATGTGTGTGTGGGGTGTGTGTGGGGAGTGTGTGTGGGGTGTGTGTGGAGTGCGTGTGTGGGTTGCGTGTGTGGGGTGTGTGTGGGGTGCGTGTGTGGGGTGTGTGGGGTGCGTGTGTGGGTTGCGTGTGGGGTGTGTGTGGGGAGTGTGTGTGGGGTGTGTGTATGGGGTGTGTGTGGGGAGTGTGTGTGGGGTGTGTGTGTGGGGTCTGTGTGTGGGGTGCGTGTGGGTTGTGTGTGTGTGGGGTGTGTGTGGGGTGTGTGTGTGGGGTGTGTGTGTCTGGGGTGTGTGTGTGGGATGTGTGTGTGGGGTGTTTGTGTGGGTTGTGTGTGTGGGGTGTTAGTGTCTGGGGTGTGTGTGTGGGATGTGTGTGTGGGGTGTGTGTGGGTGTGAGTGTGGGGTGTGTGTGTGTGTGTGTGTGTGTGGGTGTGTGTGTGGGGCGTGTGTGGGTGTGTGTGTGGGTGTGTGTGGGGTGTGTGTGGGTGTGTGTGTGGAGTGTGTGTGGGGTGTGGGGGTTGTGTGTTGGGTGTGTGTGTGAGGTGTGTGTGGGTGGGTGTATGGGGTGTGTGGGTTGTGTGTGTTGGGTGTGTGTGAGGTGTGGGTGGGTGTATGGGGTGTGTGTGTGGGTTGTGTGTGGGGTGTGTGGGTTGTGTGTGTTGGGTGTGTGTGTGAGGTGTGTGTGGGTTGTGTGGTTTGTGTGTGTGGGTTGTTTGTGGGGTGTGTGTGGGGTGTGTCTGTGGGGTGCGCGTGTGGGATGTGTGTGTGGGGTGTGTGTGTCGGTGTGTGTGTGTTGTGTGTGGGGTGTGTGTGTCGGGGGTGTGTGTGGGGGTGAGTGGGGTATGTGTGTGTCGGTGTGTGTGTGTTGTGTGTGGGGTGTGTGTGTGGGATGTGTGTGTGTGGAGTGTGGGTGTGCGCTGTTTGTGGGGTGTGTGTGCATGAGTGTGTGGGGTGTGTTTGGGCTGTGTGTGGGGAGTGTGTGTGGGATGTGTGTGTGTGAGGTGTGTGTCTGGGGTGTGTGTGTGAGGTGTGTGTGGCGGTGTGTGTGGGGTGTGTTTGGGGTGTGTCTGTGCCGTGTGTGGGGTGTGTGTGTGTGTGAGTGGTGTGTGTGGTGTTTGTGTGGGGTTATGTGTGGCGTGCGCGTGAGGTGTGTGTGTGTAGGGTGTGTGTGGGGTGTGTGTGCGGGGTGTGTGTGGGGGGTGTGTGTGAGGGGTGTGTGTGGTGTTTGGGGTGTGTGTGTGCGGGGTGTGTGTGTGGGGTGTGTGTGTGTGGGGTGTGTGTGTGTGGGGTGTTTGTGTGGGGTGTGTGTGTTGTGTGTGTGGTCTGTGTGTGGGGTGTGTGAGGTGTGTGGGGATGCGTGTGTGGGGTGTGTGTGATGTGTGTGTTGGGTGTGTGTGTGGGGTGTGTGTGCGGTGTGTGTGGGTTGTGTGTGTGGGGTCTGTGTGGGGTGTTTGTGATGTGTGTGTTGGGTGTGTGTGTGATGTGTGTGTTGGGTGTGTGTGTGGGGTGTGTGTGCGGTGTGTGTGGGGTGTGTGTGTGGGGTGTGTGTGTCGGGGGTGTGTGTGGGGTGTTTGTGATGTGTGTGTTGGGTGTGTGTGTTGGGTGTGTGTGTTGGGTGTGTGTGTCGGGGGTGTGTGTGGGGTGTTTGTGATGTGTGTGTTGGGTGTGTGTGTTGGGTGTGTGTGTGGGGTGTGTGTGTTGGGTGTGTGTGTGGGGTGTGTGTGTCGGGGGTGTGTGTGGGGGTGAGTGGGGTATGTGTGTGTCAGCGTGTGTGTGTTGTGTGTGGGGTGTGTGTGTGGGGTGTCTGTGTGTGGGGTGTGGGTGTGCGGTGTGTGGGGGGTGTGTGTGCATGAGTGTGTGGGGTGTGTTTGGGCTGTGTGTGGGGAGTGTGTGTGGGATGTGTGTGTGTGAGGTGTGTGTCTGGGGTGTGTGTGTGTGTGAGTGGTGTGTGTGGTGTGTGTGTGGGGTTATGTGTGGCGTGTGCGTGAGGTGTGTGTGTGTAGGGTGTGTGTGCGGGGTGTGTGTGTGTGGGGTGTTTGTGTGGGGTGTGTGTGTTGTGTGTGTGGTCTGTGTGGGGTGTGCGTGTGGGTTGTGTGTGCGTTGTGTTTGTGGGGAGTGTGTGTGGGGTGTGTGTATGGGGGTTGTGTGTGTGGGGTGTGTGTAGGGTGCGTGTGAGGGGTGTGTCCGAGGTGTGTTTGGGGGGTGTGTGTGTGTGGGGAGTGTGTGTGGGGTGTGTGTGTGTCTGGGGTGTGTGTGTGGGATGCGTGTGTGGGGTGTATGTGTGGGTTGTGTGTGTGTGGGGTGTTTGTGTGGGTTGTGTGTGTGTGGGGTGTGTGTGTGGGTTGTGTGTGTGGGGTGTGTGGGGTGTTTGTGTGGGTTGTGTGTGTGGGGTGTGTGTGGGTGTGTGTGGGGTGTGTGTGTGGGTGTGTGTTCATTGTGTGTGGGGTGTTTGTGATGTGTGGGGTGTGTGTGTGGGGCGTGTGTGGATGTGTGTGTGGGGTGTGTGTGAGTGTGTGTGTGGAGTGTGTGTGTGGGGTGTGTGTGGGGTGTGTGTCTGAGGTGTGTTTGGGGGGTGTGTGTGTGTGGTGTACGTGTGTGGTGTGCGTGTGTGACGTGTGTGTGTGGGGTGTGTGTGTGTGGGGTGTGTGTGGGGTGTGCGTGTGGTTGTGTGTGTGGGGTGTGTGTGGGGTGTGTGTGTGTGTGGGGTGTGTGTGTGGGGTGTGTGTGTAGGGTGCGTGTGTGGTGTGTGTGGGGTGCGTGTGTGGGTTGCGTGTGGGGTGTGTGTGTGGGGAGTGTGTGTGGGTTGTGTGTGTGGGGTGTGTGTGCCGTGTGTGCATGCGGCGTGTGTGTGGGGTGTGTGTGTGTAGGGTGCATGTGTGGGGTGTGTGTGTGTGGGGTGTGTGTGTGGGTTGTGTGTGTGGGGTGTGTGTGGGTTGTTTGTGTGGGGTGTGTGTGTGTGGCGTGTGTGGGGTGTGTGTGGGTTGTGTGTGTGGGGTGTGTGTGTGCGGTGTGTGTGGGGTGTGTGTGGGGTGTGTGTGTGGGGTGTGTGTGTGGGGGTGAGTGGGGTATGTGTGTGTGGGCGTGTGTGTGGTGTGTGTGGGATGTGTGTGTGGGGTGTCTGTGTGTGGGGTGTGTGTGCGTGAGTGTGTGGGGTGTGTTTGGGCTGTGTGTGTGGAGTGTGTGTGGGATGTGTGTGTGTGAGGTGTGTGTCTGGGGTGTGTGTGTGTGGGGTGTGTGTGGTGGTGTGTGTGTGGGGTGTGTGTGTGGGTTGTGTCTGTGCCGTGTGTGTGTGGGGTGTGTGTGTGTGGTGTGTGTGTGTGTGAGTGGTGTGTGTGGTGTGTGTGTGGGGTGTATGTGTGGCGTGCGCATGAGGGGTGTTTGTGTAGGGTGCGTGTGTGGGGTGTGTGTGTTTGGGGTGTGTGTGGGCTGTGTGTGTGGGGTGTGTGTGTAAGAGGTGTGTGTGTGCGGGGTGTGTGTGTGGGGTGTGTGTGTGGGGTGTGTGTGTGGGGTGTTTGTGTGGGGTGTGTGTGTGGGGTGTGTGTGCGCGGGGTTTGTGTGTGCGGTGTACGTGTGTGGTGTGTGTGTGGGGTGTGTGTGTGGGGTGTGTGTGAGGGGTGTGTGTGTGTGGGGTGTGTGTGGTGTGTGTGTGGGAGGTGTGTGTGGGGGGTGTGTGTGTGGGGTCTGTGTGTGGGGTCCGTGTGTGTGGGGTCTGTGTGTGTGGGGTCTGTGTGTGGTATGTGTGTGTGTGGGGTGTTTGTGTGTGGTGTGTGTGTGTGTGGTGTGTGTGTCTGTGGCGTGCGCGTGAGGGGTGTGTGTGTTTGGGGGGTGTGTGTGTCTGGGGTGTGTGTGTGGTGTGTGTGTGTGTGCGTGTGCGTGTGTGGGGTGTGTGTGTGGGGTGCGTGTGTGGGATGTGTGTGTGTGGTGTATGTGTGTGTGGCATGTGTGTGTGGGGTGTGTGGGGTGTGTGTGATCTGTGTGTGGTGTGTGTGGCGTGTGTGTGGGGGGTGTGTGTGGTGTGTGTGGGGTGTGTGTGGGGGGTCTGTGTGTGGTATGTGTGTGTGGGGTGTGTGTGTGTGGGGTCCGTGTGTGTGGGGTCTGTGTGATATGTGTGTGTGTGGGGTGTTTGTGTGGGGTGTGTGTGTGTGGTGTGTGTGTGTGGGGTGTGTGTGAGGGGTGTGTGTGGTGTTTGTGTGGGGTGTGTGCCGTGTGTGTGTGGGGTGTGTGTGTGGGGTGTGTGTGTGGGGTGTTTGTGTGGTGTGTGTATGGGGTGTGTATGCGTGGGGTGTGTGTGTGTGGGGTGTGTGTGTGGGGTGTGTGGGGGGAGTGTGTGTGGGGTCTGTGTGTGTGGGGTGTTTGGGGTGTGTGTGTGTTTGTGGTGTGTGTTGGGTGTGTGTGGGGTGTGTGTTTGGGGTGTTTGTGTGGTGTGTGTATGGGGTGTGTATGTGTGGGGTGTGTGTGTGTGGGGTGTGTGTGTGGGGTGTGTGGGGGGAGTGTGCGTGGGGTGTGTGGGGTGTGTGGGGTCTGTGTGTGTGGGGTGTTTGGGATGTGTGTGTGTTTGTGGTGTGTGTTGGGTGTGTGTGGGGTGTGTGTTTGGGGTGTGTGGGGTGTGTGTGTGGGGTGTGTGTGGGGGGTGTGTGTTTGTGGTGTGTGTTGGGTGTGTGTGGGGTGTGTGTCAGGGTGAGGCTGGTTCTCGACCCAAGTGCAGACAGACGAGGCGAGAAGCAGGTATGCAGTCTTAAATAAAAGTACTTTACTAGAATCACACAGGTAAACAGTTACAAACATAGGAGCTCAAGACAAGCTACCACTAGGCAAACGGCTTGTCCAGACTGAGCACAGAGGGAAGAAACCACAGAACTTAAATACAAGCAAAAACAGGTGAAACCAATAAACCTGATAAAAGGCAGTTAAGTAATAAACACAGGAGAAACTAGTAACAATTAGCAAAGGGAAAAAAACAAGTGAAGGTGCCATCTAAGGGTTACTGAGGGAACTAACCGGCACCCTCACAGGGCCCCCTCCCCTAGGAAAGGCTCCTGACGTTCCTCTTAGACGATCAGGGTGGCGACGGCGAAAATCCCTGATGAGTTCAGGATCCAAAATGTCCCGGGCCGGAACCCAGGAACGCTCTTCAGGACCATAACCCTCCCAGTCGACCAGGTATTGAATGCTCCTCCTAACCCGGCGACTATCAAGGAGGCGACGGACAGTGTAGGCTTGCTGACCGTCAATCATGCGGGGCGGGGGGGGAGGTCTGGAAGCAGGAACCAAGGGACTGGTAAGTACCGGCTTGAGGTGAGAGACGTGGAACGTGGGATGTATCTTCATCGACCGAGGAAGGAGGAGCCGGTAGGCCACAGGGTTTACTTTTTCCAAAATCCTAAAAGGTCCGATGAACTGGGGAGCCAACTTGCGGGACTCCACATGGAGTGGAAGATTCCGGGTAGACAGCCAGACGTTTGGTCCGGTCCGGAACCGAGGAGCTGGGCGGCGGTGTCGGTCAGCCTGCACTTTCTGCCGAGAAGAAGCGAGCTGCAAGGCGGATTGGACCCTCCTCCAGGTATGGCGGCAGCGTTGGACGAACCCCTGGGCAGCCGGGACTCCTACCTCCCTCTCCTGTTCAGGGAAGAGTGGCGGTTGGAAGCCATATTGACATTCGAAAGGTGAGAGGCCAGTGGAGGAGCTCTGAAGGGTATTGTGCGCGTACTCCGCCCAGACCAGATACTTGCTCCAGGTGGAAGGATTGGAGGACACAAAGCTTCTTAGCACCCTCGCCAGATCTTGGTTGGTTCTCTCAGTCTGGCCGTTAGACTGTGGGTGGAACCCAGAGGAGAGACTGACGGAAGCGCCCAGGAGGGAACAAAAAGCCTTCCAGAACCTGGATGAGAACTGGGGACCACGGTCAGAGACGACATCCAGGGGCAAGCCATGGAGGCAGAAGATATGCTGGACAACCAGCTGGGCAGTCTCTCTGGCAGAGGGAAGCTTGACAAGAGGGACGAAGTGAGCAGCCTTGGAAAAGCGATCGACCACAACTAGGATGGTAGTGAATCCCTCAGATGGAGGTAGCCCGGTGATGAAATCCAGGGCGATATGAGACCAGGGACGGCTGGGGATGGGCAAGGGATGCAGGAGACCAAGCGGAGGTTGTTGGGATGTCTTGTTCCGGGCACAGACGGGACAAGTGGAGACAAAGGCCCGGGTGTCGGCTTCAATAGAGGGCCACCAGAACCTCCTCTAAAGGAACTCGAGAGTCCGACGGATCCCAGGATGACCAGTCAATCGAGAAGAGTGCCCCCATTGAAGGACCTGGGCGTGCACCTGACTGGGAACATAAAGGCTATGAGGAGGGCCTCCTCCAGGGTCAGCCTCCTGACGTTGGGCCCCTCGCACCACAGTCTCAATCTCCCAGGCGACGGGAGCAACGATGCAGCAACTGGGGATGATAGGTTCCGGGGTCCAGTCCTTTTCCGAGGGGTCAAACTGGCGAGAAAGGGCATCCGGTTTGAGGTTCTTAAACCCTGGGCGGTAAGACAGGAGAAAGTTGAACCGGTTAAAGAAGAGAGCCCACCTGGCCTGCCGAGGGTTGAGGCACTTGGCGTCCTGGATATATGTCAGATTTTTATGGTCGGTCCAGACGACAAAAGGATGCTCTGCTCCCTCCAACCAGTGTCTCCACTCCTCCAAGGCTGTAGTGTATGTACTTTGCAGAAGGAACTATATTCTGCAGCCCCTGTATACTGCAGTACCAGTAGTGACCACCCCTGTATATAAGCCTGTGTAGTAACTTTGCATAGTTAGTTCCCGTTTGTCTCCACTCAGTAAAGACCTGTTATAACCAACTCCTGCAGTCCGTGTCTCAATTACACATGGACATAATACTGGCAACGAGCAGATCCGAACTTACCTACAGTCTGCACCACCTCATGGGGATCCATCCCTGAAGCGAAGTTGTCAGAGGTTGAGGCCAGAAGGAAGAAAGAAAAAAAAACAAACAGAAGAAACGGGCGTCGACCGTGGGCAACCGCCTCTGATTCATCGGAGTTGAAGATTTGCAGGAGAGGCTGTCGAGAGCGGGGCTTGGTTATCCTGTCGATGGTGTTACAGCTAATCGGGCTGGTGGCAGGTAGTACACTGATCCTTCCTGGGCTGCGGCGGGCTAGAGCTCGATCGGGTGGCTTTTCAACGGGGCCGAGCAGCGTTGTCGGGAAGAGGAGAGAGAGAGAGAGGGTGGAGCACACAGGGCGCGGCCAGTACTACGAAGCCGGGCAGCGTACAGACCCGAGAAGAGGGAGGAAAGTGTCCCGTAGGGTTGCTCCGACGACGGGGAAAAAGAAATTAGAAGCGCAGAAAGCCGTGAGGAGCCGCAGTTTGCCAAGGGAACCGCGGAGAGCGGCGTTAGCAGCAGCGCGGGGGGAAGTGCGCGAAGACCATAGGGCGGCGCCATCAAGGCATAAAACACCAGCAACAGCGCTAGCAGCAGCGGAGAAGACGGAAAGCGCGGGAGGTGCCATTTTGTTAAATCAGGGAAGAAGGCAAAGCGCGGGAGGCGCCATCTTAGATTTCCAAGATGCCGAAGACTGGCAATATCACTGCCTTCGATAATGCAATAGAAGACTGGACCACGTATGTGGAAAGAGTCAAAGTATATTGTGAGGCAAACGAAGTAGCCGATGAGAAAAAGGCATCAGTACTACTAAACTTAATGGGCGCAAGAACGTACGGCCTATTGCGGAACCTGATTACTCCAGCCAAACCGATGGCGAAGAGTTTTAACGAAATTGTTGATATCCTACAGGAACACCTAAATCCTACACCGCTGCTGATAGCAGAAAGATTTAAATTCCACAGGAGAAAGCAGCATAAAGATGAGAGCAATGCTGATTACCTTACGGAACTACGCAAGCTATCAAAGCACTGCCAGTTCGGAGCAGGACTGACAGATACTCTACGGGACAAATTTGTCTGTGGACTCCTGAGTGAAGGAACCCAGAAGAGGTTACTCTCAGAGAAAGAGCTGACGCTAGATAAGGCTTTCAGCGTGGCAGCATCGTACGAAGCAGCAGCAAGGGGAGCTGCGGAAATACAGTAAAAGACACAGGAATACGGCACCCACGAAATGACACGGGGATTTGAAAAATGTTATCGCTGCGGCAGAACAACCCATGACCAGAAGGACTGCTGGTCCAAGGACAAAATATGCAGGCAATGCGGAAAGATGGGACACATTGCACGAGTTTGCAGGTCTGGAAAGAAGACTAACAACAACAAAAAGGCTACTAAGGAACAGTACAGGAAAGTACAAAAGATGACGGACAGTAGTTCCGAAGACCAGATGAGCGATAGTGAATACGGGAACAAGAGACTAAGCTGTCTCAAACTTCACAACGTAATCGCAAAAGAGGATCACCGAACCATTTGGGTCACCCTCACGATAGCAGGGTCCCAAGTCAAAATGGAATTGGATACAGGATCAGCCCTGACCATCATGAATCGACGAGACTACGAGCGGCTATTCTCACACATACCCTTGAAAGAGACATCCATTGTCTTGAAGACGTATACTGGGCAAAAAGTATACCCCAGAGGGAAAATAAGGGTGCCTGTTGAATACAACGGCAAGGAAATACAGAAATTGTATCTGTACATACTGCAAGATGGTGGACCACCGTTATTGGGACGTGAATGGATCAGAAAGATAAGTTTAGACTGGCACTCCATTCAGGCACTGACGGTGGCTGGTAAAAAGGATGACGACGGCACACCTGGACGATTGTCAAAAATCTTAGCTAACGCCAAAGAGGTATTTCAACAAGAACTGGGAACTCTTAAAGGCGTCACCGCCTCGATAAAAATAGAAGAGAATGCAATTCCCAAGTTTTTCAAAGCAAGACCGGTACCATATGCAATTTGCCCAGCCGTCGAGGCAGAGCTGGAGAATCTGGAGAATGCAGGCGTGTTATCTAAGGTAGACTGGAGTGAGTGGGCGACACCCATCGTTCCTGTCATGAAGAAAACGTTAAACAATAAGTCTGAGGAGCCAAGGAAGGTTCGCATCTGTGGGGACTTCAAGGTGACAGTGAACCCAGTCCTTCACACAGTACAATATCCTCTCCCGAGGATAGAAGATATTTTCGCCTCACTATCTGGAGGGAAGCGTTTTACAAAAATTGACCTAGCACAAGCATATTTGCAGATGGAGGTTGAAGAACCCTCTAGGAAGTATCTCACGATAAACACTCACAAAGGTCTTTACCAGTATAATCTACTGGTATTCGGAGTAGCATCAGCTCCGGCGATATGACAAAGAGCGATGGAACAAGTCCTGCAAGGGATTCCGGGGACTCAGTGTTACTTGGATGACATCCTAGTAACAGGTGAAGATAACAGTGAACACCTTGCCAACCTAGAGCAGGTGCTCACTAGACTAAGAGAACATGGGCTACGAGCCAATCGCCCCAAGTGCGAGTTTTTTAAGAAACAGATATCGTATTGTGGCCACGTGATTGATGAAGAGGGGTTACATAAGTCCCCTGACAAAATTGAAGCGGTAGTTAAGGCTCCAGCGCCTGAAAATGTGTCGCAACTGAGGTCATTCCTCGGATTGGTGAATTACTACCATAAGTTTTTGCCGAATTTGTCCACAATTCTGCACCCACTGAACGCCCTACTACAAACTGGAGTAGCATGGAATTGGAGCGATGAATGTAAGCGGGCCTTTCAGAAGAGTAATGACCTAATCACTTCAAGAGAAGTATTGGCTCACTACAGCCCATCACTACCGATAAGACTGGCGTGTGATGCGTCTCCCTACGGCATTGGAGCGGTACTGTCACATAAATTCCTTGATGGTTCAGAGAGGCCGATAGCTTTTGCATCACGCTCGTTAACTTCAGCCGAGCGTAACTACGCCCAGATTGACAGAGAGGCCCTCAGCCTGGTGTGGGGGGTGAAGAAGTTCAATCACTACCTGCACGGTCAGAAATTTACTCTTCTAACTGATCATCAACCTCTTGTCTCCATTTTCAATCCTCAGAAGGGCGTCCCGATAATGACAGCACAATGGCTACAGAGGTGGTCCCTTTTCCTAGGGGCACACCAATATGACATCGAGTACAAAGGAACTAAACAGCATGGGAATGCTGATGGATTGTTGCACCTACCATTGCCGATGGCGGAAGAAGCACCTGCAGTGGATCCAGTGGAGATATTCTACTCGACCATAGTCGAATGTCTACCTGTGACGAATGCAAACATAGAAAAGGAAACACGAAATGACCCGACACTCTCCTGGGTCTATGATTTAACGGTGAAGGGATGGCCAGCACATGGCGAACCACTGTTGCCAGCATTCTCGCCGAGAAGAGAACAGCTGTCAGTGTGCAGAGGAACCTTGATGTGTGGATCCAGAGTAGTAATTCCACCCAAATTGAAGGATAGAGTGCTCAATGAGCTTCATGAGGGTCATCTGGGAGGGGTAAAAATGAAGAACTTAGCCAGAGCGTTTGTGTGGTGGCCGGGAATCGATAGAGAAATTGAAGAGATGACCAAGAGCTGTACAGGATGCCAGAAGGTCCAAAACGCCCCACCACAAGCCCCTCTACACCCATGGGAGTGGCCCTCATCTCCATGGCAAAGGGTGCACATTGATTTTGCTGGTCCATTTATGGACTCGATGTTTTTAATTGCGGCGGATGCACATTCAAAGTGGCCAGAGGTAATAAAAATGTCCTCAACCACCACAGAAAAAACTATCACAGTCTTACGAACCATATTCGCCAGAAATGGGCTGCCTGAACAGATTTGCTCCGACAACGGACCACAGTTTGTGTCTGAAGAGTTCCGGAGGCTCTTAAAGAACAATGGTGTTAAGCATTACACATCCGCCCCATATCATCCAGCCACCAATGGATTGGCTGAGAGGTTCGTTCAAACATTCAAGAAGGCTATCAAGGCAATGTGTAATGAAGACATACCCCTACAACACAAGGTGGATAACTTCTTGTTTGCCTACCGGAATGCGACACATGCGCTTACCAACCAAACTCCAGCCATGATGTTCTTCAATCGAAGACTACGATGCCGCTTGGATTTGGTTAAGCCAAACATCAGAAGAGATGTGGAGAACAGGCAGTTTCAGAATATGAATGAAAGGCCGACCAGGAGTTCTAAAATAGGTCAACCAGTTTTGGCCCGGGACTACCGCACAGAGAAATGGCAGCCAGGAACGATCTGCACACGGCAAGGACCTCTAATGTATACCGTGGATGTTGGAGAGAGCATTGTAAGACGCCATGCTGACCAGATTCTAGAGTCACTGGAAAACGTCAATTCCACACCACGATCCGATACACCTGGTGATGAAACCGAAGTACCAATTGCATCTACCTCAGAATCGGTGATATTGGAAGCAGACGAACCAAACAACGACGTTGATCCCGAATCAACTTTGCCAGAAGAACCTGATACCCCAAAGAGGCGTTATCCAGATAGAATCAGGAAGCCTCCTCAAAGACTGAACTTATAATTGCTTAACTTCAGCTAATGTATCTAGCAACTGTAATTGTAAATATGTTATTTAATTATTCATCGAATGTTATGTACTGTTTAGCTAAAAGGGGAGGAATTGTAGTGTATGTACTTTGCAGAAGGAACTATATTCTGCAGCCCCTGTATACTGCAGTACTAGTAGTGACCACCCCTGTATATAAGCCTGTGTAGTAACTTTGTATAGTAGTTCCCGTTTGTCTCCACTCAGTAAAGACCTGTTATAACCAACTCCTGCAGTCCGTGTCTCAATTACACACGGACATAATACTGGCCAACTTAACTGCCAAGAGCTCCCTGTTGCCGACATCGTAGTTACTCTCTGCTGGCTTCAGGCGACGGGAAAAGAAGGCACAGGGATGTAGCTTTTGGTCCTTAGGGGAGCGCTGGGACAGGACAGCCCCGACACCAATATCCGAGGCATCCACCTCTACGATAAAGGGCAGGGTGGGGTCAGGGTGTACCAGAATGGGAGCAGAGGTGAAGCGTTGTTTGAGCTCCTGGAAGGCCCGTTCCGCTTCAGAAGACCAACTGAACCGTAAAGACGAGCCCTTGGTCAATGCAGAGATGGAGGCGGCAAGGGAGCTGAAGTTGCGGATGAAGCATCTGTAAAAGTTGGCGAATCCCAGGAACTGCTGAACCTGCTTAACCGACGTGGGACGCGACCAGTTCAAGACGGCTTGAACCTTGTTAGGATCCATCTGGACGCTTCCACAGGAGATGACGTAGCCCAGGAAGGTGACCTTAGAGACGTGGAATTCACATTTATCGGATTTGACAAAGAGATGGTTCTCCAAGAGCCTCTGCAGCACCCGTCTGACGTGTTGGACATGCTGCTGGGGGGACTTTGAGAAGATGAGAATGTCATCCAAATAAACAAACACGAACTGGTTCAGCAGGTCCCGGAGCACGTCATTGACCAGAGCTTGGAAGACAGCAGGAGCGTTAGTGAGACCAAAGGGCATGACGAGGTATTCCCAGTGACCGCTAGGGGTGATAAAGACAGTCTTCCATTCATCCCCCTCCCTAATGCGGACCAGGTTGTACGCGTTGCGGAGGTCAAGTTTGGAGACGATGGTAGCTCCCTGCAGCTGCTCAAATGCTGAAGACATCAAAGGGAGAGGATAGCGGTTCTTAATGGTAATTTTGTTAAGCCCCCGATAGTCTATGCAAGGCCTGAGACCACCATCCTTCTTCTTTACAAAAAAGAAGCCAGCACCCGCTGGGGAGGTGGAAGGGCGAATGAAACCTGTAGCGAGGGCTTCCTTGATGTATTCTTCCATGGAAACATTCTCAGGGCCAGAGAGAGAGTAGGGCTGACCCCGAGGGGGGCTAGTGCCAGGCAGGAGATCAATGGCACAGTCGTAGGACCGGTGTGGGCGGAGTGTAGTGGACCGCCTCTTACTAAACACAGCATGGAGGTCCGAATATTCAGGGGGCACATGAGCAAGGTCCAGCTGATCAGCTGGCTCGGGAGAGGAAGGACGGGGCAGACTAGGGAAGACCTTAAGACAGTTGGCTAGACATGAAGGACCCCACTCCAGCACAGTCCCGGTAGTCCAGTCAATGTGAGGGTTGTGAAGAGAGAGCCACGGATGTCCAAGAACGAGAGGGAGCTCAGGTGAATCGATAAGGTGAAGCTGCAGCAACTCTTGATGTCTCTCCCCTACTTGGACATGTAATACTCCGGTGATATGATGAATGCACCCAGAACCAAGGGGCCTGCCGTCGAGGGCGGTGACTTGTAAAGGCTTGTCAAGGCGGGAGAAAGGAATTTTCAGGCTGCGCACAAGGGTGGCATCGATAAAACAGCCAGCGGCCCCGGAGTCAACAAACGCCTGGAGGTTGTACTGTTGTCCCTCCCAAGAGTGACGAGCGGGAAGCAGGATTTGGAAGACAGAAGGGGTAGGAGAAGGGATTTGATCTGTCAGTATTTTCCCAATCCTCCTGGCTTTTTCCTGAAGCTCAGGGCATGTGGCTCTGAGATGGCCAGACAGGCCACAGTAAAGACAACGCCCCTCTCTCAATCTCCTCTGTCTCTCAAGCTGGGAGAGCCGAGTTCTGCCGAGTTGCATAGGTTCCTCTTCGGCGCTAACAGGTGGACTCGGGGGTACTTGGAAACTCTTGGTCAGATTCGAAACACCGGAAGATCTCCTCTCTGTGGAGGTAGTGAATCTCCTCTCTCTACCATGCTCCTGGAGGCGGTTATGCACTCTGATGGCAAGGGAGATGAGCGTGTCAAGGTCCTCCGGAACCTCTCTGGACGCCAGTTCATCTTTGATAGATTTGGAAAGGCCATGAAGAAACATGGAGAGAAGGGCCTCGGTGTTCCAGCGGCTTTCCGCAGCGACTGTGCGGAACTCAATGGCGAAGTCGGCTACGCTGCAGTTGCCCTGGTGGAGATTCAAAAGTCTCTTATCTGCCTCCCATCCACTCACAGGATGGTCAAAGACTTTGCTCATCTCTTCGGCGAAAAGGAGAATGTCCGAGCAGACAAAAGATTGCTGCTCCCAGATAGCGGTAGCCCAGGCGAGAGCTTTTCCCGCGAGTAGTGATATGATGAACGCTACCTTAGAGCGGGGTGATAGGAACATGGAGGGTTGGAGTTCAAAAACTAGGAAGCACTGGGTCAAGAAGCCGCGACACTTGCCGGGATGACCGTCATAGCGCTCTGGTGCGGGTAGGCGAGGCTCTCGGTGAGTCTGGAGCTCAGCGACCGGTGGGGTAGCACCCAAAGGAACTGACTGAGGAGGAACATCCTGAGCAGAAGCCACAGCGGCTGGGTGTTGAATGGTATGAGTCCACGTATTTACCTTATCTGAAATGTTTCGGAGAAGTTGCTCAAGGCGGCCGAGGAAAGCACCTTGATGGGAGAGAATAGAACGAAATTCCTCCATCACTGCTGGGTCCATACTGGCTCAGTCTTGCTGTCAGGGCGAGGCTGGTTCTGGACCCAAGTGCAGACAGATGAGGCGAGAAGCAGGTATGCAGTCTTAAATAAAAGTACTTTACTAGAATCACACAGGTAAACAGTTACAAACATAGGAGCTCAAGACAAGCTACCACTAGGCAAATGGCTTGTCAAGACTGAGCACAGAGGGAAGAAACCACAGAACTTAAATACAAGCAAAAACAGGTGAAACCAATAAACCTGATAAAAGGCAGTTAAGTAATAAACACAGGAGAAACTAGTAACAATTAGCAAAGGGAAAAAACAAGTGAAGGTGCCATCTAGGGGTTACTGAGGGAACTAACCGGCACCCTCACAGTGTGTGGGGTGTGTGTGTGGGGTGTGTGTGGTGTATGTGTTGGGTGTGTGTGTGGCGTGCGCGTGAGGGGTGTGTGTGGGGTGTGTGTGTTTGGGGTGTGTGGGGTATGTGTATGTGGGGTGTGTGGGGTATGTGTGTGGGGTGTGTGTGTGGGGAGTGTGTGTGGGGTGCGTGTGTGGGGTGCGTGTGTGGGGTGCGTGTGTGGTGTATGTGTGTGTGGGGTGTGTGTGGGGTATGGGTGTGGGGTGTGTGTGAGCTGTGTGTGGGGGGGTGTGGGGTGTGTGTGTGTGTGGGTGAGTGGGGTGTGTGTGGGGTGTGTGTATGTGGGGTGTGTGTGGGGTGTGTGTATGTGGGGTGTGTGGGGTGTGTGTATGTGGGGTGTGTGTGTGGGGTGTGTGTATGTGGGGTGTGTGTGGGGGGGGTGGGGAGTGTGTGGGGTGCGTGTGTGGGGTGCATGTGTGTGTGTGTGGTGTGTGGTGTGTATGGGGTATGTGTATGGGGTGTGGGGTATGTGTGTGGGGTGTGTGTGTGGGGAGTGTGTGTGGGGTGCGTGTGGGGTACGTGTGTGGGGTGCGTGTGTGTGTGGTGTGTGTGGGGTATGTGTGTGTGGGGTGTGTGTGGTGTGTGTGGGGGGGTGTGTGGGGTGCGTGTGTGGGGTGCGTGTGTGGGCTGCGTGTGGTGTGTGTGGGTGTGTGTGTGGGGTGTGTGTGCGTGGTCTGTGTGGGGTGTGTGGGGTGCGTGAGTGTGGGTTGTGTGTGTGTGTGTGGGGGGTGTGTGTGGGGTGTATGTGAGTTGTGTGTGTGCGTGTGTGTGTGTGGGTGTGTGTGGGTTGTGTGTGGGGCGTGTGTGTGGCATGTGTGTGGGGGGTATGTGTGTGGGGCGTATGTGGGGCATGTGTGTGGGTTGCATCTGTGGGTTGCGTGGGGTGTGTGTGGGTTGCGTGTGTGGGGTGTGTTGTGTATGTAATATGTGTGCTACTTTGAACCTATGGACAGGACTGCACTACTTGTAGGGCGTAGTGATACGCAGTACCACTCCTGGCCATAGGGGTATAAATAGTACCGTGGGTACTGATCTCCCCTCAGTTCCCGCCTGTGGGCATGAAGTAAAGACCTACGTATAGTCCCTACCTCCAACCAGTAAAGACCTGTTTGAGTTATACGTTTAAGTCTTTGTGTTAATTGTTCAATACAATACACATACTTAACACTGGCGACGAGTCAGGTTCTTACCCTGCGGCAGTTGAAAAGAGGTTTCAAACATCACCACCCCACTAGAAGCGACAGGCTTTAGGACTCTGAAGCCTCCATCAGCGACTGAGCACTGGAGTGCAGCAGCCATCCTGACAGCTTCCAGCGACTGACAGAAGTCTTTCTGCAGTTTCCTTGTTCAACCTAGGTGGTGGGGTAAGCCGTGCAGCGTTGGCTGCAAAGACAGGGCTGGGGAAGTTGGAGAAGATAAGGGCGATCGCAATCCCTGATAAGAGCCGCGGTGAAACGCGCGAGCGGGTAAGCCAGAGCCCGGGAGGGAGCGAGCAAGAGCCGCGCGAGCGGGTGAGCCAGAGGCCGGGAGCCGCTTCAAGTGCGAGGCGCAGCGCGGGCCAGCGATCGGGACCAAAGATAAGGGCCGCACTCGGACTGAAAGGCGCGGCGGCTGCAGAAGCTCAAGGTGCGAGAGCCGCGGTGCACAGCGCGGGCTATCGATCGCGGCGAAGATAAGGGCCGCACTCGGGGGCTGAAGGGAGACGGCGTCGGGGGACGGGTGAAGACCGCCAAGCGCGGGAAAACCGCCATTTTGTGGGCGGAGGACGACAGCAAAAGCGGGAAGCCGCCATCTTTGATAACAAGTAAACAAAATAAAATCTGAGAAATTGCAAATCTACAATGCCTAAACACGGGAATATTAGCACCTTTGATAGTGACCTCGAAGATTGGGCCATATATGTTGAAAGAGTAAAAAATTATTGTAAGGCCAATAAAATTCGTGACCAAGATAAAGCTCTAACATTATTAAATTTAATGGGTGCGAAGACATACGGGCAATTGAAACACCTGTTATCACCAGATGAACCGGCGGATAAGACGTTCGATGAGATTGTTACTGTCCTGAAAGATCATCTAAACCCCACGCCGCTGATGCTAGCGGAACGATTTAAATTTTACGACAGAAGGCAGCTACAGCATGAAAGCAATGCTGAATATTTGCTGGAATTGCGTAAATTAGCGAAATATTGCCAGTTTGGAACGGGACTGACAGATGCACTACGAGACAAATTTGTGTGTGGTTTATTTAAACAGGATACACAAAAGCGACTGCTCGAGGAGAATGAGCTGACACTTGAGAAGGCGGTCACTATGGCAGCAGCACACGAAGCCGCAGCGAGAGGCACGGCAGTAATGCAGCTACGGTCACCGGAGCTCAGTGCACACAAATTGGGTGTGAGTTCTGGCAAATGTTATCGTTGTGGAAAGACAACGCATGATCAGAACCAGTGTTGGTTTAAAAACCAAGAATGTAGAACTTGTGGTAGGCTTGGACATATAGCTAGAGTATGCAGGTCAGGGAAGAAGACCAGCAACAAGAAGTCACCGCAAGGAAAATACGCAAAGGTACACAAGGTGACCGAACAGGAGTCCGATTCAGACGCTAGCAGTAATGAACTGGCTAGCTTAAGCTGTAATGAACTGGCTAGCTTAAGAGTACTCAACGCCGGTAAGGGTGCAGACCTCCAGACAATTTGGGTCACTCTTCAGATAGAAGGAGTCCAAGTAAAACTGGAATTGGACACTGGATCGGCATTGACGGTCATAAATAAGAAAGATTACGGAAAGTTATTCCAACATATTCCCCTACAGGATACGGGGATTATATTGAAAACATACACGGGGCAAAGAGTGTACCCCATCGGGAAAATAGAGGTTGCAGTGGTCCACAAGGGCGAAGACAGTCAAATAATGGACTTATATGTGATATCTGAAGGAGGTTCTCCACTACTAGGACGGGAGTGGATTAGGAAAATGAATATGGACTGGCATTTCCTACAAACAATAACGAGTGAGAACTCGGTGAAGATAGTCGGCCCAGACTCTGGAACGGATGATGGTAAGCCCAACTCAGGTGCAAAAGACAAAGTTTCAGCACAGAATTCCACTGAGCAACAACAACATAGTTTAACTGTGGATTCTGAGTCTGGCAAGTCTACTGATGTGCCCATTTCTGAGGGACACCGGGCTCGAACTCAACTCCATTTCAAACTACAACAGCAATTAGAACAAATGCTTCGCCGTTTTGAGCAAGAGTTGAATGCAACGAAAGAGTTCTTTGATATAGAGTTGGAGAATCTGGGAAGACAACAGAAGCAGCTGATGGAGAAAATGGAGCAGGAGCACACAAAACGTCTGATGTCAGAGGAGTTAACGGTCAGCCAACTCCTGCATATGCTGAAGGACAGGACTCTGAAATGGGAAAAACTTGAACACGAACTTCAATATTCAAACGAAAGGGGTTCGGAGCTCTCAAAGGTTATTGGAAGAGCTGAGGTGGCAACACAGACTGAGATGACTGCAACAGAGCAGCCCTTGGATGCCAAAAGTACGCTGACTCACGTCAACGTAGAACAACAGACCGCTGAAACAGCTGCTCCGGTAGAGGGATTGAATAGTCCGATCAATCAATCTCCAAAAGAAGTTGAAGTAGTAAAATCTCAAATGAGGTCATTAGTAAACGACTTGCTGAAAGCCCAGAAAAAGCTGGATGAAGAGGTACGCATGAAGAAGTCTCTTCAGGAAAGATGTCTGGACTTGGAACAAAAGCTGGCTAACGCCCAGCTGGGTATGGAGGAAATAGAAGACCCTCTAGTTGGCCTAGATCTGGACGACACCGAATATTACTATGTCCTGTCCTGCCCAACTTGTAACTTCGACTCCCACCATACAGAAATCATGGAGGAGCACCGAAAGTTTACGGAACATCGGGAGAAGGTGGCTCTACTACGGAAAAAGGAGGAAGAGAAGGAGGAACTGTGCATGCAGCTGGCAGCTGACAGTGGAGCCCAGAGAGTCCCCAAGAAGCAGAAAAGGAAAAGTCGAAACAGAAGATGACCCATCTGAACCATTATTACCTCTACCAGATCACACACGTGGTCCCTCCGAACGGAGCCAATTCAGTTCGGAAGTTCAAACTGTTAAATCCATGGAAGGACTATTGAATGAGTCACTCCAGCAACGTGAACCGACTACACCACAGAGATTGAATCTGTGAACTGTTTTCCGCAGAGACTGAATCTGTGATCTGTTTTGACATGAAGTTATCTATGTATCTATGTTATTCTGTTATGTAAACCTGAAGTTATATATGTATATATGTTATTACGTTATGTTAAATGGGGAGATGACTGTAAAGCTAGGAAGGGAGGAATGTTGTGTATGTAATATGTGTGCTACTTTGAACCTATGGACAGGACTGCACTACTTGTAGGGCGTAGTGATACGCAGTACCACTCCTGGCCATAGGGGTATAAATAGTACCGTGGGTACTGATCTCCCCTCAGTTCCCGCCTGTGGGCATGAAGTAAAGACCTACGTATAGTCCCTACCTCCAACCAGTAAAGACCTGTTTGAGTTATACGTTTAAGTCTTTGTGTTAATTGTTCAATACAATACACATACTTAACAGGGTGCGTGTGGGGTATGTGGGGTGCGTGTGTGTGGGGCGTGGGGTGTATGTGGGTTGTGTGTGCGTGTGTGTGTGGGGAGTGTGTGTGGGTTGCGTGTGTGGGGTGCATGTGTGTGCGTTATGTGTCTGTGGAGTGCCTGTGTGTGGGGGGTTGTGGGGTGTGTGTGTGAGGAGCGTTTATGGGGAGTGTGTGAGGTGTATGTGTGTGGGGCGTGTGTGTGGGGCGTGTGTGTGGGGTGTGTGTGGGGCGTGTGTGTGGTGGGTGTGCGGGGTGTGTGCGAGGGTTTGTGGGGGTGGTGTTTGGGGTGTGTGTGTTCGGTGTGTGTGTGGGGTGTGTGTTCCGGGAGTGTGTTCCGGGAGGGGTGAGTGGTGTGTGTGTGGGGTGTGTATGGCATGTCTGTGTGTGGAGTGTGTGTGTGTGGGTTGTGTGTGGGGTGCGTGAGTGTGGGGTGTGTGTGTGGGGTGTGTGAGGAGCGTGCATGGGGCATGTGTGAGGTGTATGTGTGTGGGTGTGTGTGGCTGGGGTGTGTGTGGGGTGTGTGTGTGGGGTGTGTGTGTGTGTGTGTGGGGTGCGTGTGTGGGTTGCGTGTGTGGGGTGTTTGTGTGGGTTGCGTGTGTGGAGTGTGTGTGGCGTCTGTGTGCGTGTGTGTGTTTGGGGTGTGTGTGGTGTGTGTGTGGGGTGTTTGTGTGAGTTGCGTGTGTGGGGCGTGTGTGTGGGTTGTCTTTCTGGTGTGTGTGGGGTGTTTGTGTGAGTTGCGTGTGTGGGGCGTGTGTGTGGGTTGTCTTTCTGGTGTGTGTGGGGTGTTTGTGTGAGTTGCGTGTGGGGCGTGTGTGTGGGTTGTCTTTCTGGTGTGTGTGGGGTGTTTGTGTGTGTTGCGTGTGTGTGGTGTGTGTGTTTGGGTTGAGTGGGGTGTGTGTGTGGGGTGTGTGTGGGGGTGAGTGGGGTGCGTGTGGGGATTGTGTGTGGGTTGTGTGTGTGGGGTGTGTGTGTACAGTGTGTGTGTGGAGTGTGTGGGGTGTGTGTGTGGTGTGTGTGTGGGGGTGTGTGTGTGGGGAGTGCGTGGGGTGCGTGTGTGGGCTGCGTGTGTGGGCTGCGTGTGTGGTGTGTGTGTGGTGTGTGGGTGTGTGTGTGTGTGGGGTGTGTGTGGGGTGTGTGTGTGTGGTCTGTGTGGGGTGTGTGTGGGGTGCGTGAGTGTGGGGTGTGTGTGGGTTGTGTGTGGGGTGTGTGGGTTGTGTGTGCGTGTGTGTGTGGGGTGTGTGTGGGTTGTGTGTGTTGTGTGTGTGGGGCGTGTGTGTGGCATGTGTGGGGGGTATGTGTGTGGGGCATATGTGGGGTGTTTGTGTGGGTTGCGTGTGTGGGGTGTGTGTGGGTTGCGTGTGTGGTGTGCGTGTGGGGTATGTGGGGTGTGTGGGTGTGTGTGTGTGGGGTGCGTGTGTGTGGGGTGTGTGTGGGTTGTGTGTGTGCATGTGTGTGTGGGGAGTGTGTGGGGTGTGTGTGGGGTGTGTGTGGGTTGCGTGTGTGGGGTCTGTGGGGTGCGTGTGTGAGGTGTGTGTGTGGGGTGCGTGTGTGTGCGTTATGTGTCTGGGGTGCCTGTGTGTGGGGGGTTGTGGGGTGTGTGTGTGGGGTGTGTGAGGAGCGTTTATGGAGAGTGTGTGAGGTGTATGTGTGTGGGGCGTGTGTGTGGGGCGTGTGTGTGGGTGTGTGTGGGGCGTGTGTGTGGTGGGTGTGTGGGGTGTGTGCGAGGGTTGTGTGTGGGGGTGGTGTTTGGGGTGTGTGTGTTCGGTGTGTGTGTGGGGTGTGTGTTCCGGGAGTGTGTTCCGGGAGGGGTGAGTGGTGTGTGTGTGGGGTGTGTGTGGGGTGCGTGAGTGTGGGGTGTGTGTGGGTTGTGTGTGGGGTGTGTGGGGTGTGTGTGGGTTGTGTGTGCGTGTGTGTGTGTGGGGTGTGTGTGGGTTGTGTGTGTTGTGTGTGTGGGGCGTGTGTGTGGCATGTGTGTGGGGGGTATGTGTGTGGGGCGTATGTGGGGTGTTTGTGTGGGTTGCGTGTGTGGGGTGTGTGTGGGTTGCGTGTGGTGTGCGTGTGGGGTATGTGGGGTGTGGGTGTGTGTGTGGGGTGCGTGTGTGTGGGGTGTGTGTGGGTTGTGTGTGTGCATGTGTGTGTGGGGAGTGTGTGTGGGGTGTGTGTGGGGTGTGTGGGGTGTGTGTGGGTTGCGTGTGTGGGGTCTGTGGGGTGCGTGTGTGAGGTGTGTGTGTGGGGTGCGTGTGTGTGCGTTATGTGTCTGTGGGGTGCCTGTGTGTGGGGGGTTGTGGGGTGTGTGTGTGGGGTGTGTGAGGAGCGTTTATGGGGAGTGTGTGAGGTGTATGTGTGTGGGGCGTGTGTGTGGGGCGTGTGTGTGGGTGTGTGTGGGGTGTGTGTGTGGTGGGTGTGTGGGGTGTGTGCGAGGGTTGTGTGTGGGGGTGGTGTTTGGGGTGTGTGTGTTCGGTGTGTGTGTGGGGTGTGTGTTCCGGGAGTGTGTTCCGGGAGGGGTGAGTGGTGTGTGTGTGGGGTGTGTGTGGGATGTCTGTGTGTGGAGTGTGTGTGTATGGGTTGTGTATGCGGTGCATGAGTGTGGGGTGTGCGTGTGGGTTGTGTGAGGAGCGTGTATGGGGCATGTGTGAGGTGTATGTGTGTGGGTGTGTGTGGCTGGGGTGTGTGTGGGGTGTGCGTGGGTTGCATGTGGGGTGTTTGTGTGGGTTGCGTGTGTGGAGTGTGTGTGGCATCTGTGTGCGTGTGTGTGTGTGGGGTGTGTGTGTGCGTGTGTGTGTGTGGCTGGGGTGTGTGTGGGGTGTGTGGGTTGCGTGTGGGGTGTTTGTGTGGGTTGCGTGTGTGGAGTGTGTGTGGCGTCTGTGTGCGTGTGTGTGTGGGGGGTGTGTTTGGGGTGTGTGTGGGGTGTTTGTGTGGGTTGCGTGTGTGGGGTGTGTGTGTTTGGGTTGAGTGGGGTGTGCGTGTGGGGTGTGTGTGTGGGGGTGAGTGTGGTATGTGTGGGGATTGTGTGTGGGTTGTGTTTGTGGGTTGTGTAGTGTATGTAACCGTTCTACCTTTAAGAGAACTATTGTATGTAACCGTCCAACTTTAAGAGAACTATTTTAGGTGTTGCACGACTTTATCTTGGCTGCTGTATACTGTAATACCGGTGGTGACCACACCGGTATATAAGTGCTGTGTAATGAGTTATTGGGCAGATCTGCCCTGACCTTCAACCAGTAAAGTCCTGTTAAAGTTTACTCTTGTGGTCTGTGTAGTAATTCGCAATATAACACACAGTGGCGACGAGTTCGATCTTACCCTGCGGCAGAGATACATCCGAAGCAGTTAACGAGCGTCGAGAAGAGGCATCCGCCCTCGTCATTCTGCTGAGAGAGGACTCGAGTCTGCAGAGCAAGGAAGAAGGAAGAATTCTGACACGAAGCCTTCCATCAGCAACAGGCAGTGATCGTCCCTTCTATCACGGTGGTGAGTGAGCCGATCAGCGACGAGAAGCAAGTCGGCCACGTTGACTGTGATTAGGGGAGAAAATAAAAAGAAACGGAGGATATAAGGGCGGTGAACTCGACCACGGCCGGGGAAAGGAGCCGGACAGAAGTCGGGGCCAGAGGCGCTGAGACTGGGGCAGCGTAGGGCACGGAAGCCGTGGTACAAGCGGGAACGCAGCCGGTGTGAGAGACCGGGCTACAAGCGGGAACGCAGCCGGTGTGAGAGACCGGGCTACAAGCGGGAACGCAGCCGGTGTGAGAGACCGGGCTACAAGCGGGCTGGGAGACGCAACAGCGTCGTGAGACAGCTCGACCGCGACCGGTGAAAAAGGCCGGGCAGCTACCGAGGCCGCGAGGCGCTGCGACCGGGATCGTAAGGCGCGGGAGGTAATAAAAAAAATAAAATAAAAATAAAACCGCGGAGAACTCAGCCGCAGCCGGGGGAGGAAAGGATCGGACTGCGAGAGGGCTGGGAGGCAAGATTGAAAACCGCTGAGGGAGAGGCAGAGCCCGAGCGAGCGGGAGAGACAGAGCCCGAGCGAGCGGGAGAGCGAGGGAGACCGAGCGAGCGGGAGAGACAGAGTCCGAGCGAGGGGGGAACGGGACCGAGCGAGGGAGACCGAGCGAAATTTCCGCCCAGCGGCTTACAGCAGCTTTCCGTAAAGGACCAAGAGCTGGAACTGTCCGCCACCAACTGGTTGTCCCCAGCGCCCGGTTGCCCCTGTCGAGAAAGGGAACAAGGAACGCAATCAGCTGTTCTCGCGCTTCAGAATAAACTGAAGCCGGCACGCAGGCTGCGAACCCCGAAAGCCAGCGGTCGTCGCCCGAGGGCAAAGCTTACCCCTCCCGCCAGAGGAAGAAACGCGGGAAGCCGCCAGTTAGGCGGGGAAGAAGACAAGCGTGGGAAACCGCCATTCTCGGAGGCGGGGAAGAAGATAAGCGCGGGAAACCACCATTTTTGAAAAAAAAAGTTAAAGAAAAATTTCGTTGTTGTTTCTCAGAAAGATTGTGAAGATGCCTAAGCGTGGTAACATCAACGATTTCGATTCCGATGTGGAAGATTGGGCCACGTATGTAGAACGCATCGAGATATATTGTAAGGCCAATAAAATAGCAAATGATGATAAAGCTCTAACCTTACTAAACTCAATGGGTGCGAAGACATACGGGCTATTGAAGCATCTTCTATCACCAGCTAAACCGGCGGATCAGACTTTCGCTAATATTGTTGCTGTCCTGAAGGATCATTTGAACCCCATGATGTAAGAAAAAGGAGGCTTACCATCAAGTAACTTTAAAGTAAGCTTTAAGTAACTTATAAACACACTATATACAAGAGAGGTCTTTACCATGCCTCTGGTAGAAGCCTCTTACAATACTGAACAGACCAGTATTTATACCAGTCCAACAGGAAGTGACACATGACAGGAAGTGAGGTATGTACACAGTTCATAGTTCATAGTTCACAGTTCACAGGAAGTGATGACATAACTTCCCGGAAGTTATTATTTTTATCACATTCTTCCCTCCTGCAGGTTTAGGAGGCTGTGGTCTACCTTTTGGTCCGCAGCCGCCGAACAAGGAAGAGTCGCACCCGTTTGGATTCCCGTCGTAGAGGGTCGCTGGTCCGCTTACATGCGGTTGGCCATTGGTCAGAGTCCGTGTGGCCTGGATTGCCCTGTGAAGGGTCGGGGAGATCATGGCTTCGAGTACGAGCCCCAATAGGTTCAAAGTCAGACTGCCTCTGTTCAGAGGGAGGTGCAGAGCTGGTCTGTGGCAGACCAGTACTTTCATGCATGGTACTGGGAGGGTCGCAACCTTGAGCACGGGGTTCTACCGGCACCAAGCTAGTTGGTGTCCGATCAGGATCCTGGAGAGGGGTACCCGATAGGTCCCAAGAGTTTCCTGGTGAAATGCCATCACCCGATGTCCCACTAGGTCCTGGTGGGCAGGGAGCCAGATCCCGTAATGATACGGTAGATTCTCGGCCGTCGGAATATCGTATGTTTGCATAGGTGGGGTTGGCATCGGTTAGTTCGACCTCGTCTACAAGAGGGTCATTTTTAGACGTCCGAACGTACCTTCGGAGTAATACAGGTCCAGGAGTAGTTAGCCATGACGGGAGTGATGTCCCATGAGATGAGCGACGCTGGAATCCAAAGAACCGCTCATGAGGTGTAGTATTTGTGGCTGTAGAAAGCAGGGACCGTATAGAGTGTAATGCATCCGGAAGCACTGTTTCCCATTGCTGGTCTGGTAGGCCCCGAGATCTTAAAGCGAGACGTACGGAATTCCAGATGATACCGTTATACCTCTCTACCTGCCCATTTCCGATGGGATGGTATGGTGTTGTTTTGCTTGTTGCAATTCCCCGTTCTGAGAGGTAGTCCTTGAGTTCCCTCGACATAAAGGATGGACCCCGATCTGAGTGAATATAAGCCGGCATGCCACAGAGAGAAAATACCTGCTCAAGGCAGCAGATTACTGTGGACGCCAGCATATTGGAGCAGGGGAAGGCAAACGGAAAACGTGAATATTCGTCGATCATGGTGAGCAAATATGTGTTCCGAGTTGAAGAGGGCACTGGGCCCTTAAAATCGATGCTAAGTCGTTGCATCGGTTGGGTTGCATGTATGAGTATACCATCTGAGGGGCGGAAGAACTGAGGTTTTAATTCCGCACAAAGCCGGCATTCTGAGCATATTTTCTTTACATCTCCAGTGGAAAAAGGGAGATTCCGTGATCGTACGAAATGTAGCATGCGCGTAACGCCAGGATGACACAAACCATTGTGGACATCCATGAGAGTGGAGGATGACATAGTGGAGCAGAATGCCCGTGTGAGGGTGTCCGGGGCCACATTCTCCTTGCCAGGCCGATAGAGAATGGTATAACCAAAAGAGGCCAGTTCCATCCTCCAAAGTTGTATTTTATTATTCTTAATTTTGGTTCGCTTTCGATTATCGAGCATGAAGGCGACTGATCGTTGGTCCGTGATCAATGTAAAGTGCTGGCGAGCTAGAAAATGGTTCCACTTCCGTACTGCTTCTATGATGGCTGTGGCTTCTTTCTCAACCGGAGGATAATGTAGCTCGGCACCTTGTAAGGTCCTGGACATAAATGCTACAGGACGACCTTCCTGATTCAGAGTAGCCGAGATCGCCACCTCCGAGGCATCACATTCAACCACGAAAGGGAGATTCTCATCAATGGAGTGAAGAGCCGCTTTCTCCAACTGTTTTTTGAGAAGGTTAAAGGCTGCAACAGCCGCTGTTCCCAGTGGAAATGATCTAGCATGCAGCAAGGGTTGGATTTTGTCCGAAAAATGAGGAATCCATTTAGCGTAGTATGCAAACAGACCGAGAGCCCGACGTAAAGAAGCCGGATTCTTAGGTGACGGGAGCTCTTGGAGCGGGCGAAGTCTTTCTGGGTCTGGCTGAATGATACCATTGCCTACGCAGTAGCCAAGGATGTTGATGGTCGGTTGCGACTCAACAGATTTGGATTCATTCAGGGTCAAATTACGGCGATGGAGGGCGTCCCGAAATTTTTGGAGGTTGGAGTCGTGTTCCTGTTGATCGTGACCTGCAATGGTAATGTTATCAAGATAGGGAAAAGTGTCCCTTAGGTTTTCCTGCTTAACCAGGCCATCCATTGCCCGTTGAAAGACAGCCACTCCATTAGTAACCCCGAATGGGAGGCGACGAAATTGGTACAGCCGTCCATTAGCCTCAAAGGCTGTGTACTGCTTATCTGAGACCTTCAAGGGTAACTGATGATAGGCACTTTTTAAATCGTAAGTTGAGAACACTTTGTATTCGGCCAGTTTATTAACCATATCATCAATGCGTGGCAATGGGTAGGCGTCCAAGTCGGTATATTGATTGATGGTTTGCGAATAATCGATGCATAGTCGCTGTTTGTGAGGTTTTAGAGGGTTCTTGACAATGACGACTTGAGCCCGCCAGGGCGACGAACATGGTTCAATGATATCCTCTGCTAGAAGTCGAGAGATTTCAGCCGCAATAAAAGATTGGTCTTCCTGATTAAAGCGCCGCGATTTCGTTATTATCGGTTGGCATTGAGGCGGAATACTGGCAAATAATGAGGGTTCATCAAGTGAAGCTGCTGATAATGCACAAAATGGTAATTTAGACGGTATATTAGAAATAGTAAGTCCGGGTTTGGATCCACCAAACTCAATGGTGAGTTTCTTATGCTGTTTTTGGAAGTCCAGTCCTAAGAGGAGATCACTACATAAGTCCTTGAGCACCGAAAGTCGGGTGGAGGGATACATACGACCATGAAGTGTCATATCAACAACACAAAAGCCGGAGATTCTGGTATTAAGTGATGACTGGGCCATCGCAATTGCCTGGTCCGATGGGAAGACATGTAGTTTCAATTTCGCAACAATCTGTTCCTTAATGAAACTAT
Organism: Somniosus microcephalus; assembly: GCF_052327205.1. NCBI lineage: Eukaryota > Metazoa > Chordata > Chondrichthyes > Squaliformes > Somniosidae > Somniosus > Somniosus microcephalus. Next base: position 171,537,759 of record NC_140992.1, read on the forward strand.
CAGTACTTCCTGAGTCAATTAAGGCATCTAAGGTATGCCCTTTAATTGAAATTTTTGTGGCTGCATGAGACAGGTTCTGTGGGCAAGCAGCTGTAATTGGTGTCGTTGCACAGAGAGTGGCTGAAACTCTCGGTGTGCTTCTTCGGGAGAGAGCTCGAGAGGAAGCTTGATAGGTCCTAGCTGGAGCATCTTGATAGGCCCTAATTGGGGCAGTTCGGTAGGCCTTAGCTGGATTGGCCCTCGTAGAGGCCCTTGATAGGCAAACTTTAGCAAAGTGTCCTTTTTTCCCGCAATAACTGCAGATTGCATTGCGAGCAGGGCAGGTTTTCCTAGGGTGAAAAGCATCTCCACAAAAGAAGCATTCCTTCCTAGATTGCCAAGAAGCTGCTAAAGTGGGGTCGTCCTCCTCTTCTTCATCAGAATTATCAGAATTAGATTCCCCCATGATAGGGTTCACCTGTGACCGCTTGAATTGTCTGGTTGCAGCTACAGCAGCAGATCGAGATCTGGGCAGCTGATAGAGGTCTGCATTTCTCTTTGCCAAATCCAGTGAACAAGCTAGGTCAAAAGCTTTTTGTAGCTCAAGTGTTTTACTTTCTAGTAGACGCTGGCGTATAAATGGAGAGGCAATCCCGCAGATGAAAGCATCACGAATCATTTCTTGGCGGTACAGCTCAGCTGAGGCTGCCTGAAAGTTACAATCTACGCTGAGCCTGCGAAGTTCTTGCAGGAATTCGTCAATTGATTCCCCTGGCCCTTGTCGGGCTGTGGCCAGTAGATGTCTAGCATAGACCTCATTTGGGGTCTTGGCATACAGTTTCTTAAGTGCCCGAATCACCTCATCGTAATTATCCCATTCATCAACATATTCGAACACTTTTGGGGTCACATAATTGGTAAGTATCTTCAATCTAGCAGGAGCATCCGCTTCACATTCATCCAGAAAATTCTCAAAAGTACGGTACCAATGCTTCCATACCCTGCCAGCTGCTGGTGCATTCGGGTCCAAGTCCAGACGAATAGGTCTAAGGATTTTCTCCATGATGGGTGGTTCCCTGGATCCTTAATTCCGAGTTTGTCCGAAGGTCTAGTATTCGTGAGTGTAAATACTAAGTTACTTAAATTGATGTAAGAAAAAGGAGGCTTACCATCAAGTAACTTTAAAGTAAGCTTTAAGTAACTTATAAACACACTATATACAAGAGAGGTCTTTACCATGCCTCTGGTAGAAGCCTCTTACAATACTGAACAGACCAGTATTTATACCAGTCCAACAGGAAGTGACACATGACAGGAAGTGAGGTATGTACACAGTTCATAGTTCATAGTTCACAGTTCACAGGAAGTGATGACATAACTTCCCGGAAGTTATTATTTTTATCACACCCCACACAGCTGATGTTAGCAGAACGGTTTAAATTTTATGCGAGAACGCAACTGAAAGAGGAAAGCAACGCGGAGTACTTGGTTGAACTGCGTAGACTAGCGAAATACTGTCAGTTTGGGGAAAATCTGACAGAGGCACTGAGAGACAAGTTCGTGTGCGGGTTGTCGAAGGAAGGAACACAAAAGCGACTTCTTGAAGAGAATGATCTTACACTTGATAAGGCTGTCCTTATTGCAGCATCGCACGAAGCTGCAGCGAGAGGCACTGCGGAAATACAGCTGAAGGCAGCGGTACTCAGCGTGGATCAAATGGCTTCGGGTACAACGAAATGTTATCGTTGTGGGAAGACAACACATGATCAGAACCAATGCTGGTTTAAAAACCAGGAATGTAGAAAATGTGGCAAGCTTGGTCACATAGCTAAAGTATGCCGGTCAGGAAAGAAGACCAGCAACAAAAAAAAGTCACCGCAGGAAAAGTGCAGCAAGGTACACAAGGTGGCTGAGAAGAGTTCGGATGAACAGAATTCGGATTCAGACTCCAACAGCCAGGAACTGGGTAGTCTGAGAATTTACAATGTGAGTAAGGAAGCTGACCTACAAACTATCTGGGTCACGCTCAAAATAGCCGGAGTCCAAGTGAAAATGGAATTGGACACAGGATCAGCCCTAACAGTCATAAACCGAAGGGACTACAAGCGGCTATTCTCACATATTCCCTTGAGAGATACCAAGATTGTATTGCAGACAGGCACGGGGCGAAGAGTATACCCCATCGGAAAGATAAAAGTCAAGGTGAGACACAAGGGCAAAGAACACCAAGGAATGGACTTATATGTACTACCTGAGGGAGGTCCGCCACTTCTGGGACGGGAGTGGATCAGGAAAATAAATATGGACTGGCACTTCCTAAAAGCCATAAAGAGTGAGAACTCGGTGAAGACAATCAGCTCAGACTCTGGAACTGATGATGGTAAGACCAGCCCATGTGCAAAAGACAAGTCTAAAATGGACTTGCAGACTAATGTTGGAAAAACAAAGGAGTGCATAAATGCTTATGCTTCAGAGGAGAACAAAGTTTCAGAACAGAATTCCACTGAACAACAACAACATAGTTTGACAGAGAATTCTGAGTCTGTCCAGTCTACAGACATGCACATTTCTGAGGAACACCGGGCTCGAACTCAACTCCATTTCAAACTACAACAGCAATTAGAACAAATGATTCGCCGTCTTGAGCAAGAGATGAATGCAACGAAAAAGTTCTTTGACACAGAGTGGGAGAATCTGGAAAGACAACAGAAGCAGCTGATGGAGAAAATGGAGCAGGAGCACACAAACCGTCTGCGCGAGGAGGCCAAACGAATCAAAGCTGATTCGGTTTCTGAAGGTGCGTGCTCTAATCTGGTGGAGCAAGATGTTCAGCAACTGAAGGCGCTTGTTAGCAGGTTACAGGCAGAAAAGGCTGATTTGGTTGCCATGAATTCCGAGCTCCTACTGAAGTTGGGTGCAGCATCACCGGACGATTCATTTGTTGAAATTCGAATGGTGGAGGCTGCGGATGATGGCGAATTAAAAGCAGCAAAGGAGCCCCAGTGCAAGGTTACAAACAGCCCTGCAGCTTATACGTCAAAAACACATGACGACGATACTGGGAAACGTCTGATGTCAGAAGAGTTAACGGTCAGCCAACTCCTTCATATGCTGAGGGACAAGACTCTGAAATGGGAAAAACTTGAACACGAGCTTCAATCTTCAAAGGAAAGGGGTTCGGAGCTCTCAGAAGTTATTGAAATAGCTGAGGTTGCAACACAGACTGAGAAGATTGCAGCAGAGCAGCCCTTGGATGCCAAAAGTACGCTGACTCACGTCAATGTAGAACAACAGAATGCTGAAACAGCTGCTCCAGTAGAGGGATTGAATAGTACGATCAATCAATCTCCGAATGAAGTTGAAGTATTGAAATCACGAATGAGGTCATTAGTAAAAGACTTGCAGGAAGCCCAGAAAAAGCTGGATGAAGCTGAACACATGAAGAAGTCTCTTCAGGAGAGATGTCTGGATTTGGAACAAAAGCTGGCTAACGTCCAGCTGGGCATGGAGGAAATAGAAGACCCTCTCGCTGGCCTAGCTCAGGACGACACCGATTATTACCATGACCTGTTGGACGACACCGAATATAACGATGACCTGTTCTGCCCAGCTTGTGGGGAAATCTTCCAAAGTGCAAAAACCATGAAGAATCACGAAAAGTCTAAGAAACACCGGGGGATGGTGGCGCGACTACGGCAACAGGAGGAAGAGGAGGAGGAACTGTGCATGCGGCTGGCAGTGGAGCCCAGAGAGTCTCCAAGAAGCAGGAAAGGAAAAGACGAAGCAGAAGAAGATGACCCATCTGAACCATTATCACCTCTACCAGGTCACGCACGTGGTCCCTCTGAACTGAGTCAAATCAGTTTGGAAGTAGAAAAACTTCCCAAGGTACTCAAGCTTTTAGAAGTCAGCAATGCTGGTTCAGAAGTTACGAAAGTTCAAGCTGTTAAGTCCAGTGAAGGACTATTGGATGAGTCACCCCAGCAACGTGAACCGACTACACCACCGGGAACTGCTACACCACCGAGGCGTTGTCCGGACCAAGTCAGGAAGCGCAGGAGGCGCCTCCGCAGAGACTGAATCTGTGAACTGTTTTCCGCAGAGACTGAATCTGTGAACTGTTTCCCGCAGAGACTACATCTGTGAACTGTTTTTACTTGAAGTTGGATATATGTTATGATGTTATGTTTAATGGGGAATAGGTATATTGTAAGCTAAAAAGGGAGGATTGTAGTGTATGTAACCATTCTACCTTTAAGAGAACTATTGTATGTAACCGTCCACCTTTAAGAGAACTATTTTAGGTGTTGCACTACTTTATCTTGGCTGCTGTATACTGTAATACCGGTGGTGACCACACCGGTATATAAGTGCTGTGTAATGAGTTATTGGGCAGATCCGCCCTGACCTTCAACCAGTAAAGTCCTGTTAAAGTTTACTCTTGTGGTCTGTGTAGTAATTCGCAATATAACACACAGACTTAACAGGTTGTGTGTGTGGGGCGTGTGTGTGGTGGGTGTGTGGGGCGTGTGTGTGGGGTGTGTGTGTGCAGTGTGTGTGTGGAGTGTGTGTGGGGTGTGTGTGTGTGTGGTGTGTGTGTGGGGTGTGTGTGGGGTGTGTGTGTGTGTGGTGTGTGTGTGGGGTGTGTGTGTGGTGTGTGTGTGGGGTGTGTGTGGGGTGTGTGTGTGTGTGGTGTGTGTGTGGGGTGTGTGTGGGGTGTGTGTGGGATGTGTGTGGGGGTGTGTGTGAAGTGTGTGTGTGTGTGGGGTGTGTGTGGGATGTGTGTGGGGGGTGTGAAGTGTGTGATTGTGGGGGGTGTGTGGGGGTGGGGTGTGTGGGGGCTGTGTGTGTGGGTGTATGTGGTGTGTGGAGTGTGTGTGTGGAGGTTTGTGGTTGGGTGTGTGGGGATATGTGTGGGGTGTGTGTGTGGGGTGTGTGTGGGGAATGTATTTGGGTGTGTGGTGTAGTGGGGTGTGTGTTTGGGTGTGTGTTTGGGTGTGTGGTGTGTGTTTGGGTGTGTGTTTGGGTGTGTGTGAGTATCTCGTGCGTGCGCAAGGTGCTGTGACATCATGGATCGCCTATTTTACAGGAAATTATACTGGGACAAATGAATGATCTGACATAGATGGAATCACCCACAATTGGGCAAACGTTTCTATTCACCGTGACTGTACGATATACTTAGTGTGTCTATTTTGTTTCATAACAACAGGAAATACAGATGAAGGAATTTATGGCAAAATACGACAAGAATGCAGATGGCAGGATTGAGATTGCTGAGGTAGGTTTGTCTGTATCACTGTGTGACTGAATTCTTGCGGTGTGTGTACGGCCCTTCAACTCACATAACAGCTGCCCCCCACCACCCCCGGTGATCATCTGAATGTGAAGTGCCTGTTTGCAGTGTGTGAACCCCGGTGGGTAAAGTTTCCTGCCGCTATGGTGCTGGGACACATCATTGGGAAGGCCCCCAGGTTCCAACCCCAGTCTGTGCTGAGGGGGCTGGTCTCAGCCCGTGCAGTGGTGAGGAGGGGAAAGGACCTCTAATTGGCCTCAGTTATCCCTGCTGGAAATATGCAATGTTGCCTGAAGATGGGAATGGGCTCGGCCGTGATGCCCCCAGTAGTCAAACAGCCTGTGACACTCAGCGTGGAACTTTACCCCAACTGGCGTCTACAAGAGAAATTAGAAGAAAGAAAAAGATCTTGTCTGCTTTTACATATATAAAAAACAAGCCTGTTGTTGGGGACTTGAATAGGTAATGTGTTGGAGCTCTGTCACACTGCAGTGACATCGGCTCACACCCAGCATTCTCCTTGTCCTGAATACCAATCCCGGCCATGCTGGGTTGGGAATATCACAGCCGCAAGCACCTCGAGCACTCTCGGGCACCTCTCCGAGGTCAGCTGTGAAAGCCTGGCAATAGTCACTAGGCCTCTGCTTCCTGTCCTATCAGCAGGGGAAGGTGCTTGGGGGAAGACTGCAGGAAGCCTGTGGCAGAAGGAAATAATAACACTCGCCCTGTTCTCTTGCAGCTGGCCCAGATACTTCCAACGGAAGAGAACTTCCTGCTTTGTTTCCGGCAGTGTGTACGGTCCAGCGGAGAGTTTATGGAGGTATGAAAATTGAGGGGGGCTGGAGGGTGAACTAGAGCATGTCTCACTTTAAACATCAGACCACATCGGTTCAGGGTCACTTTGGAGATGTGGTGGTGAATGGAGGTTGCACACTGACCTTTCAGCTCTGGGAGCTGCATTGGAGTCCAGATCAAACTGATGCCCAAAAGCCCTGTCTCTCTGCTAACTGGAGTGAGCTTGGGGCAGTGCCAGCATAGCCCCTCGTGGAAGCAGGTCCACAGTGCAGAACTTTCCACACTTCAACATAAATTTGCATTCATTTTTAAACTCATTCACTGCTTTGTAATTCAATTTGATCTTGGAGTTCATTCCGCAAGTACCTGCAAACACCACTACCAAGAAGGACAAGGGCAGCAGGCGCATGGGAACACCACCATCTCCAAGTTCCCCTCCAAGTCACACACCATCCTGACTTGGAAATATATCGCCAATCCTTCATCGTCACTGGGTCAAAATCCTGGAACTCCCTCCCTAACAGCACTGTGAGAGTACCTTCACCACACGGACTGCAGCAGTTCAAGAAGGCGGCTCACCACCACCTTCTCAAGGGCAATTAGGGATGGGCAATAAATGCTGGCCTTGTGACGCCCACATTCCGAGAATGAAAAAACAAAATTATCCATTCCAACTGGGATATATATCCCACAGATAATTCTTGTGAGGAGGTTTCCTCTTCATAGGAAGAATGCAACCTCACACCAGGCAGTGACGGTTTCATTAGTTTACATGTTGCCAGGGAGCCTCGACAATTACAAACAGGCTCCTTGGAGCTCCTGCCCTCTCTGAGGGTCCAGCTTGCCCACTGCATATTCGATAATGGAGGACCTGATACTTCCCCAATGTTTATTCTGGGAAACCATCTAGGCAGCTCCGAGTGGCCATAGTTTAGTCTTCTCCTCTGCCTCTGCCAAGAAGTGTAGAAGACTGCAAAACCAAAGAGGGCTGGAGCAGAGAGAAATGGAGCTGGAAGCCCAACACAAAAGATACCAAAGATAGCAATCGGTGAGCAATGAGGGGTCCTGTTACAGACCAGAAGTGAACTGAGCAATCTGCAGAGTGGAATAAAACTCCTGATACCCCGTCGTAAAGTATTAGGAACAGGGGGACTGGACTAACCAGAGAAGCTGTTAGTATACACACTGCAACTGTGCTGAACACCTTCCCCATTTCTCATGAACAGAAGTTAGACCCAGACCCTGGTAAGATCAACAAGGAGTTTACTGACTGTTAAGCCATGCTGTACATCGCAGAGTCCCAAACCATTGCCCAGGCAATGTATCACCTTGCCCTTTCCCAACTTTCTCAGGACAGGGTGCAGTCCCCGGGCTCCCCAGTCTCAGCAAAGGACATCCAAGAGGCAATTAAAAATCCTCTAGTCCGGAAAAGCTGCTGGATCTGATGGCCAGCCAATTAACTTTACAAGGAACTGAGTGAGAACCAAAAAAATGAGGAGAGAGAGAGAAACTAGAAAAAGGAGGGAGAGAGAACGAGAAAAAGGAGGGAGAATGAGAAAAAGGAGGGAGAGAGAGCGAATGGGTAAAAGGAGGGAGAGAGAAAGCAAATGAGTAAAAGGAGGGAGAAAGAGCAAATGAGAAAAAGGACAGAGAGAGGGAAAGATTCAAAAAAGAAGGAAAAGAAAGGGAACCAGAAAAAGGAGAGCGATAACCATATAAAGTAGGGCGACAGAGAGAGAGAGACCAGAAAAGGGGGGGGGGGGAGAGAGAGCTAGAGAACATGGTGGATGAGAGAGAGATGACCATGAAAGAGAGAGAGCGGACCAGAAAAATGAGGGAGAAAGAGGGAGAAAGAGAGGGCGAGAACGAGAACCAGAAAAGGAGTGAGAGACAGAACCAGGAAAAGGTGAGAGAGAGGACCAGAAAAGGAATGAAGAAACAATAAACCAGCAAAGGGAGGAGACAACGTGAACCAGAAACAGGATGGAGTGTGTAAATGAAAAAGGAGATCGAAGGAAGTAGAGAGAACTAGAATGGAAGGAGACCAGAGATTCAGAAGGGAAGGGTAGGAGTTGAAAGAGAGAGGAGGGAAGGAGGAGAGAGAGACAAGGGGAGCAACAGACAGCGAAGGAAGGGAGAGAAAGAGAGAGAAGGAATGAACCATTAATTGCACCAATTGGTTTCCCAATGGGAATTCCCCTGTCTGAGGTGTTTGGAAGAAGAAGGCCAATAGAGGGATGCTGGGTGGGAAAGGCTGCACACAAGAGGTGCGCTCTGCCCACCTGCCAACACCTGAACGCCCGCATCAACAGAGAGGTGAACAGACCTTGTTTTGACTGACGCTGAGTGCAAGCAGAGGGTTCTAGTCCCAAAGGAATCTGGAAAAGCTGACCAGACAGTAGCATTAAGACTAAGATACGGGAATGCTTGAGTAACTGTGACATTGAATGATCCCATGGATGCCCCTGAATGACAGTATAGCATACTTTCAGTAGCACTGCATGAACAAAGGCACGCCAGGGTGATTAACAGCCAGTGTATTGGCTGCACCCTAAGATACTACCATTCATATTGGCAGGTATTGGCATATGACCCTGTCAATGACTATAGGAAACTGTCTTCACAGTTCCCCACGGTCATTAGAGAGGCAGATGCCTAGCTGTTCTAGGTGTTGCAAGGATACCTGCAACTGCCCTGCAGCATCGGGCTGGCACATCCAGTGATGGCCAACTGAGACCTGAAATTTGACTCCATCTTCTTGCAGGCATGCTGCAATGGTGGCCCATGGGGTGGTTGCCATGAAGTAACAGAGGGCAACCCTCCTTGCAGCTATCTCGTGCAGCACCACCCCCACCTCAGTAGCCACCAAGCAGAGGGCTGGGTGCCAGGCTGTCAGCCATGTGTTAGCCTTGGTTCAATGGTAGCACTCTCACCTCTAAGGCAGAAGGTTGTGGGTTGAAGTCCCACTCCAGAGACTTAAGCATAATCTAAGCTGACACTCCAGTGCAGCACTGAGGGAGCGCTGCAATGCCATTTTTTGGATGAGGCATTAAACCAAAGCCCTCTCAGGTGGATGTAAAAGATCCCATGGCACTATTCAAAATAGAGTTGGGGAGTTCTCCTGGTGTCCTGGCCAACATTAATCCTTCAACCAATGCTTAAAAACGGATGATCTGATCATTTATCACAATGTGGGAGCTTGCTGTGTATAAATTAGCTGCTGCGTTTCTTACATTACAACAGTGACTACACTTCAAAAGTACTTCATTGGTTGTAAAGCACTTTGGGATGTCCTGAGGTTGTGAAAGACGGAATATAAATGCAAGTTCTTTCTTTTTCTAAGTTGCTCCATCATTTGCCTGCAGTCTCAAGTTTGCAACTAGGGTTTCTGTTGCCTGATTCTTCTTAGCTTCTTCCCCTCTCAGGTTGAGTTTCAGCTGAAGCTATGTATAATTGCGAGAATAACCTGACCTCGGAAAATAGGGTGCAAGTAGCACATTGCCATATGTTTCAGTGCAAAATCTGTTTCTAATCATTTGTAAACGACACCCATAATGAAAAATCTAGGTTTAGAATACTGGCTGAATCTGGTGAAAATGCAATTTAGGACAGGCATTGGGAAGAACCTCTTCATGCAAAGAATGCTCAACACTTAGAATAGTCTCCTGGGTAGGATAGTGGAGACAAAAACCTTGGATTCCTCTATTTCGCAGTTGGATACTGTGAGGAAGTCAAAGTACAGGTTTCTTTTCTGGATGGATGAGCTAAAATGGCCTCACTTCTGAATCACGTAAAGAACACAGCTGACCTCTAGTGGATGGGAAACTGACACTGCACCTCCGCAGAATTTAAGAATCTATCTGCTGTTTAAAAAAAATGCCATAGATTTTCTCTTCTAATGATCTGATAGAAACATAGAAACATAGAAGATAGGAGCAGGAGTAGGCCATTCGGCCCTTCGAGCCTGCTCCGCCATTCAATGAGATCATGGCTGATCATCCAAATTCAGTACCCTGTCCCTGCCTTCTCCCCATATCCCTTGATCCCTTTAGCCTTAAGAAATATATCCAACTCTTTCTTGAATATATTTAATGAACTGGCCTCCACCGCCCTCTGTGGCAGAGAATTCCACAGGTTCACCACTCTCTGGGTGAAGAAATTCCTCCTCATTTCAGTCCTAAATGGCTTACCCCTTATCCTTAGACTATGACCCCTGGTTCTGGACTCCCCGGCCATCAGAAACATCCTTCCTGCAGCTAGTTTGTCCAGGCCTGACAGAATTTTAGAGGTTTCGATGAGATCCCCTCTCAATCTTCTAAACTCCAGTGAGTATAAGCCCAATCGACACAATCTCTCCTCATACGTCATTCCTGCCATCCCAGGTATCAGCCTGGTGAATTTTCGCTGCACTCCTTCCATGGCAAGAACGTCCTTCCTCAGGTAAGGCGACCAAAACTGCACACAATACTCAAGGTGCGGTCTCACCAAGGCCCTGTACAACTGTAGCAAGACATCCTTGTTCCTGTACTCGAACCCTCTTGCTACGAAGGCCAACATACCATTGGCCTTCTTAACCACCTGCTGCACCTGCATGCTTACGTTCAGCGACTGGTGCACAAGAACACCCAGGTCTTTTGCACTTCCCCTTCTCCCAATCTATTGCCATTCAAATAATAATCTGCCTTCCTGTTTTTGCCACCAAAGTGGATAACCTCACGTTTATCCACATTATAGTGCATTTGCCATGTTTCTGCCCAATCACCCAACCTGTCCAAATTGTACTGGAGTTTCACGACATCCTCCTCACAGCATACCCTCCCACCCAGCTTTGTGTCGTCTGCAAATTTGGAGATATTACATCCAATTCCCTCGTCCAGATCATTAATATATATTGTGAACAGCTGGGGCCCTAGGACCGATCCTTGCGGTACCCCACTAGTTACTGCCTGCCACTCGGAAAACGACCCGTTTATTCCAACTCTTTGCTTTTTGTCCGCCAACCAGTTCTCTATCCAAGTCAATACCTTGCCCCCAATCCCATGTGCCTTAATTTTGCACGCTATTCTCTTATGCGGGACATTATCGAAAGCCTTCTGAAAGTCCAAATACACCACATCCACTGGTTCTCCCTTATCTATTTTACCAGTTACATCCTCAAGAAATTCCAGTAGATTAGTCAAGCATGATTTACCTTTTGTAAATCCATGTTGACTTTGTCCGATCCTGTCACTGCTTTCCAAGTGCTCTGCTATTACATCTTTTATAATGGACTCTAGCATTTTCCCCACTACCGATGTCAGGCTTACCAGTCTATAATTCCCTGCTTTTTCTCTACCACCCTTTTTGAACAGTGGGGTTACATTAGCTACCCTCCAATCCATGGGTACTGTTCCAGAGTCTATCGAGTTCTGGAAGATGACCAGCAATGCATCTACTATTTCTAGGGCCACTTCCTTAAGTACCCTAGGATGTAGATTATCAGGCCCTGGGGATTTATCGGCTTTCAGTCCCATCAATTTTCCTAACACCATTTCTCTACAAATACTGATTTCTTTCAGTTCCACCCTTTCATCAGACCCTATGATCCCTGGCATCTCTGGGAGGTTATTTGTGTCCTCCTTTGTGAAGACAGAACCAAAATATGTGTTTAGTTGGTCTGCCATTTCTTTGTTCCCCATTATAAATTCCCCTGATTCTGACTGCAAGGGACCTATTGATATACCTATCAATTCAGTTCATGAAAAGTGACGAGTTACGTTAGTAACTATAGGTTTTTATTGGCTAAATAACAGAGCCCACCCTCGTGGGTGATCGGATCCAACAAGGAGGAATACCAGCCAGTCGACCACCTTTATACCCGGGCAAGCAGGCGGAGCCATGGGCAGAGTCAGCTGTGGTCAGCCCAGGTATAACAGCGTGACAAGAGGTGACCTTGTGTAGTGATACAACAGTGTAAACAGTGATAACCAAAGTGTAACGATATAAACAGTGATAACCATAGTGTAACGATAGTGAACGATAAAAGTGGTTTACCACATTCACCCCTTGTTTAAATTTGAGTCCGGCGGGGTGAAGTGTACTACCAGTTCGGGTATGTCAGTCTGTCCGGAGGCCTCGTAAGCCTTTCTGATCGGCGCAGCAGCGGCGGCGGTGTTGCAGTATCCGATGTTAATGCTGGTGTCTGCGTGGTCGGCGAAGGCTCATGGGGTTCCGGCCTGCCGTCTACCTGGGCTGGATTTGGGGGGGTGGTGGGGGGTAACGGTGGTGTCTCAGGGGTGCCCGAGGGTGCGAGGTCTCGTAAGGAGACTGTGTCCTCCCGCCCGTCTGGGTATGCCACATAGGCGTACTGGGGGTTGGCGTGCAGGAGGTCCACCCTCTCCACCAGGGGGTCCGTTTTATGGGCCCTCACGTGCTTTCGCAGCAAGACGGGCCCCGGAGAAGTCAGCCATGTTGGTAGCGAGGTTCCCGTAGTCGACTTCCTGGGGAAAACAAACATTCGTTCATGGGGGGTGGCGTTAATGGCAGTGCAAAGCAGTGACCGGATGGAATGCAGCGCTGCCGGGAGGACTTCCTGCCAGCGAGAGGTTGGGAGGCCCTTAGACTTTAAGGCTAAGAGAACGGCCTTCCAGACAGTCGCGTTCTCTCTTTCCACCTGGCCGTTCCCTCGGGGGTTGTAGCTGGTGGTCCTGCTTGCAGCAATACCTCTCGCTAGTAGGAACTGGCGAAGTTCCTCGCTCATGAAGGATGAGCCCCGGTCGCTATGTATATAGTTCGGGAACCCGAACAAGGCGAAGAGGTCGTTCAGGCATTTGATGACCGTGGTACTGGTCATGTCTGGGCAGGGGAAGGCAAAGGGGAAACGGGAGTACTCATCAATAATGTTGAGGAAGTACACATTACGGTCAGAGGACGGGAGGGGCCCCTTAAAATCGATGCTCAAGCGCTCGAAGGGGCGGGTGGCCTTGATCAGGCTTGCTCTGTCCGGCCTAAAGAAATGCGGTTTGCATTTGGCACAGGTTTGGCAGTTCCTGGTCATGGTCCTGACCTCCTCGATGGAGTAGGGCAGGTTGCGGGCCTTAATGAAGTGGTAAAGTCTGGTGACCCCGGGGTGGCAGAGGTCGTTGTGGAGGGTCTGCAGCCTATCAATTTGCGCGTTGGCGCATGTACTTCGTGATAGAGCATCTGGGGGTTCGTTCAGTTTACCAGGCCGGTACAAGATATCATAATCGTAGGTGGAGAGCTCGATTCTCCACCTCAAGATCTTGTTGTTCTTGATTTTGCCCCTCAGCTTGTTATTAAACATAAAAGCGACCGAACGCTGGTCGGTGAGGAGGGTAAATCGTTTGCCTGCCAGGTAATGCCTCCAGCGTCGTACTGCCTCCACGATCGCCTAGGCCTCCTTCTCGACCGAAGAGTGTCGGATCTCAGGGCCCTGGAGGGTCCTTGAGAAGAAGGCCACAGGTCTCCCCGCCTGGTTAAGGGTTGCAGCTAGGGCGAAGTCGGATGCATCGCTCTCCACTTGGAAAGGGATAGACTCATCCACCGCGTGCATTGTGGCCTTAGCAATGTCTCCCTTTGTGAGGGAGAAGGCTGCGCATGCTTCTGCCGTCAGGGGGAAGGAGGTGGACTTCATGAGGGGTCTGGCTTTGTCCGCATAATTGGGCACCCATTGGGCACAGTAGGCGAAGAGCCCCAGGGTTCTCTTCAGCGCCTTTGGACAGTGGGGGAGGGGAAGCTCCATGAGGGGGCGCATTCTTTCGGGGTCGGGGCCGATGACTCCGTTCTCTACTACGCAGCCGAGGATGGCAAGACGCGAGGTGTTAAACACACATTTCTCCTTATTGTAGGTGAGGTTCAGCCATTGGGCCGTACGGAGGAATCTCTCCAGATTAACATCATGGTCCTGCCGGTCGCGGCCGCAGATGGTGACGTTATCTAGATAAGGGAACGTGGCATGCAGCCCGTTCTGGTCAACCATCCGGTCCATCTCCCTTTGGAAGACCGAAATCACGTTGGTGACGCCGAAGGGAACCCTAAGGAAGTGGTAGAGGCGGCCATTCGCCTCGAAGGCGGTATACTGGCGGTCCTCAGGGCGGATAGGGAGTTGGTGATAGGCCGACTTAAGGTCGATGGTAGAGAATACCCGGTACTGTGCGATCTGATTGACCATATCAGATATGCGGGGAAGGGGGTATGCGTCCAGCTGGGTGTACCGGTTTATGGTTTGGCTGTAGTCGATGACCAGGCGGTTTTTATTGCCGGTCTTAACGACTACGACCTGGGCACGCCAGGGGCTGGTGCTCCCCTCGATGATGCCCTCCTTCAGGAGACGCTGCACCTCAGAGCTAATAAAAGCTCTGTCCCCGGCGCTGTACCGCCTGCTCTTGGTAGCGACGGGTTTACAGTCGCGGATGAGGTTAGCGAACAGGGAGGGGGGCGGGACCTTGAGGGTGGATAGGCCGCAGGTGGTACGCGGTGGGCGGTTTAAAAGCTGCTGGTTGTCGACTGTGAGTGGGGGGAGCGGTCCACCGTATGCCAAAGTGACACTTTGGAGGTGGCATTGGAAATCCAGCCCTAGTAGGACGGCAGCGCAGAGCTGGGGCAGGACGAGAAGTTTAAAATTTTTATACTCCGTGCCCCTAACCGACAGGGTCACAACACAGTAGCCGCTGATGTCTGTAGAATGGGACCTCGACGCCATCAAGATCCGGTTGCGCGTTGGCCGGACAGTGAGGGAGTAGTGGCTCACCGTGTCTGGATGGATGAAACTCTCCGTGCTTCCGCTGTCGAACAGGCAGGTCGTGGCGTGGCCGTTTACTTTGATGTCCATCATGGACTTGGACAGGTGATGCGGGCGAGCTTGGTCAAGTGTGACGGAGGCTAGTGTATGGCTGAGCGAGCTGCTGTAGTCTGCGGGTGAGGCGGTGGTCGGGTCTGGAGACAAGGTGGCGGTCGAGTGTGGTGAAAAAAATGGCGGCGCCCACGACGTTGAATAAGATGGCGGAGAAGATGGCCGCCCCCACAACTCACATGAGGCACTGCCGGTGTCGGTGGCCTTGATCAAAGATGGCCGCCCCCACGACTCACACGAGGGGATACTGGCATCTGTGGCCTTGATGAAAGATGGCCGCCCCCACAACTCGCATGAGGCACTGCTGGCGTCTGTGGCTTTCCCCCTGCAGGCCTTCGCGAAGTGGCCTTTCTTGTGGCAGTCGGAGCAGGTCGCGTTTCTTGCAGGGCAGCGCGCCCTCGGGTGTTTCGCCTGGCCACAGAAGAAGCAGCCGGCGGCCCGATCGCGGGGCTCCGATGTCGCAGCCGGTACCGGGGGTGGCGGTCCCGATCGGTTCTGGGACACCGACGCTGTGGTAGGTCCCAGAGGCGGCGGTGCGAGGGGTATTGCGGCCGGGGTCGGGCCCGAGTCCCAGGGTCGCGCAGCACAGTACCTGGAGTACGCCTCGAGGTCCCGATGGGCCACTTCCAAGGAGCGAGCGAGGGTAGCAGCTGTTTTCAGGTCGAGGTCCTTTGATTCCAGCAGTCTTTGCCGTGAGTAGTCTGACCAAAGGCCTTTCACGAAGGCATCTCGGATGTTTCGATCTGTATGTTCTGCAGCTGTTACGGCTTTAAAGTCACAGTCCCTGCCGAGTATTTGCAGCGCCCGTAAGAAATCATCAACCGACTCTCCTGGCTGTTGCGAGCGGGATCTTAGGAGATGCCTGGCGTACATTGAGTTTACAGGGCTCCGATACTGTTCTTTTAGCAGGTTGAGGGCGTCCTCGTATGTGGCAATGTCCCGGATGAGTGCAAATACTTTAGGGCTCACCTGAGCGGTCAGAACTCTTAGTTTGGATGCCGGAGGCACGCCGGATTCTCCCAGGTAGGCTTCGAAGCAGCTCAGCCAGTGTTCGAAGTCGAGGGCTGAATTCGCAGCCTGTGGGTTTAGATCCAGGTACGGCGGCCGGAGGGCTCGTAGCCAGGCCGGCTGCTGGGGCTGTTGTAGATGGCCATTTGGCTGAGGCTGTACGTCTGACTGGTCGTTTGGCTGCTCCGTTGTAGACATTTCAAAATTTAGCCAATAAAATTGATATACCTATCAATTCAGTTCATGAAAAGCGACGAGTTAAGTTAGTAACTATAGGTTTTTAATGGCTAAATAACAGAGCCCACCCTCGTGGGTGATCGGATCCAACAAGGAGGAATACCAGCCAGTCGACCACCTTTATACCTGGGCAAGCAGGCGGAGCCATGGGCGGAGTCAGCTGTGGTCAGCCCAGGTATAACAGCGTGACAAGAGGTGACCTTGTGTAGTGATACAACAGTGTAAACAGTGATAACCATAGTGTAACGATATAAACAGTGATAACCATAGTGTAATGATAGTGAACGATAAAAGTGGTTTACCACACCTATGCTTGACTTCACCAATCTTTTTCTCTTCACATATCTATAAAAGCTTTTACAGTCAGTTTTTATGTTCCCTGCAAGCTTACTCTCATATTCTATTTTCCCTTTCTTAATTAATCCCTTTGTCCTCCTTTGTTGAATCCTAAACTGCTCCCAATCCTCAGGATTATTGCTTTTTCTGGCCAATTTATATGTCCTCTCCTTGGATCTTATGCTATCCCTAATTTCCCTTGTTAGCCACGGTTGAGTCACCTTTTTTGTTTTATTTTTATGCCAAACTGGGATGAACAAATTCTGTAGCTCATCCATTCGGTCTTTGAATGTTTGCCATTGACTATCCACCATCAACCCTTTGAGTGCCATTCCCCAATCAATCCTACCCAACTCGCTCCTCAGACCATCGTAGTTTCCTTTATTTAAATTGAGGACCCTAGTCTCTGAGTCAACTACTTCATTCTCCATCTTAATGAAGAATTCGATCATATTATGATCGCTCCGACCCAAGGGGCCTCGTACAACAAGATTGCTAATTAATCCTTTCTCGTTACATAATACCCAGTCTAAGATGGCCTGATCTCTGGTTGGTTCCTCGACATATTGGTCCAGGAAACCATCCCGTAAACACTCCAGGAATTCCTCCTCCACAGTATTGTTACTAATTTGGTTGGCCCAATCTATATGTAGATTAAAGTCATCCATGATGACTGCTGTGCCCTTATTGCACGCTTCTTTAATTTCCCTTTTAATGCCATCCCCAACCTCCGCCTTACTGTTTGGAGGTCTATATACCACCCCCGCTGACGTTTTTTTCCCCTTAGTATTTCTCAATTCTACCCATACAGATTCCACATCATCACAGCTAATATCCTTCATTACAATTGTAATGCTACCCCACCTCCCTTTCCTTTTTGCCTATCTTTCCTGAATATTGAATACCCCTGGATGTTGAGTTCCCAGTCTTGGGTGAATGGGGTTTTCTAGTGATCTGATTGGTCCATGGGAAACACAGGATGCATGGCTCCCATAAGCTTTAGTTCTTTTTAATTTGGTATCTACTGTTTTATTGAAATTTCCACATTTTATTTGATTTCCAAGCCATCCAGATGTTTTCCCCGTCCACTCATGTGGTTCCCATCCTACCCTCAGTGTTACACCTCTTGGCCCAACTTTCTACTTTCAATCATGGCAGACGGAAGCCTGCACCAGCTGTCCGGCCTCGCTGCTCCCACTCTGATCTCGGGTACTTTTACAGATGGTCCCTGCCTGGAGCCTCCTCTTTTCCCTTTAAAGACTGGATCCATGTCCATCCCAGCCAGAGCTCAACTGGTGCCCAGGCCTCTGTCTCAAACCTTGGAACTAACCTAAAGCCTCCTACCCATACCATCATCCCCAAACCAAGTGTTGCACATGGTGAGTCGGGGAACATGCTCACTCTCTTACCTGTCTCCGATGTCTTAGTGTTGCTTCTGTCTCTCTTGTTCTCTACATTATCGGGTACGGAAGCATAGTGGATATGTTATTGGACTAGTGATCCAGAGACATGAGTTCCAATCCCACCATGGTAATTTGTAAATTTGAATTCAGTTAATTAAATAAATCTGGAATTAAAAAGCTAGTATAAGTAATGGTGACCAGGAAGCTATCGGATTATCATAAAAACCCATCTAGTTCACTAATGTCCTTTAGACTGGCCTATTTGTGACTCCAGACCCACAGCAACGTGGCCTAACAAGCCACTCAGTTGTATCAAATACCGCTATAATAAGAATAAAACCAGACGGACCACCCAGCATCGACCTCGGCATCGGATTCGGACACGTAAAAGGCACACCCAGCCCAGTCAACCCTGCAAAGCCCTCCTCGCTAACATCTGGGGACTTGTGCAAAATTGGGAGAGCTTGTCAAACAACAGCCTGACATAGTCATACTCACAGAATCATACCTTTCAGCCAATGTCCCAGACTCCTCCATCACCATCTGTCCTGCCGGTAGGACAGGCACAGTGGTATACAGTCGAGAAGGAGTGGCCCTGGGAGTCCTCAACATTGACTCCGGACCCCATGAAGTCTCATGGCATCAGGTATGGGCAAGGAAACCCCATGAAGTCTCATGGCATCAGGCATGGGCAAGGAAACCTCCTGCTGATTACCACCTACCGCCCTCCCTCAGCTGATGAATCAGTACTCCTGTTGAACATCACTTGGAAGAAGCACTGAGGGTTGCAAGGGCACAGACATCTGGGCCTCCTTCTGAGATCCCCATCATCACAGAAATCAGTCTTCAGCCGATTCGATTCACTTCACGTGATATCAAAAAATGGCTGAGCACAACTGGATACAACAAAGGCTATGGGTCCTGACTGTAGTGCTGAAGACTTGTGCTCCAGAACTAGCCGCGCTTCTAGCCAAGCTGTTCCAGTACAGCTACAACACTGGTAGCTACCCGACAATGTGTAAAACTGCTCAGGTATGTCCTGTCCACAAAAAGCAGGGAAGATCCAACCCAGCCAATTACCACCCCATCAGTCTACTCTCAATCATCAGCAAAGTGATGGAATGTGTCATTGACAGTGCTATCAAGCAGCACTTACCCATCAATACCCTGCTCACCGATACTCAGTTTGGGTCCCTCCAGGACCACTCAGCTCCAGACCTCATTACAACCTTGATCCAAACATGGACAAAAGAGTAGGTGAGAGTGACTGGCCTTGACATCAAGGCAGCATTTGACCGAGTGTGGCATCAAGGAGCCCTAGTAAAATTGAAGTCAGTGGGAATCGGGAAAATTCTCCACAGGCTGGAGTCATGCCTAGCACAAAGGAAGATGGTTGTGGTTGTTGGTGGCCAATCATCTCAGCCCCAGGACATCACTGCAGGAGTTCCTCAGGACAGTGTCCTAGGCCCAACCATCTTCATATACTTCATCGTAAGGTCAGAAGTGGGGATGTTCCATGATGATTGCAGTGTTCAGCGCCATTCGCAATTCCTCAGATAATGAAGCAGTCCATGCCCTCATGCAGCAAGATCTGGACAACATCCAGGCTTGGGCTGATAAGTGGCAAGTTACATTTGTGCCACACAAGTGCCAGGCAATGACCATCTCCAACAAGTGAGAGTTTAACCACTCCCCTTGACATTCAATGGGATTACCATCATCGAATCCCCCACCATCAACATCCTGGGGGTCACCATTGACCAGAAACTTAACTGGACCAGCCACATAAATACTGTGGTTACAAGAGCAGGTCAGAGGCTGGGTATTCTGTGGTGAGTGACTCACCTCCTGACCAATGTTCCCTTTAAGCTGCATGGCCACACTCTGGAGCACCTGGCCGCAGCCGGCTCACTGGCTTTTAAATGGGAAAAATCGTGCATGTGCTGTAGTTTTAATGGGCACCAAAAAAAAAATTAAAGGGAACATTGCTCCTGACTCCCCAAAGCCTTTCCACACAAGTCAGGAGCGTGATGGAATATTCTCCACTTGCCTGGATGAGTGTAGCTCCAACAACACTCAAGAAGCTTGACACCATCCAGGACAAAGCAGCCCGCTTGATCAGCACCCCACCCACCACCTTAAACATTCACTCCCTCCACCACCGGCGTACCATGGCTGCAGTGTGTACCATCTACAAGATGTACTGCAGCAACTCGCCAAGGCTTCTTCGACAGCACCTCCCAAACTCACGACCTCTTCCACCTAGAAGGACAAGGGCAGCAGGCGCATGGGAACATCACCACCTCCAAGTTCCCCTTCAAGTTACACACCATCCTGGCTTGGAAATATATCACCGTTCCTTCATCGTCATTGGGTCAAAATCCTGGCACTCCCTGCCTAACAGCATTGTGGGAGGACCTTCACCACCACCTTCTCAAGGGATGGGCAATAAATGCTGGCCTTGTCAGCGACGCCCACATCCCATGAATGAATAAAAAAAATCCAAATTCAATCAGTTTAACAGCTCTGGGCAAAATATTAAGTGGTGAAGTGGGTTTAGAAGATAGGATCTATTTGGACATAGATGTTAGTCAATTCCCATTTTAATGTTATAAATACTGTCCTAATTTTTAGATTTCCATCATAAATTCCTACCTCCACATTTATAATGGTACCGCCTAAGTAAACTTGTCACACTGTAATTACACCCTGCCACCAGTGCTGGTGCTGCAGCACCTCTACTGAGGGGAAGGTGCAATTATAGTATGACAAATTTCCAGAGGTGGTACCATTATAAATGAGAATATAGGAATTTATAATAGAAATGTTGACAGGAAGTTTGCATAAACATAAGATTTTTAATATACTGTATTTTTTTATTAAACTTGCTACATATGTTCACTCTCCTTATTTGGATGTCATCAGACTTCTAGGTGGCCCTCAATAGGATTCCCTATTAAAAGTGAACAGCTACGAGCGTCACGCCTGCTGCTGCACTTCTACCAGTAGCTGGAGTTCCAGTTCCTCAACACTATTATTCAGACAGGTCCAGAACCTTCACAGCTCCAAGACATTGTCAGAATTCCAACCACCCTCCTGGGTAACAGTAACTTTGGAACAACTACTCACC
Source organism: Somniosus microcephalus (assembly GCF_052327205.1). NCBI lineage: Eukaryota > Metazoa > Chordata > Chondrichthyes > Squaliformes > Somniosidae > Somniosus > Somniosus microcephalus. Next base: position 171,558,794 of record NC_140992.1, read on the forward strand.
AGTGCCTTCTTCCCCTTTTGCATGTTTAAGTGCAATATTTAAATGATCTTTCAGCATTTAATTATTTGGGGTCTGAAGAGGTATGTGAGAAGTTAGGGCTTTATTCACTCGAGTCGAGAAGGTTAAATGGTGACCCGATAGAGGCCTTCAAGATTACGAAGAGTAAATAGCAATAGATTGTTTTCACTCTCACTGTGTAGAAATAAGGGGGGGGGGGGGGGTTACTGGGGTTATTGTCTCTGGCCAGTCAGAAATATCTGAGCTGCTCCAGAGCCCCGTGCGGTTTCGAATCGCTCCCCTTTTCTGGTTCTGACCGCCGGACTTATTTCAGTAGCAATATAGACAAAACGAGACTCATGGTTGGGTGCAACGAAGACCAGTATTTATTGAAATAAAAAGGAAATAATCTTCAGGGCTGTAGAAATTTTCCGAAATTCTTGCGAAACCTTACAACTGAGATGGTAACAAGGGGAGAATGAGAGGAGAGGTTAGACAAAATGTCCTGACACAGAGGGTGGTTAGAATGTGGAATTCTCTGAAGAGAATTCTATTGAAGCAGAGTCCAACAATTCTGTTAAAAGGGAATTAAAGAAAGACTTGTACTTCTATCGCGCCTTTCGGTCCCAGAGCACTTTGCAGCCTGAAGTACTTTTGAAGTGTCGCCACTGTTGTAATGTAGGAAACGTGGCAGCCAAGAGCAATGTTAAAGGGTATGGGGAGTGAGCAGGAGAGTGGCATTAAACTAGGTGGTTCATGTGGAGAAAACCATCAACATCAAGTTGATGGGTCAAAATGGCCTGTTTCTGTGCTGGAACATTTCATGATTCTGTGATTATATAATTTTACCAGCGCAGTGACCAATAATCCTGAATCTTGTCTTTTTGTTTTATAGACCTGGAGGAAATATGATGCCGACTGTAGTGGATACATCGAAGCAAATGAACTGAAGGTGGTCCCAATTTTATATCAGTGCATTTATAACGTAACACTAGAGTAAATGTCCAATCACAGAGCATAACCGAACTCACAGTAGACTTAATAGAAAAACGTATATGTTTCTCGTGCCATGTTTCCTGTTCTGAAGTTAAGATTCTCATTCAGTTTTCAATAGGGTTATACAGCATACGTTGGTAAGGGAAGAAAGACTTGTCTTTATCTTACACCGTTTCACATCCCAGAGACCTCTCAAAGTGTTTCAGATACAATGGGGTAGCTTTTCACCTTCAACGCCTGGCTAGTAATCTGGCAGATTAATCGCACTCCCATTATAGACCCCGACCGGTTGTCATTCCGTCGATTTTAGAATGCACCACTGCCTGATTATAATGTGAACTGTTCTGCCTCCCCTGGTCTCTGCCTGTAGTTGATTGTGTCTGCTGTGGTGTGCAATTAAAGGGTACTGGACTAGCAACTCGCATCGTGAGTTCAAATCCAACCACACCGAGTTGTGAAATTTAATTCAATAAATCCGGTTACTTGTGGGCTGGCACCAGAAAGAAAAACGACCGTGAAACCTGTCGGATTGTCATAAAAACCCAACTTCTTCAGTTAAGGGAACCTGCCATCGCTACCCAGACTGGCCTACATGTGACTCCAGTTTTACACTATGTGGTTGACTCTTAATGCCCTCTGTAATGGTTTAGCAAGCTCTGAACAAAAGCAAAACCCTGCAAGAGCATGGACTCACCACAATGATAAAGGAGCGTGCTCAGTTCATTTATAACTCCAGAATATCAAACTTTGACATTTCTTAATCTGGCAAATCACCGGCCCCCTTTGATGCCCTAGGCAAGTGCGGAGTGTGTCGCTATTGAAGAGAAAGCTTGGTGAGATGGTCCCTGACCGGATATCTTGGTGAGAAGGTCCCTGACTGGATATCTTGGTGAGATGGTCCCTGACTGGATATCTTGGTGAGATGGTCCCTGACTGGATATCTTGGTGAGATGGTCCCTGACTGGATATCTTGGTGAGATGGTCCCTGACTGGATATCTCGGTGAGATGGTCTCTGACTGGATATCTTGGTGAGATGGTCTCTGACTGGATATCTTGGTGAGATGGCCTCTGACTGGATATCTTGGTGAGATGGTCTCTGACTGGATATCTTGGTGAGATGGTCCCTGACTGGATATCTCGGTGAGATGGTCCCTGACTGGAAATCTTGGTGGGATGGTCCCTGACTGGATATCTTGGTGGGATGGTCTCTGACTGCATATCTTGGTGACATGGCCGCTGACTGGATATCTCGCTGAGATGGTCCCTGACTGGCTATCTCGGTGAGATGGTCCCTGACTGGATATCTTAGTGAGATGGTCCCTGACTGGATATCTTGGTCAGATGGTCCCTGACTGGATATCTTGGTGAGATGGTCTCTGACTGGTTATCTTGGTGAGATGGTCCCTGACTGGATATCTTGCTGTGATGGTCCCTGACTGGATATCTCGGTGAGTAGGTCCCTGACTGGATATCTTGGTGAGATGGTCCCTGACTGGATATCTCTGAGATGGTCCCTGACTGCATATCTCGGTGAGATGGTCCCTGACTGGATATCTCGGTGAGGTGGTCCCTGACTGGATATCTTGGTGAGGTGGTCCCTGACTGGATATCTCTGTGAGATGGTCCCTGACTGGCTACCTCGGTGAGATGCTCCCTGACTGGATATCTTGGTGAGATGGTCCCTGACTGGATATCTTGGTGAGATGGTCTCTGACTGGATATCTTGGTGAGATGGTCCCTGACTGGATATCTCGGTGAGATGGTCTCTGACTGGATATCTCGGTGAGATGGTCTCTGACTGGATATCTCGGTGAGATGGTCTCTGACTGGATATCTCGGTGAGATGGTCCCTGACTGGATATCTCGGTGAGATTGTCTCTGACTGGATACCTCGGTGAGATGGTCCCTGACTGGATATCTTGGTGAGATGGTCCCTGACTGGATATCTCGGTGAGGTGGTCCATGACTGGATATAAGAACATAAGAACATAAGAAATAGGAGCAGGAGTAGGCCAATCGGCCCCTCGAGCCTGCTCCACCATTCAATAAGATCATGGCTGATCTGATCCTAACCTCAAATCTACTATCACTCTAAATCCCACCCGAACCCATGTGATCTCCTGGGCGAGGCGAAAAACCAGATAAAAACCCAATGGCCAATTTGGATTTGGGAGAAAAAATCTGGGAAATTCCTCTCCGACCCATCTAGGCAATCGAAACTCGTCCAGGAGATCACTCTGTCCCTATATTTTCGCAGTACTTTCCTTCTGTAAATGGTGATCTCCATCCCAGCCAGGAACAGGAATAGAACCATCTCCTGAAATCTAACACAGAATTAGAACACAAGAAGTAGGAGCAGAACCAGGCTACATGGCCCCTGGGCCCGCTCCGCTACCCACAGGGCCATGACTGTTCCGAACCTAGACTCATGTCCAGTTTCCTGCCCGCTCCTCGTAACCCTTAATTCCCTTTACTTCTAGGAAACTGTCTATTTCTTTTTTAAATTTATTTAATGATGTAGCTTCCACAGCTTTCTGATGCAGCAAATTCCACAGACCTACTACCCTCTGAGTGAAGAAGTTTTTCCTCATCTCAGTTTTGAAAGAGCAGCCCCTTATTCTAAGATTATGCCCCCTAGTTCTAGTTTCACCCATCATTGGGAACATGCTCACCGCATCCACCCGATCCAACCCCTTCACAATCTTATATGTTTCAATAAGATTGCCTCTCATTCTTCTGAACTCCAATGAGTAGAGTCCCAATCTACTCAACCTCTCCTCATATGTCCACCCCCTCATCCCCGGGATTAACCGAGTGAACCTTTTTTGTATTGACTCGAGAGCAAGTATGTCTTTTCCTAAGTATGGACACCAAAACTGTATGCAGTATTCCAGGTGCGCTCTCACCAATACCTTGTACAACTGCAAGAATACCTCCCTCTTTTTATATTCTATCCCCCTAACAATAAAAGCCAACATTCCATTGGCCTTCTTGATCACTTGCTGCACTTGCATACTAACTTTTTGAGTTTCGTGCACCAGGACCCCCAGATCCCTTTGTACTACAGTACTTTCCAGTTTCTTGCCATTAAGATAATAACTTGCTCTATGATTCTTCCTGCCAAAGTGCATAACCTCACACTTTCCAGTATTGTATTTCATCTGCCAAATCTCTGCCCACTTACTTAGCCTGTCTATGTCCATTTGCAGGTTTTTTATGTCCTCCTCACTCACTACTTTCCGTCCCATCTTTGTATCATCTGCAAACTTTGATATGTTACACTCGGTCCCCTCCTCCAAATCGTTAATATAGATTGTAAAGAGTTGGGGACCCAGCACTGACCCCTGCGGAACACCACTAGTTACTGATTGCTAGTCTGAGAATGAACCATTTATCCCAACTCTCTGCTTTCTGTTAGATAGCAAATCCTCCACCCATGCCAGAATATTACCCCCAATCCTGTGATTTTTTATCTTGAGCAATAATCTTTTGTGTGGCACCTTGTCAAATGCCTTTTGGAAGTCTAAATACTCTACGTCCACTGGTTCCCCTTTATCCACCCTGTATGTTACTTCCTCAAAGAACTCAAGCAAATTTGTCAAACATGACTTCCCTTTCATAAAACCATGCTGACTTTGTCCTATTAAATTATGTTTATCCAAATGTTTCGTCACTGTCTCCTTAATAATGGATTCTAAAATTTTACCAACCACAGATGTTAGGCTAACAGGTCTATAGTTTCCAGCCTTCTGCGTACTGCCCTTTTTAAATAAGGGTGTTACATTAGCAGTTTTCCAATCTGCCGGGACCTTTGCTGAGTCCAGGGAGTTTTGGAAAATGATTACCAATGCATCCACAATCCCTACCGCCACTTCTCTCGAGACCCTAGGATGTAAGCCATCAGGTCCAGGGGATTTATCCGCCTTGAGTCACATTATTTTACCAAGTACCACTTCCTTAGTGATTTTAATCGTATTTAGTTCCTTCCCCCCTAGAGCCCCCTGTTTGTCCAGTGTTGGGATATTCTTAGTGTCCTCTACCATAAAGACTGATACAAAATATTTGTTCAGCGTTTTTGCCATCTCCATGTTTCCCAACATTAAATTCCCGGTCTCATCCTCTAAGCGACCAACATTTACTTTAGCCACCCTTTTTCTTTTTATATAACTATAGAAACTTTTGCTATCTGTTTTTATATTTTTTGCTAATTTACTTTCATAATCTATCTTCCCTTTCTTAATCAATCTTTTAGTTATTTTTTGCTGTCTTTTAAAGACTTCCCAATCTTCTATCCTCCCACTAGATTTGGCTACCTTATATACCCTTGTTTTTAGTTGGATACAATCCTTAATTACTTTACTTAGCCACGGATGGCTATCTTCTTTTGCACCCTTTTTTCCTCAGTGGAATATATATTTTTTGGAAGTTGTAAAATAACTCCTTAAATATACACCACTGATCATGTACCGTCTTACCCTTTAATCTATTTTCCCAGTCCACTCTAATCAATTCCGCTCTCATACCTTCATAGTCTCCTTTATTAAAGCTCAGCACGCTTGTTTGAGATCCAATCTGCCCACCCTCTAAATGAATATGGAATTCAACCATGTTATGGTCACTCAGTCCAAGGGGATCCTTTACCAGGACATTTTTAATTAATCCTGTCTCATTAGGCAGGACCAAATCTTGGCGAGATGGTCCCTGACTGGATATCTCGGTGAGATGGTCCATGACTGGATATCTCGGAGAGATGGTCTCTGACTGGATATCTTGGTGAGATGGTCTCTGACTGGATATCTTGGTGAGATGGTCCCTGACTGGATATCTTGGTGAGATGGTCCCTGACTGGATATGTTGGTGACATGGTCCCTGACTGGATATCTTGGTGAGATGGTCCCTGACTGGATATGTTGGTGACATGGTCCCTGACTGGATATCTTGGTGAGATGGTCCCTGACTGGATATGTTGGTGACATGGTCCCTGACTGGATATCTTGGTGACATGGTCCCTGACTGGATATCTTGGTGAGATGGTCCCTGACTGGATATCTTGGTGAGATGGTCTCTGACTGGATATCTTGGTGAGATGGTCTCTGACTGGATATCTCAGAGAGATGGTCTCTGACTGGCTATGTCGGTGAGATGGTCTCTGACTGGATATCTTGGTGAGATGGTCCCTGACTGGATATGTTGGTGAGATGGTCTCTGACTGGATATCTCATTGAGATGGTCTCCGACTGGGTATCTTGGTGAGATGGTCTCTGACTGGATATCTCGCTGAGATGGTCCCTGACTGGATATCTCGGTGAGATGGTCTCTGACTGGGGATCTTGGTGAGATGTTATCTGACTGGATATCTCGGTGAGATGGTCTCTGACTGGATATGTCGGTGAGATGGTCCCTGACTGGATATCGTGGTGAGATGGTCCCTGACTGGATATCTCGGTGAGGTGGTCCCTGAGTGCATATCTTGGTGAGATGGTCCCTGACTTGATATCTCGGTGAGATGGTCTCTGACTGGATATCTCGGAGAGATGGTCCCTGACCGGATATCTAGGAGAGATGGTCTCTGACTGGATACTCGGTGAGATGGACTCTGACTGGATATCCTGGTTGAGATGGTCCCTGATTGGATATGTTGGTGAGATGGTCTCTGACTGGATATCTTGGTGAGATGGACCCTGACTGGACATCTTGGTGGGAAGGTCCCTGACTGGATATCTCGGTGAGATGGTCCCTGACTGGATATCTTGGTGAGATGGTCCCTGACTGGATATCTCAGTGAGGTCATCCCTGACTGGATATCTTGGTGAGATGGTCTCTGACTGGATAGCTCGCTGAGATGGTCCCTGACTGGATATCTCGGTGAGATGGTCTCTGACTGGATATCTCGGTGAGATCCTCTCTGACTGGGTATCTTGGTGAGATGGTATCTGACTGGACATCTCGGTGAGATGGTCCCTGACTGGATATCTCGGTGAGATTGTCCCTGACTGGATATCTTGGTGACATGGTCTCTGACTGGATATCTTGGTGAGATGGTCCCTGACTGGATATCTTGGTGAGATGGTCCCTGACTGGCTATCTCGGTGAGGTGGTCCCTGACTGGATATCTTGGTGAGATGGTGTGTGACTGGATATCTCAGAGAGATGGTCTCTGACTGGATATCTCGGAGAGATGGTCTCTGACTGGCTATCTCGGTGAGATGGCCTCTGACTGGATATGTTGGTGAGATGGTCTCTGACTGAATATTTCAGTGAGATGGTCTCTGACTGGATATCTTGGTGAGATGGTCTCGGACTGGGTATCTTGGTGAGATGGTATCTGACTGGATATCTCGGTGAGATGGTCTCTGACTGGATATCTCGGTGAGATGGTCCCCGACTGGATATCTTGGTGAGATGGTCCCTGACTGGATATCTCGGTCAGGTGGTCCCTGAGTGCATATCTTGCTGAGATGTTCCCTGACTTGATATCTCGGTGAGATGGTCTCTGACTGGGTATCTCGGTGAGTGGTCTCTGACTGGGTATCTCGGAGAGATGGTCTCTGACTGGATATCTCGGAGAAATGGTCTCTGACTGGATATCTCGGTGAGATGGTCTCCGACTGGATATCTCGGTGAGATGGTCTCGGACTGGGTATCTCAGTGAGATGTTCCTTGACTGGATATCATGGTGAGATGGTCCCTGACTGGATATCTTGGCGAGATAGTCCCTGACTGGATATCTTGGTCAGATGGACCCTGACTGGATATTTTGCAGAGATGGTCCCTGACTGGATATCTTTGTGCGATGGTTCCTGACTGGATATCTTGGTGAGATGGTCCCTGACTGGATATCTCGGTGAGGTGGTCCCTGAGTGCATATCTTGGTGAGATGGTCCCTGACTTGATATCTCGGTGAGATGGTCTCTGACTGGATATCTCGGAGAGATGGTCCCTGACTGGATATCTCGGAGAGATGGTCTCTGACTGGATACTCGGTGAGATGGACTCTGACTGGATATCTTTATTGAGATGGTCCCTGAGTGCATATCTTGGTGAGATGGTCCCTGACTTGATATCTCGGTGAGATGGTCTCTGACTGGATATCTCGGAGAGATGGTCCCTGACTGGATATCTCAGTGAGATGGTCCCTGACTGGATATCATGGTGAGATGGTCCCTGACTGCATATCTTGGTGAGATGGTCCCTGCTTGGATATCTTGGTGAGATGGTCCCTGACTGGATATCTTGCAGAGATGGTCCCTGACTGGATATCTTCGTGCGATGATTCCTGACTGGATATCTTTGTGAGATGGTCCCTGCTTGGATAACATCGTGAAATGTTCCCTCACTGGATATCTTGGTGAGATGGACTCTGACTGGATATCTCAGTCAGATGGCCTCTGACTGGATATCTCAGTGAGATGATCCCTGACTGGCTATCTTGGTGAGATGGTCTCTGACTGGATATCTTGGTGAGATGGACCCTGACTGGATATCTTGGTAAGATGGTCCCTGACTGGATATCTCGGTGAGATGGTCCCTGACTGGATATCTTGGTGAGATGGTCCCTGACTGGATATCTCGGTGAGGTCGTCCCTGACTGGATATCTTGGTGAGATGGACCCTGACTGGATATCTTGGTGAGATGGTCTCTGACTGGATATCTCAGTCAGATGGCCTCTGATTGGATATCTCAGTGAGATGATCCCTGACTGGCTATCTTGGTGAGATGGTCTCTGACTGGATATCTTGGTGAGATGGACCCTGACTGAATATCTTGGTGAGATGGTCCCTGACTGGATATCTCGGTGAGATGGTCCCTGACTGGATATCTTGGTGAGATGGTCCCTGACTGGATATCTCGGTGTGGTCGTCCCTGACTGGATATCTTGGTGAGATGTCTCTGACTGGATATCTCGCTGAGATGGTCCCTGACTAGATATCTCGGTGAGATGGTCTCTGACTGGATATCTCGGTGAGATGGTCTCTGACTGGGTATCTTGGTGAGATGGTATCTGACTGGATATCTCGGTGAGATGGTCCCTGACTGGATATCTCGGTGAGATGGTCCCTGACTGGATATCTTGGTGAGATGGTCTCTGACTGGATATCTTGGTGAGATGGTCCCTGACTATATATCTTGGTGAGATGGTCCCTGACTGGCTATCTCGGTGAGGTGGTCCCTGACTGGATATGTTGGTGAGATGGTCTCTGACTGGATACTTCAGTGAGATGGTCTCTGACTGGATATCTTGGTGAGATGGTCCCTGACTTGATATCTCGGTGAGATGGTCTCTGACTGGATATCTCGGAAAGATGGTCTCTGACTAGACATCTCGGTGAGATGGTGCCTGACTGGATACCTCAGTGAGATGTTCCCTGACTGGATATCTTGGTGAGATGGTCCCTGACTGGATATCTTGCAGAGATCGTCCCTGACTGGATATCTTTGTGCGATGGTTGCCGACTGGATATCTTAGTGAGATGGTCCATGACTGGATATCTTTGTGAGATGGTCCCTGACTGGATATCTTTATGAGATGGTCCCTGACTGGATAACATCGTGAAATGTTCCCTCACTGGATATCTTGGTGAGATGGATTCTGACTGGATATCTTGGTGAGATGGTCCCTGACTGGATATGTTGGTGTGATGGTCTCTGACTGGATATCTCGGTGAGATGGTCCCTGAATGAATATCTCAGTGAGATGGTCTCTGACTGGATATCTTTGCGAGATGGTCCCTGACTGGATATCTCAGTGAGATGGTCTCTGACAGGATATCTTTGTGAGATGATCCCTGACAGGATATCTTGGTGAGATGGTCCCTGACTGGATATCTCGGTGAGATGGTCTCTGACTGGATATCTTGGTGAGTTGCTCCCTGACTGGATATGTTGGTGAGATGGTCTCTGACTGGATATCTTGGTGAGATGGTCCCTCACTGGATATCTCGGTGAAATGGTCTCTGACTGGATATCTTTGTGAGATGGTGCCTGACTGGATATCTCAGTGAGATGGTCCCTGACTGGATATCTTGCAGAGATGGTCTCTGACTGGATATCTTGGTGAGATGGTCCCTGACTGGATATCTTGGTGAGATGGTCCCTTACTGGATATCTTGCATAGGTGGTCCCTGATTGGATATCTTTGTGCGATGGTTCCTGACTGGATATCTTTGTGAGATGGTCCCTGACTGGATATCTTTGTGAGATGGTCCCTGACTGGATATCTTTATGAGATGGTACCTGACTGGATAACATCGTGAAATGTTCCCTCACTGGATATCTTGGTGAGATGGTCTCTGACTGGATATCTCGATGAGATGGTCCCTGACTGGATATCTTGGTGAGATGGTCTCTGACTGGATATCTCAGTGAGATGGCCTCTGACTGGATATCTCGGTGAGATGATCCCTGACTGGATATCTTGGTGAGATGGTCCCTGACTGGATATCTTGGTGAGATGGTCTCTGACTGGATATCTTGGTGAGATGGACCCTGACTGGACATCTTGGTGGGATGGTCCCTGACTGGATATCTCGGTGAGATGGTCCCTGACTGGATATCTTGGTGAGATGGTCCCTGACTGGAAATCTCAGTGAGGTCATCCCTGACTGGATATCTTGGTGAGATGGTCTCTGACTGGATAACTCGCTGAGATGGTCCCTGACTGGATATCTTGCAGAGATCGTCCCTGACTGGATATCTTTGTGCGATGGTTGCCGACTGGATATCTTAGTGAGATGGTCCATGACTGGATATCTTTGTGAGATGGTCCCTGACTGGATATCTTTATGAGATGGTCCCTGACTGGATAACATCGTGAAATGTTCCCTCACTGGATATCTTGGTGAGATGGATTCTGACTGGATATCTTGGTGAGATGGTCCCTGACTGGATATGTTGGTGTGATGGTCTCTGACTGGATATCTCGGTGAGATGGTCCCTGAATGAATATCTCAGTGAGATGGTCTCTGACTGGATATCTTTGCGAGATGGTCCCTGACTGGATATCTCAGTGAGATGGTCTCTGACAGGATATCTTTGTGAGATGATCCCTGACAGGATATCTTGGTGAGATGGTCCCTGACTGGATATCTCGGTGAGATGGTCTCTGACTGGATATCTTGGTGAGTTGCTCCCTGACTGGATATGTTGGTGAGATGGTCTCTGACTGGATATCTTGGTGAGATGGTCCCTCACTGGATATCTCGGTGAAATGGTCTCTGACTGGATATCTTTGTGAGATGGTGCCTGACTGGATATCTCAGTGAGATGGTCCCTGACTGGATATCTTGCAGAGATGGTCTCTGACTGGATATCTTGGTGAGATGGTCCCTGACTGGATATCTTGGTGAGATGGTCCCTTACTGGATATCTTGCATAGGTGGTCCCTGATTGGATATCTTTGTGCGATGGTTCCTGACTGGATATCTTTGTGAGATGGTCCCTGACTGGATATCTTTGTGAGATGGTCCCTGACTGGATATCTTTATGAGATGGTACCTGACTGGATAACATCGTGAAATGTTCCCTCACTGGATATCTTGGTGAGATGGTCTCTGACTGGATATCTCGATGAGATGGTCCCTGACTGGATATCTTGGTGAGATGGTCTCTGACTGGATATCTCAGTGAGATGGCCTCTGACTGGATATCTCGGTGAGATGATCCCTGACTGGATATCTTGGTGAGATGGTCCCTGACTGGATATCTTGGTGAGATGGTCTCTGACTGGATATCTTGGTGAGATGGACCCTGACTGGACATCTTGGTGGGATGGTCCCTGACTGGATATCTCGGTGAGATGGTCCCTGACTGGATATCTTGGTGAGATGGTCCCTGACTGGAAATCTCAGTGAGGTCATCCCTGACTGGATATCTTGGTGAGATGGTCTCTGACTGGATAACTCGCTGAGATGGTCCCTGACTGGATATCTCGGTGAGATGGTCTCTGACTGGATATCTCGGTGAGATCCTCTCTGACTGGGTATCTTGGTGAGATGGTATCTGACTGGATATCTCGGTGAGATGGTCCCTGACTGGATATCTCGGTGAGATTGTCCCTGACTGGATATCTTGGTGACATGGTCTCTGACTGGATATCTTGGTGAGATGGTCCCTGACTGGATATCTTGGTGAGATGGTCCCTGACTGGCTATCTCGGTGAGGTGGTCCCTGACTGGATATCTTGGTGAGATGGTGTGTGACTGGATATCTCAGAGAGATGTTCTCTGACTGGATATCTTGGAGAGATGGTCTCTGACTGGCTATCTCGGTGAGATGGCCTCTGACTGGATATGTTGGTGAGATGGTCTCTGACTGAATATTTCAGTGAGATGGTCTCTGACTGGATATCTTGGTGAGATGGTATCTGACTGGATATCTCGGTGAGATGGTCTCTGACTGGATATCGCAGTGAGACGGTCCCTGACTGGATATCTTGGTGAGATGGTCCCTGACTGGATATCTCGGTCAGGTGGTCCCTGAGTGCATATCTTGGTGAGATGTTCCCTGACTTGATATCTCGGTGAGATGGTCTCTGACTGGGTATCTCGGTGAGATGGTCTCTGACTGGGTATCTCGGAGAGATGGTCTCTGACTGGATATCTCGGAGAAATGGTATCTGACTGGATATCTCTGTGAGATGGTCTCCGACTGGATATCTCGGTGAGATGGTCTCGGACTGGGTATCTCAGTGAGATGTTCCCTGACTGGATATCATGGTGAGATGGTCCCTGACTGGATATCTTGGCGAGATAGTCCCTGACTGGATATCTTGGTGAGATGGTCCCTGACTGGATATCTTGCAGAGATGGTCCCTGACTGGATATCTTTGTGCGATGGTTCCTGACTGGATATCTTTGTGAGATGGTCCATGACTGGATATCTTTGTGAGATGGTCCCTGACTGGATATCTTTAGAAGATGGTCCCTGACTGGATAACATCGTGAAATGTTCCCTCACTGGATATCTTGGTGAGATGGACTCTGACTGGTTATCTTGGTGAGATCGTCCCTGACTGGATATCTTGGTGAGATGGTCTCTGACTGGATATCTCAGTCAGGTGGCCTCTGACTGGATATCTCGGTGAGATGATCCCTGACTGGATATCTTGGTGAGATGGTCCCTGACTGGATATCTCGGTGAGATGGCCTCTGACTGGATATCTTGGTGAGATGGTCCCTGACTGGATATCTTGGTGAGATGGTCCCTGACTGGATATCTCGGTGAGATGGACCCTGACTGGATATCTTTGTGAGATCGTGCCTGATTGGATATCTCAGTGAGATGGTCTCTGACTGGATATCTCAGAGAAATGGTCTCTGACTGGATATCTCGGTGAGGCCGTCACTGACTGGATATCTCGGAGAGATGGTCTCTGACTGGATATCTCAGAGAGATGGTCTCTGACTGGCTATGCCGGTGAGATGGTCTCTGACTGGATATCTTGGTGAGATGGTCCCTGACTGGATATGTTGGTGAGATGGTCTCTGACTGGACATCTCATTGAGATGGTCTCTGACTGGGTATCTTGGTGAGATGGTCTCTGACTGGATATCTCGCTGAGATGGTCCCTGACTGGATATCTCAGTGAGATGGTCTCTGACTGGGGATCTTGGTGAGGTGTTATCTGACTGGATATCTCGGTGAGATGGTCTCTGACTGGATATGTCGGTGAGATGGTCCCTGACTGGATATCTTGGTGAGATGGTCCCTGACTGGATATCTCGGTGAGGTGGTCCCTGAGTGCATATCTTGGTGAGATGGTCCCTGACTTGATATCTCGGTGAGATGGTCTCTGACTGGATATCTCGGAGAGATGGTCCCTGACTGGATATCTCGGAGAGATGGTCTCTGACTGGATATCTTGGTTGAGATGGTCCCTGATTGGATATGTTGGTGAGATGGTCTCTGACTGGATATCTCGGCGAAATTGTCTGTGACTGGATATCTTGGCAAGATGGTGCCTGACTGGATATCTCAGTGAGATGTTCCCTGACTGGATATCATGGTGAGATGGTCCCTGACTGCATATCTTGATGAGATGGTCCCTGCCTGGATATCTTGGTGAGATAGTCACAGACTGGATATCTTGCAGAGATGGTCCCTGACTGGATATCTTCGTGCGATGATTCCTGACTGGATATCTTTGTGAGATGGTCCCTGACTGGATATCTTTGTGAGATCGTGCCTGACTGGATATCTCAGTGAGATGGTCTCTGACTGGATATCTCGGAGAAATGGTCTCTGACTGGATATCTCGGTGAGGTCGTCACTGACTGGATATCTCGGAGAGATTGTCTCTGACTGGATATCTCAGAGAGATGGTCTCTGACTGGCTATGTCAGTGAGATGGTCTCTGACTGGATATCTTGGTGAGATGGTCCCTGACTGGATATGTTGGTGAGATGGTCTCTGACTGGATATCTCATTGAGATGGTATCTGACTGGGTATCTTGGTGAGATAGTCTCTGACTGGATATCTCGCTGAGATGGTCCCTGACTGGATATCTCAGTGAGATGGTCTCTGACTGGGGATCTTGGTGAGATGTTATCTGACTGGATATCTCGGTGAGATGGTCTCTGACTGGATATGTCGGTGAGATGGTCCCTGACTGGATATCTTGGTGAGATGATCCCTGACTGGATATCTCGGTGAGGTGGTCCCTGAGTGCATATCTTGGTGAGATGGTCCCTGACTTGATATCTCGGTGAGATGGTCTCTGACTGGATATCTCGGAGAGATGGTCCCTGACTGGATATCTCGGAGAGATGGTCTCTGACTGGATACTCGGTGAGATGGACTCTGACTGGATATCTTGGTTGAGATGGTCCCTGATTGGATATGTTGGTGAGATGGTCTCTGACTGGATATCTTGGTGAGATGGTGCCTGACTGGATATCTCAGTGAGATGGTCCCTGACTGGATATCATGGTGAGATGGTCCCTGACTGCATATCTTGGTGAGATGGTCCCTGCCTGGATATCTTGGTGAGATGGTCCCTGACTGGATATCTTGCAGAGATGGTCCCTGACTGGATATCTTCGTGCGATGATTCCTGACTGGATATCTTTGTGAGATGGTCCCTGACTGGATATCTTTGTGAGATGGTCCCTGACTGGATACCTTTATGAGATGGTCCCTGACTGGATAACATCGTGAAATGTTCCCTCACTGGATATCTTGGTGAGATGGACTCTGACTGGATATCTTGGTGAGATGGACCCTGACTGGATATCTTGGTGAGATGGTCTCTGACTGGATATCTCAGTCAGATGGCCTCTGACTGGATATCTCAGTGAGATGATCCCTGACTGGCTATCTTGGTGAGATGGTCTCTGACTGGATATCTTGGTGAGATGGACCCTGACTGGATATCTTGGTAAGATGGTCCCTGACTGGATATCTCGGTGAGATGGTCCCTGACTGGATATCTTGGTGAGCTGGATCCCTGACTGGATATCTCGGTGAGGTCGTCCCTGACTGGATATCTTGGTGAGATGGACCCTGACTGGATATCTTGGTGAGATGGTCTCTGACTGGATATCTCAGTCAGATGGCCTCTGATTGGATATCTCAGTGAGATGATCCCTGACTGGCTATCTTGGTGAGATGGTCTCTGACTGGATATCTTGGTGAAATGGACATTGACTGGATATCTTGGTGAGATGGTCCCTGACTGGATATCTCGCTGAGATGGTCCCTGTCTGGATATCTTGGTGAGATGGTCCCTGACTGGATATCTCGGTGAGGTCGTTCCTGACTGGATATCTTGGTGAGATGTCTCTGACTGGATATCTCGCTGAGATGGTCCCTGACTAGATATCTCGGTGAGATGGTCTCTGACTGGATATCTCGGTGAGATGGTCTCTGACTGGGTATCTTGGTGAGATGGTATCTGACTGGATATCTCGGTGAGATGGTCCCTGACTGGATATCTCGGTGAGATGGTCCCTGACTGGATATCTTGGTGAGATGGTCTCTGACTGGATATCTTGGTGAGATGGTCCCTGACTGGCTATCTCGGTGAGGTGGTCCCTGACTGGATATCTTTGTGAGATGGGCTCTGACTGGATATCTCGGAGAGATGGTCTCTGACTGGATATCTCGGAGAGATGGTGTCTGACTGGCTATCTCGGTGAGATGGTCTCTGACTGGATATCTTGGTGAGATGGTCCCTGACTGGATATGTTGGTGAGGTGGTCTCTGACTGGATACCTTTATGAGATGGTCCCTGACTGGATAACATCGTGAAATGTTCCCTCACTGGATATCTTGGTGAGATGGACTCTGACTGGATATCTTGGTGAGATGGACCCTGACTGGATATCTTGGTGAGATGGTCTCTGACTGGATATCTCAGTCAGATGGCCTCTGACTGGATATCTCAGTGAGATGATCCCTGACTGGCTATCTTGGTGAGATGGTCTCTGACTGGATATCTTGGTGAGATGGACCCTGACTGGATATCTTGGTAAGATGGTCCCTGACTGGATATCTCGGTGAGATGGTCCCTGACTGGATATCTTGGTGAGCTGGATCCCTGACTGGATATCTCGGTGAGGTCGTCCCTGACTGGATATCTTGGTGAGATGGACCCTGACTGGATATCTTGGTGAGATGGTCTCTGACTGGATATCTCAGTCAGATGGCCTCTGATTGGATATCTCAGTGAGATGATCCCTGACTGGCTATCTTGGTGAGATGGTCTCTGACTGGATATCTTGGTGAAATGGACATTGACTGGATATCTTGGTGAGATGGTCCCTGACTGGATATCTCGCTGAGATGGTCCCTGTCTGGATATCTTGGTGAGATGGTCCCTGACTGGATATCTCGGTGAGGTCGTTCCTGACTGGATATCTTGGTGAGATGTCTCTGACTGGATATCTCGCTGAGATGGTCCCTGACTAGATATCTCGGTGAGATGGTCTCTGACTGGATATCTCGGTGAGATGGTCTCTGACTGGGTATCTTGGTGAGATGGTATCTGACTGGATATCTCGGTGAGATGGTCCCTGACTGGATATCTCGGTGAGATGGTCCCTGACTGGATATCTTGGTGAGATGGTCTCTGACTGGATATCTTGGTGAGATGGTCCCTGACTGGCTATCTCGGTGAGGTGGTCCCTGACTGGATATCTTTGTGAGATGGGCTCTGACTGGATATCTCGGAGAGATGGTCTCTGACTGGATATCTCGGAGAGATGGTGTCTGACTGGCTATCTCGGTGAGATGGTCTCTGACTGGATATCTTGGTGAGATGGTCCCTGACTGGATATGTTGGTGAGGTGGTCTCTGACTGGATACTTCAGTGAGATGGTCTCTGACTGGATATCTTGGTGAGATGGTCCCTGACTGGATATCTCGGTGAGGTGGTCCCTGAGTGCGTATCTTGGTGAGATGTTCCCTGACTTGATATCTCGGTGAGATGGTCTCTGACTGGATATCTCGGAGAGATGGTCTCTGACTAGATATCTCGGTGAGATGGTGCCTGACTGGATATCTCAGTGAGATGTTCCCTGACTGGATATCTTGGTGAGATGGTGCCTGACTGGTTGTCTTGCAGAGATCGTCCCTGACTGGATATCTTTGTGCGATGGTTGCCGACTGGATATCTTTGTGAGATGGTCCATGACTGGATATCTTTGTGAGATGGTCCCTGACTGGATATCTTTATGAGATGGTCCCTGACTGGATAACA
Source organism: Somniosus microcephalus (assembly GCF_052327205.1). Lineage (NCBI taxonomy): Eukaryota > Metazoa > Chordata > Chondrichthyes > Squaliformes > Somniosidae > Somniosus > Somniosus microcephalus. The sequence continues at coordinate 171,576,486 of NC_140992.1, forward strand.
TCGTGAAATGTTCCCTCACTGGATATCTTGGTGAGATGGATTCTGACTGGATATCTTGGTGAGATGGTCCCTGACTGGATATTTTGGTGAGATGGTCTCTGACTGGATATCTCGGTGAGATGGTCCCTGATTGAATATCTCAGTGAGATGGTCTCTGACTGGATATCTTTGCGATATGGTCCCTGACTGGATATCTCAGTGAGATGGTCTCTGACAGGATATCTTTGTGAGATGATCCCTGACAGGATATCTTGGTGAGATGGTCCCTGACTGGATATCTCGGTGCGATGGTCTCTGACTGGATATCTTGGTGAGTTGCTCCCTGACTGGATATGTTGGTAAGATGGTCTCTGACTGGATATCTTGGTGAGATGGTCCCTCACTGGATATCTCGGTGAAATGGTCTCTGACTGGATATCTTTGTGAGATGGTGCCTGACTGGATATCTCAGTGAGATGGTCCCTGACTGGATATCTTGCAGAGATGGTCTCTGACTGGATATCTTGGTGAGATGGTCCCTGACTGGATATCTTGGTGAGATGGTCCCTTACTGGATATCTTGCATAGGTGGTCCCTGATTGGATATCTTTGTGCGATGGTTCCTGACTGGGTTTCTTTGTGAGATGGTCCCTGACTGGATATCTTTGTGAGATGGTCCCTGACTGGATATCTTTATGAGATGGTACCTGACTGGATAACATCGTGAAATGTTCCCTCACTGGATATCTTGGTGAGATGGTCTCTGACTGGATACCTCGATGAGATGGTCCCTGACTGGATATCTTGGTGAGATGGTCTCTGACTGGATATCTCAGTGAGATGGCCTCTGACTGGATATCTCGGTGAGATGATCCCTGACTGGATATCTCGGTGAAATGGTCTTTGACTGGATATCTTGGTGAGATGGTCCCTGACTGGATATCTCGGTGAGATGGTCGCTCACTGGATATCTCGGTGAGATGGTCCCTGACTGGATATCTTGTTGAGAAGGTCCCTGACTGGATATCGTGGTGAGATGGTCCCAGACTGGATATCTCGGTGAGATGGTCTCTGACTGGATATCTCGCTGAGATGGTCCCTGACTAGATATCTCAGTGAGATGGTCTGTGACTGGATATCTCGGTGAGATGGTCTCTGACTGGATATCCTGGTGAGATGGTATGGGACTGGATATCTCGGTGAGATGGTCCCTGACTGGATATCTCGGTGAGATGGTCCCTGACTGGATATCTTGGTGAGATGTCTCTGACTGGATATTTCAGTGAGATGGACTCTGACTGGATATCTCGGTGAGAGGATCCCTGACTGGATATCTTGGTGAGATGGTCCCTGACTGGATATCTTGATGAAATGGTCCCTGACTGGATAACTTGTTGAGATGGTCCCTGACTGGATATCTCGGTGAAATGGTCTTTGACTGGATATCTTGGTGAGATTGTCCCTGACTGGATATCTCGGTGAGATGGTCCCTGACTGGATATCTCGGTGAGATAGTCCCTGACTGGATACCTTGGTGAGATGGTGTCTGACTGGAAATCTCGGTGAGATGGCATCTGACAGGATATCTCGGTGAGATGGTCCCTGACTAGATATCTCGGTGAGATGGTCTCTGACTGGATAGCTCGGTGAGATTGTATCTGACTGGATAGCGGCTGACCTGGGAGTGCAGTGAGCAGTGACGCCCGACCGGAGCGGACCTGCGTGAGGTAGAGGCAGCGCGGCAACTTTAAAAGGAGGGGCGAGGCGAGGCCCGACCACAGCGGCTGACCTGGGAGTGCAGTGAGCAGCGACGCCCGACCGGAGCGGACCTGCGTGAGGTAGAGGCAGCGCGGCAACTTTAAAAGGAGGGGCGAGGCGAGGCCCGACCACAGCGGCTGACCTGGGAGTGCAGTGAGCAGCGACGCCCGACCGGAGCGGACCTGCGTGAGGTAGAGGCAGCGCGGCAACTTTAAAAGGAGGGGCGAGGCGAGGCCCGACCACAGCGGCTGACCTGGGAGTGCAGTGAGCAGCGACGCCCGACCGGAGCAGACCTGCGTGAGGTAGAGGCAGCGCGGCAACTTTAAAAGGAGGGGCGAGGCGAGGCCTGACCACAGCGGCTGACCTGGGAGTGCAGTGAGCAGCGATGCCCGACCGGAGCGGACCTGCGTGAGGTAGAGGCAGCGCGGCAACTTTAAAAGGAGGGGCGAGGCGAGGCCCGACCAGAGCGGCTGACCTGGGAGTGCAGTGAGCAGCGACGCCCGACCGGAGTGGACCTGCGTGAGGTAGAGGCAGTGCGGCAACTTTAAAAGGAGGGGCGAGGCGAGGCCCGACCAAAGCGGCTGACCTGGGAGTGCAGTGAGCAGCGACGCCCGACCGGAGCGGACCTGCGTGAGGTAGAGGCAGCGCGGCAACTTTAAAAGGAGGGGCGAGGCGAGGCATACCAATTCAACAGCAGGGGAGAGAGGTAAAAAGTAATCGAAGTGTGACGTCACCAGGAAGGAGGTAAGTGATTGGTTGGATTGGTTGGTGAGTATTTCTTTTTATTACAATCTTAAATTCTGCAGTTTTTTTCTAGGGTCTCTGTGCTGTCGTGGAGACAGTTGGTAAACCATTTAACTGGTGTAATTAGAGGGATTGGTTTAATTTAAATCCAATTAATTAAAGGGGATACTAGCATCTATAATCGGGAAGAGGGTGTCCATAACTAACAATAAAAATTTTTAAAATTAATTACATAGAATGGAGCAGGTGATGTGTTACTGTTGCGAGATGTGGGAGCCGGTAGACCCCATTGAGGCTAACGGTGAGTGCATCTGTGACAAGTGTCTGCTGCTACAGGATCTCCAGCTTCGTGTTGATGAGCTGGAGTCTGAGCTTCAGATACTGCGACACATCAGGGAGGGGGAGAAGTACCTGGACTCTGTGTATCAGGAGGTGGTCACACCTATGAAGTTAATTAATTCAGATGTAGCCCATGGCCAGGGTCAGGACGGTGTGACTACGAGTGAGGCAGGTACGGGGAACCAGGAGGTAGTGTTGGAGGAGCCGCAGCCCTTGCTCTTGACCAACAGGTTCGAGGTTCTTACTCCCTGTGGGGACGGGAGCAGGGGCTGCAGGGAGGATGAGCAACCTGGCCACAGCACCGTGGAACAGGGGGCCATTCAAGAGGGGGGAGTAAATAGAAATGTTGTAGTGGTAGGGGATAGTACTATGAGGGGGATAGATAGAGTTCTCTGCAGCCAAGAGCGAGAGTCCCGTAGGCTGTGTTGCCTACCCGGTGCCAGGGTTAAGGACATCTCCTCTGGGCTGGAAAGAAACTTGCAGTGGGAGGGGGTGGATCCAGTCGTCGTGGTCCATGTTGGTGCAAACGACATAGATAGGACTAGGAAGCCGGTTCTGTTAAAGGAGTATGAGCAGCTAGGGGTCAAATTAAAAAACAGAACCTCAAGGGTAATAATTATTACCTGAGCCACGAGCGAATTTGGCTAGGACAAATAAAATCAGAGAGTTAAATGCGTGGCTCAAAGACTGGTGTGGGAGAAATGGGTTTTGCTTCCTGGGACACTGGCACCAGTACTGGGGCAGGAGGGAGCTGTTCCGTTGGGACGGGCTTCACTTGGCCAGTGCTGGGACTAGGGTCCTGGCGGATCATATAACTAGGGCTGTAGAGAGGGCTTTAAACTAACTAGTGGGGGGGAGGTTCCTAGAGAACAAATAATAAAAATGACAACAGAGAAGGTCATAGACTTAGGTAGCAGTGGGGAAATGAAAAACCAGAGCGTGTCAGGAAGGGGCAGAAGGTATGGAGTAAAAGGTAAAGTAATAAAAAGGGCAAAAGCAAGAACTAAGTGTCAAAAAACACATTTGAAAGTTCTCTATCTGAATGCACGTAGCATTCGTAACAAAATAGATGAGTTAATGGCACAAATAGCTACATATGGGTATGATCTTGTGGCCATTACAGAAACATGGCTGCAGGGTGACAATGCCTGGGAATTAAACATACCAGGTTATTTAACGATCAGGAAGGACAGGCAGGAAGGAAGGGGAGGTGGGGTGGCTATGTTAATAAAGGAAGGAATCACTGTAATACAGAGAAATGATATTGGGTCAAAAGATCAGGATAATGAAACAGTTTGGGTGGAGATAAGGAATAATAAGGGGAAAAAAACACTAGTGGGCGTAGTCTATAGGCCTCCGAACAGTTGCAACTCGTTTGGACGGAGTATCAATCAGGAAATAGTTGAGGCTTGTAATAAGGGAACATCTATAATTATGGGGGATTTTAACTATCATATTAACTGGACAAATCAAATTGGGCAGGGCTGCCTTGAGGATGAGTTCATTGAGTGTATTAGGGATGGGTTTCTTGAGCAGTATGTAACTGAACCGACCAGGGGGCAAGCAACCTTAGATCTGGTCCTGTGTAACGAGACAGGATTAATTAAAAATGTCCCAGTAAAGGATCCCCTTGGAATGAGTGACCATAACATGGTTGAATTCCATGTTCAATTAGAAGTTGAGGAGGTTGTATCTCAAACAAGCGTGCTAAGCTTGAATAAAGGAGACTATGAGGGTATGAGAGCAGAATTGAGCAATGTGGATTGGGAAAATAGATTAAAGGGTAAGACGATACATGATCAGTGGTGTTCATTTAAGGAGTTATTTTACAACTTCCAAAAAAAGTATATTCCACTGAGAAGAAAAAGGTGTAAAAGAAAAGACAGCCATCCGTGGCTAAGTAAAGAAATTAAGGATAGTATTCGACTAAAAACAAGGGCATATAAGGTAGCCAAATCTAGTGGGAGGATAGAGGATTGGGAAAACTTTAAAAGACAGCAAAAAATAACAAAAAGATTGATTAGGAAAGGGAAGATAGATTATGAAAGTAAATTAGCAAAAAATATAAAAACAGATAGTAAGAGTTTTTATAGTTATATAAAAAGAAAAAGGGTGGCTAAGGTAAATGTTGGTCCCTTAGAGGATGAGACCAGGAAATTAATGGTGGGAAATATGGCGATGGCAAAAACACTGAATGAATATTTTGTATCAGTCTTTACAGTAGAGGACACCAAGAATATCCCAACACTGGACAAACAGGGGGCTATAGGGGGGGAGGAGATAAACACGATCAAAATCACTAAGGAAGTGGTACTCGGTAAAATAATGGGACTCAAGGCGGATAAATCGCCTGGACCTGATGGCTTACATCCAAGGGTCTTGAGGGAAGTGGCGGTAGGGATTGTGGATGCATTGGTAATAATCTTCCAAAACTCCCTGGACTCAGCAAAGGTCCCAGCAGACTGGAAAACTGCTAATGTAACACCCTTATTTAAAAAGGGCAGTAGACAGAAGGCTGGAAACTATAGACCGGTTAGCCTAACATCTGTGGTAGGTAAAATTTTGGAGTCCATTATTAAGGAGACAGTAACAGGACATTTGGATAATCATAGTTTAATAAGACAAAGTCAGCATGGTTTTATGAAGGGGAAGTCATGTTTGACAAATTTGCTGGAGTTCTTTGGGGAAGTAACATACAGGGTGGATAAAGGTGAACCAGTGGACGTAGTGTATTTAGACTTCCAAAAGGCATTTGACAAGGTGCCACACAAAAGATTATTGCTTAAGATAAAAAATCACGGGATTGGGGGTAATATTCTGGCATGGATAGAGGATTGGCTATCTAACAGAAGGCAGAGAGTTGGGATAAATGCTTCATTCTCAGACTGGCAATCAGTAACCAGTGGTGTTCCGCAGGGGTCAGTGCTGGGTCCCCAACTCTTTACAATCTATATTAACGATTTGGAGGAGGGGACCGAGTGTAACATATCAAAGTTTGCAGATGATACTAAGATGGGAGGGAAAGTAGTGAGAGAGGAGGACATAAAAAACCTGCAAGGGGACATAGACAGGCTAAGTAAGTGGGCAGAGACTTGGCAGATGGAATACAATACTGGAAAGTGTGAGGTTATGCACTTTGGCAGGAAAAATCATAGAGCAAGTTATTATCTTAATGGCAAGAAACTGGAAAGTACTGAAGTACAAAGGGATCTGGGGGTCCTGGTGCACGAAACTCAAAAGGTTAGTATGCAGGTGCAGCAAGTGATTAAGAAGGCCAATGGAATGTTGGCTTTCATTGCTAGGGGGATAGAATATAAAAATAGGGAGGTATTGCTTCAGTTGTACAAGGTATTGGTGAGACCGCACCTGGAATACTGCATACAGTTTTGGTGTCCATACTTAAGAAAAGACATACTTGCTCTCGAGTCAGTACAAAGAAGGTTCACTCGGTTAATCCCGGGGATGAGGGGATGGACATATGAGGAGAGGTTGAGTAGATTGGGACTCTACTCATTGGAGTTCAGAAGAATGAGAGGCGATCTTATTGAAACATATAAGATGGTGAAGGGGTTGGATCGGGTGGATGCGGGGAGGATGTTCCAGATGATGGGTGAAACTAGAACTAGGGGGCATAGTCTTAGAATAAGGGGCTGCTCTTTCAAAACTGAGATGAGGAGGAACTACTTCACTCAGAGGGTGGTAGGTCCATGGAATATGCTGCCCCAAAAAGCTGTCAAAGCTACATCATTACATAAATTTAAAACAGAAATAGACAGTTTCCCAGAAGAAAAGGGAATTAAAGGTTACGGGGAGCGGGCAGGAATTTGGACATGAATTTAGGGGCGGATCGGTCATGGCCCTGTGGGTAGCGGAGCGGGCCCAGGGGCCGTGTAGCCTGATCCTGCTCCTGTTTCGTGTGTCTAATACTGTTAGATTCAGGAGATAGTCCTGGCATAGTGGATTGGCGGTTAGGATCAGATCAGCCATGATCTTATTGAATGGCGGAGCAGGCTCGAGGGGCCAATTGTCCTACTCCTGCTCCTATTTCTTATATCTCGGAGAGATGGTCTCTGACTGGATATCTCTGTGAGATGGTCTCTGACTGGATATCTTGGTGAGATGGTCCCTGCCTGGAATGTTGGTGAGATGGTCTCTAACTGGATATCTTGGTGAGATGGTCTCTGACTGGATATCTTTGTGCAATGGTTCCTGACTGGATATCTCTGTGAGATGGTCCCTGACTGGATATCTTCGTGAGATGGTCCCTCACTGGATAACTTCTTGAAATGTTGCCTCACTGGATATCTTGGTGAGATGGTCTCTGACTGGAGAACTCGGTGAGATGATCCCTGACTGGATACCTTGGTGAGATGGTCTCTGACTGGATATCTCGGTGAGATGGTCCCTGACTGGATATCTTGGTGAGATGGTCTCTGACTGGATATCTTGGTGATATGGTCCCTGACTAGATATCTCGGTGAGATGGTCCCTGACTGCATATCTTGATGAGATGGTCCCTGACTGGATACTTGGTGAGATGGTCTTTGACTGGATATCTTGGTGAGCTGGTCCCTGACTGGATATCTCGGTGAGATGGTCCCTGACTGGATATCTCGGTGAGATGGTCGCTGACTGGATATAATGAAGTGATGGTCCCTGACTGGATACTTGGTGAGATGGTCTTTGACTGGATATCTTGGTGAGCTGGTCCCTGACTGGATATCTCGGTGAGATGGTCCCTGACTGGATATCTTGGTGAGATGGTACCTGACTGGATATCTTGGTGAGATGGTCCCTGACAGGATATCTCGGTGCGATGGTCTCTGACTGGATATCTCGCTGAGATGGTCCCTGACTAGATTTCTCAGTGAGATGGTCCCTGACTGGATATCTTGGTGAGCTGGTCCCTGACTGGATATCTCGGTGAGATGGTCTCTGACTGGATATCTTGGTGAGATGGTCCCTGACTGGATATCTTGGTGAGATGGTCCCTGACTGGATATCTCGGTGAGGTGGTCCCTGAGTGCATATCTTGGTGAGATGTTCCCTGACTTGATATCTCGGTGAGATGGTCTCTGACTGGATATCTCGGGGAGATGGTCTCTGACTGGATATCTCGGAGAAATGGTCTCTGACTGGATATCTCGGTGAGATGGTCTCCGACTGGATATCTTGGTGAGATGGTGTCTGACTGGATATCTCGGTGAGATGGTGCCTGACTGGATATCTCAGTGAGATGTTCCCTGACTGGATATCATGGTGAGATGGTCCCTGACTGGATATCTTGGTGAGATGGTCCCTGACTGGATGTCTTGGTGAGATGGTCCCTGACTGGATATCTTGCAGAGATGGTCCCTGACTGGATATCTTTGTGCGATGGTTTCTGACTGGATATCTTTGTGAGATGGTCCCTGACTGGATATCTTTGTGAGATGGTCTCCGACTGGATGTCTTTATGAGATGGTCCCTGACTGGATAACATCGTGAAATGTTCCCTCACTGGATATCTTGGTGAGATGGATTCTGACTGGTTATCTTGGTGAGATGGTCCCTGACTGGATATCTTGGTGAGATGGTCTCTGACTGGATATCTCAGTGAGATGGCCTCTGACTGGATATCTCGGTGAGATGATCCCTGACTGGATATCTTGGTGAGATGGTCCCTGACTGGATATCTCGGTGAGATGGTCCCTGACTGGATATCTCAGTGAGATGGTCTCTGACAAGATATCTTTGCGAGATGGTGCCTGACTGGATATCTCAGTGAGATGGTCTCTGACATGATATCTTTGTGAGATGATCCCTGACAGGATATCTTGGTGTGATGGTCCCTGACTGGATATCTCTGTGAGATGGTCCCTGACTGGATATCTTCGTGAGATGGTCCCTCACTGGATAACTTCGTGAAATGTTGCCTCACTGGATATCTTGGTGAGATGGTCTCTGACTGGAGAACTCGGTGAGATGATCCCTGACTGGATGCCTTGGTGAGATGGTCTCTGACTGGATATCTCGGTGAGATGGTCCCTGACTGGATATCTTGGTGAGATGGTCTCTGACTGGATATCTCGGTGAGATGGTCCCTGACTAGATATCTCGGTGAGATGGTCCCTGACTGCATATCTTGATGAGATGGTCCCTGACTGGATACTTGGTGAGATGGTCTTTGACTGGATATCTTGGTGAGCTGGTCCCTGACTGGATATCTCGGTGAGATGGTCCCTGACTGGATATCTCGGTGAGATGGTCGCTGACTGGATATAATGAAGTGATGGTCCCTGACTGGATACTTGGTGAGATGGTCTGTGACTGGATATCTTGGTGAGCTGGTCCCTGACTGGATATCTCGGTGAGATGGTCCCTGACTGGATATCTTGGTGAGATGGTACCTGACTGGATATCTCGGTGAGATGGTCCCTGACAGGATATCTCGGTGCGATGGTCTCTGACTGGATATCTCGCTGAGATGGTCCCTGACTAGATTTCTCAGTGAGATGGTCTCTGACTGGATATCTCGGTGAGATGGTCTCTGACTGGATATCTTGGTGAGATGGTCCCTGACTGGATATCTTGGTGAGATGGTCCCTGACTGGATATCTCGGTGAGGTGGTCCCTGAGTGCATATCTTGGTGAGATGTTCCCTGACTTGATATCTCGGTGAGATGGTCTCTGACTGGATATCTCGGTGAGATGGTCTCTGACTGGATATCTCGGAGAAATGGTCTCTGACTGGATATCTCGGTGAGATGGTCTCCGACTGGATATCTTGGTGAGATGGTGTCTGACTGGATATCTCGGTGAGATGGTGCCTGACTGGATATCTCAGTGAGATGTTCCCTGACTGGATATCATGGTGAGATGGTCCCTGACTGGATATCTTGGTGAGATGGTCCCTGACTGGATATCTTTATGAGATGGTACCTGACTGGATAACATCGTGAAATGTTCCCTCACTGGATATCTTGGTGAGATGGTCTCTGACTGGATACCTCGATGAGATGGTCCCTGACTGGATATCTTGGTGAGATGGTCTCTGACTGGATATCTCAGTGAGATGGCCTCTGACTGGATATCTCGGTGAGATGATCCCTGACTGGATATCTCGGTGAGATGGTCCCTGACTGGATATCTTGGTGAGATGGTCTCTGACTGGAAATCTTGGTGAGATGGACCCTGACTGGATATCTTGGTGAGACGGTCCCTGACTGGATATCTCAGTGAGATGGTCTCTGACTGGATATCTTTGTGAGATGGTCCCTGACTGGATAACTTGTTGAGATGTTCCCTGACTGGATATCTCGGTGAAATGGTCTTTGACTGGATATCTTGGTGAGATGGTCCCTGACTGGATATCTCGGTGAGATGGTCGCTCACTGGATATCTCGGTGAGATGGTCCCTGACTGGATATCTTGTTGAGAAGGTCCCTGACTGGATATCGTGGTGAGATGGTCCCAGACTGGATATCTCGGTGAGATGGTCTCTGACTGGATATCTCGCTGAGATGGTCCCTGACTAGATATCTCAGTGAGATGGTCTGTGACTGGATATCTCGGTGAGATGGTCTCTGACTGGATATCCTGGTGAGATGGTATGGGACTGGATATCTCGGTGAGATGGTCCCTGACTGGATATCTCGGTGAGATGGTCCCTGACTGGATATCTTGGTGAGATGTCTCTGACTGGATATTTCAGTGAGATGGACTCTGACTGGATATCTCGGTGAGAGGATCCCTGACTGGATATCTTGGTGAGATGGTCCCTGACTGGATATCTTGATGAAATGGTCCCTGACTGGATAACTTGTTGAGATGGTCCCTGACTGGATATCTCGGTGAAATGGTCTTTGACTGGATATCTTGGTGAGATTGTCCCTGACTGGATATCTCGGTGAGATGGTCCCTGACTGGATATCTCGGTGAGATAGTCCCTGACTGGATACCTTGGTGAGATGGTGTCTGACTGGAAATCTCGGTGAGATGGCATCTGACAGGATATCTCGGTGAGATGGTCCCTGACTAGATATCTCGGTGAGATGGTCTCTGACTGGATAGCTCGGTGAGATTGTATCTGACTGGATAGCGGCTGACCTGGGAGTGCAGTGAGCAGTGACGCCCGACCGGAGCGGACCTGCGTGAGGTAGAGGCAGCGCGGCAACTTTAAAAGGAGGGGCGAGGCGAGGCCCGACCACAGCGGCTGACCTGGGAGTGCAGTGAGCAGCGACGCCCGACCGGAGCGGACCTGCGTGAGGTAGAGGCAGCGCGGCAACTTTAAAAGGAGGGGCGAGGCGAGGCCCGACCACAGCGGCTGACCTGGGAGTGCAGTGAGCAGCGACGCCCGACCGGAGCGGACCTGCGTGAGGTAGAGGCAGCGCGGCAACTTTAAAAGGAGGGGCGAAGCGAGGCCCGACCACAGCGGCTGACCTGGGAGTGCAGTGAGCAGCGACGCCCGACCGGAGCGGACCTGCGTGAGGTAGAGGCAGCGCGGCAACTTTAAAAGGAGGGGCGAGGCGAGGCCTGACCACAGCGGCTGACCTGGGAGTGCAGTGAGCAGCGATGCCCGACCGGAGCGGACCTGCGTGAGGTAGAGGCAGCGCGGCAACTTTAAAAGGAGGGGCGAGGCGAGGCCCGACCAGAGCGGCTGACCTGGGAGTGCAGTGAGCAGCGACGCCCGACCGGAGTGGACCTGCGTGAGGTAGAGGCAGTGCGGCAACTTTAAAAGGAGGGGCGAGGCGAGGCCCGACCAAAGCGGCTGACCTGGGAGTGCAGTGAGCAGCGACGCCCGACCGGAGCGGACCTGCGTGAGGTAGAGGCAGCGCGGCAACTTTAAAAGGAGGGGCGAGGCGAGGCATACCAATTCAACAGCAGGGGAGAGAGGTAAAAAGTAATCGAAGTGTGACGTCACCAGGAAGGAGGTAAGTGATTGGTTGGATTGGTTGGTGAGTATTTCTTTTTATTACAATCTTAAATTCTGCAGTTTTTTTCTAGGGTCTCTGTGCTGTCGTGGAGACAGTTGGTAAACCATTTAACTGGTGTAATTAGAGGGATTGGTTTAATTTAAATCCAATTAATTAAAGGGGATACTAGCATCTATAATCGGGAAGAGGGTGTCCATAACTAACAATAAAATTTTTTAAAATTAATTACATAGAATGGAGCAGGTGATGTGTTACTGTTGCGAGATGTGGGAGCCGGTAGACCCCATTGAGGCTAACGGTGAGTGCATCTGTGACAAGTGTCTGCTGCTACAGGATCTCCAGCTCCGTGTTGATGAGCTGGAGTCTGAGCTTCAGATACTGCGACACATCAGGGAGGGGGAGAAGTACCTGGACTCTGTGTATCAGGAGGTGGTCACACCTATGAAGTTAATTAATTCAGATGTAGCCCATGGCCAGGGTCAGGACGGTGTGACTACGAGTGAGGCAGGTACGGGGAACCAGGAGGTAGTGTTGGAGGAGCCGCAGCCCTTGCTCTTGACCAACAGGTTCGAGGTTCTTACTCCCTGTGGGGACGGGAGCAGGGGCTGCAGGGAGGATGAGCAACCTGGCCACAGCACCGTGGAACAGGGGGCCATTCAAGAGGGGGGAGTAAATAGAAATGTTGTAGTGGTAGGGGATAGTACTATGAGGGGGATAGATAGAGTTCTCTGCAGCCAAGAGCGAGAGTCCCGTAGGCTGTGTTGCCTACCCGGTGCCAGGGTTAAGGACATCTCCTCTGGGCTGGAAAGAAACTTGCAGTGGGAGGGGGTGGATCCAGTCGTCGTGGTCCATGTTGGTGCAAACGACATAGATAGGACTAGGAAGCCGGTTCTGTTAAAGGAGTATGAGCAGCTAGGGGTCAAATTAAAAAACAGAACCTCAAGGGTAATAATTATTACCTGAGCCACGAGCGAATTTGGCTAGGACAAATAAAATCAGAGAGTTAAATGCGTGGCTCAAAGACTGGTGTGGGAGAAATGGGTTTTGCTTCCTGGGACACTGGCACCAGTACTGGGGCAGGAGGGAGCTGTTCCGTTGGGACGGGCTTCACTTGGCCAGTGCTGGGACTAGGGTCCTGGCGGATCATATAACTAGGGCTGTAGAGAGGGCTTTAAACTAACTAGTGGGGGGGAGGTTCCTAGAGAACAAATAATAAAAATGACAACAGAGAAGGTCATAGACTTAGGTAGCAGTGGGGAAATGAAAAACCAGAGCGTGTCAGGAAGGGGCAGAAGGTATGGAGTAAAAGGTAAAGTAATAAAAAGGGCAAAAGCAAGAACTAAGTGTCAAAAAACACATTTGAAAGTTCTCTATCTGAATGCACGTAGCATTCGTAACAAAATAGATGAGTTAATGGCACAAATAGCTACATATGGGTATGATCTTGTGGCCATTACAGAAACATGGCTGCAGGGTGACAATGCCTGGGAATTAAACATACCAGGTTATTTAACGATCAGGAAGGACAGGCAGGAAGGAAGGGGAGGTGGGGTGGCTATGTTAATAAAGGAAGGAATCACTGTAATACAGAGAAATGATATTGGGTCAAAAGATCAGGATAATGAAACAGTTTGGGTGGAGATAAGGAATAATAAGGGGAAAAAAACACTAGTGGGCGTAGTCTATAGGCCTCCGAACAGTTGCAACTCGTTTGGACGGAGTATCAATCAGGAAATAGTTGAGGCTTGTAATAAGGGAACATCTATAATTATGGGGGATTTTAACTATCATATTAACTGGACAAATCAAATTGGGCAGGGCTGCCTTGAGGATGAGTTCATTGAGTGTATTAGGGATGGGTTTCTTGAGCAGTATGTAACTGAACCGACCAGGGGGCAAGCAACCTTAGATCTGGTCCTGTGTAACGAGACAGGATTAATTAAAAATGTCCCAGTAAAGGATCCCCTTGGAATGAGTGACCATAACATGGTTGAATTCCATGTTCAATTAGAAGTTGAGGAGGTTGTATCTCAAACAAGCGTGCTAAGCTTGAATAAAGGAGACTATGAGGGTATGAGAGCAGAATTGAGCAATGTGGATTGGGAAAATAGATTAAAGGGTAAGACGATACATGATCAGTGGTGTTCATTTAAGGAGTTATTTTACAACTTCCAAAAAAAGTATATTCCACTGAGAAGAAAAAGGTGTAAAAGAAAAGACAGCCATCCGTGGCTAAGTAAAGAAATTAAGGATAGTATTCGACTAAAAACAAGGGCATATAAGGTAGCCAAATCTAGTGGGAGGATAGAGGATTGGGAAAACTTTAAAAGACAGCAAAAAATAACAAAAAGATTGATTAGGAAAGGGAAGATAGATTATGAAAGTAAATTAGCAAAAAATATAAAAACAGATAGTAAGAGTTTTTATAGTTATATAAAAAGAAAAAGGGTGGCTAAGGTAAATGTTGGTCCCTTAGAGGATGAGACCAGGAAATTAATGGTGGGAAATATGGCGATGGCAAAAACACTGAATGAATATTTTGTATCAGTCTTTACAGTAGAGGACACCAAGAATATCCCAACACTGGACAAACAGGGGGCTATAGGGGGGGAGGAGATAAACACGATCAAAATCACTAAGGAAGTGGTACTCGGTAAAATAATGGGACTCAAGGCGGATAAATCGCCTGGACCTGATGGCTTACATCCAAGGGTCTTGAGGGAAGTGGCGGTAGGGATTGTGGATGCATTGGTAATAATCTTCCAAAACTCCCTGGACTCAGCAAAGGTCCCAGCAGACTGGAAAACTGCTAATGTAACACCCTTATTTAAAAAGGGCAGTAGACAGAAGGCTGGAAACTATAGACCGGTTAGCCTAACATCTGTGGTAGGTAAAATTTTGGAGTCCATTATTAAGGAGACAGTAACAGGACATTTGGATAATCATAGTTTAATAAGACAAAGTCAGCATGGTTTTATGAAGGGGAAGTCATGTTTGACAAATTTGCTGGAGTTCTTTGGGGAAGTAACATACAGGGTGGATAAAGGTGAACCAGTGGACGTAGTGTATTTAGACTTCCAAAAGGCATTTGACAAGGTGCCACACAAAAGATTATTGCTTAAGATAAAAAATCACGGGATTGGGGGTAATATTCTGGCATGGATAGAGGATTGGCTATCTAACAGAAGGCAGAGAGTTGGGATAAATGCTTCATTCTCAGACTGGCAATCAGTAACCAGTGGTGTTCCGCAGGGGTCAGTGCTGGGTCCCCAACTCTTTACAATCTATATTAACGATTTGGAGGAGGGGACCGAGTGTAACATATCAAAGTTTGCAGATGATACTAAGATGGGAGGGAAAGTAGTGAGAGAGGAGGACATAAAAAACCTGCAAGGGGACATAGACAGGCTAAGTAAGTGGGCAGAGACTTGGCAGATGGAATACAATACTGGAAAGTGTGAGGTTATGCACTTTGGCAGGAAAAATCGTAGAGCAAGTTATTATCTTAATGGCAAGAAACTGGAAAGTACTGAAGTACAAAGGGATCTGGGGGTCCTGGTGCACGAAACTCAAAAGGTTAGTATGCAGGTGCAGCAAGTGATTAAGAAGGCCAATGGAATGTTGGCTTTCATTGCTAGGGGGATAGAATATAAAAATAGGGAGGTATTGCTTCAGTTGTACAAGGTATTGGTGAGACCGCACCTGGAATACTGCATACAGTTTTGGTGTCCATACTTAAGAAAAGACATACTTGCTCTCGAGTCAGTACAAAGAAGGTTCACTCGGTTAATCCCGGGGATGAGGGGATGGACATATGAGGAGAGGTTGAGTAGATTGGGACTCTACTCATTGGAGTTCAGAAGAATGAGAGGCGATCTTATTGAAACATATAAGATGGTGAAGGGGTTGGATCGGGTGGATGCGGGGAGGATGTTCCAGATAATGGGTGAAACTAGAACTAGGGGGCATAGTCTTAGAATAAGGGGCTGCTCTTTCAAAACTGAGATGAGGAGGAACTACTTCACTCAGAGGGTGGTAGGTCCATGGAATATGCTGCCCCAAAAAGCTGTCAAAGCTACATCATTACATAAATTTAAAACAGAAATAGACAGTTTCCCAGAAGAAAAGGGAATTAAAGGTTACGGGGAGCGGGCAGGAATTTGGACATGAATTTAGGGGCGGATCGGTCATGGCCCTGTGGGTAGCGGAGCGGGCCCAGGGGCCGTGTAGCCTGATCCTGCTCCTGTTTCGTGTGTCTAATACTGTTAGATTCAGGAGATAGTCCTGTCATAGTGGATTGGCGGTTAGGATCAGATCAGCCATGATCTTATTGAATGGCGGAGCAGGCTCGAGGGGCCAATTGTCCTACTCCTGCTCCTATTTCTTATATCTCGGAGAGATGGTCTCTGACTGGATATCTCTGTGAGATGGTCTCTGACTGGATATCTTGGTGAGATGGTCCCTGCCTGGAATGTTGGTGAGATGGTCTCTAACTGGATATCTTGGTGAGATGGTCTCTGACTGGATATCTTTGTGCAATGGTTCCTGACTGGATATCTCTGTGAGATGGTCCCTGACTGGATATCTTCGTGAGATGGTCCCTCACTGGATAACTTCTTGAAATGTTGCCTCACTGGATATCTTGGTGAGATGGTCTCTGACTGGAGAACTCGGTGAGATGATCCCTGACTGGATACCTTGGTGAGATGGTCTCTGACTGGATATCTCGGTGAGATGGTCCCTGACTGGATATCTTGGTGAGATGGTCTCTGACTGGATATCTTGGTGATATGGTCCCTGACTAGATATCTCGGTGAGATGGTCCCTGACTGCATATCTTGATGAGATGGTCCCTGACTGGATACTTGGTGAGATGGTCTTTGACTGGATATCTTGGTGAGCTGGTCCCTGACTGGATATCTCGGTGAGATGGTCCCTGACTGGATATCTCGGTGAGATGGTCGCTGACTGGATATAATGAAGTGATGGTCCCTGACTGGATACTTGGTGAGATGGTCTTTGACTGGATATCTTGGTGAGCTGGTCCCTGACTGGATATCTCGGTGAGATGGTCCCTGACTGGATATCTTGGTGAGATGGTACCTGACTGGATATCTTGGTGAGATGGTCCCTGACAGGATATCTCGGTGCGATGGTCTCTGACTGGATATCTCGCTGAGATGGTCCCTGACTAGATTTCTCAGTGAGATGGTCCCTGACTGGATATCTTGGTGAGCTGGTCCCTGACTGGATATCTCGGTGAGATGGTCTCTGACTGGATATCTTGGTGAGATGGTCCCTGACTGGATATCTTGGTGAGATGGTCCCTGACTGGATATCTCGGTGAGGTGGTCCCTGAGTGCATATCTTGGTGAGATGTTCCCTGACTTGATATCTCGGTGAGATGGTCTCTGACTGGATATCTCGGGGAGATGGTCTCTGACTGGATATCTCGGAGAAATGGTCTCTGACTGGATATCTCGGTGAGATGGTCTCCGACTGGATATCTTGGTGAGATGGTGTCTGACTGGATATCTCGGTGAGATGGTGCCTGACTGGATATCTCAGTGAGATGTTCCCTGACTGGATATCATGGTGAGATGGTCCCTGACTGGATATCTTGGTGAGATGGTCCCTGACTGGATGTCTTGGTGAGATGGTCCCTGACTGGATATCTTGCAGAGATGGTCCCTGACTGGATATCTTTGTGCGATGGTTTCTGGCTGGATATCTTTGTGAGATGGTCCCTGACTGGATATCTTTGTGAGATGGTCTCCGACTGGATGTCTTTATGAGATGGTCCCTGACTGGATAACATCGTGAAATGTTCCCTCACTGGATATCTTGGTGAGATGGATTCTGACTGGTTATCTTGGTGAGATGGTCCCTGACTGGATATCTTGGTGAGATGGTCTCTGACTGGATATCTCAGTGAGATGGCCTCTGACTGGATATCTCGGTGAGATGATCCCTGACTGGATATCTTGGTGAGATGGTCCCTGACTGGATATCTCGGTGAGATGGTCCCTGACTGGATATCTCAGTGAGATGGTCTCTGACAAGATATCTTTGCGAGATGGTGCCTGACTGGATATCTCAGTGAGATGGTCTCTGACAGGATATCTTTGTGAGATGATCCCTGACAGGATATCTTGGTGTGATGGTCCCTGACTGGATATCTCTGTGAGATGGTCCCTGACTGGATATCTTCGTGAGATGGTCCCTCACTGGATAACTTCGTGAAATGTTGCCTCACTGGATATCTTGGTGAGATGGTCTCTGACTGGAGAACTCGGTGAGATGATCCCTGACTGGATGCCTTGGTGAGATGGTCTCTGACTGGATATCTCGGTGAGATGGTCCCTGACTGGATATCTTGGTGAGATGGTCTCTGACTGGATATCTCGGTGAGATGGTCCCTGACTAGATATCTCGGTGAGATGGTCCCTGACTGCATATCTTGATGAGATGGTCCCTGACTGGATACTTGGTGAGATGGTCTTTGACTGGATATCTTGGTGAGCTGGTCCCTGACTGGATATCTCGGTGAGATGGTCCCTGACTGGATATCTCGGTGAGATGGTCGCTGACTGGATATAATGAAGTGATGGTCCCTGACTGGATACTTGGTGAGATGGTCTTTGACTGGATATCTTGGTGAGCTGGTCCCTGACTGGATATCTCGGTGAGATGGTCCCTGACTGGATATCTTGGTGAGATGGTACCTGACTGGATATCTCGGTGAGATGGTCCCTGACAGGATATCTCGGTGCGATGGTCTCTGACTGGATATCTCGCTGAGATGGTCCCTGACTAGATTTCTCAGTGAGATGGTCTCTGACTGGATATCTCGGTGAGATGGTCTCTGACTGGATATCTTGGTGAGATGGTCCCTGACTGGATATCTTGGTGAGGTGGTCCCTGAGTGCATATCTTGGTGAGATGTTCCCTGACTTGATATCTCGGTGAGATGGTCTCTGACTGGATATCTCGGTGAGATGGTCTCTGACTGGATATCTCGGAGAAATGGTCTCTGACTGGATATCTCGGTGAGATGGTCTCCGACTGGATATCTTGGTGAGATGGTGTCTGACTGGATATCTCGGTGAGATGGTGCCTGACTGGATATCTCAGTGAGATGTTCCCTGACTGGATATCATGGTGAGATGGTCCCTGACTGGATATCTTGGTGAGATGGTCCCTGACTGGATGTCTTGGTGAGATGGTCCCTGACTGGATATCTTGCAGAGATGGTCCCTGACTGGATATCTTTGTGCGATGGTTTCTGACTGGATATCTTTGTGAGATGGTCCCTGACTCGATATCTTTGTGAGATGGTCTCCGACTGGATATCTTTATGAGATGGTCCCTGACTGGATAACATCGTGAAATGTTCCCTCACTGGATATCTTGGTGAGATGGATTCTGACCGGTTATCTTGGTGAGATGGTCCCTGACTGGATATCTTGGTGAGATGGTCTCTGACTGGATATCTCGGTGAGATGGTCCCTGACTGGATATCTCAGTGAGATGGTCTCTGACTAGATATCTTTGCGAGATGGTGCCTGACTGGATATCTCAGTGAGATGGTCTCTGACAGGATATCTTTGTGAGATGATCCCTGACAGGATATCTTGGTGTGATGGTCCCTGACTGGATATCTCGGTGACATGGTCTCTGACTGGATATCTTGGTGAGTTGCTCCCTGACTGGATATGTTGGTGGGATGGTCTCTGACTGGATATCTTGGTGAGATGGTCCCTGACTGGATATCTCGGTGAGATGGTCCCTGACTGGATATCTTGCAGAGATGGTCTCTGACTGGATATCTTGGTGAGATGGTCCCTTACTGGATATCTTGCATAGATAGTCCCTGACTGGATATCTTTGTGAGATGGTCCCTGACTGGATATCTTTATGAGATGGTACCTGACTGGATAACATCGTGAAATGTTCTCTCACTGGATATCTTGGTGAGATGTTCTCTGACTGGACATCTCGATGAGATGGTCCCTGACTGGAAATCTTGGTGAGATGGACCCTGACTGGATATCTTGGTGAGATGGTCTCTGACTGGATATCTCGGTGAGATGGTCCCTGACTGGATATCTCAGTGAGATGGTCTCTGACTGGATATCTTTGTGAGATGGTCCCTGACTGGATATCTCGGTGAGATCGTCCCTGACTGGATACCTTGGTGAGATGGTCTCTGACTGGATATCTCGGTGAGATGGACCCTGACTGGATATCTCGGTGAGATGGTCCCTGACTGGATATCTCGGTGAGATGGTCTCTGACTGGATATCTCAGTGAGATGGCCTCTGACTGGATATCTCGGTGAGATGATCCCTGACTGGATATCTTGATGAGTTGGATCCCTGGCTGGATATCTTGGTGAGATGATCCCTGACTGGATAACTTGGTGAGATGGCCCCTGATTGACTATCTCGGTGAGATGGTCTTTGACTGCACATCTTTGTGAGATGGTCCCTGACTGGATATCTTGGTGAGATGCTCTTTGACTGGATATCTCGGTGAGATGGTGCCTGACTGGATATCTTGGTGAGATGGTCTCTGACTGGATATCTTGGTGATATGGTCCCTGACTGGATATTTGATGAGATGGTCCCTGACTGGATATAATGAAGTGATGGTCACTGACTGGATACTTCGTGAGATGGTCTTTGACTGGATATCTTGGTGAGCTGGTCCCTGACTGGATATCTCGGTGAGATGGTCCCTGACTGGATATCTTGGTGAGATGGTCCCTGACTGGATATCTCGGTGAGATGGTCCCTGACTGGATATCTCGGTGCGATGGTCTCTGACTGGATATCTCGCTGAGATGGTCCCTGACTAGATTTCTCAGTGAGATGGTCTCTGACTGGATATCTCGGTGAGATGGTCTCTGACTGGATATCTCGGTGAGATGGTCCCTTACTGGATATCTTGGTGAGATGGTCCCTGACTGGATATCTCGGTGACGTGGTCCGAGTGCATATCTTGGTGAGATGTTCCCTGACTTGATATCTCGGTGAGATGGTCTCTGACTGGATATCTCGGAGAGATGGTCTCTGACTGGATATCTCGGACAAATGGTCTCTGACTGGATATCTCGGTGAGATGGTCTCCGACTGGATATCTTGGTGAGATGGTCTCTGACTGGATATCTCGTTGAGATGGTGCCTGACTGGATATCTCAGTGAGATGTTCCCTGACTGGATATCATGGTGACATGGTCCCTGACTGGATATCTTGGTGAGATGGTCCCTGACTGGATATCTTGGTGAGATGGTCCCTGACTGGATATCTTGCAGAGATGGTCCCTGACTGGATATCTTTGTGCGATGGTTCCTGACTGGATATCTTTGTGAGATGGTCCCTGACTGGATATCTTTGTGAGATGATCCCTGACAGGATATCTTGGTGTGATGGTCCCTGACTGGATATCTCGGTGACATGGTCTCTGACTGGATATCTTGGTGAGTTGCTCCCTGACTGGATATGTTGGTGGGATGGTCTCTGACTGGATATCTTGGTGAGATGGTCCCTGACTGGATATCTCAGTGAGATGGTCCCTGACTGGATATCTTGCAGAGATGGTCTCTGACTGGATATCTTGGTGAGATGGTCCCTTACTGGATATCTTGCATAGATAGTCCCTGACTGGATATCTTTGTGAGATGGTCCCTGACTGGATATCTTTATGAGATGGTACCTGACTGGATAACATCGTGAAATGTTCTCTCACTGGATATCTTGGTGAGATGGTCTCTGACTGGATATCTCGATGAGATGGTCCCTGACTGGAAATCTTGGTGAGATGGACCCTGACTGGATATCTTGGTGAGATGGTCTCTGACTGGATATCTCGGTGAGATGGTCCCTGATTGGCTATCTTCGTGAGACGGTCCCTGACTGGATATCTCAGTGAGATGGTCTCTGACTGGATATCTTTGTGAGATGGTCCCTGACTGGATATCTCGGTGAGATCGTCCCTGATTGGATACCTTGGTGAGATGGTCTCTGACTGGATATCTCGGTGAGATGGACCCTGACTGGATATCTCGGTGAGATGGTCCCTGACTGGATATCTCGGTGAGATGGTCTCTGATTGGATATCTCAGTGAGATGGCCTCTGACTGGATATCTCGGTGAGATGATCCCTGACTGGATATCTTGATGGGTTGGATCCCTGGCTGGATATCTTGGTGAGATGATCCCTGACTGGATAACCTGGTGAGATGGCCCCTGACTGACTATCTCGGTGAGATGGTCTTTGACTGCATATCTTTGTGAGATGGTCCCTGACTGGATATCTTGGTGAGATGCTCTTTGACTGGATATCTTGGTGAGCTGGTCCCTGACTGGATATCTCGGTGAGATGGTCCCTGACTGGATATCTTGTTGAGAAGGTCCCTGACTGGATATCGCGGTGAGATGGTCCCAGACTGGATATCTCGGTGAGATGGTCTCTGACTGGATATCTCGCTGAGATGGTCCCTGACTAGATATCTCAGTGAGATGGTTCCTGACTGGATATCTTCGTGAGATGGTCCCTCACTGGATAACTTCGTGAAATGTTCCCTCACTGGATATCCTGGTGAGATGGTCTCTGACTGGATATCTTTGTGCGATGGTTCCTGACTGGATATCTTTGTGAGACGGTCCCTGACTGGATATCTCTGTGAGATGGTCCCTGGCTGGATATCTTCGTGAGATGGTCCCTCACTGGATAACTTCGTGAAATGTTCCCTCACTGGATATTTTGGTGAGATGGTCTCTGACTGGATAACTCGGTGAGATGATCCCTGACTGGATACCTTGGTGAGATGGTCTCTGACTGGATATCTCGGTGAGATGGTCTCTGACTGGATATCTCGGTGAGATGGTGCCTGACTGGATATCTTGGTGAGATGGTCCCTGACTGGATATTTGATGAGATGGTCCCTGACTGGATATAATGAAGTGATGGTCACTGACTGGATACTTCGTGAGATGGTCTTTGACTGGATATCTTGGTGAGCTGGTCCCTGACTGGATATCTCGGTGAGATGGTCCCTGACTGGATATCTTGGTGAGATGGTCCCTGACTGGATATCTCGGTGAGATGGTCCCTGACTGGATATCTCGGTGCGATGGTCTCTGACTGGATATCTCGCTGAGATGGTCCCTGACTAGAATTCTCAGTGAGATGGTCCCTGACTGGATATCTTTGTGCGATGGTTCCTGACTGGATATCTTTGTGAGATGGTCCCTGACTGGATATCTTTGTGAGATGGTCCCTGACTGGATATCATTATGAGATGGTCCCTGACTGGATAACATCGTGAAATGTTCCTTCACTGGATATCTTGGTGAGATGGACTCTGACTGGTTATCTTGGTGAGATGGTCCCTGACTGGATATCTTGGTGAGATGGTCTCTGACTGGATATCTCGGTGAGATGGTCTCTGACTGGATATCCCGGTGAGATGGTCCCTGACTGGATATCTTGGTGAGATGGTCTCTGACTGGATATCTCAGTGAGATGGCCTCTGACTGGATATCTCGGTGAGATGATCCCTGACTGGATATTTTGGTGAGATGGTCCCTGGCTGGATATCTCAGTGAGATGGTCTCTGACTGGATATCTTTGCGAGATGGTCCCTGACTGGATATCTCAGTGAGATGGTCTCTGACAGGATATCTTAGTGAGATCATCCCTGACAGGATATCTTGGTCAGATGGTCCCTGACTGGATATCTCGGTGAGATGGTCTCTGACTGGATATCTTGGTGAGTTGCTCCCTGACTGGATATGTTGGTGAGATGGTCTCTGACTGGATATCTTGGTGAGATGGTCCCTGACTGGATTTCTCGGTGAAATGGTCTCTGACTGGATATCTTGGTGAGGTGGTGCCCGACTGGATATCTCAGTGGGATGGTCCCTGACTGGATATGTTGGTGAGATGGTCTCTGACTGGATATCTTGGTGAGATGGTCCCTGACTGGATATCTTGGTGAGATGGTCCCTTACTGGATATCTTGCATAGATGGGCTCTGACTGGATATCTTTGTGCGATGGTTCCTGACTGGATATCTTTGTGAGATGGTCCCTGACTGGATATCTTTGTGTGATGGTCCCTGACTGGATATCTTTATGAGATGGTACCTGACTGGATAACATCGTGAAATGTTCCCTCACTGGATATCTTGGTGAGATGGTCTCTGACCTGATATCTCGATGAGATGATCCCTGACTGGATATCTTGGTGAGATGGTCTCTGACTGGATATCTCAGTGAGATGGCCTCTGACTGGATATCTCGGTGAGATGATCCCTGACTGGATATCTTGGTGAGATGGTCCCTGACTGGATATCTTGGTGAGATGGTCTCTGACTGGAAATCTTGGTGAGATGAACCCTGACTGGATATCTTGGAGAGATGGTCTCTGACTGGATATCTCGGTGAGATGGTCCCTGATTGGCTATCTTGGTGAGACGGTCCCTGACTGGATATCTCAGTGAGATGGTCTCTGACTGGATATCTTTGTGAGATGCTCCCTGACTGGATAACTTGTTGAGATGTTCCCTGACTGGATATCTCGGTGAAATGGTCTTTGACTGGATATCTTGGTGAGATGGTCCCTGACTGGATATCTCGGTGAGATGGTCCCTGACTGGATATCTCGGTGAGATAGTCCCTGACTGGATACCTTGGTGAGATGGTCTCTGACTGGATATCTTGGTGAGATGGTCCCTGACTGGATATCTCGGTAAGATGGTCCCTGACTGGATATCTTGATGAGATGGATCCCTCGCTGGATATCTTGGTGAGATGGTCTTTGACTGCATATCTTGCTGAGATGGTCCCTGACTGGATATCTTGGTGAGATGGTCTTTGACTGGATATCTTGGTGAGCTGGCCTCTGACCTGATATCTCGATGAGATGGTCCCTGACTGGATATCTTGGTGAGATGGTCTCTGACTGGGTATCTCAGTGAGATGGTCTCTGACTGGATATCTCAGTGAGATGGTCCCTGACTGGATATCTCGGTAAGATGGTCCCTGACTGGATAACTTGTTGAGATGGTCCCTGACTGGCTATCTCGGTGAGATGGTCTTTGACTGCATATCTTGGTGAGATGGTCCCTGACTGGATATCTTGGTAAGATGGTCCCTGACTGGATATCTCGGTGAGATGGTCCCTGACTGGATAGCTTGTTGAGAAGGTGCCTGACTGGATATCGCGGTGAGATGGTCCCTGACTAGGTATCTCAGTGAGATGGTCCCTGACTGGATATCTTCGTGAGATGGTCCCTCATTGGATAACTTCGTGAAATGTTCCCTCACTGGATATCTTGGTGAGATGGTCTCTGACTGGATATCTTTGTGCGATGGTTCCTGACTGGATATCTTTGTGAGATGGTCCCTGACTGGATATCTGTGTGAGATGGTCCCTGACTGGATATCTTCGTGAAATGGTCCCTCAGTGGATAACTTCGTGAAATGTTCCCTCAGTGGATATCTTGGTGAGATGGTCTCTGACTGGATAACTCGGTGAGATGATCCCTGACTGGATACCTTGGTGAGATGGTCTCTGACTGGATATCTTGGTGAGATGGTCTCTGACTGGATATCTCGGTGAGATGGTCCCTGACTGGATATCTTGGTGAGATCATCTCTGACTGGATATCTTGGTGACATGGTCCCTGACTAGATATCTCGGTGAGATGGTCCCTGACTGGATATCTTGATAAGATGGTCCCTGACTGGATAAAATGAAGTGATGGTCCCTGACTGGATACTTGGTGAGATGGTCTTTGACTGGATATCTTGGTGAGACGGTCCCTGACTGGATATCTTGGTGAGATGGTCCCTGACTGGATGTCTCGGTGAGATGGTCCCTGACTGGATATCTCGGTGCGATGGTCTCTGACTGGATATCTCGCTGAGATGGTCCCTGACTAGATTTCTCAGTGAGATGGTCTCTGACTGGATATCTCGGTGAGATGGTCTCTGACTGGATATCTCGGTGAGATGGTCCCTGACTGGATATCTTGGTGAGATTGTCCCTGACTGGATATCTCGGTGAGGTGGTCCCTGAGTGCATATCTTGGTGAGATGGTCCGTGACTTGATATCTCGGTGAGATGGTCTCTGACTGGATATCTCGGAGAGAGGGTCTCTGACCGGATATCTCGGAGAAATGGTCTCTGACTGGATATCTCGGTGGGATGGTCTCCGACTGGATATCTTGGTGAGATGGTCTCTGACTGGATATCTCGGTGAGATGGTGCCTGACTGGATATCTTTGTGAGATGATCCCTGACAGGATATCTTGGTGTGATGGTCCCTGACTGGATATCTCGGTGACATGGTCTCTGACTGGATATCTTGGTGAGTTGCTCCCTGACTGGATATGTTGGTGGGATGGTCTCTGACTGGATATCTTGGTGAGATGGTCCCTGACTGGATATCTCAGTGAGATGGTCCCTGACTGGATATCTTGCAGAGATGGTCTCTGACTGGATATCTTGGTGAGATGGTCCCTTACTGGATATCTTGCATAGATAGTCCCTGACTGGATATCTTTGTGAGATGGTCCCTGACTGGATATCTTTATGAGATGGTACCTGACTGGATAACATCGTGAAATGTTCTCTCACTGGATATCTTGGTGAGATGGTCTCTGACTGGATATCTCGATGAGATGGTCCCTGACTGGAAATCTTGGTGAGATGGACCCTGACTGGATATCTTGGTGAGATGGTCTCTGACTGGATATCTCGGTGAGATGGTCCCTGATTGGCTATCTTCGTGAGACGGTCCCTGACTGGATATCTCAGTGAGATGGTCTCTGACTGGATATCTTTGTGAGATGGTCCCTGACTGGATATCTCGGTGAGATCGTCCCTGACTGGATACCTTGGTGAGATGGTCTCTGACTGGATATCTCGGTGAGATGGACCCTGACTGGATATCTCGGTGAGATGGTCCCTGACTGGATATCTCGGTGAGATGGTCTCTGACTGGATATCTCAGTGAGATGGCCTCTGACTGGATATCTCGGTGAGATGATCCCTGACTGGATATCTTGATGAGTTGGATCCCTGGCTGGATATCTTGGTGAGATGATCCCTGTGGTAAACCACGTTCACTATCGTATCACTGTTAGTAGTTAGCACTGTTCGCCACTGTTCGTTATAACTGTATCACTGACCACTATTGTATCACGGTACGAGGTCGCCTCTTGCCACACTGCTATACCTGGGATGACCACTGCCGACTCCGCCTTGGCTCCACCCACCAGGCCAGGTATAAAGGTGAGCGACTGGCTGGTATTCCTCCTGCTTGGATCGGATCACCCACGAGAGTGGGCTCTGTTATTTAGTCAATAAAAACCTTTAGTCACCTTCGTAACTCTTCGCCTTTTATTGGAGGAATTGATAGGTATATCAATTTTATTGACTAAATTTAATGATGTCCGACAACGAGTCACAACCGGCGGAGGAGCCACCAGCGCAGCTCCCAGGAGCACAGCCACACCAGCCAGCTTGGCTGCGAGCCCTCAGACCGCCGTACCTGGACCTGAACCCACGAGCAGCAAACTCAGCCGCAGACTTTAAACACTGGCTGGTCTGCTTCGAATCATACCTGAGAGAATCCAGCGTCCCTCAGGCATCCAAACTAAGTGTCCTGCAGGCACAACTGAGCCCGAGAGTATACACTCTCATCGAGGACATGACTACCTACGAGACCGCCATCAACCTGCTGAAACAGAAGTACCGGACCCCGGTAAACTACATGTACGCTAGGCACCTCCTAAGATCACGGCCGCAACAGCCAGGAGAATCAGTAGCCGAATTCTCACAGGCGCTATATGCACTCGCCAGGAACTGTGACTTTAAATCGGTGTCGGCAGCCGAAAATACTGAAGATAATATCCGCGACGCATTCCTGAAAGGCCTACGGTCCGAGTACTCACGGCAAAGACTGCTGGAAGCTAAAGACCTCAGCATGGAAAAAGCTGAAGCCCTCGCTATCTCCCTGGAAGTGGCCCACCAAGATCAGGAAGCATTCACCAGGTACTGCTCGCGACCCTGGGACTCGGGCCCGACCCCTACCACAGCACCCTTCCCAGCGCCGCCCCCGGGACCTACCTCTGCGTCGGCGTCCCGGACCCGACCGGCCCCGCCACCCCCGGCACCGGCCCCGACATCGGGCATCCGCGATCGGGCCGCCGGCTGTTTTTTTTGTGGCCAGGAGAAGCACCCGAGGTCGCGCTGCCCAGCCAAGAACTCCATATGTAAAACCTGCCTGAAGAAAGGCCACTTCTCCAAGGCCTGCAGGAGCAGATCCTCAGAGGCCAGCAGTGCCGCATGCGAACTATGGGGGCGGCCATCTTCGTTTAGGGCAACTGAGGCCAGCATCCCCACACATGAGTCATGGGGGCGGCCATCTTTGTTTAGGGCAACTGAGGCCAGCATCCCCACACATGAGTCATGGGGGCGGCCATCTTTGATTAAGGCAACCGACCCCAATAGTGCCTCATGGGGCCCTACCTCGTGGGAGACGCCATTTTACTCACCACGCCCGACCGCCTCGCCCGCAGATGACAACGACTCGCTCAGCTACACACTAGCTTCCGTCACCCTGGACCAAGCCCGCCCGCACCATCTGTCCAAGTCAATGATGGACATCAAAGTGAACGGCCACGCCACGACCTGCCTGTTCGACAGCGGAAGCACGGAGAGCTTCATCCACCCAGACACGGTGAGCCACTACTCCCTCTCTGTCCTACCAACGCGCAGCCGAATCTCGATGGCATCGAGGTCCCACGCCACGGACATCAGCGGCTACTGTGTCGTGACCCTGTCGGTTAAGGGCACGGAGTATAAAAACTTTAAACTCCTCGTCCTCCCCCATCTCTGCGCTGCCGTCCTACTAGGGCTGGACTTCCAATCCCACCTCCAAAGCGTAACCCTAGCATACGGTGGACCCCTCCCCCCACTCACAGTCAACAACCAGCAAACGTTAAACCGCCCACCGCGTAACACCTGCAGCCTCTCCACCCTCAAGGTCCCGCCGCCCTCTCTGTTTGCTAACCTTACCCCTGACTGCAAACCCGTCGCTACCAAAAGCAGGCGGTATAGCGCCGGGGACAGAGCCTTCATTAGCTCTGAGGTGCGGCGCCTCCTGAAAGAGGGCATTATCGAGGGGAGCAGCAGCCCCTGGCGTGCCCAGGTCGTAGTCGTAAAGACCGGCGATAAAAACCGCCTGGTCATCGACTACAGCCAGACCATAAACAGATATACCC
Organism: Somniosus microcephalus; assembly: GCF_052327205.1. NCBI lineage: Eukaryota > Metazoa > Chordata > Chondrichthyes > Squaliformes > Somniosidae > Somniosus > Somniosus microcephalus. Next base: position 171,605,522 of record NC_140992.1, read on the forward strand.
AGCTGGACGCATACCCCCTCCCCCGCATATCTGACATGGTCAATCAGATTGCACAGTATAAAGTATTCTCGACCATCGACCTGAAGTCGGCCTACCACCAACTCCCTATCCACCCTGAGGACCGCCAGTATACCGCCTTCGAGGCGAATGGGCGCCTATACCACTTCCTTAGGGTCCCCTTCGGTGTCACTAATGGGGTCTCGGTCTTCCAAAGGGAGATGGACCAGATGGTTGACCAGAACGAACTGCAGGCTACATTCCCCTACCTAGATAACGTCACTATCTGCGGCCGCGACCGGCAGGAACATGACGCGAATCTGGAGAAATTCCTCCGTACGGCCCAATGGCTGAACCTCACCTACAATAAGGAGAAATGCGTGTTTAACACCACGCGCCTTGCCATCCTCGGCTGCGTAGTGGAGAACGGAATCATCGGCCCCGACCCAGAAAGAATGCGCCCCCTCATGGAGCTACCCCTCCCCCACTGCCCTAAAGCACTTAGGAGAACCCTGGGGCTTTTCGCCTACTATGCCCAATGGGTACCCAATTATGCGGACAAAGCCAGACCCCTCCTGAAAGCCACTTCCTTCCCCCTCACGGAGGAGGCGTGCGCGGCCTTCTCCCTCATTAAGGGAGACATAGCCAAGGCCACGATGCACGCAGTGGACGAGTCCATCCCCTTTCAGGTGGAGAGCGACGCATCCGACTTCGCCTTAGCCGCCACCCTAAACCAGGAGGGGAGGCCAGTGGCCTTCTTCTCAAGGACCCTACAGGGCCCCGAGATCCGACATTCGTCGGTCGAGAAAGAGGCCCAGGCGATCGTGGAGGCAGTACGGCGCTGGAGGCACTACCTGGCAGGCAAACGATTTACCCTCCTCACCGACCAGCGTTCGGTGGCTTTCATGTTTAATAACAAGCTGAAGGGCAAAATCAAGAATGACAAGATTTTGAGATGGAGAATCGAGCTCTCCACCTACGATTATGAGATCTTGTACCGGCCAGGCAAGCTGAACGAATCCCCTGATGCCCTTTCACGAATGACATGCGCCAGCGCGCATATCGATAGGCTTCAGACCCTCCACGACCAGCTCTGCCACCCTGGAGTCACCAGACTCTACCATTTCATTAAGGCCCGCAACCTGACCTACTCCATCGAGGAGGTCAGGACCATGACCAGGAACTGCCAGACCTGTGCGGAGTGCAAACCGCACTTCTATAGGCCGGACCGAGCAAGCCTGATCAAGGCCACCCGCCCCTTCGAGCGCCTGAGCATCGACTTTAAGGGGCCCCTCGCGTCCTCTGACCGTAATGTGTACTTCCTCAACATCGTTGATGAGTACTCCCGTTTCCCCTTTGCCTTCCCCTGCCCCGACATGACCAGTAGCACGGTCATTAAGTGCCTGAATGCCCTCTTCGCCTTGTTCGGGTTCCCGAACTATATACACAGCGACCGGGGCTCCTCCTTCATGAGCGAGGAACTCCGGCAATTCCTCCTAGAGAGAGGTATTGCAGCAAGCAGGACCACCAGCTACAACCCCAGAGGTAACGGTCAGGTGGAAAGAGAGAACGCGACGGTATGGAAGGCCGTCCTCTTAGCCTTAAAGTCTAAGGGCCTCCCAACCTCCCGCTGGCAAGAAGTCCTCCCGACAGCGCTGCACTCCATCCGGTCATTACTTTGCACGGCCACTAACACCACCCCCCATGAACGAATGTTCGTTTTCCCCAGGAAGTCGACTACGGGAACCACTCTACCAACCTGGCTGACCGCCCCGGGGCCGGTCTGGCTGCGGAAACACGTGAGGACCCATAAAACGGACCCCCTGGTCAAGAGGGTGAACCTCCTGCACGCCAAACCCCAGTACGCCTACGTGGCGTACCCAGACGGGCGGGAGGACACTGTCTCCCTACGAGACCTCGCACCCTCAGCCGATCCGGAAACACCGCCACCACCCCCCCCAACCTCAGTCCAGGTAGACGGCATGCCGGAACCCCACGAGCCCTCGCCGACCACGCAAACACCAGCATCAACACCGGATAAGGCACCAGCACCGGATAAGGCAACACCACCGCTGCGGCGATCGGAGAGGCTTACGAAGCCTCCGGACAGACTGACCTACCAGAATTGGTAGTACACTTCACCCCGCCGGACTTAATTCTAAACAAGGGGTGAATGTGGGAAACCACGTTCACTATCGTATCACTGTTAGTAGTTAGCACTGTTCACCACTGTTCGTTATAACTGTATCACTGACCACTATTGTATCACGGTACGAGGTCGCCTCTTGCCACACTGCTATACCTGGGATGACCACTGCCGACTCCGCCTTGGCTCCACCCACCAGGCCAGGTATAAAGGTGAGCGACTGGCTGGTATTCCTCCTGCTTGGATCGGATCACCCACGAGAGTGGGCTCTGTTATTTAGTCAATAAAAACCTTTAGTCACCTTCGTAACTCTTCGCCTTTTATTGGAGGAATTGATAGGTATATCAATCCCTGACTGGATAACTTGGTGAGATGGCCCCTGACTGTCTATCTCGGTGAGATGGTCTTTGACTGCATATCTTTGTGAGATGGTCCCTGACTGGATATCTTGGTGAGATGCTCTTTGACTGGATATCTTGGTGAGCTGGTCCCTGACTGGATATCTCGGTGAGATGGTCCCTGACTGGATATCTTGTTGAGAAGGTCCCTGACTGGATATCGCGGTGAGATGGTCCCAGACTGGATATCTCGGTGAGATGGTCTCTGACTGGATATCTCGCTGAGATGGTCCCTGACTAGATATCTCAGTGAGATGGTTCCTGACTGGATATCTTCGTGAGATGGTCCCTCACTGGATAACTTCGTGAAATGTTCCCTCACTGGATATCCTGGTGAGATGGTCTCTGACTGGATATCTTTGTGCGATGGTTCCTGACTGGATATCTTTGTGAGACGGTCCCTGACTGGATATCTCTGTGAGATGGTCCCTGGCTGGATATCTTCGTGAGATGGTCCCTCACTGGATAACTTCGTGAAATGTTCCCTCACTGGATATCTTGGTGAGATGGTCTCTGACTGGATAACTCGGTGAGATGATCCCTGACTGGATACCTTGGTGAGATGGTCTCTGACTGGATATCTCGGTGAGATGGTCTCTGACTGGATATCTCGGTGAGATGGTGCCTGACTGGATATCTTGGTGAGATGGTCTCTGACTGGATATCTTGGTGATATGGTCCCTGACTGGATATTTGATGAGATGGTCCCTGACTGGATATAATGAAGTGATGGTCACTGACTGGATACTTCGTGAGATGGTCTTTGACTGGATATCTTGGTGAGCTGGTCCCTGACTGGATATCTCGGTGAGATGGTCCCTGACTGGATATCTTGGTGAGATGGTCCCTGACTGGATATCTCGGTGAGATGGTCCCTGACTGGATATCTCGGTGCGATGGTCTCTGACTGGATATCTCGCTGAGATGGTCCCTGACTAGATCTCTCAGTGAGATGGTCTCTGACTGGATATCTCGGTGAGATGGTCTCTGACTGGATATCTCGGTGAGATGGTCCCTTACTGGATATCTTGGTGAGATGGTCCCTGACTGGATATCTCGGTGACGTGGTCCGAGTGCATATCTTGGTGAGATGTTCCCTGACTTGATATATCGGTGAGATGGTCTCTGACTGGATATCTCGGAGAGATGGTCTCTGACTGGATATCTCGGACAAATGGTCTCTGACTGGATATCTCGGTGAGATGGTCTCCGACTGGATATCTTGGTGAGATGGTCTCTGACTGGATATCTCGTTGAGATGGTGCCTGACTGGATATCTCAGTGAGATGTTCCCTGACTGGATATCATGGTGAGATGGTCCCTGACTGGATATCTTGGTGAGATGGTCCCTGACTGGATATCTTGGTGAGATGGTCCCTGACTGGATATCTTGCAGAGATGGTCCCTGACTGGATATCTTTGTGCGATGGTTCCTGACTGGATATCTTTGTGAGATGGTCCCTGACTGGATATCTTTGTGAGATGGTCCCTGACTGGATATCATTATGAGATGGTCCCTGACTGGATAACATCGTGAAATGTTCCTTCACTGGATATCTTGGTGAGATGGACTCTGACTGGTTATCTTGGTGAGATGGTCCCTGACTGGATATCTTGGTGAGATGGTCTCTGACTGGATATCTCGGTGAGATGGTCTCTGACTGGATATCCCGGTGAGATGGTCCCTGACTGGATATCTTGGTGAGATGGTCTCTGACTGGATATCTCAGTGAGATGGCCTCTGACTGGATATCTCGGTGAGATGATCCCTGACTGGATATTTTGGTGAGATGGTCCCTGGCTGGATATCTCAGTGAGATGGTCTCTGACTGGATATCTTTGCGAGATGGTCCCTGACTGGATATCTCAGTGAGATGGTCTCTGACAGGATATCTTAGTGAGATGATCCCTGACAGGATATCTTGGTCAGATGGTCCCTGACTGGATATCTCGGTGAGATGGTCTCTGACTGGATATCTTGGTGAGGTGGTGCCCGACTGGATATCTCAGTGGGATGGTCCCTGACTGGATATCTTGCAGAGATGGTCTCTGACTGGATATCTTGGTGAGATGGTCCCTGACTGGATATCTTGGTGAGATGGTCCCTTACTGGATATCTTGCATAGATGGGCTCTGACTGGATATCTTTGTGCGATGGTTCCTGACTGGATATCTTTGTGAGATGGTCCCTGACTGGATATCTTTGTGTGATGGTCCCTGACTGGATATCTTTATGAGATGGTACCTGACTGGATAACATCGTGAAATGTTCCCTCACTGGATATCTTGGTGAGATGGTCTCTGACCTGATATCTCGATGAGATGATCCCTGACTGGATATCTTGGTGAGATGGTCTCTGACTGGATATCTCAGTGAGATGGCCTCTGACTGGATATCTCGGTGAGATGATCCCTGACTGGATATCTTGGTGAGATGGTCCCTGACTGGATATCTTGGTGAGATGGTCTCTGACTGGAAATCTTGGTGAGATGAACCCTGATTGGATATCTTGGAGAGATGGTCTCTGACTGGATATCTCGGTGAGATGGTCCCTGATTGGCTATCTTGGTGAGACGGTCCCTGACTGGATATCTCAGTGAGATGGTCTCTGACTGGATATCTTTGTGAGATGCTCCCTGACTGGATAACTTGTTGAGATGTTCCCTGACTGGATATCTCGGTGAAATGGTCTTTGACTGGATATCTTGGTGAGATGGTCCCTGACTGGATATCTCGGTGAGATGGTCCCTGACTGGATATCTCGGTGAGATAGTCCCTGACTGGATACCTTGGTGAGATGGTCCCTGACTGGATATCTCGGTAAGATGGTCCCTGACTGGATATCTTGATGAGATGGATCCCTCGCTGGATATCTTGGTGAGATGGTCTTTGACTGCATATCTTGCTGAGATGGTCCCTGACTGGATATCTTGGTGAGATGGTCTTTGACTGGATATCTTGGTGAGCTGGTCTCTGACCTGATATCTCGATGAGATGGTCCCTGACTGGATATCTTGGTGAGATGGTCTCTGACTGGGTATCTCAGTGAGATGGTCTCTGACTGGATATCTCGGTGAGATGGTCCCTGACTGGATATCTCGGTAAGATGGTCCCTGACTGGATAACTTGTTGAGATGGTCCCTGACTGGCTATCTCGGTGAGATGGTCTTTGACTGCATATCTTGGTGAGATGGTCCCTGACTGGATATCTTGGTGAGATGGTCTTTGACTGGATATCTTGGTGAGCTGGTCCCTGACTGGATATCTCGGTGAGATGGTCCCTGACTGGATAGCTTGTTGAGAAGGTGCCTGACTGGATATCGCGGTGAGATGGTCCCAGACTGGATATCTCGGTGAGATGGTCTCTGACTGGATATCTCGCTGAGATGGTCCCTGACTAGGTATCTCAGTGAGATGGTCCCTGACTGGATATCTTCGTGAGATGGTCCCTCACTGGATAACTTCGTGAAATGTTCCCTCACTGGATATCTTGGTGAGATGGTCTCTGACTGGATATCTTTGTGCGATGGTTCCTGACTGGATATCTTTGTGAGATGGTCCCTGACTGGATATCTGTGTGAGATGGTCCCTGACTGGATATCTTCGTGAAATGGTCCCTCAGTGGATAACTTCGTGAAATGTTCCCTCAGTGGATATCTTGGTGAGATGGTCTCTGACTGGATAACTCGGTGAGATGATCCCTGACTGGATACCTTGGTGAGATGGTCTCTGACTGGATATCTTGGTGAGATGGTCTCTGACTGGATATCTCGGTGAGATGGTCCCTGACTGGATATCTTGGTGAGATCATCTCTGACTGGATATCTTGGTGACATGGTCCCTGACTAGATATCTCGGTGAGATGGTCCCTGACTGGATATCTTGATAAGATGGTCCCTGACTGGATAAAATGAAGTGATGGTCCCTGACTGGATACTTGGTGAGATGGTCCCTGACTAGATTTCTCAGTGAGATGGTCTCTGACTGGATATCTCGGTGAGATGGTCTCTGACTGGATATCTCGGTGAGATGGTCCCTGACTGGATATCTTGGTGAGATTGTCCCTGACTGGATATCTCGGTGAGGTGGTCCCTGAGTGCATATCTTGGTGAGATGGTCCGTGACTTGATATCTCGGTGAGATGGTCTCTGACTGGATATCTCGGAGAGATGGTCGCTGACCGGATATCTCGGAGAAATGGTCTCTGACTGGATATCTCGGTGGGATGGTCTCCGACTGGATATCTTGGTGAGATGGTCTCTGACTGGATATCTCGGTGAGATGGTGCCTGACTGGATATCTCAGTGAGATGTTCCCTGACTGGATATCATGGTGAGATGGTCCCTGACTGGATATCTTGGTGAGATGGTCCCTGACTGGATATCTTGGTGAGATGGTCCCTGACTGGATATCTTGCAGAGATGGTCCCTGACTGGATATCTTTGTGCGATGGCTCCTGACTGGATATCTTTGTGAGATGGTCCCTGACTGGATATCTTTGTGAGATGGTCCCTGACTGGATATCTTTATAAGATGGTCACTGACTGGATAACATCGTGAAATGTTCCTTCACTGGATATCTTGGTGAGATGATCCCTGACTGGATATCTTGGTGAGATGGTCCCTGACTGGATATCTTGGTGAGATGGTCTCTGACTGGATATCTCGGAGAGATGGTCCCTGACTGGATATCTCAGTGAGATGGTCTCTGACTGGATATCTTTGCGAGATGGTCCCTGACTGGATATCTCAGTGAGATGGATTCTGACAGGATATCTTTGTGAGATGATCCCTGACTGGATATCTTGGTGAGATGGTCCCTGACTGGATATCTCGGTGTGATGGTCTCTGAATGGATATCTTGGTGAGTTGCTCCCTGACTGGATATGTTGGTGAGATGGTCTCTGACTGGATATCTCGGTGAAGTGGTCTCTGACTGGATATCTTGGTGAGATGGTGCCTGACTGGATATCTCAGTGAGATGGTCCCTGACTGGATATCTTGCAGAGATGGTCTCTGACTGGATATGTTGGTGCGATGGTCCCTGACTGGATATCTTGGTGAGATGGTCCCTTACTGGATATCTTTCATAGATTGTCTCTGACTGGATATCTTTGTGCGATGGTTCCTGACTGGATATCTTTGTGTGATGGTCCCTGACTGGAAATCTTTATGAGATGGTGCCTGACTGGATATCTTTATGAGATGGTACCTGACTGGAAAACATCGTGAAATGTTCCCTCACTGGATATCTTGGTGAGATGGTCTCTGACTGGATATCTCGATGAGATGGTCCCTGACTAGATATCTTGGTGAGATGATCCCTGACTGGATAACTTGGTGAGATGGTCCCTGACTGGCTATCTCGGTGAGATGGTCTTTGACTGCATATCTTGGTGAGATGGTGCCTGACTGGATATCTTGGTGAGATGCTCTTTGACTGGATATCTTGCTGAGCTGGTCCCTGACTGGATATCTCGGTGAGATGGTCCCTGCCTGGATACCTTGTTGAGAAGGTCCCTGACTGGATATCGCGGTGAGATGGTCCCTGACTGGATATCTTCGTGAGATGGTCCCTCACTGGATAACTTCGTGAAATGTTCCCTCACTGGATATCCTGGTGAGATGGTCTCTGACTGGATATCTTTGTGAGATGGTCCCTGACTGGATATCTCTGTGAGATGGTCCCTGGCTGGATATCTTCGTGAGATGGTCCCTCACTGGATAACTTCGTGAAATATTCCGTCACTGGATATCTTGGTGAGATGGTCTCTGACTGGATAACTCGGTGAGATGATCCCTGACTGGATACCTTGGTGAGATGGTCTCTGACTGGATATCTCGGTGAGATGGTCTCTGACTGGATATCCCGGTGAGATGGTGCCTGACTGGATATCTTGGTGAGATGGTCTCTGACTGGATATCTTGGTGATATGGTCCCTGACTAGATACCTCGGTGAGATGGTCCCTGACTGGATATCTTGATGAGATGGTCCCTGACTGGATATAATGAAGGGATGGTCCCTGACTGGATACTTGGTGAGATGGTCTTTGACTGGGTATCTTGGTGAGCTGGTCCCTGACTGGATATCTCGGTGAGATGGTCCCTGACTGGATATCTCGGTGAGATGGTCCCTGATTGGATATCTCGGTGCGATGGTCTCCGACTGGATAACTCGCTGAAATGGTCCCTGACTAGATTTCTCAGTGAGATGGTCTCTGACTGGATATCTCGGTGAGATGGTCTCTGACTGGATATCTCGTTGAGATGGTCCCTGACTGGATATCTTGGTGAGATGATCCCTGACTGGATATCTCGGTGAGGTGGTCCCTGAGTGCATATCTTGGTGAGATGTATCCTGACTTGATATCTCGGTGAGATGGTCTCTGACTGGATATCTCGGAGAGATGGTCTCTGACTGGATATCTCGGAGAAATGGTCTCTGACTGGATATCTCGGTGAGATGGTCTCCGACTGGATATCTTGGTGTGATGGTCTCTGACTGGATATCTCGTTGAGATGGTGCCTGACTGGATATCTCAGTGAGATGTTCCCTGACTGGATATCATGGTGAGATGGTCCCTGACTGGATATCTTGGTGAGATCGTCCCTGACTGGATATCTTGCAGAGATGGTCACTGACTGGATATCTTTATGAGATGGTCCCTGACTGGATAACATCGTGAAATGTTCCTTTACTGGATATCTTGGTGAGATGGACTCTGACTGGTTATCTTGGTGAGATGGTCCCTGACTGGATATCTTGGTGAGATGGTCTCTGACTGGATATCTCACTGAGATGGCCTCTGACTGGATATCTCGGTGAGATGATCCCTGACTGGATATCTTGGTGAGATGGTCCCTGCTTGGATATCTTGGTGAGATGGTCTCTGACTGGATATCTCTGTGAGATGGTCCCTGACTGGATATCTCAGTGAGATGGTCTCTGACTGGATATCTTTGCGAGATGGTCCCTGACTGGATATCTCAGTGAGATGGTCCCTGACTGGATATCTTCGTGAGATGGTCCCTCACTGGATAACTTCGTGAAATGTTCCCTCACTGGATATCTTGGTGAGATGGTCTCTGACTGGATATCTTTGTGCGATGGTTCCTGACTGGATATCTTTGTGAGATGGTCCCTGACTGGATATCTGTGTGAGATGGTCCCTGACTGGATATCTTCGTGAAATGGTCCCTCAGTGGATAACTTCGTGAAATGTTCCCTCAGTGGATATCTTGGTGAGATGGTGTCTGACTGGATAACTCGGTGAGATGATCCCTGACTGGATACCTTGGTGAGATGGTCTCTGACTGGATATCTTGGTGAGATGGTCTCTGACTGGATATCTCGGTGAGATGGTCCCTGACTGGATATCTTGGTGAGATCGTCTCTGATTGGATATCTTGGTGATATGGTCCCTGACTAGATATCTCGGTGAGATGGTCCCTGACTGGATATCTTGATAAGATGGTCCCTGACTGGATAAAATGAAGTGATGGTCCCTGACTGGATACTTGGTGAGATGGTCTTTGACTGGATATCTTGGTGAGACGGTCCCTGACTGGATATCTTGGTGAGATGGTCCCTGACTGGATGTCTCGGTGAGATGGTCCCTGACTGGATATCTCGGTGCGATGGTCTCTGACTGGATATCTCGCTGAGATGGTCCCTGACTAGATTTCTCAGTGAGACGGTCTCTGACTGGATATCTCGGTGAGGTGGTCTCTGACTGGATATCTCGGTGAGAAGGTCCCTGACTGGATATCTCGGTGAGGTGGTCCCTGAGTGCATATCTTGGTGAGATGGTCCGTGACTTGATATCTCGGTGAGATGGTCTCTGACTGGATATCTCGGAGAGATGGTCTCTGACCGGATATCTCGGAGAAATGGTCTCTGACTGGATATCTCGGTGGGATGGTCTCCGACTGGATATCTTGGTGAGATGGTCTCTGACTGGATATCTCGGTGAGATGGTGCCTGACTGCATATCTCAGTGAGATGTTCCCTGACTGGATATCATGGTGAGATGGTCCCTGACTGGATATCTTGGTGAGATGGTCCCTGACTGGATATCTTGGTGAGATGGTCCCTGACTGGATATCTTGCAGAGATGGTCCCTGACTGGATATCTTTGTGCGATGGCTCCTGACTGGATATCTTTGTGAGATGGTCCCTGACTGGATATCTTTGTGAGATGGTCCCTGACTGGATATCTTTATGAGATGGTCCCTGACTGGATAACATCGTGAAATGTTCCTTCACTGGATATCTTGGTGAGATGATCCCTGACTGGATATCTTGGTGAGATGGTCCCTGACTGGATATCTTGGTGAGATGGTCTCTGACTGGATATCTCGGAGAGATGGTCCCTGACTGGATATCTCAGTGAGATGGTCTCTGACTGGATATCTTTGCGAGATGGTCCCTGACTGGATATCTCAGTGAGATGGATTCTGACAGGATATCTTTGTGAGATGATCCCTGACTGGATATCTTGGTGAGATGGTCCCTGACTGGATATCTCGGTGTGATGGTCTCTGAATGGATATCTTGGTGAGTTGCTCCCTGACTGGATATGTTGGTGAGATGGTCTCTGACTGGATATCTTGGTGAGATTGTCCCTGACTGGATATCTCGGTGAAGTTGTCTCTGACTGGATATCTTGGTGAGATGGTGCCTGACTGGATATCTCAGTGAGATGGTCCCTGACTGGATATCTTGCAGAGATGGTCTCTGACTGGATATGTTGGTGCGATGGTCCCTGACTGGATATCTTGGTGAGATGGTCCCTTACTGGATATCTTTCATAGATTGTCTCTGACTGGATATCTTTGTGCGATGGTTCCTGACTGGATATCTTTGTGTGATGGTCCCTGACTGGAAATCTTTATGAGATGGTGCCTGACTGGATATCTTTATGAGATGGTACCTGACTGGAAAACATCGTGAAATGTTCCCTCACTGGATATCTTGGTGAGATGGTCTCTGACTGGATATCTCGATGAGATGGTCCCTGACTAGATATCTTGGTGAGATGATCCCTGACTGGATAACTTGGTGAGATGGTCCCTGACTGGCTATCTCGGTGAGATGGTCTTTGACTGCATATCTTGGTGAGATGGTCCCTGACTGGATATCTTGGTGAGATGCTCTTTGACTGGATATCTTGCTGAGCTGGTCCCTGACTGGATATCTCGGTGAGATGGTCCCTGCCTGGATATCTTGTTGAGAAGGTCCCTGACTGGATATCGCGGTGAGATGGTCCCTGACTGAATATCTTCGTGAGATGGTCCCTCACTGGATAACTTCGTGAAATGTTCCCTCACTGGATATCCTGGTGAGATGGTCTCTGACTGGATATCTTTGTGCGATGGTTCCTGACTGGATATCTTTGTGAGATGGTCCCTGACTGGATATCTCTGTGAGATGGTCCCTGGCTGGATATCTTCGTGAGATGGTCCCTCACTGGATAACTTCGTGAAATATTCCGTCACTGGATATCTTGGTGAGATGGTCTCTGACTGGATAACTCGGTGAGATGATCCCTGACTGGATACCTTGGTGAGATGGTCCCTGACTGGATATCTCGGTGAGATGGTCTCTGACTGGATATCCCGGTGAGATGGTGCCTGACTGGATATCTTGGTGAGATGGTCTCTGACTGGATATCTTGGTGATATGGTCCCTGACTAGATACCTCGGTGAGATGGTCCCTGACTGGATATCTTGATGAGATGGTCCCTGACTGGATATAATGAAGTGATGGTCCCTGACTGGATACTTGGTGAGATGGTCTTTGACTGGGTATCTTGGTGAGCTGGTCCCTGACTGGATATCTCGGTGAGATGGTCCCTGACTGGATATCTCGGTGAGATGGTCCCTGATTGGATATCTCGGTGCGATGGTCTCCGACTGGATAACTCGCTGAGATGGTCCCTGACTAGATTTCTCAGTGAGATGGTCTCTGACTGGATATCTCGGTGAGATGGTCTCTGACTGGATATCTCGGTGAGATGGTCCCTGACTGGATATCTTGGTGAGATGGTCCCTGACTGGATATCTCGGTGAGGTGGTCCCTGAGTGCATATCTTGGTGAGATGTATCCTGACTTGATATCTCGGTGAGATGGTCTCTGACTGGATATCTCGGAGAGATGGTCTCTGACTGGATATCTCGGAGAAATGGTCTCTGACTGGATATCACGGTGAGATGGTCCCCGACTGGATATCTTGGTGTGATGGTCTCTGACTGGATATCTCGTTGAGATGGTGCCTGAGTGGATATCTCAGTGAGATGTTCCCTGACTGGATATCATGGTGAGATGGTCCCTGACTGGATATCTTGGTGAGATCGTCCCTGACTGGATATCTTGCAGAGATGGTCACTGACTGGATATCTTTATGAGATGGTCCCTGACTGGATAACATCGTGAAATGTTCCTTTACTGGATATCTTGGTGAGATGGACTCTGACTGGTTATCTTGGTGAGATGGTCCCTGACTGGATATCTTGGTGAGATGGTCTCTGACTGGATATCTCACTGAGATAGCCTCTGACTGGATATCTCGGTGAGATGATCCCTGACTGGATACCTTGGTGAGATGATCCCTGCTTGGATATCTTGGTGAGATGGTCTCTGACTGGATATCTCGGTGAGATGGTCCCTGACTGGATATCTCTGTGAGATGAACTCTGACAGGATATCTTTGTGAGATGATCCCTGACAGGATATCTTGGTGAGATGGTCCCTGACTGGATATCTCGGTGAGATGGTCTCTGACTGGATATCTTGGTGAGTTGCTCCCTGACTGGATATGTTGGTGAGATGGTCTCTGACTGGATATCTTGGTGAGATAGTCCCTGACTGGATATCTCGGTGAAATGGTCTCTGACTGGATATCTTGGTGCGATAGTGCCTGACTGGATATCTCAGTGAGATGGTCCCCGACTGGATATCTTGCAGAGATGGTCTCTGACTGGATATCTTGGTGAGATGGTCCCTGACTGGATATCTTGGTGAGATGGTCCCTTACTGGATATCTTGCATAGATGGTCTCTGACTGGATATCTTTGTGCGATGGTTCCTGACTGGATATCTTTGTGAGATGGTCCCTGACTGGTTATATTTGTGTGATGGTCCCTGACTGGATATCTTTATGAGATGGTACCTGACTGGATAACATCGTGAAATATTCCCTCACTGGATATCTTGGTGAGATGGCCTCTGACTGGATATCTCGGTGTGATGATCCCTGACTGGATATCTTGGTGAGATGGTCCCTGACTGGATATCTTGGTGAGATGGTCTCTGACTGGAAATCTTGGTGAGATGAACCCTGACTGGATATCTTGCTGAGATGGTCTCTGACTGGATATCTCAGTGAGATGGTCCCTGATTGGCTATCTTGGTGAGACGGTCCCTGACTGGATATCTCAGTGAGATGGTTTCTGACTGCATATCTTTGTGAGATGGTCCCTGACTGGATAACTTGTTGAGTTGTTCCCTGACTGGATATCTCGGTGAAATGGTCTTTGACTGGATATCTTGGTGAGATGGTCCCTGACTGGATATCTCGGTGAGATGGTCCCTGACTGGATATCTCGGTGTGATAGTCCCTGACTGGATACCTTGGTGAGATGGTCTCTGACTGGATATCTCGGAGAAATGGTCTCTGACTGGATATCTCGGAGAAATGGTCTCTGACTGGATATCTCGGTGAGATGGTCTCCGACTGGATATCTTGGTGTGATGGTCTCTGACTGGATATCTCGTTGAGATGGTGCCTGACTGGATATCTCAGTGAGATATTCCCTGACTGGATATCATGGTGAGATGGTCCCTGACTGGATATCTTGGTGAGATCGACCCTGACTGGATATCTTGCAGAGATGGTCACTGACTGCATATCTTTGTGAAATGGTCCCTGACTGGATAACTTGTTGAGTTGTTCCCTGACTGGATATCTCAGTGAGATGTTCCCTGACTGGATATCATGGTGAGATGGTCCCTGACTGGATATCTTGGTGAGATCGTCCCTGACTGGATATCTTGCAGAGATGGTCACTGACTGCATATCTTTGTGAGATGGTCCCTGACTGGATAACTTGTTGAGTTGTTCCCTGACTGGATATCTCGGTGAAATGGTCTTTGACTGGATATCTTGGTGAGATGGTCCCTGACTGGATATCTCGGTGAGATGGTCCCTGACTGGATATCTCGGTGTGATAGTCCCTGACTGGATACCTTGGTGAGATTGTCTCTGACTGGATATCTCGGTGAGATGGTCCCTGACTGGATATCTTGATGAAATGGATCCCTGGCTGGATATCTTGGTGAGATGATCCCTGACTGGATAACTTGGTGAGATGGTCACTGACTGGATATCTTGGTGAGATTGTCTCTGACTGGATATCTTTGTGCGATGGTTCCTGACTGGATATCTTTGTGAGATGGTCCCTGACTGGATATCTCTGTGAGATGGTCCCTGACTGGATATCTTCGTGAGATGGTCCCTCACTGTATAACTTCGTGAAATGTTCCCTCAGTGGATACCTTGGTGAGATGGTCTCTGACTGGATAACTCGGTGAGATGATCCCTGACTGGATACCTTGGTGAGATGGTCTCTGACTGGATATCTCGGTGAGATGGTCTCTGACTGGATATCTCGGTGAGATGGACCCTGACTGGATATCGTGGTGACATGGTCTCTGACTGGATATCTTGGTGATATGGTCCCTGACTGGATATCTCGGTGAGATGGTCTCTGACTGGATATCTTGGTGAGTTGCTCCCTGACTGGATATCTTGGTGAGATGGTCTCTGACTGGATATCTCGGTGAGATCGTCCCTGACTAGATATCTTGATGAGATGGTCCCTGGCTGGATATCTTGGTGAGATGATCCCTGACTGGAATGTTTGAGAGATGGTCCCTGACTGGATATCTTTGTGAGATGGTCCCTGACTGGATATCTTTGTGAGATGGTCCCTGACTTGATACCTTTGTGAGATGGTCCCTGACTGGATAACTTCGTGAAATGTTCCCTCACTGGATATCTTGGTGAGATGGTCCCTGACTGGATATCTTGGTGAGATGGTCCCTGACTGGATATCTCTGTGAGATGGTATCTCACTGGATATCTCGGTGAGATGGTCCCTGACTGGATATCTCGGTGAGATGGTCCCTGACTGGATATCTCGGAGAGGTGGTCCCTGACTGGACATCTTGCACAGATGGTCCCTGACTGGATATCCTGGTGAGATGGTCCCTGGCTGGATATCTTGGTGAGATGATCCCTGGATGGATAACCTGGTGAGATGGTCCCTGACTGGATATCTCGGTGAGATGGTCCCTGACTGGATATCTCGGGGCGATGGTCTCTGACTGGATATCTCGCTGAGATGGTCCCTGACTAGATTTCTCAGTGAGATGGTCCCTGGCTGGATATCTTGGTGAGATGATCCCTGACTGGATATCTTGGTGAGATGGTCTCTGACTGGATATCTTGCATAGATGGTCTCTGACTGGATATCTTTGTGCGATGGTTCCTGACTGGATGTCTTTGTGCGATGGTTCCTGACTGGATATTTTGGTGAGATGATCCCTGACTGGATATCTTGGTGAGATGCTCTTTGACTGCATATCTTGGTGAGGTGGTCCCTGAGTGCATATCTTGGTGAGATGTATCCTGACTTGATATCTCGGTGAGATGGTCTCTGACTGGATATCTCGTTGAGATGGTGCCTGACTGGATATCTCAGTGAGATGTTCCCTGACTGGATATCATGGTGAGATGGTCCCTGACTGGATATCTTGATGAGATGGTCCCTGACTTGATATCTTGGTGAGATGCTCCCTGACTGGATATCTCGGTGAGATAGTCACTGACTGGATACCTTGGTGAGATGGTCTCTGACTGCATATCTCGGTGAGATGGTCCCTGACTGGATATCTCGGTGAGATGGTCCCTGACCAGATATCTTGGTGAGATGGTCCCTGACTGGAATGTTTGTGAGATGGTCTCTGACTGGATATCTTTGTGCGATGGTTCCTGACTGGATATCTTTGTGAGATGGTCCCTGACTTGATATCTTTGTGAGATGGTGCCTGACTGGATATCTTTGTGAGATGGTCCCTGACTGGATAACTTCGTGAAATGTTCCCTCACTGGATATCTTCGTGAGATGGTCTCTGACTAGATATCTCGGTGAGGTGATCCCTGACTGGATATCTTGGTGAGATGGTCCCTGACTGGATATCTTGGTGAGATGGTCCCTGACTGGAAACCTTGGTGAGATGGTCCCTGACTGGATAACTTTTTGAGATGGTCCCTGACTGGATATCTTGGTGAAATTGTCTTTGACTGGATATCTCGGTGAGATGGTCCCTGACTGGATATCTTGATGAGATGGTCCCTGGCTGGATATCTTGGTGAGATGGTCCCTAGCTGGATATCTCGGTGAGATGATCCCTGGATGGATAACTTGGTGAGATGGTCCCTGACTGGATACTTGGTGAAATGGTCTTTGACTGGATATCTTGGTGAGCTGCGCCCTGACTGGATATCTCGGTGAGATGGTCCCTGACTGGATATCTTGGTGAGATGGTCCCTGACTGAATATCTCGGTGAGATGGTCCCTGACTGGATATCTCGGTGCGATGGTCTCTGACTGGATATCTCGCTGAGATGGTCCCTGACTAGATATCTCGGTGAGATGGTGTCTGAATGGATATCTCTGTGAGATGGTATCTGACTGGATATCTCGGTGAGATGGTCCCTGACTGGATATCTCGGTGAGATGGTCCCTGACTGGATATCTTGGTGAGATGGTCTCTGACTGGATATCTCGGTGAGATGGTCCCTGACTGGATATCTTGGTGAGATGGTCATTCACTGGATATCTCGGTGCGATGGTTCCTGACTGGATAACTCGGTGAGATGGTCCCTGACTGGATATCTTGGTGAGATGGTCCCTAACTGGATATATTGGTGAGATGGTCCCTGATTGGATATCTCGGTGAAATGGTCTTTGACTGGATATCTTGGTGAGATGGTCTCTGAATGGATATCTCTGTGAGATGGTATCTGACTGGATATCTCAGTGAGATGGCCTCTGACTGGATATCTCGGTGAGATGATCCTGATTGGATATCTTGGTGAGATGGTCCCTGACTGGATAACTTGTTGAGATGGTCCCTGACTGGATATCTCGGTGAAATGGTCTTTGACTGGATATCTTGGTGAGATGGTCCCTGACTGGATATCTCGGTGAGATGGTCCCTGACTGGATATCTCGGTGAGATGGTCCTTGACTGGATATATTGGTGAGATGGTCCCTGATTGGATATCTTGGTGAAATGGTCTTTGACTGGATATCTTGGTGAGATGGTCCCTGACAGGATATCTCGGTGAGATGGTCCCTGACTGGATATCTCGGTGAGATGGTCCCTGACTGGATACCTTGGTGAGATGGTCCCTGACTGGATATCCCGGTGCGATGGTCTCTGACTGGATATCTCGCTGAGATGGTCCCTGACTAGATATCTCAGTGAGCTGGTCTCTGACTGGATATCTCAGTGAGATGGTCTCTGACTGGATATCTCTGTGAGATGGTATCTGACTGGATATCTCGGTGAGATGGTCGCTGACTGGATATCTCGGTGAGATGGTCCCTGACTGGATATCTTGGTGAGATGCTCCCTGACTGGATATCTCGGTGAGATGGTCCCTGACTGGATATCTTCGTGAGATGGTCCCTCACTGGATAACTTCGTTAAATATTCCGTCACTGGATATCTTGGTGAGATGGTCTCTGACTGGATAACTCGGTGAGATGATCCCTGACTGGATACCTTGGTGAGATGGTCTCTGACTGGATATCTCGGTGAGATGGTCTCTGACTGGATATCCCGGTGAGATGGTGCCTGACTGGATATCTTGGTGAGATGGTCTCTGACTGGATATCTTGGTGATATGGTCCCTGACTAGATACCTCGGTG
This sequence comes from Somniosus microcephalus, assembly GCF_052327205.1. Classification (NCBI taxonomy): domain Eukaryota; kingdom Metazoa; phylum Chordata; class Chondrichthyes; order Squaliformes; family Somniosidae; genus Somniosus; species Somniosus microcephalus. The sequence continues at coordinate 171,624,069 of NC_140992.1, forward strand.
AGATGGTCCGTGACTGGATATCTTGATGAGATGGTCCCTGACTGGATATAATGAAGTGATGGTCCCTGACTGGATACTTGGTGAGATGGTCTTTGACTGGATATCTTGGTGACCTGGTCCCTGACTGGATATCTCGGTGAGATGGTCCCTGACTGGATAACTCGCTGAGATGGTCCCTGACTAGATTTCTCAGTGAGATGGTCTCTGACTGGATATCTCGGTGAGATGGTCTCTAACTGGATATCTCGGTGAGATGGTCCCTGACTGGATATCTTGGTGAGATGGTCCCTGACTGGATATCTCGGTGAGGTGGTCCCTGAGTGCATATCTTGGTGAGATGTATCCTGACTTGATATCTCGGTGAGATGGTCTCTGACTGGATATCTCGGAGAGATGGTCTCTGACTGGATATCTCGGAGAAATGGTCTCTGACTGGATATCTCGGTGAGATGGTCTCCGACTGGATATCTTGGTGTGATGGTCTCTGACTGGATATCTCGTTGAGATGGTGCCTGACTGGATATCTCAGTGAGATGTTCCCTGACTGGATATCATGGTGAGATGGTCCCTGACTGGATATCTTGGTGAGATCGTCCCTGACTGGATATCTTGCAGAGATGGTCACTGACTGGATATCTTTATGAGATGGTCCCTGACTGGATAACATCGTGAAATGTTCCTTTACTGGATATCTTGGTGAGATGGACTCTGACTGGTTATCTTGGTGAGATGGTCCCTGACTGGATATCTTGGTGAGATGGTCTCTGACTGGATATCTCAGTGAGATGGCCTCTGACTGGATATCTCGGTGAGATGATCCCTGACTGGATATCTTGGTGAGATGGTCCCTGCTGGGATATCTTGGTGAGATGGTCTCTGACTGGATATCTCGGTGAGATGGTCCCTGACTGGATATCTCAGTGAGATGGTCTCTGACTGGATATCTTTGCGAGATGGTCCCTGACTGGATATCTCTGTGAGATGATCTCTGACAGGATATCTTTGTGAGATGATCCCTGACAGGATATCTTGGTGAGATGGTCCCTGACTGGATATCTCGGTGAGATGGTCTCTGACTGGATATCTTGGTGAGTTGCTCCCTGACTGGATATCTTGGTGAGATGGTCTCTGACTGGATATCTCGGTGAGATCGTCCCTGACTGGATATCTCGGTGAGATGGTCCCTGACTAGATATCTTGATGAGATGGTCCCTGACTGGATATCTTTGTGAGATGGTCCCTGACTGGATATCTTTGTGAGATGGTCCCTGACTTGATACCTTTGTGAGATGGTCCCTGACTGGATATCTCGGAGAGGTGGTCCCTGACTGGATATCTTGGTGAGATGGTCCCTGACTGGATATCTCTGTGAGATGGTATCTCACTGGATATCTCGGTGAGATGGTCCCTGACTGGATATCTCGGTGAGATGGTCCCTGACTGGATATCTCGGAGAGGTGGTCCCTGACTGGACATCTTGCACAGATGGTCCCTGACTGGATATCCTGGTGAGATGGTCCCTGGCTGGATATCTTGGTGAGATGATCCCTGGATGGATAACCTGGTGAGATGGTCCCTGACTGGATACTTGGTGAGATGGTCTTTGACTGGATATCTTGGTGAGCTGGTCCTTGACTGGATACCTCGGTGAGATGGTCCCTGACTGGATATCTTGGTGAGATGGTCCCTGACTGGATATCTCGGTGAGATGGTCCCTGACTGGATATCTCGGGGCGATGGTCTCTGACTGGATATCTCGCTGAGATGGTCCCTGACTAGATTTCTCAGTGAGATGGTCCCTGGCTGGATATCTTGGTGAGATGATCCCTGACTGGATATCTTGGTGAGATGGTCTCTGACTGGATATCTTGCATAGATGGTCTCTGACTGGATATCTTTGTGCGATGGTTCCTGACTGGATGTCTTTGTGCGATGGTTCCTGGCTGGATATTTTGGTGAGATGATCCCTGACTGGATATCTTGGTGAGATGCTCTTTGACTGCATATCTTGGTGAGGTGGTCCCTGAGTGCATATCTTGGTGAGATGTATCCTGACTTGATATCTCGGTGAGATGGTCTCTGACTGGATATCTCGTTGAGATGGTGCCTGACTGGATATCTCAGTGAGATGTTCCCTGACTGGATATCATGGTGAGATGGTCCCTGACTGGATATCTTGATGAGATGGTCCCTGACTTGATATCTTGGTGAGATGCTCCCTGACTGGATATCTCGGTGAGATGGTCACTGACTGGATACCTTGGTGAGATGGTCTCTGACTGCATATCTCGGTGAGATGGTCCCTGACTGGATATCTCGGTGAGATGGTCCCTGACCAGATATCTTGGTGAGATGGTCCCTGACTGGAATGTTTGTGAGATGGTCTCTGACTGGATATCTTTGTGCGATGGTTCCTGACTGGATATCTTTGTGAGATGGTCCCTGACTTGATATCTTTGTGAGATGGTGCCTGACTGGATATCTTTGTGAGATGGTCCCTGACTGGATAACTTCGTGAAATGTTCCCTCACTGGATATCTTCGTGAGATGGTCTCTGACTAGATATCTCGGTGAGATGATCCCTGACTGGATATCTTGGTGAGATGGTCCCTGACTGGATATCTTGGTGAGATGGTCCCTGACTGGAAACCTTGGTGAGATGGTCCCTGACTGGATAACTTGTTGAGATGGTCCCTGACTGGATATCTTGGTGAAATTGTCTTTGACTGGATATCTCGGTGAGATGGTCCCTGACTGGATATCTTGATGAGATGGTCCCTGGCTGGATATCTTGGTGAGATGGTCCCTAGCTGGATATCTCGGTGAGATGATCCCTGGATGGATAACTTGGTGAGATGGTCCCTGACTGGATACTTGGTGAAATGGTCTTTGACTGGATATCTTGGTGAGCTGCGCCCTGACTGGATATCTCGGTGAGATGGTCCCTGACTGGATATCTTGGTGAGATGGTCCCTGACTGAATATCTCGGTGAGATGGTCCCTGACTGGATATCTCGGTGCGATGGTCTCTGACTGGATATCTCGCTGAGATGGTCCCTGACTAGATATCTCGGTGAGATGGTGTCTGAATGGATATCTCTGTGAGATGGTATCTGACTGGATATCTCGGTGAGATGGTCCCTGACTGGATATCTTGGTGAGATGGTCTCTGACTGGATATCTCGGTGAGATGGTCCCTGACTGGATATCTTGGTGAGATGGTCATTCACTGGATATCTCGGTGCGATGGTTCCTGACTGGATAACTCGGTGAGATGGTCCCTGACTGGATATCTTGGTGAGATGGTCCCTAACTGGATATATTGGTGAGATGGTCCCTGATTGGATATCTCGGTGAAATGCTCTTTGACTGGATATCTTGGTGAGATGGTCTCTGAATGGATATCTCTGTGAGATGGTATCTGACTGGATATCTCAGTGAGATGGCCTCTGACTGGATATCTCGGTGAGATGATCCCTGATTGGATATCTTGGTGAGATGGTCCCTGACTGGATAACTTGTTGAGATGGTCCCTGACTGGATATCTCGGTGAAATGGTCTTTGACTGGATATCTTGGTGAGATGGTCCCTGACTGGATATCTCGGTGAGATGGTCCCTGACTGGATATCTCGGTGAGATGGTCCTTGACTGGATATATTGGTGAGATGGTCCCTGATTGGATATCTTGGTGAAATGGTCTTTGACTGGATATCTTGGTGAGATGGTCCCTGACAGGATATCTCGGTGAGATGGTCCCTGACTGGATATCTCGGTGAGATGGTCCCTGACTGGATACCTTGGTGAGATGGTCCCTGACTGGATATCCCGGTGCGATGGTCTCTGACTGGATATCTCGCTGAGATGGTCCCTGACTAGATATCTCAGTGAGCTGGTCTCTGACTGGATATCTCAGTGAGATGGTCTCTGACTGGATATCTCGGTGAGATGGTCCCTGACTGGATATCTTGGTGAGATGCTCCCTGACTGGATATCTCGGTGAGATGGTCCCTGACTGGATATATTGGTGAGATGGTCGCTGACTGGATATCTCGGTGAGATGGTCTCTGACTGGATATCTCGGTGAGATGGTCCCTGACTGGATATCTTGGTGAGATGGTCTCTGACTGCATATCTCGGTGAGATCGTCCCTGACTGGATATCTCGGTGAGATGGTCCCTGACTAGATATCTTGATGAGATGGTCCCTGGCTGGATATCTTGGTTAGATGATCCCTGAATGGAATGTTTGTGAGCTGGTCCCTGATTGGATATCTTTGTGAGATCGTCCCTGACTGGATATCTTTGTGAGATGGTCCCTGACTTGATACCTTTGTGAGATGGTCCCTGACTGGATAACTTCGTGAAATGTTCCCTCACTGGATATCTTGGTGAGATGGTCTCTGACTGGATATCTTGGTGAGATGGTCCCTGACTGGATATCTTGGTGAGATGGTCCCTGACTGGATAACTTGTTGAGATGCTCCCTGACTGGATATCTCGGTGAAATGGTCTTTGACTGGATATCTTGGTGAGATGGTCCCTGACTGGAATTCTCGGTGAGATGGTCCCTGACTGGACATCTCGGTGAGATGGTCCCTGACTGGATATCTTGAAGAGATGGTCCCTGGCTGGATATCTTGGTGAGATGTTCCCTGGCTGGATATCTTGGTGAGATGAACCCTGGATGGATAACTTGGTGAGATGGTCCCTGACTGGATACTTGGTGAGATGGTCTTCGACTGGATATCTTGGTGAGCTGCTCCCTGACTGGATATCTCGATAAGATGGTCCCTGACTGGATATCTTGGTGAGATGGTCCCTGACTGGATATCTCGGTGCGATGGTCTCTGAATGGATATCTCGCTGAGATGGTCCCTGACTAGATTTCTCAGTGAGATGGTCCCTGGCTGGATATCTTGGTGAGATGATCCCTGGATGGATAACTTGGTGAGCTGGTCCTTGACTGGATATCTCGGTGAGATGGTCCCTGACTGGATATCTTGGTGAGATGGTCCCTGACTGGATATCTTGGTGAGATGGTCTCTGACTGGATATCTCGGTGAGATGGTCCCTGACTGGATATCTCGGTGAGATGGTCCCTGACTGGATATATTGCAGAGATGGTCCCTGGCTGGATATCTTGGTGAGATGGTCCCTGGCTGGATATCTTGGTGAGATGATCCCTGGATGGATAACTTGATGAGATGGTCCCTGACTGGATACTTGGTGAGATGGTCTTTGACTGGATGTCTTGGTGAGCTGGTCCTTGACTGGATATCTCGGTGAGATGGTCCCTGACTGGATATCTTGGTGAGATGGTCCCTGACTGGATATCTTGGTGAGATGGTCCCTGACTGGATATCTCGGGGCGATGGTCTCTGACTGGATACCTCGCTGAGATGCTCCCTGACTAGATTTCTCAGTGAGATGGTCCCTGACTGGATATATTGGTGAGATGGTCTCTGACTGGATATCTCAGTGAGATGGTCCCTGACTGGATATCTTGGTGAGATGGTCTCTGACTGGGTATCTCGGTGAGATTGTCCCTGACTGGATATCTCGGTGAGATGGTCCCTGACTGGATATCTTACAGAGATTGTCCCTGGCTGGATATCTTGGTGAGATGGTCCCTGGCTGGATATCTTGGTGAGATGGTCCCTGGCTGGATATCTCGGTGAGGTGCTCCCTGACTGGATATCTTGGTGAGATGGTCCCTGACTGGATATCTCGGTGAGATGGTCTCTGACTGGATATCTCGGAGAGATGGTGTCTGACTGGATATCTTGGTGAGATGTTATCTGATTGGATATCTTGGTGAAATGGTCCCTGACTGGATATCTCGGTGAGATGGTCTCTGACTGGATATCTCGGAGAGATGGTGTCTGACTGGATATCTTGGTGAGATGTTATCGGATTGGATATCTTGGTGAAATGGTCCCTGTCTAGATATCTCGGTGAGATGGTCCCTGACTGGATATCTCGGTGAGATGGTCCCTGACTGGATATCTCGGTGCGATGGTCTCTGACTGGATATCGTCGTGAGATGGTCCCTGACTGGATATCTCAGTGAGTTGGTCTCTGACTGGATATCTCAGTGAGATGGCCTCTGACTGGATATCTCGGTGAGATGATCCCTGACTGGACATCTTGCAGAGATGGTCCCTGTCTGGATATCTTGGTGAGATGGTCCCTGGCTGGATATCTTGGTGAGATGATCCCTGGATGGATAACTTGGTGAGATGGTCCCTGACTGGATACTTGGTGAGATGGTCTTCGACTGGATATCTTGGTGAGCTGGTCCTTGACTGGATACCTCGGTGAGATGGTCCCTGACTGGATATCTTGGTGAGATGGTCCCTGACTGGATATCTCGGTGAGATGGTCCCTGACTGGATGTCTCGGGGCGATGGTTTCTGACTGGATATCTCGCTGAGTTGGTCCCTGACTAGATTTCTCAGTGAGATGGTCCCTGACTGGATATCTTGGTGAGCTGGTCCTTGACTGGATACCTCGGTGAGATGGTCCCTGGCTGGATATCTTGGTGAGATGATCCCTGACTGGATATCTTGGTGAGATGGTCTCTGACTAGATTTCTCAGTGAGATGGTCCCTGACTGGATATCTTTGTGAGATGGTCCCTGACTGGATATCTTGGTGATATGGGCTCTGACTGGATATCTCGGTGAGATGGTCCCTGGCTGGATATCTTGGTGAGATGATCCCTGACTGGATATCTCGGTGAGATGGTCCCTGACTGGATATCTCGGGGCGATGTTCTCTCACTGGATATCTCGCTGAGATGTTCCCTGACTAGATTTCTCAGTGAGATGGTCCCTGACTGGATATCTTGGTGAGATGTTCCCTGGATGGATAACTTGGTGAGATGGTCCCTGACTGGATACTTGGTGAGATGGTCTTTGACTGGATATCTTGCAGAGATTGTCCCTGGCTGGATATCTTGGTGAGATGGCCCCTGGCTGGATATCTTGGTGAGATGATCCCTGGATGGATAACTTGGTGAGATGGTCCCTGACTGGATACTTGGTGAGATGGTCTTTGACTGGATATCTTGGTGAGCTGGTCCTTGACTGGATATCTCGAAGAGATGGTCCCTGACTGGATATCTTGGTGAGATGGTCCCTGACTGGATATCTCGGTGAGATGGTCCCTGACTGGATATCTCGGGGCGATGTTCTCTCACTGGATATCTCGCTGAGATGTTCCCTGACTAGATTTCTCAGTGAGATGGTCCCTTTCTGGATATCTTGGTGAGATGATCCCTAGATGGATTACTTGGTGAGCTGGTCCTTGACTGGATATCTCGGTGAGATGGTCCCTGACGGGATATCTTGGTGAGATGGTCTCCGACTGGATATCTCGGTGAGATGGTCCCTGACTGGATATCTTGGTGAGATGGTCCCTGGCTGGATATCTCGGTGAGGTGCTCCCTGACTGGATATCTTGGTGAGATGGTCCCTGACTGGATATCTCGGTGAGATGGTCTCTGACTGGATATCTCGGAGAGATGGTGTCTGACTGGATATCTTGGTGAGATGTTATCTGATTGGATATCTTGGTGAAATGGTCCCTGACTGGATATCTCGGTGAGATGGTCCCTGACTGGACATCTTGCAGAGATGGTCCCTGGCTGGATATCTTGGTGAGATGGTCCCTGGCTGGATATCTTGGTGAGATGATCCCTGGATGGATAACTTGGTGAGATGGTCCCTGACTGGATACTTGGTGAGATGGTCTTTGACTGGATATCTTGGTGAGCTGGTCCTTGACTGGATACCTCGGTGAGATGGTCCCTGACTGGATGTCTTGGTGAGATGGTCCCTGACTGGATATCTCGGTGAGATGGTCCCTGACTGGATATCTCGGGGCGATGGTCTCTGACTGGATATCTCGCTCAAATGGTCCCTGACTAGATTTCTCAGTGAGATGGTCCCTGGCTGGATATCTTGGTGAGATGATCCCTGACTGGATATCTTGGTGAGATGGTCTCTGACTAGATTTCTCAGTGAGATGGTCCCTGACTGGATCTCTTGGTGAGATGGTCCCTGACTGGATATCTTGGTGATATGGTCTCTGACTGGATATCTCGGTGAGATGGTCGCTGACTGGATATCTCGGTGAGATGGTCCCTGACTGGATATCTTGGTGAGATGTTCCCTGGATGGATAACTTGGTGAGATGGTCCCTGACTGGATACTTGGTGAGATGGTCTTTGACTGGATATCTTGCAGAGATTGTCCCTGGCTGGATATCTTGGTGAGATGGTCCCTGGCTGGATATCTTGGTGAGATGATCCCTGGATGAATAACTTGGTGAGATGGTCCCTGACTGGATACTTGGTGAGAAGGTCTTTGACTGTATATCTTGGTGAGCTGGTCCTTGACTGGATATCTCGAAGAGATGGTCCCTGACTGGATATCTTGGTGAGATGGTCCCTGACTGGCTATCTCGGTGAGATGGTCCCTGACTGGATATCTCGGGGCGATGGTCTCTCACTGGATATCTCGCTGAGATGTTCCCTGACCAGATTTCTCAGTGAGATGGTCCCTGGCTGGATATCTTGGTGAAATGATCCCTGGATGGATTACTTGGTGAGCTGGTCCTTGACTGGATATCTCGGTGAGATGGTCCCTGACGGGATATCTTGGTGAGATGATCCCTGACTGGATGTCTTGGTGAGATGGTCTCTGACTGGATATCTTGGTGAGATGGTCCCTGACTAGATATCTCGGTGAGATGGTCCCTGACTGGATATCTTGGTGAGATGGTCTCTGACTGCATATCTCGGTGAGATGGTCCCTGACTGGATATCTCGGTGAGATGGTCCCTGACTGGATATCTTGAAGAGATGGTCCCTGGCTGGATATCTTGGTGAGATGATCCCTGACTGGATATAATGATGTGATGGTCCCTGACTGGATATCGTGGTGAGATGGTCCCTGACGGGATATCTTGGTGAGATGATCCCTGACTGGATATCTTGGTGAGATGGTCTCTGACTGGATATCTCAGTGAGATGGTCCCTGACTGGATATCTCGGTGAGATGGTCCCTGACTGGATATCTCGGAGAGGTGGTCCCCAACTGGATATCTTGGTGAGATGCTCCGTGACTGGATATCTCGGTGAGATGGTCCCTGACTGGATACCTTGGTGAGATGGTCTCTGACTGGATATCTCGATGAGATGGTCTCTGACTGGATATCTCGGTGAGATGGTCCCTGACTGGATATCTTGATGAGATGGTGTCTGACTGCATATCTCGGTGAGATGGTCCCTGACTGGATATCTCGGTGAGATGGTCCCTGACTGGATATCTTGATGAGATTGTCCCTGGCTGGATATCTTGGTGAGATGATCCCTGACTGGATATCTTGGTGAGATGGTCTTTGACTGGATATCTTGGTGAGCTGGTCCCTGACTAGATATCTCGGTGAGATGGTCCCTGACTGGATATCTCGGTGAGATGGTCCCTGACTGGATATCTCGGTGCGATGGTCTCTGACTGGATATCGTGGTGAGATGGTCCCTGACTGGATATCTCAGTGAGTTGGTCTCTGACTGGATATCTCAGTGAGATGGCCTCTGACTGGATATCTCGGTGAGATGATCCCTGACTGGACATCTTGCAGAGATGGTCCCTGGCTGGATATCTTGGTGAGATGGTCCCTGGCTGGATATCTTGGTGAGATGATCCCTGGATGGATAACTTGGTGAGATGGTCCCTGACTGGATACTTGGTGAGTTGGTCTTTGACTGGATATCTTTGTGAGCTGGTCCTTGACTGGATACCTCGGTGAGATGGTCCCTGACTGGATATCTTGGTGAGATGGTCCCTGACTGGATATCTCGGTGAGATGGTCCCTGACTGGATGTCTCAGGGCGATGGTTTCTGACTGGTTATCTCGCTGAGATGGTCCCTGACTAGATTTCTCAGTGAGATGGTCCCTGGCTGGATATCTTGGTGAGATGATCCCTGACTGGATATCTTGGTGAGATGGTCTCTGACTAGATTTCTCAGTGAGATGGTCCCTGACTGGATATCTTGGTGAGATGGTCCCTGACTGGATATCTTGGTGATATGGTCTCTGACTGGATATCTCGGTGAGATGGTCCCTGACTGGATATCTCGGTGAGATGGTCCCTGACTGGATATCTTGGTGAGATGTTCCCTGGATGGATAACTTGGTGAGATGGTCCCTGACTGGATACTTGGTGAGATGATCCCTGGATGGATAACTTGGTGAGATGGTCCCTGACTGGATACTTGGTGAGATGGTCCCTGACTGGATATCTCGAAGAGATGGCCCCTGACTGGATATCTTGGTGAGATGGTCCCTGACTGGATATCTCGGTGAGATGGTCCCTGACTGGATATCTCGGGGCGATGTTCTCTCACTGGATATCTCGCTGAGATGTTCCCTGACTAGATTTCTCAGTGAGATGGTCCCTTTCTGGATATCTTGGTGAGATGATCCCAAGATGGATTACTTGGTGAGCTGGTCCTTGACTGGATATCTCGGTGAGATGGTCCCTGACTGGATATCTTGGTGAGATGGTCTCCGACTGGATATCTCGGTGAGATGGTCCCTGACTGGATATCTTGGTGAGATGGTCCCTGGCTGTATATCTCGGTGAGGTGCTCCCTGACTGGATATCTTGGTGAGATGGTCCCTGACTGGATATCTCGGTGAGATGGTCTCTGACTGGATATCTCGGAGAGATGGTGTCTGACTGGATATCTTGGTGAGATGTTATCTGATTGGATATCTTGGTGAAGTGGTCCCTGACTGGATATCTCAGTGAGATGGTCCCTGACTGGACATCTTGCAGAGATGGTCCCTGGCTAGATATCTTGGTGAGATGGTCCCTGGCTGGATATCTTGGTGAGATGATCCCTGGATGGATAACTTGGTGAGATGGTCCCTGACTGGATACTTGGTGAGATGGTCTTTGACTGGATATCTTGGTGAGCTGGTCCTTGACTGGATACCTCGGTGAGATGGTCCCTGACTGGATATCTTGGTGAGATGGTCCCTGACTGAATATCTCGGTGAGATGGTCCCTGACTGGATATCTCGGGGCGATGGTCTCTGACTGGATATCTCGCTGAGATGGTCCCTGACTAGATTTCTCAGTGAGATGGTCCCTGGCTGGATATCTTGGTGATATGGTCTCTGACTGGATATCTCGGTGAGATGGTCCCTGACTGGATATCTCGGTGAGATGGTCCCTGACTGGATATCTTGGTGAGATGTTCCCTGGATGGATAACTTGGTGAGATGGTCCCTGACTGGATACTTGGTGAGATGGTCTTTGACTGGATATCTTGCAGAGATTGTCCCTGGCTGGATATCTTGGTGAGATGGTCCCTGGCTGGATATCTTGGTGAGATGATCCCTGGATGGATAACTTGGTGAGATGGTCCCTGACTGGATACTTGGTGAGAAGGTCTTTGACTGGATATCTTGGTGAGCTGGTCCTTGACTGGATATCTCGAAGAGATGGTCCCTGACTGGATATCTTGGTGAGATGGTCCCTGACTGGCTATCTCGGTGAGATGGTCCCTGACTGGATATCTCGGGGCGATGGTCTCTCACTGGATATCTCGCTGAGATGTTCCCTGACTAGATTTCTCAGTGAAATGGTCCCTGGCTGGATATCTTGGTGAGATGATCCCTGGATGGATTACTTGGTGAGCTGGTCCTTGACTGGATATCTCGGTGAGATGGTCCCTGACGGGATATCTTGGTGAGATGGTCCCTGGCTGGATATCTCGGTGAGATGGTCCCTGACTGGATGTCTCGGGGCGATGGTTTCTGACTGGATATCTCGCTGAGATGGTCCCTGACTAGATTTCTCAGTGAGATGGTCCCTGGCTGGATATCTTGGTGAGATGATCCCTGACTGGATATCTTGGTGAGATGGTCTCTGACTAGATTTCTCAGTGAGATGGTCCCTGACTGGATATCTTGGTGAGATGGTCCCTGACTGGATATCTTGGTGATATGGTCTCTGACTGGATATCTCGGTGAGATGGTCCCTGGCTGGATATCTTGGTGAGATGATCCCTGACTGGATATCTTGGTGAGATGGTCTCTGACTAGATTTCTCAGTGAGATGGTCCCTGACTGGATATCTTGGTGAGATGGTCCCTGACTGGATATCTTGGTGATATGGTCTCTGACTGGATATCTCGGTGAGATGGTCCCTGACTGGATATCTCGGTGAGATGGTCCCTGACTGGATATCTTGGTGAGATGGTCCCTGGATGGATAACTTGGTGAGATGGTCCCTGACTGGATACTTGGTGAGATGGTCTTTGACTGGATATCTTGCAGAGATTGTCCCTGGCTGGATATCTTGGTGAGATGGCCCCTGGCTGGATATCTTGGTGAGATGATCCCTGGATGGATAACTTGGTGAGATGGTCCCTGACTGGATACTTGGTGAGATGGTCTTTGACTGGATATCTTGGTGAGCTGGTCCTTGACTGGATATCTCGAAGAGATGGTCCCTGACTGGATATCTTGGTGAGATGGTCCCTGACTGGATATCTCGGTGAGATGGTCCCTGACTGGATATCTCGGGGCGATGTTCTCTCACTGGATATCTCGCTGAGATGTTCCCTGACTAGATTTCTCAGTGAGATGGTCCCTTTCTGGATATCTTGGTGAGATGATCCCTAGATGGATTACTTGGTGAGCTGGTCCTTGACTGGATATCTCGGTGAGATGGTCCCTGACGGGATATCTTGGTGAGATGGTCTCCGACTGGATATCTCGGTGAGATGGTCCCTGACTGGATATCTTGGTGAGATGGTCCCTGGCTGGATATCTCGGTGAGGTGCTCCCTGACTGGATATCTTGGTGAGATGGTCCCTGACTGGATATCTCGGTGAGATGGTCTCTGACTGGATATCTCGGAGAGATGGTGTCTGACTGGATATCTTGGTGAGATGTTATCTGATTGGATATCTTGGTGAAATGGTCCCTGACTGGATATCTCGGTGAGATGGTCCCTGACTGGACATCTTGCAGAGATGGTCCCTGGCTGGATATCTTGGTGAGATGGTCCCTGGCTGGATATCTTGGTGAGATGATCCCTGGATGGATAACTTGGTGAGATGGTCCCTGACTGGATACTTGGTGAGCTGGTCCTTGACTGGATACCTCGGTGAGATGGTCCCTGACTGGATGTCTTGGTGAGATGGTCCCTGACTGGATATCTCGCTCAGATGGTCCCTGACTAGATTTCTCAATGAGATGGTCCCTGGCTGGATATCTTGGTGAGATGATCCCTGACTGGATATCTTGGTGAGATGGTCTCTGACTAGATTTCTCAGTGAGATGGTCCCTGACTGGATCTCTTGGTGAGATGGTCCCTGACTGGATATCTTGGTGATATGGTCTCTGACTGGATATCTCGGTGAGATGGTCCCTGACTGGATATCTCGGTGAGATGGTCCCTGACTGGATATCTTGGTGAGATGTTCCCTGGATGGATAACTTGGTGAGATGGTCCCTGACTGGATACTTGGTGAGATGGTCTTTGACTGGATATCTTGCAGAGATTGTCCCTGGCTGGATATCTTGGTGAGATGGTCCCTGGCTGGATATCTTGGTGAGATGATCCCTGGATGAATAACTTGGTGAGATGGTCCCTGACTGGATACTTGGTGAGAAGGTCTTTGACTGTATATCTTGGTGAGCTGGTCCTTGACTGGATATCTCGAAGAGATGGTCCCTGCCTGGATATCTTGGTGAGATGGTCCCTGACTGGCTATCTCGGTGAGATGGTCCCTGACTGGATATCTCGGGGCGATGGTCTCTCACTGGATATCTCGCTGAGATGTTCCCTGACTAGATTTCTCAGTGAGATGGTCCCTGGCTGGATATCTTGGTGAGATGATCCCTGGATGGATTACTTGGTGAGCTGGTCCTTGACTGGATATCTCGGTGAGATGGTCCCTGACGGGATATCTTGGTGAGATGATCCCTGACTGGATGTCTTGGTGAGATGGTCTCTGACTGGATATCTTGGTGAGATGGTCCCTGACTAGATATCTCGGTGAGATGGTCCCTGACTGGATATCTTGGTGAGATGGTCTCTGACTGCATATCTCGGTGAGATGGTCCCTGACTGGATATCTCGGTGAGATGGTCCCTGACTGGATATCTTGAAGAGATGGTCCCTGGCTGGATATCTTGGTGAGATGATCCCTGACTGGATATAATGATGTGATGGTCCCTGACTGGATATCTCGGAGAGGTGGTCCCTGACTGGATATCTTGGTGAGATGCTCCGTGACTGGATATCTCGGTGAGATGGTCCCTGACTGGATACCTTGGTGAGATGGTCTCTGACTGGATATCTCGATGAGATGGTCTCTGACTGGATATCTCGGTGAGATGGTCCCTGACTGGATATCTTGATGAGATGGTGTCTGACTGCATATCTCGGTGAGATGGTCCCTGACTGGATATCTCGGTGAGATGGTCCCTGACTGGATATCTTGATGAGATTGTCCCTGGCTGGATATCTTGGTGAGATGGTCTCTGACTGGATATCTCGATGAGATGGTCTCTGACTGGATATCTCGGTGAGATGGTCCCTGACTGGATATCTTGATGAGATGGTGTCTGACTGCATATCTCGGTGAGATGGTCCCTGACTGGATATCTCGGTGAGATGGTCCCTGACTGGATATCTTGATGAGATTGTCCCTGGCTGGATATCTTGGTGAGATGATCCCTGACTGGATATCTTGGTGAGATGGTCTTTGACTGGATATCTTGGTGAGCTGGTCCCTGACTAGATATCTCGGTGAGATGGTCCCTGACTGGATATCTCGGTGAGATGGTCCCTGACTGGATATCTCGGTGCGATGGTCTCTGACTGGATATCGTGGTGAGATGGTCCCTGACTGGATATCTCAGTGAGTTGGTCTCTGACTGGATATCTCAGTGAGATGGCCTCTGACTGGATATCTCGGTGAGATGATCCCTGACTGGACTTCTTGCAGAGATGGTCCCTGGCTGGATATCTTGGTGAGATGGTCCCTGGCTGGATAACTTGGTGAGATGGTCCCTGACTGGATACTTGGTGAGATGGTCTTTGACTGGATATCTTGGTGAGCTGGTCCTTGACTGGATACCTCGGTGAGATGGTCCCTGACTGGATATCTTGGTGAGATGGTCCCTGACTGGATATCTCGGTGAGATGGTCCCTGACTGGATGTCTCGGGGCGATGGTTTCTGACTGGTTATCTCGCTGAGATGGTCCCTGACTAGATTTCTCAGTGAGATGGTCCCTGGCTGGATATCTTGGTGAGATGATCCCTGACTGGATATCTTGGTGAGATGGTCTCTGACTAGATTTCTCAGTGAGATGGTCCCTGACTGGATATCTTGGTGAGATGGTCCCTGACTGGATATCTTGGTGATATGGTCTCTGACTGGATATCTCGGTGAGATGGTCCCTGACTGGATATCTCGGTGAGATGGTCCCTGACTGGATATCTTGGTGAGATGTTCCCTGGATGGATAACTTGGTGAGATGGTCCCTGACTGGATACTTGGTGAGATGGTCTTTGACTGGATATCTTGCAGAGATTGTCCCTGGCTGGATATCTTGGTGAGATGGCCCCTGGCTGGATATCTTGGTGAGATGATCCCTGGATGGATAACTTGGTGAGATGGTCCCTGACTGGATACTTGGTGAGATGGTCTTTGACTGGATATCTTAGTGAGCTGGTCCTTGACTGGATATCTCGAAGAGATGGTCCCTGACTGGATATCTTGGTGAGATGGTCCCTGACTGGATATCTCGGTGAGATGGTCCCTGACTGGATATCTCGGGGCGATGTTCTCTCACTGGATATCTCGCTGAGATGTTCCCTGACTAGATTTCTCAGTGAGATGGTCCCTTTTTGGATATCTTGGTGAGATGATCCCTAGATGGATTACTTGGTGAGCTGGTCGTTGACTGGATATCTCGGTGAGATGGTCCCTGACTGGATATCTTGGTGAGATGGTCTCCGACTGGATATCTCGGTGAGATGGTCCCTGACTGGATATATTGGTGAGATGGTCTCTGACTGGATATCTCGGAGAGATGGTGTCTGACTGGATATCTTGGTGAGATGTTATCTGATTGGATATCTTGGTGAAGTGGTCCCTGACTGGATATCTCAGTGAGATGGTCCCTGACTGGACATCTTGCAGAGATGGTCCCTGGCTGGATATCTTGGTGAGATGGTCCCTGGCTGGATATCTTGGTGAGATGATCCCTGGATGGATAACTTGGTGAGATGGTCCCTGACTGGATACTTGGTGAGATGGTCTTTGACTGGATATCTTGGTGAGCTGGTCCTTGACTGGATACCTCGGTGAGATGGTCCCTGACTGGATATCTTGGTGAGATGGTCCATGACTGAATATCTCGGTGAGATGGTCCCTGACTGGATATCTCGGTGAGATGGTCGCTGACTGGATGTCTCGGGGCGATGGTTTCTGACTGGATATCTCGCTGAGATGGTCCCTGACTAGATTTCTCAGTGAGATGGTCCCTGGCTGGATATCTTGGTGAGATGATCCCTGACTGGATATCTTGGTGAGATGGTCTCTGACTAGATTTCTCAGTGAGATGGTCCCTGACTGGATATCTTGGTGAGATGGTCCCTGACTGGATATCTTGGTGATATGGTCTCTGACTGGATATCTCGGTGAGATGGTCCCTGGCTGGATATCTTGGTGAGATGATCCCTGACTGGATATCTTGGTGAGATGGTCTCTGACTAGATTTCTCAGTGAGATGGTCCCTGACTGGATATCTTGGTGAGATGGTCCCTGACTGGATATCTTGGTGATATGGTCTCTGACTGGATATCTCGGTGAGATGGTCCCTGACTGGATATCTCGGTGAGATGGTCCCTGACTGGATATCTTGGTGAGATGTTCCCTGGATGGATAACTTGGTGAGATGGTCCCTGACTGGATACTTGGTGAGATGGTCTTTGACTGGATATCTTGCAGAGATTGTCCCTGGCTGGATATCTTGGTGAGATGGCCCCTGGCTGGATATCTTGGTGAGATGATCCCTGGATGGATAACTTGGTGAGATGGTCCCTGACTGGATACTTGGTGAGATGGTCTTTGACTGGATATCTTGGTGAGCTGGTCCTTGACTGGATATCTCGAAGAGATGGTCCCTGACTGGATATCTTGGTGAGATGGTCCCTGACTGGATATCTCGGTGAGATGGTCCCTGACTGGATATCTCGGGGCGATGTTCTCTCACTGGATATCTCGCTGAGATGTTCCCTGACTAGATTTCTCAGTGAGATGGTCCCTTTCTGGATATCTTGGTGAGATGATCCCTAGATGGATTACTTGGTGAGCTGGTCCTTGACTGGATATCTCGGTGAGATGGTCCCTGACGGGATATCTTGGTGAGATGGTCTCCGACTGGATATCTCGGTGAGATGGTCCCTGACTGGATATCTTGGTGAGATGGTCCCTGGCTGGATATCTCGGTGAGGTGCTCCCTGACTGGATATCTTGGTGAGATGGTCCCTGACTGGATATCTCGGTGAGATGGCCTCTGACTGGATATCTCGGAGAGATGGTGTCTGACTGGATATCTTGGTGAGATGTTATCTGATTGGATATCTTGGTGAAATGGTCCCTGACTGGATATCTCGGTGAGATGGTCCCTGACTGGACATCTTGCAGAGATGGTCCCTGGCTGGATATCTTGGTGAGATGGTCCCTGGCTGGATATCTTGGTGAGATGATCCCTGGATGGATAACTTGGTGAGATGGTCCCTGACTGGATACTTGGTGAGATGGTCTTTGACTGGATATCTTGGTGAGCTGGTCCTTGACTGGATACCTCGGTGAAATGGTCCCTGACTGGATGTCTTGGTGAGATGGTCCCTGACTGGATATCTCGGTGAGATGGTCCCTGACTGGATATCTCGGGGCGATGGTCTCTG
The DNA here is from genome assembly GCF_052327205.1 of Somniosus microcephalus. Classification (NCBI taxonomy): domain Eukaryota; kingdom Metazoa; phylum Chordata; class Chondrichthyes; order Squaliformes; family Somniosidae; genus Somniosus; species Somniosus microcephalus. The sequence continues at coordinate 171,642,082 of NC_140992.1, forward strand.
ACTGGATATCTCGCTCAGATGGTCCCTGACTAGATTTCTCAGTGAGATGGTCCCTGGCTGGATATCTTGGTGAGATGATCCCTGACTGGATATCTTGGTGAGATGGTCTCTGACTAGATTTCTCAGTGAGATGGTCCCTGACTGGATCTCTTGGTGAGATGGTCCCTGACTGGATATCTTGGTGATATGGTCTCTGACTGGATATCTCGGTGAGATGGTCCCTGACTGGATATCTCGGTGAGATGGTCCCTGACTGGGTATCTTGGTGAGATGTTCCCTGGATGGATAACTTGGTGAGATGGTCCCTGACTGGATACTTGGTGAGATGGTCTTTGACTGGATATCTTGCAGAGATTGTCCCTGGCTGGATATCTTGGTGAAATGGTCCCTGGCTGGATATCTTGGTGAGATGATCCCTGGATGAATAACTTGGTGAGATGGTCCCTGACTGGATACTTGGTGAGAAGGTCTTTGACTGTATATCTTGGTGAGCTGGTCCTTGACTGGATATCTCGAAGAGATGGTCCCTGCCTGGATATCTTGGTGAGATGGTCCCTGACTGGCTATCTCGGTGAGATGGTCCCTGACTGGATATCTCGGGGCGATGGTCTCTCACTGGATATCTCGCTGAGATGTTCCCTGACTAGATTTCTCAGTGAGATGGTCCCTGGCTGGATATCTTGGTGAGATGATCCCTGGATGGATTACTTGGTGAGCTGGTCCTTGACTGGATATCTCGGTGAGATGGTCCCTGGCTGGATATCTTGGTGAGATGATCCCTGACTGGATATCTTGGTGAGATGGTCTCTGACTAGATTTCTCAGTGAGATGGTCCCTGACTGGATATCTTGGTGAGATGGTCCCTGACTGGATATCTTGGTGATATGGTCTCTGACTGGATATCTCGGTGAGATGGTCCCTGACTGGATATCTCGGTGAGATGGTCCCTGACTGGATATCTTGGTGAGATGTTCCCTGGATGGATAACTTGGTGAGATGGTCCCTGACTGGATACTTGGTGAGATGGTCTTTGACTGGATATCTTGCAGAGATTGTCCCTGGCTGGATATCTTGGTGAGATGGCCCCTGGCTGGATATCTTGGTGAGATGATCCCTGGATGGATAACTTGGTGAGATGGTCCCTGACTGGATACTTGGTGAGATGGTCTTTGACTGGATATCTTGGTGAGCTGGTCCTTGACTGGATATCTCGAAGAGATGGTCCCTGACTGGATATCTTGGTGAGATGGTCCCTGACTGGATATCTCGGTGAGATGGTCCCTGACTGGATATCTCGGGGCGATGTTCTCTCACTGGATATCTCGCTGAGATGTTCCCTGACTAGATTTCTCAGTGAGATGGTCCCTTTCTGGATATCTTGGTGAGATGATCCCTAGATGGATTACTTGGTGAGCTGGTCCTTGACTGGATATCTCGGTGAGATGGTCCCTGACGGGATATCTTGGTGAGATGGTCTCCGACTGGATATCTCGGTGAGATGGTCCCTGACTGGATATCTTGGTGAGATGGTCCCTGGCTGGATATCTCGGTGAGGTGCTCCCTGACTGGATATCTTGGTGAGATGGTCCCTGACTGGATATCTCGGTGAGATGGCCTCTGACTGGATATCTCGGAGAGATGGTGTCTGACTGGATATCTTGGTGAGATGTTATCTGATTGGATATCTTGGTGAAATGGTCCCTGACTGGATATCTCGGTGAGATGGTCCCTGACTGGACATCTTGCAGAGATGGTCCCTGGCTGGATATCTTGGTGAGATGGTCCCTGGCTGGATATCTTGGTGAGATGATCCCTGGATGGATAACTTGGTGAGATGGTCCCTGACTGGATACTTGGTGAGATGGTCTTTGACTGGATATCTTGGTGAGCTGGTCCTTGACTGGATACCTCGGTGAAATGGTCCCTGACTGGATGTCTTGGTGAGATGGTCCCTGACTGGATATCTCGGTGAGATGGTCCCTGACTGGATATCTCGGGGCGATGGTCTCTGACTGGATATCTCGCTCAGATGGTCCCTGACTAGATTTCTCAGTGAGATGGTCCCTGGCTGGATATCTTGGTGAGATGATCCCTGACTGGATATCTTGGTGAGATGGTCTCTGACTAGATTTCTCAGTGAGATGGTCCCTGACTGGATCTCTTGGTGAGATGGTCCCTGACTGGATATCTTGGTGATATGGTCTCTGACTGGATATCTCGGTGAGATGGTCCCTGACTGGATATCTCGGTGAGATGGTCCCTGACTGGGTATCTTGGTGAGATGTTCCCTGGATGGATAACTTGGTGAGATGGTCCCTGACTGGATACTTGGTGAGATGGTCTTTGACTGGACATCTTGCAGAGATTGTCCCTGGCTGGATATCTTGGTGAAATGGTCCCTGGCTGGATATCTTGGTGAGATGATCCCTGGATGAATAACTTGGTGAGATGGTCCCTGACTGGATACTTGGTGAGAAGGTCTTTGACTGTATATCTTGGTGAGCTGGTCCTTGACTGGATATCTCGAAGAGATGGTCCCTGCCTGGATATCTTGGTGAGATGGTCCCTGACTGGCTATCTCAGTGAGATGGTCCCTGACTGGATATCTCGGGGCGATGGTCTCTCACTGGATATCTCGCTGAGATGTTCCCTGACTAGATTTCTCAGTGAGATGGTCCCTGGCTGGATATCTTGGTGAGATGATCCCTGGATGGATTACTTGGTGAGCTGGTCCTTGACTGGATATCTCGGTGAGATGGTCCCTGACGGGATATCTTGGTGAGATGATCCCTGACTGGATGTCTTGGTGAGATGGTCTCTGACTGGATATCTTGGTGAGATGGTCCCTGACTAGATATCTCGGTGAGATGGTCCCTGACTGGATATCTTGGTGAGATGGTCTCTGACTGCATATCTCGGTGAGATGGTCCCTGACTGGATATCTCGGTGAGATGGTCCCTGACTGGATATCTTGAAGAGATGGTCCCTGGCTGGATATCTTGGTGAGATGATCCCTGACTGGATATAATGATGTGATGGTCCCTGACTGGATATCTCGGAGAGGTGGTCCCTGACTGGATATCTTGGTGAGATGCTCCGTGACTGGATATCTCGGTGAGATGGTCCCTGACTGGATACCTTGGTGAGATGGTCTCTGACTGGATATCTCGATGAGATGGTCTCTGACTGGATATCTCGGTGAGATGGTCCCTGACTGGATATCTTGATGAGATGGTGTCTGACTGCATATCTCGGTGAGATGGTCCCTGACTGGATATCTCGGTGAGATGGTCCCTGACTGGATATCTTGATGAGATTGTCCCTGGCTGGATATCTTGGTGAGATGATCCCTGACTGGATATCTTGGTGAGATGGTCTTTGACTGGATATCTTGGTGAGCTGGTCCCTGACTAGATATCTCGGTGAGATGGTCCCTGACTGGATATCTCGGTGAGATGGTCCCTGACTGGATATCTCGGTGCGATGGTCTCTGACTGGATATCGTGGTGAGATGGTCCCTGACTGGATATATCAGTGAGTTGGTCTCTGACTGGATATCTCAGTGAGATGGCCTCTGACTGGATATCTCGGTGAGATGATCCCTGACTGGACATCTTGCAGAGATGGTCCCTGGCTGGATATCTTGGTGAGATGGTCCCTGGCTGGATATCTTGGTGAGATGATCCCTGGATGGATAACTTGGTGAGATGGTCCCTGACTGGATACTTGGTGAGATGGTCTTTGACTGGATATCCTGGTGAGCTGGTCCTTGACTGGATACCTCGGTGAGATGGTCCCTGACTGGATATCTTGGTGAGATGGTCCCTGACTGGATATCTCGGTGAGATGGTCCCTGACTGGATGTCTCGGGGCGATGGTTTCTGACTGGTTATCTCGCTGAGATGGTCCCTGACTAGATTTCTCAGTGAGATGGTCCCTGGCTGGATATCTTGGTGAGATGATCCCTGACTGGATATCTTGGTGAGATGGTCTCTGACTAGATTTCTCAGTGAGATGGTCCCTGACTGGATATCTTGGTGAGATGGTCCCTGACTGGATATCTTGGTGATATGGTCTCTGACTGGATATCTCGGTGAGATGGTCCCTGACTGGATATCTCGGTGAGATGGTCCCTGACTGGATATCTTGGTGAGATGTTCCCTGGATGGATAACTTGGTGAGATGGTCCCTGACTGGATACTTGGTGAGATGGTCTTTGACTGGATATCTTAGTGAGCTGGTCCTTGACTGGATATCTCGAAGAGATGGTCCCTGACTGGATATCTTGGTGAGATGGTCCCTGACTGGATATCTCGGTGAGATGGTCCCTGACTGGATATCTCGGGGCGATGTTCTCTCACTGGATATCTCGCTGAGATGTTCCCTGACTAGATTTCTCAGTGAGATGGTCCCTAGATGGATTACTTGGTGAGCTGGTCCTTGACTGGATATCTCAGTGAGATGGTCCCTGACTGGATATCTTGGTGAGATGGTCTCCGACTGGATATCTCGGTGAGATGGTCCCTGACTGGATATCTTGGTGAGATGGTCCCTGGCTGGATATCTCGGTGAGGTGCTCCCTGACTGGATATCTTGGTGAGATGGTCCCTGACTGGATATCTCGGTGAGATGGTCTCTGACTGGATATCTCGGAGAGATGGTGTCTGACTGGATATCTTGGTGAGATGTTATCTGATTGGATATCTTGGTGAAGTGGTCCCTGACTGTATATCTCAGTGAGATGGTCCCTGACTGGACATCTTGCAGAGATGGTCCCTGGCTGGATATCTTGGTGAGATGGTCCCTGGCTGGATATCTTGGTGAGATGATCCCTGGATGGATAACTTGGTGAGATGGTCACTGACTGGATACTTGGTGAGATGGTCTTTGACTGGATATCTTGGTGAGCTGGTCCTTGACTGGATACCTCGGTGAGATGGTCCCTGACTGGATATCTTGGTGAGATGGTCCCTGACTGAATATCTCGGTGAGATGGTCCCTGACTGGATATCTCGGGGCGATGGTCTCTGACTGGATATCTCGCTGAGATGGTCCCTGACTAGATTTCTCAGTGAGATGGTCTCTGGCTGGATATCTTGGTGAGATGATCCCTGACTGGATATCTTGGTGAGATGGTCTCTGACTAGATTTCTCAGTGAGATGGTCCCTGACTGGATCTCTTGGTGAGATGGTCCCTGACTGGATATCTTGGTGATATGGTCTCTGACTGGATATCTCGGTGAGATGGTCCCTGACTGGATATCTCGGTGAGATGGTCCCTGACTGGATATCTTGGTGAGATGTTCCCTGGATGGATAACTTGGTGAGATGGTCCCTGACTGGATACTTGGTGAGATGGTCTTTGACTGGATATCTTGCAGAGATTGTCCCTGGCTGGATATCTTGGTGAGATGGTCCCTGGCTGGATATCTTGGTGAGATGATCCCTGGATGGATAACTTGGTGAGATGGTCCCTGACTGGATACTTGGTGAGAAGGTCTTTGACTGGATATCTTGGTGAGCTGGTCCTTGACTGGATATCTCGAAGAGATGGTCCCTGACTGGATATCTTGGTGAGATGGTCCCTGACTGGCTATCTCGGTGAGATGGTCCCTGACTGGATATCTCGGGGCGATGGTCTCTCACTGGGTATCTCGCTGAGATGTTCCCTGACTAGATTTCTCAGTGAGATGGTCCCTGGCTGGATATCTTGGTGAGATGATCCCTGGATGGATTACTTGGTGAGCTGGTCCTTGACTGGATATCTCGGTGAGATGGTCCCTGACGGGATATCTTGGTGAGATGATCCCTGACTGGATATCTTGGTGAGATGGTCTCTGACTGGATATCTTGGTGAGATGGTCCCTGACTAGATATCTCGGTGAGATGGTCCCTGACTGCATATCTTGGTGAGATGGCCTCTGACTGCATATCTCGGTGAGATGGTCCCTGACTGGATATCTCGGTGAGATGGTTCCTGACTGGATATCTTGAAGAGATGGTCCCTGGCTGGATATCTTGGTGAGATGATCCCTGACTGGATATAATGATGTGATGGTCCCTGACTGGATATCGTGGTGAGATGGTCCCTGACGGGATATCTTGGTGAGATGGTCCCTGACTGGATATCTCAGTCAGATGGCCTCTGACTGGATATCTCGGTGAGATGATCCCTGACTGGACATCTTGCAGAGATGGTCCCTGGCTGGATATCTTGGTGAGATGGTCCCTGGCTGGATATCTTGGTGAGATGATCCCTGGATGGATAACTTGGTGAGATGGTCCCTGACTGGATACTTGGTGAGATGGCCTTTGACTGGATATCTTGGTGAGCTGGTCCATGACTGGATACCTCGGTGAGATGGTCCCTGACTGGATATCTTGGTGAGATGGTCCCTGACTGGATATCTCGGTGAGATGGTCCCTGACTGGATATCTCGGGGCGATGGTTTCTGACTGGATATCTCGCTGAGATGGTCCCTGACTAGATTTCTCAGTGAGATGGTCCCTGGCTGGATATCTTGGTGACATGATCCCTGACTGGATATCTTGGTGAGATGGTCTCTGACTAGATTTCTCAGTGAGATGGTCCCTGACTGGATATCTTGGTGAGATGGTCCCTGACTGGATATCTTGGTGATATGGTCTCTGACTGGATATCTCGGTGAGATGGTCCCTGACTGGATATCTCGGTGAGATGGTCCCTGACTGGATATCTTGGTGAGATGTTCCCTGGATGGATAACTTGGTGAAATGGTCCCTGACTGGATACTTGGTGAGATGGTCTTTGACTGGATATCTTGCAGAGATTGTCCTTGGCTGGATATCTTGGTGAGATGGCCCCTGGCTGGATATCTTGGTGAGATGATCCCTGGATGGATAACTTGGTGAGATGGTCTCTGACTGGATATCTTGGTGAGATGGTCTCTGACTAGATTTCTCAGTGAGATGGTCCCTGACTGGATCTCTTGGTGAGATGGCCCCTGGCTGGATATCTTGGTGAGATGGCCCCTGGCTGGATATCTTGGTGAGATGATCCCTGACTGGATATCTTGGTGAGATGGTCTCTGACTAGATTTCTCAGTGAGATGGTCCCTGACTGGATTTCTTGGTGAGATGGTCCCTGACTGGATATCTTGGTGATATGGTCTCTGACTGGATATCTCGGTGAGATGGTCCCTGACTGGATATCTCGGTGAGATGGTCCCTGACTGGATATCTCGGTGAGATGGTCCCTGACTGGATACTTGGTGAGATGGTCTTTGACTGGATATCTTGCAGAGATTGTCCCTGGCTGGATATCTTGGTGAGATGGTCCCTGGCTGGATATCTTGGTGAGATGATCCCTGGATGGATAACTTGGTGAGATGGTCCCTGACTGGATACTTGGTGAGAAGGTCTTTGACTGGATATCTTGGTGAGCTGGTCCTTGACTGGATATCTCGAAGAGATGGTCCCTGACTGGATATCTTGGTGAGATGGTCCCTGACTGGCTATCTCGGTGAGATGGTCCCTGACTGGATATCTCGGGGCGATGGTCTCTCACTGGATATCTCGCTGAGATGTTCCCTGACTGGATATCTTGATGAGATGATCCCTGGATGGATTACTTGGTGAGCTGGTCCTTGACTGGATATCTCGGTGAGATGGTCCCTGACGGGATAACTTGGTGAGATGATCCCTGACTGGATATCTCGGTGAGATGGTCCCTGACTGGATATCTCGGTGAGATGGTCCCTGACTGGATATCTTGAAGGGATGGTCCCTGGCTGGATATCTTGGTGAGATGATCCCTGACTGGATATAATGATGTGATGGTCCCTGACTGGATATCGTGGTGAGATGGTCCCTGACAGGATATCTTGGTGAGATGATCCCTGACTGGATATCTTGGTGAGATGGTCTCTGACTGGATATCTCAGTGAGATGGTCCCTGACTGGATATCTCGGTGAGATGGTCCCTGACTGGATATCTCGGAGAGGTGGTCCCTGACTGGATATCTTGGTGAGATCCTCCGTGAGTGGATATCTCGGTTAGATGGTCCCTGACTGAATACCTTGGTGAGATGGTCTCTGACTGGATATCTCGGTGAGATGGTCTCTGACTGGATATCTCGGTGAGATGGTCCCTGACTGGATATCTTGATGAGATGGTGTCTGACTGCATATCTCGGTGAAATGGTCCCTGACTGGATATCTCGGTGAGATGGTCCCTGACTGGATATCTTGATGAGATTGTCCCTGGCTGGATATCTTGGTGAGATGATCCCTGACTGGATATCTTGGTGAGATGGTCTTTGACTGGATATCTTGGTGAGCTGGTCCCTGACTAGATATCTCGGTGAGATGGTCCCTGACTGGATATCTCGGTGAGATGGTCCCTGACTGGATATCTCGGTGCGATGGTCTCTGACTGGATATCGTGGTGAGATGGTCCCTGACTGGATATCTCAGTGAGATGGTCTCTGACTGGATATCTCAGTGAGATGGCCTCTGACTGGATATCTCGGTGAGATGATCCCTGACTGGATATCTTGGTGAGATGGTCCCTGACTGGATAACTTGTTGAGATGGTCCCTGACTGGATATCTCGGTGATATGGCGTTTGACTGGATATCTTGGTGAGATGGTCCCTGACTGGATATCTCGGTGTGATGGTCCCTCACTGGATATCTCGGTGAGATGGTCCCTGACTCGATATATTGGTGAGATGGTCCCTGATTGGATATCACGGTGAAATGGTCTTTGACTGGATATCTCGGTGAGATGGTCCCTGACTGGATATCTCGGTGAGATGGTCCCTGACTGGATACCTTGGTGAGATGGTCCCTGACTGGATATCTCGGTGCGATGGTCTCTGACTGGATATCTCGCTGAGATGGTCCCTGACTAGATATCTCAGTGAGATGGTCTCTGACTGGATATCTCAGTGAAATGGTCTCTGACTGGATATCTCTGTGAGATGGTCGCTGACTGGATATCTCGGTGAGATGGTCCCTGACTGGATATCTTGGTGAGTTGGTCTCCGACTGGATATCTCGGTGAGATGGTCTCTCACTGGATATCTTGGTGAGATGGTCCCTGACTGGATATCTTGGTGAGATGCTCCCTGACGGGATATCTCGGTGAGATGGTCACTGACTGGATACCTTGGTGAGATGGTCTCTGACTGGATATCTCGGTGAGATGGTCTCTGACTGGATATCTCGGTGAGATGGTCCCTGACTAGATATTTTGGTGAGATGGTCTCTGACTGCATATCTCGGTGAGATGGAGCCTGACTGGATGTCTCGGTGAGATGGTCCCTGACTAGATATCTTGGTGAGATGGTCCCTGACTGGAATGTTTGTGAGATGGTCTCTGACTGGATATCTTTGTGCGATGGTCCCTGACTGGATATCTTTGTGAGATGGTCCCTGACTGGATATCTTTGTGAGATGGTCCCTGACTGGATAACTTCGTGAAATGTTCCCTCACTGGATATCTTGGTGAGATGGTCTCTGACTAGATATCTCAGTGAGATGATCCCTGACTGGATATCTTGGTGAGATGGTCCCTGACTGGATATCTTGTTGAGATGGTCCCTGACTGGAAAACTTGGTGAGATGGTCCCTGACTGGAGAACTTGTTCAGATGGTCCCTGACTGGATATCTCGGTGAAATTGTCTTTGACTGGATATCTCGGAGAGATGTTCCCTGACTGGATATCTTGATAAGATGGTCCCTGACTGGATATCTCGGTGAGATGGTCCCTGACTGGATATCTCGGTGAGATGGTCCCTGACTGGATATCTTGATGAGATGGTCCCTGGCTGGATATCTTGGTGAGATGGTCCCTGGCTGGATATCTTGGTGAGATGATCCCTGGATGGATAACTTGGTGAGATGGTCCCTGACTGGATACTTGGTGAGATGGTCTTTGACTGGATATCTTGGTGAGCTGCGCCCTGACTGGATATCTCGGTGAGATGGTCCCTGACTGGATATCTTGGTGAGATGGTCCCTGACTGAATATCTCGGTGAGATGGTCACTGACTGAATATCTCGGTGCGATGGTCTCTGACTGGATATCTCGCTGAGATGGTCCCTGACTAGATATCTCGGTGAGATGGTCTCTGAATGGATATCTCTGTGAGATGGTATCTGACAGGATATCTCGGTGAGATGGTCCCTGACTGGATATCTCGGTGAGATGGGCCCTGACTGGATATCTCAGTGAGATGGTCCCTAACTGGATATCATGGTGAGATGATCCCTGACTGGATATCTTGGTGAGATGGTCTCCGACTGGATATCTCGGTGAGATGGTCCCTGACTGGATATCTTGGTGAGATGGTCCTTCACTGGATATCTCGGTGAGGTGGTCCCTGACTGGATATCTTACTGAGATGGGACCTGACTGGACATCTCGGTGAGATGGTCTCTCACTGGATATCTTGGAGAGATGGTCTCTGACTGGATATCTCGGTGAGATGGTCTCTGACTGGATATCTTGATGAGATGGTCCCTGACTGGATATGTTGGTGAGATGGTCGCTGACTGGATATCTTTGTGCGATGGTTCCTAACTGGATATCTTTGTGAGATGTTCCCTGACAGGATATCTTTGTGAGATGGTCCCTGACTGGATATCTTTGTGAGATGGACCCTGACTGGATAACTTCGTGAAATGTTCACTCACTGGATATCTTGGTGAGATGGTCTCTGACTGGATATCTTGGTGAGATGGTCCCTGACTGGATATCTCGGTGAGATGGTCCCTGACTGGATAACTCGGAGAGATGGTCTCTGACTGGATATCTCGGTGAGATGGTCTCTGACTGGATATCTCGGTGAGATGGTCCCTGACTGGATATCTTGGTGAGATGGTCTCTGACTGGATAACTTCATGAAATGTTCACTCACTGGATATCTTGGTGAGATGGTCTCTGACTGGATATCTTGGTGAGGTGGTCCCTGACTGGATATCTCGGTGAGATGGTCCCTGACTGGATAACTCGGAGAGATGGTCTCTGACTGGATATCTCGGTGAGATGGTCTCTGACTGGATATCTCGGTGAGATGGTCCCTGACTGGATATCTTGGTGAGATGGTCTCTGACTGGATATCTTGGTGATATGGTCCCTGACTAGATATCTCGGTGAGATGGTCCCTGACTGGATATCTTGATGAGATGGTCCCTGACTGGATATAATGAAGTGATTGTCCCTGACTGTATACTTGGTGAGATGGTCTTTGACTGGATATCTTGGTGAGCTGGTCCCTGACTGGATATCTCGTTGAGATGGTCCCGCACTGGGTATCTTGGTCAGATGGTCCCTGACTGGATATCTCGGTGAGATGGTCCCTGACTGGATATCTCGGTACGATGGTCTCTGACTGGATATCTCGCTGAGATGGTCTCTGACTAGATTTCTCAGTGAGATGCTCTCTGACTGGATGTCTCGGTGAGATAGTCTTTCACTGGATATCTCTGTGATATGCTCCCTGACTGGATATTTTGGTGAGATGGTCTCCGACTGGATATCTCGGTGAGATGGTCCCTGACTGGATAACTTGGTGAGATGGTCCCTGACTGGATATCTCGGTGAGGTGGTCCCTGACTGGATATCTTGGTGAGATGGTCCCTGACTGGATATCTCCGTGAGATGGTCTCTGACTGGATATCTCGGAGAGATGGTCTCTGACTGGATATCTTGGTGAGATGTTATCTGATTGGATATCTTGCTGAAATGGTCCCTGACTGGATATCTTGGTGAGTTGGTCTCCGACTGGATATCTCGGTGAGATGGTCTCCGACTGGATATCTTTGTGCGATGGTTCCTAACTGGATATCTTTGTGATATGTTCCCTGACTGGATATCTTTGTGAGATGGTCCCTGACTCGATATCATTGAGAGATGGTCCCTGACTGGATAACTTCGTGAAATGCTCACTCACCGAATATCTTGGTGAGATGGTCTCTGACTGGATATCTTGGTGAGATGGTCCCTGACTGGATATCTCGGTGAGATGGTCCCTGACTGGATAACTCGGTGAGATGGCCCATGACTGGATATCTTGGTGAGATGGTCCTTCACTGGATATCTCGGTGAGGTGGTCCCTGACTGGATATCTTGCTGAGATGGGACCTGACTGGACATCTCGGTGAGATGGTCTCTCACTGGATATCTTGGAGAGATGGTCTCTGACTGGATATCTCGGTGAGATGGTCTCTGACTGGATATCTTGATGAGATGGTCCCTGACTGGATATGTTGGTGAGATGGTCTCTGACTGGATATCTTTGTGCGATGGTTCCTAACTGGATATCTTTGTGAGATGTTCCCTGACAGGATATCTTTGTGAGATGGTCCCTGACTGGATATCTTTGTGAGATGGACCCTGACTGGATAACTTCGTGAAATGTTCACTCACTGGATATCTTGGTGAGATGGTCTCTGACTGGATATCTTGGTGAGGTGGTCCCTGACTGGATATCTCGGTGAGATGGTCCCTGACTGGATAACTCGGAGAGATGGTCTCTGACTGGATATCTCGGTGAGATGGTCTCTGACTGGATATCTCGGTGAGATGGTCCCTGACTGGATATCTTGGTGAGATGGTCTCTGACTGGATATCTTGGTGATATGGTCCCTGACTAGATATCTCGGTGAGATGGTCCCTGACTGGATATCTTGATGAGATGGTCCCTGACTGGATATAATGAAGTGATTGTCCCTGACTGTATACTTGGTGAGATGGTCTTTGACTGGATATCTTGGTGAGCTGGTCCCTGACTGGATATCTCGTTGAGATGGTCCCGCACTGGGTATCTTGGTCAGATGGTCCCTGACTGGATATCTCGGTGAGATGGTCCCTGACTGGATATCTCGGTACGATGGTCTCTGACTGGATATCTCGCTGAGATGGTCCCTGACTAGATTTCTCAGTGAGATGCTCTCTGACTGGATGTCTCGGTGAGATAGTCTTTCACTGGATATCTCTGTGAGATGCTCCCTGACTGGATATTTTGGTGAGATGGTCTCCGACTGGATATCTCGGTGAGATGGTCCCTGACTGGATAACTTGGTGAGATGGTCCCTGACTGGATATCTCGGTGAGGTGGTCCCTGACTGGATATCTTGGTGAGATGGTCCCTGACTGGATATCTCCGTGAGATGGTCTCTGACTGGATATCTCGGAGAGATGGTCTCTGACTGGATATCTTGGTGAGATGTTATCTGATTGGATATCTTGCTGAAATGGTCCCTGACTGGATATCTTGGTGAGTTGGTCTCCGACTGGATATCTCGGTGAGATGGTCTCTGACTGGATATCTTTGTGCGATGGTTCCTAACTGGATATCTTTGTGATATGTTCCCTGACTGGATATCTTTGTGAGATGGTCCCTGACTCGATATCATTGAGAGATGGTCCCTGACTGGATAACTTCGTGAAATGCTCACTCACCGAATATCTTGGTGAGATGGTCTCTGACTGGATATCTTGGTGAGATGGTCCCTGACTGGATATCTCGGTGAGATGGTCCCTGACTGGATAACTCGGTGAGATGGCCCATGACTGGATACCTTGGTGAGATGCTCTCTGACTGGATATCTCGGTGAGATTGTCTCTGACTGGATATCTCTGTGAGATGGTCCCTGACTGGATATCTTGGTGAGATGGTCTCTGACTGGATATCTTGGTGAGATGGTCCCTGACTAGATATCTCGGTGATATGGTCCCTGACTGGATATCTTAATGAGATGGTCCCTGACTGGATATAATGAAGTGATGGTCCCTGACTGGATATCTTGGTGAGATGCTCTGTGACTGGATATCTTGGTGAGATGGTCCCTGACTGGATATCTCAGTGAGATGGTCCCTGACTGGATATCTCAGTGAGATGGTCTCTGACTGGATATCTCAGTGAGATGGCTTCTGACTGGATATCTCGCTGAGATGATCACTGACTGGATAGCTTGGTGAGATGGTCCCTGACTGGATATAATGATGTGAGGGTCCCTGACTGGATATCTTGGTGAGATGTTCCCTGACTGGATAACTTGGTGAGATGGTCCCTGACTGGATATCTTGGTGAGATGGTCCCTGACTGGATATCTCGGTGGGATGACCCTGACTGGATATCTCAGTGAGATGGCCTCTGACTGGATATCTCGGTGAGATGATCACTGACTGGATATCTTGGTGAGATGGTCCCTGACTGGATAACTTGTTGAGATGGTCCCTGACTGGATATCTCGGTGATATGGCCTTTGACTGGATATCTTGGTGAGATGGTCCCTGACTGGATATCTCGGTGAGATGGTCCCTCACTGGATATCTCGGTGAGATGGTCCCTGACTCGATATCTCTGTGAGATGGAATCTGACTGGATATCTCAGTGAGATGGTCTCTGACTGGATATCTCTGTGAGATGGAATCTGACTGGATATCTCGGTGAGATGGTCGCTGACTGGATATCTCGGTGAGATGGTCCCTGACTGGATATCTTGGTGAGATGGTCCCTGACTGGATACCTTGGTGAGATGGTCCCTGACTGGATACCTTGGTGAGATTGTCTCTGACTGGATATCTCAGTGAGATGGTCTCTGACTGGATATCTCTGTGAGATGGAATCTGACTGGATATCTCGGTGAGATGGTCGCTGACTGGATATCTCGGTGAGATGGTCCCTGACTGGATATCTTGGTGAGTTGGTCTCCGACTGGATATCTCGGTGAGATGGTCTCTCACTGGATATCGTGGTGAGATGGTCCCTGACTGGATATCTTGGTGAGATGCTCCCTGACGGGATATCTCGGTGAGATGGTCACTGACTGAATACCTTGGTGAGATGGTCTCTGACTGGATATCTCCGTGAGATGCTCCCTGACTAGATATTTTGGTGAGATGGTCTCTGACTGCATATCTCGGTGAGATGGAGCCTGACTGGATATCTCGGTGAGATGGTCCCTGACTAGATATCTTGGTGAGATGGTCCCTGACTGGAATGTTTGTGAGATGGTCTCTGACTGGATATCTTTGTGCGATGGTCCCTGACTGGATATCTTTGTGAGATGGTCCCTGACTTGATATCTTTGTGAGATGGTGCCTGACTGGATATCTTTGTGAGATGGTCCCTGACTGGATAGCTTCGTGAAATGTTCCCTCACTGGATATCTTGGTGAGATGGTCTCTGACTAGATATCTCGGTGAGATGATCCCTGACTGGATATCTTGGTGAGATGTTCCCTGACTGGATATCTTGCTGAGATGGTCCCTGACTGGAAAACTTGGTGAGATGGTCCCTGACTGGATAACTTGTTCAGATGGTCCCTGACTGGATATCTCGGTGAAATTGTCTTTGACTGGATATCTCGGTGAGATGATCCCTGGATGGATAACTTGGTGAGATGGTCCCTGACTGGATACTTGGTGAGATGGTCTTTGACTGGATATCTTGGTGAGCTGCGCCCTGACTGGATATCTCGGTGAGATGGTCCCTGACTGGATATCTTGGTGAGATGGTCCCTGACTTAATATCTCGGTGAGATGGTCACTGACTGAATATCTCGGTGCGATGGTCTCTGACTGGATATCTCGCTGAGATGGTCCCTGACTAGATATCTCGGTGAGATGGTCTCTGAATGGATATCTCTGTGAGATGGTATCTGACAGGATATCTCGGTGAGATGGTCCCTGACTGGATATCTCGGTGAGATGGGCCCTGACTGGATATCTCAGTGAGATGGTCCCTGACTGGATATCATGGTGAGATGATCCCTGACTGGATATCTTGGTGAGATGGTCTCCGACTGGATATCTCGGTGAGATGGTCCCTGACTGGATATCTTGGTGAGGTGGTCCCTGACTGGATATCTTGGTGAGATGGGACCTGACTGGACATCTCGGTGAGATGGTCTCTCACTGGATATCTCGGAGAGATGGTCTCTGACTGGATATCTCGGTGAGATGGTCTCTGACTGGATATCTTGATGAGATGGTCCCTGACTGGATATGTTGGTGAGATGGTCTCTGACTGGATATCTTTGTGCGATGGTTCCTAACTGGATATCTTTGTGAGATGTTCCCTGACAGGATATCTTTGTGAGATGGTCCCTGACTGGATATCTTTGTGAGATGGACCCTGACTGGATAACTTCGTGAAATGTTCACTCACTGGATATCTTGGTGAGATGGTCTCTGACTGGATATCTTGGTGAGATGGTCCCTGACTGGATATCTCGGTGAGATGGTCCCTGACTGGATAACTCGGAGAGATGGTCTCTGACTGGATATCTTGGTGAGATGGCTTCTGACTGGATATCTCGCTGAGATGATCACTGACTGGATAGCTTGGTGAGATGGTCCCTGACTGGATATAATGATGTGAGGGTCCCTGACTGGATATCTTGGTGAGTTGTTCCCTGACTGGATAACTTGGTGAGATGGTCCCTGACTGGATATCTTGGTGAGATGGTCCCTGACTGGATTTCTCAGTGGGATGACCCTGACTGGATATCTCGGTGAGATGGTCCCTGACTGGATATATTGGTGAGATGTTCCCTGACTGGATATCTTGGTGAGATGGACCCTGACTGGATAACTTCGTGAAATGTTCACTCACTGGATAACTTGGTGAGATGGTCCCTGACTGGATATCTTGGTGAGATGGTCCCTGACTGGATATCTCATTGAGATGGTCCCTGACTAGATATCCCAGTGCGATGGTCTCTGACTGGATATCTCGCTGCGATGGTCCCAGACTAGATATCTCAGTGAGATGGTCTCTGACTGGATATCTCGGTGAGATGATCCCTGACTGGATAGCTTGGTGAGATGGTCCCTGACTGGATAACTTGTTGAGATGGTCCCTGATTGGATATCTCGGTGAAATGGTCTTTGACTGGATATCTTGGTGAGATGGTCCCTGACTGGATATCTCGGTGAGATGGTCCCTGACTGGATATCTCGGTGAGATGATCCCTGACTGGATATATTGGTGAGATGGTCCCTGACTGGATATCTCTGAGAAATGGTCTTTGATTGGATATCTTGGTGAGATGGTCCCTGACTGGATATCTCGGTGAGATGGTCCCTGACTGGATATCTCGGTGAGATGGTCTCTGACTGGATACATTGGTGTGATGGTCTCTTACTGGATATCTCAGTGAGATGCTCTCTGACTGGATATCTCGGTGAGATGGTCCCTGACTGGATATCTCGGTGAAATGGTCTTTGACTGGATATCTTGGTGAGATGGTCCCTGACTGGATATCTCGGTGAGATGGTCCCTGACTGGATATCTTGGTGAGATAGTCCCTGACTGGAGACCTTGGTCAGATGGTCTCTTACTGGATATCTCGGTGAGATGCTCTCTGACTGGATATCTCGGTGAGATGGTCCCTGACTGGATATCTTGGTGAGATGGTCTCTGACTGGATAGCGCGGTGAAATGGTCCCTGACTGGATATCTCGGTGAGATGATCCCTGACTGGATATCTTGATGAGATGGTCCCTGGCTGGATATCATGGTGAGATGATCCCTGACTGGATTACTTGGAGAGATGTTCCCTGATTGGATATCTTGGTGAGATGGTCTTTGACTGGATATCTTGGTGAGCTGGTCCCTGACTGGATATCTCGGTGAGATGGTCCCTGACTGGATATCTTGGTGAGCTGGTCCCTGTCTGCATATCTCGGTGCGATAGTCTCTGACTGGATATCTCGCTGAGATGGTCCCTGACTGGATATCTCAGTGAGATGGGCTCTGACTGGATATCTCGGTGAGATGGTCTCTCACAGGATATCTCTGTGAAATGGCATCTGACTGGATATCTCGGTGAGACAGTCCTTGACTGGATATCTCGGTGAGGTGGTCCCTAACTGGACATCTTGCTGAGATGGTCTCTGACTGGATGTCTTGGTGAGATGGTCCCTGACTGGATATCTCGGTGAGATGGTCCCTGACTGGATATCTTGGTGAGATGGTCTCTGACTGGATATCTCAGTGAGATGGCCTCTGACTGGATATCTCGGTGAGATGATCCCTGACTGGATAGCTTGGTGAGATGGTCACTGACTGGATATCTTGGTGAGATGGTCCCTGACTGGATATAATGATGTGATGGTCCCTGACTGGATATCTTGGTGAGAGGGTCCCTGACTGAATAACTTGTTTAGATGGTCCCTGACTGGATATCTCGGTGAAATGATCTCTGACTGGATATTTTGGTGAGCTGGTCCCTGACTGGATATCTCGCTGAGATGGTCCCTGACTGGATATCTTGGTGAGATGGTCCCTGTCTGCATATCTCAGTGAGATGGTCCCTGACTGGATATCTCTGTGAGATGTTCCTGACTGGATATCTTGACGAGATGGTCCCTGGCTGGATATCTTGGTGAGATGATCCCTGACTGGATAACTTCGTGAAATGTTCCCTCACTGGATATCTTGGTGAGATGGTCTCTGACTGGATATCTTGGTGAGATGGTTCCTGACTGGATATCTCGGTGAGATGGTCCCTGACTGGTTATCTTGGTGAGATGATCCCTGACTGGATAACTTCGTGAAATGTTCCCTCACTGGATACCTTGGTGAGATTGTCTCTGACTGGATATCTCAGTGAGATGGTCTCTGACTGGATATCTCTGTGAGATGGAATCTGACTGGATATCTCGGTGAGATGGTCGCTGACTGGATATCTCGGTGAGATGGTCCCTGACTGGATATCTTGGTGAGTTGGTCTCCGACTGGATATCTCGGTGAGATGGTCTCTCACTGGATATCGTGGTGAGATGGTCCCTGACTGGATATCTTGGTGAGATGCTCCCTGACGGGATATCTCGGTGAGATGGTCACTGACTGAATACCTTGGTGAGATGGTCTCTGACTGGATATCTCGGTGAGATGGTCTCTGACTGGATATCTCGGTGAGATGGTCCCTGACTAGATATTTTGGTGAGATGGTCTCTGACTGCATATCTCGGTGAGATGGAGCCTGACTGGATATCTCGGTGAGATGGTCCCTGACTAGATATCTTGGTGAGATGGTCCCTGACTGGAATGTTTGTGAGATGGTCTCTGACTGGATATCTTTGTGCGATGGTCCCTGACTGGATATCTTTGTGAGATGGTCCCTGACTTGATATCTTTGTGAGATGGTGCCTGACTGGATATCTTTGTGAGATGGTCCCTGACTGGATAGCTTCGTGAAATGTTCCCTCACTGGATATCTTGGTGAGATGGTCTCTGACTAGATATCTCGGTGAGATGATCCCTGACTGGATATCTTGGTGAGATGGTCCCTGACTGGATATCTTGCTGAGATGGTCCCTGACTGGAAAACTTGGTGAGATGGTCCCTGACTGGATAACTTGTTCAGATGGTCCCTGACTGGATATCTCGGTGAAATTGTCTTTGACTGGATATCTCGGTGAGATGATCCCTGGATGGATAACTTGGTGAGATGGTCCCTGACTGGATACTTGGTGAGATGGTCTTTGACTGGATATCTTGGTGAGCTGCGCCCTGACTGGATATCTCGGTGAGATGGTCCCTGACTGGATATCTTGGTGAGATGGTCCCTGACTTAATATCTCGGTGAGATGGTCACTGACTGAATATCTCGGTGCGATGGTCTCTGACTGGATATCTCGCTGAGATGGTCCCTGACTAGATATCTCGGTGAGATGGTCTCTGAATGGATATCTCTGTGAGATGGTATCTGACAGGATATCTCGGTGAGATGGTCCCTGACTGGATATCTCGGTGAGATGGGCCCTGACTGGATATCTCAGTGAGATGGTCCCTGACTGGATATCATGGTGAGATGATCCCTGACTGGATATCTTGGTGAGATGGTCTCCGACTGGATATCTCGGTGAGATGGTCCCTGACTGGATATCTTGGTGAGGTGGTCCCTGACTGGATATCTTGGTGAGATGGGACCTGACTGGACATCTCGGTGAGATGGTCTCTCACTGGATATCTCGGAGAGATGGTCTCTGACTGGATATCTCGGTGAGATGGTCTCTGACTGGATATCTTGATGAGATGGTCCCTGACTGGATATGTTGGTGAGATGGTCTCTGACTGGATATCTTTGTGCGATGGTTCCTAACTGGATATCTTTGTGAGATGTTCCCTGACAGGATATCTTTGTGAGATGGTCCCTGACTGGATATCTTTGTGAGATGGACCCTGACTGGATAACTTCGTGAAATGTTCACTCACTGGATATCTTGGTGAGATGGTCTCTGACTGGATATCTTGGTGAGATGGTCCCTGACTGGATATCTCGGTGAGATGGTCCCTGACTGGATAACTCGGAGAGATGGTCTCTGACTGGATATCTCGGTGAGATGGTCTCTGACTGGATATCTCGGTGAGATGGTCCCTGACTGGATATCTTGGTGAGATGGTCTCTGACTGGATATCTTGGTGATATGGTCCCTGACTAGATATCTCGGTGAGATGGTCCCTGACTGGATATCTTGATGAGATGGTCCCTGACTGGATATAATGAAGTGATTGTCCCTGACTGTATACTTGGTGAGATGGTCTTTGACTGGATATCTTGGTGAGCTGGTCCCTGACTGGATATCTCGTTGAGATGGTCCCGCACTGGGTATCTTGGTCAGATGGTCCCTGACTGGATATCTCAGTGAGATGGTCCCTGACTGGATATCTCAGTGAGATGGCTTCTGACTGGATATCTCGCTGAGATGATCACTGACTGGATAGCTTGGTGAGATGGTCCCTGACTGGATATAATGATGTGAGGGTCCCTGACTGGATATCTTGGTGAGATGTTCCCTGACTGGATAACTTGGTGAGATGGTCCCTGACTGGATATCTTGGTGAGATGGTCCCTGACTGGATTTCTCAGTGGGATGACCCTGACTGGATATCTCGGTGAGATGGTCCCTGACTGGATATATTGGTGAGATGTTCCCTGACTGGATATCTTGGTGAGATGGACCCTGACTGGATAACTTCGTGAAATGTTCACTCACTGGATAACTTGGTGAGATGGTCCCTGACTGGATATCTTGGTGAGATGGTCCCTGACTGGATATCTCATTGAGATGGTCCCTGACTAGATATCCCAGTGCGATGGTCTCTGACTGGATATCTCGCTGCGATGGTCCCAGACTAGATATCTCAGTGAGATGGTCTCTGACTGGATATCTCGGTGAGATGATCCCTGACTGGATAGCTTGGTGAGATGGTCCCTGACTGGATAACTTGTTGAGATGGTCCCTGATTGGATATCTCGGTGAAATGGTCTTTGACTGGATATCTTGGTGAGATGGTCCCTGACTGGATATCTCGGTGAGATGGTCCCTGACTGGATATCTCGGTGAGATGATCCCTGACTGGATATATTGGTGAGATGGTCCCTGACTGGATATCTCTGAGAAATGGTCTTTGATTGGATATCTTGGTGAGATGGTCCCTGACTGGATATCTCGGTGAGATGGTCCCTGACTGGATATCTCGGTGAGATGGTCTCTGACTGGATACATTGGTGTGATGGTCTCTTACTGGATATCTCAGTGAGATGCTCTCTGACTGGATATCTCGGTGAGATGGTCCCTGACTGGATATCTCGGTGAAATGGTCTTTGACTGGATATCTTGGTGAGATGGTCCCTGACTGGATATCTCGGTGAGATGGTCCCTGACTGGATATCTTGGTGAGATAGTCCCTGACTGGAGACCTTGGTCAGATGGTCTCTTACTGGATATCTCGGTGAGATGCTCTCTGACTGGATATCTCGGTGAGATGGTCCCTGACTGGATATCTTGGTGAGATGGTCTCTGACTGGATAGCGCGGTGAAATGGTCCCTGACTGGATATCTTGGTGAGATGATCCCTGACTGGATATCTTGATGAGATGGTCCCTGGCTGGATATCATGGTGAGATGATCCCTGACTGGATTACTTGGAGAGATGTTCCCTGATTGGATATCTTGGTGAGATGGTCTTTGACTGGATATCTTGGTGAGCTGGTCCCTGACTGGATATCTCGGTGAGATGGTCCCTGACTGGATATCTTGGTGAGCTGGTCCCTGTCTGCATATCTCGGTGCGATAGTCTCTGACTGGATATCTCGCTGAGATGGTCCCTGACTGGATATCTCAGTGAGATGGGCTCTGACTGGATATCTCGGTGAGATGGTCTCTCACAGGATATCTCTGTGAAATGGCATCTGACTGGATATCTCGGTGAGACAGTCCTTGACTGGATATCTCGGTGAGGTGGTCCCTAACTGGACATCTTGCTGAGATGGTCTCTGACTGGATGTCTTGGTGAGATGGTCCCTGACTGGATATCTCGGTGAGATGGTCCCTGACTGGATATCTTGGTGAGATGGTCTCTGACTGGATATCTCAGTGAGATGGCCTCTGACTGGATATCTCGGTGAGATGATCCCTGACTGGATAGCTTGGTGAGATGGTCACTGACTGGATATCTTGGTGAGATGGTCCCTGACTGGATATAATGATGTGATGGTCCCTGACTGGATATCTTGGTGAGAGGGTCCCTGACTGAATAACTTGTTTAGATGGTCCCTGACTGGATATCTCGGTGAAATGGTCTTTGACTGGATATCTTGGTGAGATGGTCCCTGGCTGGATATCTTGCAGAGATGGTCCCTGACTGGAAATCTTGGTGAGATCGTCCCTGACTGCATATATTGGTGAGATGGTCCCTGACTGGACATCTCGGTGAGATGATCTCTGACTGGATATTTTGGTGAGCTGGTCCCTGACTGGATATCTCGCTGAGATGGTCCCTGACTGGATATCTTGGTGAGATGGTCCCTGTCTGCATATCTCGGTGAGATGGTCCCTCACTGGATATCTCGGTGAGATGGTCTCTGACTGGATATCTCGGTGAGATGGTCCCTGACTGGATATCTTGGTGAGATGGTCTCTGACTACATATCTCGGTGAGATGGTCCCTGACTGGATATCTCTGTGAGATGTTCCTGACTGGATATCTTGACGAGATGGTCCCTGGCTGGATATCTTGGTGAGATGATCCCTGACTGGATAACTTCGTGAAATGTTCCCTCACTGGATATCTTGGTGAGATGGTCTCTGACTGGATATCTTGGTGAGATGGTTCCTGACTGGATATCTCGGTGAGATGGTCCCTGACTGGTTATCTTGGTGAGATGGTCTCTGACTGGATATCTCAGTGAGATTGCCTCTGACTGGATATCTCGGTGAGATGATCTCTGACTGGATCGCTTGGTGACATGGTCCCAGACTGGATATCTTGGTGAGATAGTCCCAGACTGAACACCTTGGTGAGATGGTCTCTTACTGGATATCTCGGAGAGATGGTCTCTGACTGGATATCTTGGTGAGATGGTATCTGACTGGATATCTCGGTGAGCTGGTCCCTGACTAGATATCTCGGTGAGATGGTCCCTGATTGGATATCTTGGTGATATCGTCCCTGACTGGATATCTCGGTGAGATGATCCCTGACTGGATATCTCGGTGAGATGGTCCCTGACTGGATATCTCGGTGAGGTGGTCCCTGACTGGATACCTTGGTGAGATGGCCTCTTCCTGGATATCTCGGTGAGATGGTCTCTGACTGGATATCTCGGTGAGATGGTCCCTGACTGGATATCTTGGTGAGTTCGTCTCTGACTGGATATCTCGGTGAGATGGTCCCTGACCGGTATATCTCAGTGAGATGGTCCCTGGCTGGATATCTTGATGAGATGGTCCCTGACAGGATATCTCGGTGAAATGGTATTTGACTGGATATCTTGGTGAGCTGGTCCCTGACTGGATATCTCGGTGAGATGGTCCCTGACTGGATATCTCGGTGAGATGGTCCCTGACTGGATACATTGCTGAGATGGTCTCTGACTGGATATCTCGGTGAGATGGTCCCTGACTGGTTATCTCGGTGAGATGGTCCCTGACTGGTATCTTGATGAGCTGGTCCCTGGCTGGATATCTAGGTGCGATGAACCCTAACTGGATAACTTGGTGACATGGTCCCTGACTGGATATCTTGGTGAGATGGATTTGACTGGATATCTTGGTGAGCTGGACCCTGACTGGATATCTCGGTGAGATGGTCCCTGACTAGATATCTTGGTGAGATGGTCCCTGACTGGATATCTCGGTGAGATGGTCCCTGACTGGATATCTCGCTGCGATGGTCTCTGACTGGATATCTCGCTGAGATGGTCCTGACTATATATCTCAGTGAGATGGTCTCTGACTGGATATCTCGGTGAGATGGCCTCTGACTGGATATCTCTGTGAGATGGTATCTGACTGGTATCTCGGTGAGATGGTCCCTGACTGGATATCTCGGTGAGATGGTCGCTAACTGGATATCTCGGTGAGATGGTCCCTGACTGGATATCTTGGTGAGATAGTCCCTGACTGGATATCTTGGTGAGCTGGTCCCTGACTGGATATCTCGGTGAGGTGGTCCCTGACTGGATGTCTTGCAGAGATGCTCCCTGACTGGATATCTCTGTGAGATGGTCCCTAATTGGATACCTTGGTGAGATGGTCTCTGACTGGATATCTCGGTGAGATGGTCTCTGACTGGATATCTCGGTGAGATGGTCTCTGACTGGATATCTCGGTGAGATGGTCCCTGACTGGATATCTTGGTGAGATGGTCTCTGACTACATATCTCGGTGAGATGGTCCCTGACTGGATATCTCTGTGAGATGTTCCTGACTGGATATCTTGACGAGATGGTCCCTGGCTGGATATCTTGGTGAGATGATCCCTGACTGGATAACTTCGTGAAATGTTCCCTCACTGGATATCTTGGTGAGATGGTCTCTGACTGGATATCTTGGGGAGGTGGTTCCTGACTGGATATCTCGGTGAGATGGTCCCTGACTGGATATCTTGTTGAGATTGCCTCTGACTGGATATCTCGGTGAGATGATCTCTGACTGGATAGCTTGGTGACATGGTCCCTGACTAGATATCTCGGTGAGATGGTCCCTGATTGGATATCTTGGTGATATCGTCTCTGACTGGATATCACGGTGAGATGATCCCTGACTGGATATCTCGGTGAGATGGTCCCTGACTGGATATCTCGGTGAGGTGGTCCCTGACTGGATACCTTGGTGAGATGGTCTCTTACTGGATATCTCGGTGAGATGGTCTCTGACTGGATATCTCGGTGAGATGGTCCCTGACTGGATATCTTGGTGAGTTCGTCTCTGACTGGATATCTCGGTGAGATGGTCCCTGACCGGTATATCTCAGTGAGATGGTCCCTGACTGGATATCTTGATGAGATGGTCCCTGACAGGATATCTCGGTGAAATGGTATTTGACTGGATATCTTGGTGAGCTGGTCCCTGACTGGATATCTCGATGAGATGGTCCCTGACTGGATATCTCGGTGAGATGGTCCCTGACTGGATACATTGCTGAGATGGTCTCTGACTGGATATCTCGGTGAGATGGTCCCTGACTGGTTATCTCGGTGAGATGGTCCCTGACTGGTATCTTGATGAGCTGGTCCCTGGCTGGATATCTCGGTGAGATGAACCCTAACTGGATAACTTGGTGACATGGTCCCTGACTGGATATCTTGGTGAGATGGATTTGACTGGATATCTTGGTGAGCTGGTCCCTGACTGGATATCTCGGTGAGATGGTCCCTGACTAGATATCTTGGTGAGATGGTCCCTGACTGGATATCTCGGTGAGATGGTCCCTGACTGGATATCTCGGTGCGATGGTCTCTGACTGGATATCTCGCTGAGATGGTCCTGACTATATATCTCAGTGAGATGGTCTCTGACTGGATATCTCGGTGAGATGGCCTCTGACTGGATATCTCTGTGAGATGGTATCTGACTGGTATCTCGGTGAGATGGTCCATGACTGGATATCTCGGTGAGATGGTCCCTGACTGGATATCTTGGTGAGATGGTCTCTGACTGTATATCTCGGTGAGATGGTCCCTGACCGGATATCTCGGTGAGATGGTCCCTGACTGGATATCTTGACGGGATGGTCCCTGACTGGATATCTTGATCAGATGGTCCGTAACTCGATATCTTGGTGAGATGGTCCCTGACTGGATAACTTGTTGAGATGGTCCCTGACTGGATATCTCGGTGAAATGGTCTTTGACTGGATATCTAGTTGAGATGGTCCCTGACTGGATATCTCGGTGAGATGGTCCCTGACTGGATAACTTGTTGAGATGGTCCCAGACTGGATATCTCGGTGAAATGGTCTTTGACTGGATATCTTGGTGAGATGGTCCCTGACAGGATATCTAGTTGAGATGGTCTCTGACTGGATATCTCGGTGAGATGGTCTCTGACTGAATATCTCGGTGAGACAATCCCTGACTGGATAACCTGGTGAGATGGTCCCTGACTGGATATCTCGGTGAGATGGATTTGACTGGATATCTTGGTGAGAAGGTCCCTGACTGGATATCTCGGTGAGATGGTCCCTGACTGGATATCTTGATGAGATGGTCCCTGACAGGATATCTCGGTGAAATGGTATTTGACTGGATATCTTGGTGAGCTGGTCCCTGACTGGATATCTCGATGAGATGGTCCCTGACTGGATATCTCGGTGAGATGGTCCCTGACTGGATACATTGCTGAGATGGTCTCTGACTGGATATCTCGGTGAGATGGTCCCTGACTGGTTATCTCGGTGAGATGGTCCCTGACTGGTATCTTGATGAGCTGGTCCCTGGCTGGATATCTCGGTGAGATGAACCCTAACTGGATAACTTGGTGACATGGTCCCTGACTGGATATCTTGGTGAGATGGATTTGACTGGATATCTTGGTGAGCTGGTCCCTGACTGGATATCTCGGTGAGATGGTCCCTGACTAGATATCTTGGTGAGATGGTCCCTGACTGGATATCTCGGTGAGATGGTCCCTGACTGGATATCTCGGTGCGATGGTCTCTGACTGGATATCTCGCTGAGATGGTCCTGACTATATATCTCAGTGAGATGGTCTCTGACTGGATATCTCGGTGAGATGGCCTCTGACTGGATATCTCTGTGAGATGGTATCTGACTGGTATCTCGGTGAGATGGTCCATGACTGGATATCTCGGTGAGATGGTCCCTGACTGGATATCTTGGTGAGATGGTCTCTGACTGTATATCTCGGTGAGATGGTCCCTGACCGGATATCTCGGTGAGATGGTCCCTGACTGGATATCTTGACGGGATGGTCCCTGACTGGATATCTTGATCAGATGGTCCGTAACTCGATATCTTGGTGAGATGGTCCCTGACTGGATAACTTGTTGAGATGGTCCCTGACTGGATATCTCGGTGAAATGGTCTTTGACTGGATATCTAGTTGAGATGGTCCCTGACTGGATATCTCGGTGAGATGGTCCCTGACTGGATATCTCGGTGAGATAGTCCCTGACTGGATATCTCTAAGTGATGGTCCCTGACTGGATATCTCGGTGCGATGGTCTCTGACTGGATATCTTGGTGAGATGGTCCCTGACTGGATATCTCTAAGTGATGGTCCCTGACTGGATATCTCGGTGCGATGGTCTCTGACTGGATATCTCGCTGAGATGGTCCCTGACTAGATATCTCAGTGAGATGGTCTCTGACTGGTTATCTCAGTGAGATGGTCTCTGACTGGATAGTTCTCTGAGATGGTATCTGACTGGATATCTCGGTGAGATGGTCCCTGACTGGATATCTCGGTGAGATGGTCCCTGACTGGAGATCTTGATGAGATGGTCCCTGACTGGATATCTCGGTGTGGTGGTCCCTGACTGGATATCTTGGTGAGATGGTCCCTGACTGGATATCGCGGTGAGATGGTCTCTGACTGGATATCTCGGAGAGATGGTCTCTGACTGGATATCTTGGTGAGATGGTATCGGTTGGATATCTCAGTGAGATGGTTCCTGACTGGATATCTCGGTGAGATGGTCCCTGACTGGATATCTTTGTGAGATGGTCTCCGACTGGATATCTCGGTGAGATGGTCCTTGACTGGATATCTCGGTGAGGTCGTCCCTGACTGGATATCTTGGTGAGAAGGTCCCCGACTGGACATCTCGGTGAGGTGGTCTCTCACTGGATATCTCTGAGAGATGGTCTCTGACTGGATATCTCGGTGAGATGGTCTCTGACTGGATATCTTGGAGAGATGGTCCCTGACTGGATATGTTGGTGAGATGGTCTCTGACTGGATATATTGGTGAGATGGTCTCTGACTGGATATCTTGGTGAGATGGTCTCTGACTGGATATCTCAGTGAGATGGCCTTTGACTGGATATCTCTGTGAGATGATCCCTGACTGGATATCTTGGTGAGATGGTCCCGGACTGGATATCTTGATGTGATGGTCCCTGACTGGATATCTTGGTGAGATGGTCCCTGACTGGAGAACTTGTTGAGATGGTTCCTGACTGGAAAGCCCGGTGAAATCGTCTTTGACTGGATATCTTGGTGAGATGTTCCCTGACTGGGTATATCGGTAAGATGGTCCCTGACTGGATATCTCGTTGAGATGGTCCCTGACTGGATACCTTGGTGAGATGGTCTCTGACTGGATATCTCGGTGAGATGGTCTCTGACTGGCTATCTCGGTGAGATGGTCCCTGACTGGATACCTTGGTGAGAAGGTCTCTGACTGGATATCTCGGTGAGATGGTCTCTCACTGGATATCTTGGTGAGATGGTCCCTGACTGGATATCTTGGTGAGATGGTCTCTGACTGTATATCTCGGTGAGATGTTCCCTGACTGGATATCTCGGTGAGATGGTCCCTGACTGGATATCTTGACGGGATGGTCCCTGGCTGGATATCTTGGTGAGATGGTCCCTGACTGGATATCTTGATGAGATGGTCCCTGACTCGATATCTTGGTGAGATGGTCCCTGACTGGCTAACTTGTTGAGATGGTCCCTGACTGGATATCTCGGTGAAATGGTCTTTGACTGGATATCTTGGTGAGATGGTCCCTGACTGGATATCTAGTTGAGATGGTCCCTGACTGGATATCTTGTTGAGATGGTCCATGACTGGATACGTTGGTGAGATGGTCTCTGACTGGATACGTTGGTGAGATGGTCTCTGACTGGATATCTCGGTGAGATGGTCTCTGACTGGATATCTCGGTGAGATGGTCCCTGACTGGATATCTCGGTGAGATGGTCCCTGACTGGATATCTTGATGAGATGGTCACTGACTCGATATCTTGGTGAGATGGATTTGACTGGGTATCTTGGTGAGCTGGTCCCTGACTGGATATCTAGTTGAGATGGTCCCTGACTGGATATCTTATTGAGATGGTCCATGACTGGATACGTTGGTGAGATGGTCTCTGACTGGATACGTTGGTGAGATGGTCTCTGACTGGATATCTCGGTGAGATGGTCTCTGACTGGATATCTCGGTGAGATGGTCCCTGACTGGATATCTCTGTCAGATGGTCCCTGACTAGATATCTTGGTGAGATGGTCCCTGACTGGATATCTCGGTGAGATTGTCCCTGACTGGATATCTCGGTGAGATGGTCCCTGACTGGATATCTCGGTGCGATGGTCTGTGACTGGCTATATCGCTGAGATGGTCCCTGACTAGATATCTCAGTGAAATGGTCTCTGACTGGATATCTTGGTGAGATTGTCACGGACTGGATATCTTGATGAGATGGTCACTGACTCGATATCTTGGTGAGATGATCCCTGACTGGATTACTTGTTGAGATGGTCCCTGACTGGATATCTCGGTGAAATGGTCTTTGACTGGATATCTTGGTGAGATGGTTCCTGACTGGATATCTTGGTGAGATGGGATTACAGCAACAACTAGACCTACTCGACAAATACTGCCAAAATTGGGCTCTAACAGTAAATCTAAAGAAAACCAACATCATGATTTTTCAAAAAAGGCCCAGATGTCAGGAAAACAAATACCAGTTTACCCTCAGTGATACCACTATAGGACACACTATGAGCTACACCTACCTTGGTCTAACTATTACAGCATCAGGGAGCTTCAGCATAGCAGTGAATGCACTAAAAGAAAAAGCCCGAAGAGCCCTATATGCAATAAAAAGAAAATTCTACAACATCCAAATCCCAGTCAAAATCTGGCTCAAAATATTTGACAGCATAATCCTGCCCATTGCACTGTACGGTAGTGAAGTATGGGGCCCGCTAAATCACCAAAGCTACACTAAATGGGAAAAACATACAATAGAAGCCCTACATGCAGAATTCTGCCGAAGCATCCTTCGCACCCAAAGGAAAACGCCAACAAATGCATGCAGAGCCGAACTAGGCAGATACCCACTGATAATAAACATCCAAAAACGAGCACTAAACTTCCTAAATCACCTCAAATCTAGCTCCCCAGACACCCTTCATTTCAAAGCCTTTCAGACCCAAGAGCTAAACCCAGAAAAGAGTCCCCTGAGTCAGCTGCTACGGAAACTAAGTACTCAGCCGGACCCTGACCAGCCCCAGACCAACACAGCCGCCCAAACACCAATCCGAGTGAACCAAATCATTAAAAAATGCAAAGAAACCTACCTGGAACATTGGAACAAAATAACCGAAAGCCAAAGCAGATTAGAATGTTACCGGGCCCTAAAAAGAGAATATAAACTGGCAGACTACCTCACGACCATCAGAGACACAAAACAGAGACAGACCCTCACCAGGTACAGACTAAGCGACCACCAACTGGAAATTGAAAAAGGCAGATACAAGAAATCCTGGCAGCCTAGAGAGAATAGAATATGCGATCAATGTCTGGCTGGCGAGGTTGAAACAGAAATGCATTTCCTCCTAAAATGCGAAAAATTCAACACATCAAGAAACATATTATTCAACAAGCTAAGCCAAACAACCCCAGATTTCAAGGAATTGGATGATCTGTCAAAATTGAGATTAGTCCTAGGAGAAGGAGACAGACCATACCTTGGGGCCAAATATGTAACAACATGTCACAACCTGAGGACTGTTTAAAATTAAGACTGTTTAAAATTAATATTGAACGTACCAAATGAAGTACAAAGACTGTTTAAAATTAATATTGTTTAAAAGTAATATTGTATGTACCCAACAAATGTCAAATCGATTGACACCTACAGAATGTTGGAAAACTGTACCTTTTTGCTATGTAAGCTTTGGCAATATGGTTCTCTGTAAACTTTCATGCCAATAAAGCATTTTAATTGGAAAATTGGAATTGGTCCCCGGCTGGCTATCTTGGTGAGATGGTCTCTGACTGGGTATCTCGGTGTGATGGTCCCTGACTGGATATCTCGGTGAGATGGTCCCTGACTGGATATCTCAGTGAGATGGTCCCTGACTGGATATCTTGGTGAGATGGTCCCTGACTGGATATCTTGGTGAGATCGCCTCCGACTGGATATCTCGGTGAGATGGTCCTTGATTGGATATCTCGGTGAGATGGTCTCACGCTGGATATCTCGGAGAGATGGTCTCTGACTGGATATCTCGGTGAGATGGTCTCTGACTGGATATCTTGGTGAGATGGTCCCTGACTGGATATGTTGGTGAGATGGTCTCTGACTGGATATCTTGGAGAGATGGTCTCTGACTGGATATCTTGGAGAGTTGGTCTCTGACTGGATATCTTGGTGAGATGGTCTCTGACTGGATAGCTCAGTGAGATGGCCTCTGACTGGATATCTCTGTGAGATGATCCCTGACTGGACATGTTGGTGAGATTGTCTCTGACTGGATATCTCGGTGAGATGGTCTCTGACTGGATATCTCAGTGAGATGGCCTCTGACTGGATATCTCTGTGAGATGATCCCTGACTGGATATCTTGATGAGATGGTCCCGGACTGGATATCTTGATGTGCTGGACCCTGACTGGATATCTTGGTGTGATGCTCCCTGACTGGATATCTTGGTGAGATGGTCTCTGACTGGATATCTCGGTGAGATGGTCCCTGACTGGATATCTCAGTGAGATGGCCTCTGACTGGATATCTCTGTGAGATGATCCCTGACTGGATATCTTGGTGAGATGGTCCCGGACTGGATATCTTGATGTGATGGACCCTGACTGGATATCTTGGTGTGATGCTCCCTGACTGGATATCTTGGTGAGATGGTCTCTGACTGGATATCTCGGTGAGATGGTCCCTGACTGGATATCTCGGTGAGATGGTCCCTGACTGGATATCTTGGTGAGATGATCCCTGACTGGATAACTTGGTGAGATGGTCCCTGACTGGATATCTTGGTGAGATGGTCTTTGACTGGATATCTTGGTGAGCTGGTCCCTGACTGGATATCTCCGTGAGATGGTCCCTGACTGTATATCTTGGTGAGATGGTCCCTGACTGGATATCTTTGTGAGATGGTCCCTGACTGGATATCTCGGTTCGATGGTCTCTGACTGGATATCTTGCTGAGATGGTCTCTGGCAGGATATCTCTGTGAGATGGTATCTGACTGGATATCTTGGTGAGATGGTCCCTGACTGGATAACTTGGTGAGATGGTCCCTGACTGTATATCTTGGTGAGATGGTCTTTGACTGGATATCTTGGTGAGCTGGTCCCTGACTGGATATCTCCGTGAGATGGTTCCTGACTGTATATCTTGGTTAGATGGTCCCTGACTGGATATATCGGTGAGATGGTCCCTGTCTGGATATCTCGGTGCGATGGTCTCTGACTGGATACCTCGCTGAGATGTTCTCTGACAGGATATCTCTGTGAGATGGTATCTGACTGGATATCTCGGTGAGATGGTCCCTGACTGGATATCTCGGTGAGATGGTCACTGACTGGATATCTTGGTGAGATGGTCTCCGACTGGATATCTCGGTGAGATGGTCCCTGACTGGATATCGTGGTGAGATGTTCCCTGACTGGATATCTCGGTGAGGTGGTCCCTGACTGGATATCTTGGTGAGATGGTCGGTCCCTGACTGGTTATCTTGGTGAGATGGTCTCTGACTGGATATCTCAGGGAGATGGTCTCTGACTGGATATCTCGGTGAGATGGTCCCTGACTGGATATCTCGGTGAGATGGTCCCTGACTGGATATCTTGGTGAGATGGTCTCCGACTGGATATCTCGGTGAGATGGTCCCTGACTGGATATCTTGGTGAGATGGTCCCTGACTGGATATCTCGGTGAGATGGTCCCTGACTGGATATCTTGGTGAGATGGTCTCCGACTGGATATCTCGGTGAGATGGTCCCTGACTGGATATCTTGGTGAGATGGTCCCTGACTGGAGATCTCGGTGAGGTGGTCCCTGACTGGATACCTTGGTGAGATGGTCCGTCCCTGACTGGTTGTCTTGGTGAGATGGTCTCTGACTGGATGTCTCAGAGAGATGGTCTCTGACTGGATATCTTGTTGAGATGGGATCTGACTGGATATCTCGGTGAGATGGTCCCTGACTGGATATCTCAGTGAGATGGTCCCTGACTGGATATCTTGGTGAGATGGTCCCTGACTCGATATCTTGGTGAGATGGTCCCTGACTGGATACCTTGGTGAGATGGTCTCTGACTGGATATCTCGGTGAGATGGTCTCTGACTGGATATCTCGGTGAGATGGTCCCTGACTGGATATCTCGGTGAGATGGTCCCTGACTGGATATCTTGATGAGATGGTCCGTGGCTGGATACCTTGGTGTGATGGTCCCTGACTGGATATGTTGGTGAGATGGTCCCTGACTGGATATCATGGTGAGATGGTCTCCGACTGGATATCTCTGTGAGATGGTTCCTGACTGGATATCTTGGTGAGATGGTCCCTGACTGGATATCTCGGTGAGATGGTCCCTGACTGGATATCATGGTGAGATGGTCTCCGACTGGATATCTTGGTGAGATGGTCTCTGACTGGGTATCTCGGTGTGATGGTCCCTGACTGGATATCTCGGTGAGATGGTCCCTGACTGGATATCTCAGTGAGATGGTCCCTGACTGGATATCTTGGTAAGATGGTCCCTGACTGGATTTCTTGGTGAGATCGCCTCCGACTGGATATCTCGGTGAGATGGTCCTTGATTGGATATCTCGGTGAGATGGTCTCACACTGGATATCTCGGAGAGATGGTCTCTGACTGGATATCTCGGTGAGATGGTCTCTGACTGGATATCTTGGTGAGATGGTCCCTGACTGGATATGTTGGTGAGATGGTCTCTGACTGGATATCTTGGAGAGATGGTCTCTGACTGGATATCTTGGAGAGTTGGTCTCTGACTGGATAGCTCAGTGAGATGGCCTCTGACTGGATATCTCTGTGAGATGATCCCTGACTGGACATGTTGGTGAGATTGTCTCTGACTGGATATCTCGGTGAGATGGTCTCTGACTGGATATCTCAGTGAGATGGCCTCTGACTGGATATCTCTGTGAGATGATCCCTGACTGGACATGTTGGTGAGATTGTCTCTGACTGGATATCTCGGTGAGATGGTCTCTGACTGGATATCTCAGTGAGATGGCCTCTGACTGGATATCTCTGTGAGATGATCCCTGACTGGATATCTTGGTGAGATGGTCCCGGACTGGATATCTTGATGTGCTGGACCCTGACTGGATATCTTGGTGTGATGCTCCCTGACTGGATATCTTGGTGAGATGGTCTCTGACTGGATATCTCGGTGAGATGGTCCCTGACTGGATATCTCAGTGAGATGGCCTCTGACTGGATATCTCTGTGAGATGATCCCTGACTGGATATCTTGGTGAGATGGTCCCGGACTGGATATCTTGGTGAGATGGTCTCTGACTGGATATCTTGGTGAGATGGTCTCTGACTGGATATCTCGGTGAGATGGTCCCTGACTGGATATCTCGGTGAGATGGTCCCTGACTGGATATCTTGGTGAGATGGTCTCTGACTGGATATCTCGGTGAGATGGTCCCTGACTGGATATCTCGGTGAGATGGTCCCTGACTGGATATCTTGGTGAGATGATCCCTGACTGGATAACTTGGTGAGATGGTCCCTGACTGGATATCTTGGTGAGATGGTCTTTGACTGGATATCTTGGTGAGCTGGTCCCTGACTGGATATGTTGGTGAGATGGTCTCTGACTGGATATCTTGGAGAGATGGTCTCTGACTGGATATCTTGGAGAGTTGGTCTCTGACTGGATAGCTCAGTGAGATGGCCTCTGACTGGATATCTCTGTGAGATGATCCCTGACTGGACATGTTGGTGAGATTGTCTCTGACTGGATATCTCGGTGAGATGGTCTCTGACTGGATATCTCAGTGAGATGGCCTCTGACTGGATATCTCTGTGAGATGATCCCTGACTGGATATCTTGGTGAGATGGTCCCGGACTGGATATCTTGATGTGCTGGACCCTGACTGGATATCTTGGTGTGATGCTCCCTGACTGGATATCTTGGTGAGATGGTCTCTGACTGGATATCTCGGTGAGATGGTCCCTGACTGGATATCTCAGTGAGATGGCCTCTGACTGGATATCTCTGTGAGATGATCCCTGACTGGATATCTTGGTGAGATGGTCCCGGACTGGATATCTTGGTGAGATGGTCTCTGACTGGATATCTCGGTGAGATGGTCCCTGACTGGATATCTCGGTGAGATGGTCCCTGACTGGATATCTTGGTGAGATGGTCTCTGACTGGATATCTCGGTGAGATGGTCCCTGACTGGATATCTCGGTGAGATGGTCCCTGACTGGATATCTTGGTGAGATGATCCCTGACTGGATAACTTGGTGAGATGGTCCCTGACTGGATATCTTGGTGAGATGGTCTTTGACTGGATATCTTGGTGAGCTGGTCCCTGACTGGATATCTCCGTGAGATGGTCCCTGACTGTATATCTTGGTGAGATGGTCCCTGACTGGATATCTCGGTTCGATGGTCTCTGACTGGATATCTCGCTGAGATGGTCTCTGGCAGGATATCTCTGTGAGATGGTATCTGACTGGATATCTTGGTGAGATGGTCCCTGACTGGATAACTTGGTGAGATGGTCCCTGACTGTATATCTTGGTGAGATGGTCTTTGACTGGATATCTTGGTGAGCTGGTCCCTGACTGGATATCTCCGTGAGATGGTTCCTGACTGTATATCTTGGTTAGATGGTCCCTGACTGGATATATCGGTGAGATGGTCCCTGTCTGGATATCTCGGTGCGATGGTCTCTGACTGGATACCTCGCTGAGATGTTCTCTGACAGGATATCTCTGTGAGATGGTATCTGACTGGATATCTCGGTGAGATGGTCCCTGACTGGATATCTCGGTGAGATGGTCACTGACTGGATATCTTGGTGAGATGGTCTCCGACTGGATATCTCGGTGAGATGGTCCCTGACTGGATATCGTGGTGAGATGTTCCCTGACTGGATATCTCGGTGAGGTGGTCCCTGACTGGATATCTTGGTGAGATGGTCGGTCCCTGACTGGTTATCTTGGTGAGATGGTCTCTGACTGGATATCTCAGGGAGATGGTCTCTGACTGGATATCTCGGTGAGATGGTCCCTGACTGGATATCTCGGTGAGATGGTCCCTGACTGGATATCTTGGTGAGATGGTCTCCGACTGGATATCTCGGTGAGATGGTCCCTGACTGGATATCTTGGTGAGATGGTCCCTGACTGGAGATCTCGGTGAGGTGGTCCCTGACTGGATACCTTGGTGAGATGGTCGGTCCCTGACTGGTTGTCTTGGTGAGATGGTCTCTGACTGGATGTCTCAGAGAGATGGTCTCTGACTGGATATCTTGTTGAGATGGGATCTGACTGGATATCTCGGTGAGATGGTCCCTGACTGGATATCTCAGTGAGATGGTCCCTGATTGGATATCTTGGTGAGATGGTCCCTGACTCGATATCTTGGTGAGATGGTACCTGACTGGATACCTTGGTGAGATGGTCTCTGACTGGATATCTCGGTGAGATGGTCTCTGACTGGATATCTTGATGAGATGGTCCGTGGCTGGATACCTTGGTGTGATGGTCCCTGACTGGATATGTTGGTGTGATGGTCTCTGACTGGATATATTGGTGAGATGGTCCCTGACTGGATATCTCGGTTCGATGGTCTCTGACTGGATATCTTGCTGAGATGGTCTCTGGCAGGATATCTCTGTGAGATGGTATCTGACTGGATATCTTGGTGAGATGGTCCCTGACTGGATAACTTGGTGAGATGGTCCCTGACTGTATATCTTGGTGAGATGGTCTTTGACTGGATATCTTGGTGAGCTGGTCCCTGACTGGATATCTCCGTGAGATGGTTCCTGACTGTATATCTTGGTTAGATGGTCCCTGACTGGATATATCGGTGAGATGGTCCCTGTCTGGATATCTCGGTGCGATGGTCTCTGACTGGATACCTCGCTGAGATGTTCTCTGACAGGATATCTCTGTGAGATGGTATCTGACTGGATATCTCGGTGAGATGGTCCCTGACTGGATATCTCGGTGAGATGGTCACTGACTGGATATCTTGGTGAGATGGTCTCCGACTGGATATCTCGGTGAGATGGTCCCTGACTGGATATCGTGGTGAGATGTTCCCTGACTGGATATCTCGGTGAGGTGGTCCCTGACTGGATATCTTGGTGAGATGGTCGGTCCCTGACTGGTTATCTTGGTGAGATGGTCTCTGACTGGATATCTCAGGGAGATGGTCTCTGACTGGATATCTCGGTGAGATGGTCCCTGACTGGATATCTCGGTGAGATGGTCCCTGACTGGATATCTTGGTGAGATGGTCTCCGACTGGATATCTCGGTGAGATCGTCCCTGACTGGATATCTTGGTGAGATGGTCCCTGACTGGATATCTCGGTGAGATGGTCCCTGACTGGATATCTTGGTGAGATGGTCTCCGACTGGATATCTCGGTGAGATGGTCCCTGACTGGATATCTTGGTGAGATGGTCCCTGACTGGAGATCTCGGTGAGGTGGTCCCTGACTGGATACCTTGGTGAGATGGTCGGTCCCTGACTGGTTGTCTTGGTGAGATGGTCTCTGACTGGATGTCTCAGAGAGATGGTCTCTGACTGGATATCTTGTTGAGATGGGATCTGACTGGATATCTCGGTGAGATGGTCCCTGACTGGATATCTCAGTGAGATGGTCCCTGACTGGATATCTTGGTGAGATGGTCCCTGACTCGATATCTTGGTGAGATGGTCCCTGACTGGATACCTTGGTGAGATGGTCTCTGACTGGATATCTCGGTGAGATGGTCTCTGACTGGATATCTCGGTGAGATGGTCCCTGACTGGATATCTCGGTGAGATGGTCCCTGACTGGATATCTTGATGAGATGGTCCGTGGCTGGATACCTTGGTGTGATGGTCCCTGACTGGATATGTTGGTGAGATGGTCCCTGACTGGATATCATGGTGAGATGGTCTCCGACTGGATATCTCTGTGAGATGGTTCCTGACTGGATATCTTGGTGAGATGGTCCCTGACTGGATATCTCGGTGAGATGGTCCCTGACTGGATATCATGGTGAGATGGTCTCCGACTGGATATCTCTGTGAGATGGTTCCTGACTGGATATCTTGGTGAGATGGTCCCCGGCTGGCTATCTTGGTGAGATGGTCTCTGACTGGGTATCTCGGTGTGATGGTCCCTGACTGGATATCTCGGTGAGATGGTCCCTGACTGGATATCTCAGTGAGATGGTCCCTGACTGGATATCTTGGTAAGATGGTCCCTGACTGGATTTCTTGGTGAGATCGCCTCCGACTGGATATCTCGGTGAGATGGTCCTTCATTGGATATCTCGGTGAGATGGTCTCACACTGGATATCTCGGAGAGATGGTCTCTGACTGGATATCTCGGTGAGATGGTCTCTGACTGGATATCTTGGTGAGATGGTCCCTGACTGGATATGTTGGTGAGATGGTCTCTGACTGGATATCTTGGAGAGATGGTCTCTGACTGGATATCTTGGAGAGTTGGTCTCTGACTGGATAGCTCAGTGAGATGGCCTCTGACTGGATATCTCTGTGAGATGATCCCTGACTGGACATGTTGGTGAGATTGTCTCTGACTGGATATCTCGGTGAGATGGTCTCTGACTGGATATCTCAGTGAGATGGCCTCTGACTGGATATCTCTGTGAGATGATCCCTGACTGGACATGTTGGTGAGATTGTCTCTGACTGGATATCTCGGTGAGATGGTCTCTGACTGGATATCTCAGTGAGATGGCCTCTGACTGGATATCTCTGTGAGATGATCCCTGACTGGATATCTTGGTGAGATGGTCCCGGACTGGATATCTTGATGTGCTGGACCCTGACTGGATATCTTGGTGTGATGCTCCCTGACTGGATATCTTGGTGAGATGGTCTCTGACTGGATATCTCGGTGAGATGGTCCCTGACTGGATATCTCAGTGAGATGGCCTCTGACTGGATATCTCTGTGAGATGATCCCTGACTGGATATCTTGGTGAGATGGTCCCGGACTGGATATCTTGGTGAGATGGTCTCTGACTGGATATCTTGGTGAGATGGTCTCTGACTGGATATCTCGGTGAGATGGTCCCTGACTGGATATCTCGGTGAGATGGTCCCTGACTGGATATCTTGGTGAGATGGTCTCTGACTGGATATCTCGGTGAGATGGTCCCTGACTGGATATCTCGGTGAGATGGTCCCTGACTGGATATCTTGGTGAGATGATCCCTGACTGGATAACTTGGTGAGATGGTCCCTGACTGGATATCTTGGTGAGATGGTCTTTGACTGGATATCTTGGTGAGCTGGTCCCTGACTGGATATGTTGGTGAGATGGTCTCTGACTGGATATCTTGGAGAGATGGTCTCTGACTGGATATCTTGGAGAGTTGGTCTCTGACTGGATAGCTCAGTGAGATGGCCTCTGACTGGATATCTCTGTGAGATGATCCCTGACTGGACATGTTGGTGAGATTGTCTCTGACTGGATATCTCGGTGAGATGGTCTCTGACTGGATATCTCAGTGAGATGGCCTCTGACTGGATATCTCTGTGAGATGATCCCTGACTGGATATCTTGGTGAGATGGTCCCGGACTGGATATCTTGATGTGCTGGACCCTGACTGGATATCTTGGTGTGATGCTCCCTGACTGGATATCTTGGTGAGATGGTCTCTGACTGGATATCTCGGTGAGATGGTCCCTGACTGGATATCTCAGTGAGATGGCCTCTGACTGGATATCTCTGTGAGATGATCCCTGACTGGATATCTTGGTGAGATGGTCCCGGACTGGATATCTTGGTGAGATGGTCTCTGACTGGATATCTCGGTGAGATGGTCCCTGACTGGATATCTCGGTGAGATGGTCCCTGACTGGATATCTTGGTGAGATGGTCTCTGACTGGATATCTCGGTGAGATGGTCCCTGACTGGATATCTCGGTGAGATGGTCCCTGACTGGATATCTTGGTGAGATGATCCCTGACTGGATAACTTGGTGAGATGGTCCCTGACTGGATATCTTGGTGAGATGGTCTTTGACTGGATATCTTGGTGAGCTGGTCCCTGACTGGATATCTCCGTGAGATGGTCCCTGACTGTATATCTTGGTGAGATGGTCCCTGGCTGGATATCTCGGTTCGATGGTCTCTGACTGGATATCTCGCTGAGATGGTCTCTGGCAGGATATCTCTGTGAGATGGTATCTGACTGGATATCTTGGTGAGATGGTCCCTGACTGGATAACTTGGTGAGATGGTCCCTGACTGTATATCTTGGTGAGATGGTCTTTGACTGGATATCTTGGTGAGCTGGTCCCTGACTGGATATCTCCGTGAGATGGTTCCTGACTGTATATCTTGGTTAGATGGTCCCTGACTGGATATATCGGTGAGATGGTCCCTGTCTGGATATCTCGGTGCGATGGTCTCTGACTGGATACCTCGCTGAGATGTTCTCTGACAGGATATCTCTGTGAGATGGTATCTGACTGGATATCTCGGTGAGATGGTCCCTGACTGGATATCTCGGTGAGATGGTCACTGACTGGATATCTTGGTGAGATGGTCTCCGACTGGATATCTCGGTGAGATGGTCCCTGACTGGATATCGTGGTGAGATGTTCCCTGACTGGATATCTCGGTGAGGTGGTCCCTGACTGGATATCTTGGTGAGATGGTCGGTCCCTGACTGGTTATCTTGGTGAGATGGTCTCTGACTGGATATCTCAGGGAGATGGTCTCTGACTGGATATCTCGGTGAGATGGTCCCTGACTGGATATCTCGGTGAGATGGTCCCTGACTGGATATCTTGGTGAGATGGTCTCCGACTGGATATCTCGGTGAGATGGTCCCTGACTGGATATCTTGGTGAGATGGTCCCTGACTGGAGATCTCGGTGAGGTGGTCCCTGACTGGATACCTTGGTGAGATGGTCGGTCCCTGACTGGTTGTCTTGGTGAGATGGTCTCTGACTGGATGTCTCAGAGAGATGGTCTCTGACTGGATATCTTGTTGAGATGGGATCTGACTGGATATCTCGGTGAGATGGTCCCTGACTGGATATCTCAGTGAGATGGTCCCTGACTGGATATCTTGGTGAGATGGTCCCTGACTCGATATCTTGGTGAGATGGTACCTGACTGGATACCTTGGTGAGATGGTCTCTGACTGGATATCTCGGTGAGATGGTCTCTGACTGGATATCTCGGTGAGATGGTCCCTGACTGGATATCTCGGTGAGATGGTCCCTGACTGGATATCTTGATGAGATGGTCCGTGGCTGGATACCTTGGTGTGATGGTCCCTGACTGGATATGTTGGTGTGATGGTCTCTGACTGGATATATTGGTGAGATGGTCCCTGACTGGATATCTTTGTGAGATGGTCCCTGACTGGATATCTTTGTGAGATGGTCCCTGATTGGATAACTTCGTGAAATGTTCACTCACTGGACATCTTGGTGAGATGGTCCCTGACTGGATATCTTGGTGAGATGGTCTCTGACTAGATATCTCAGTGAGATGGCCTCTGACTGGCTATCTCGGTGAGATGGTCCCTGACTGGATATCTTGGTGAGATGGTCCCTGACTGGATATCTTGATGAGCTGGTCCCTGACTAGATATCTTGTTGAGATGGTCCCTGACTGGATAACTTGTTGAGATGTTCCCTGACTGGATATCTCGGTGAAATGGTCTTTGACTGGATATCTTGGTGAGATGGTCTCTGACTGGATATCTCGGTGAGATGGTCTCTGACTGGATATCTTGGTGAGATGATCTCTCACTGGATACCTCAGAGAGATGGTCTCTGACTGGATATCTCGGTGAGATGGTCCCCGACTAGCTATCTTGGTGAGATGGTCTCTGACTGGGTATCTCGGTGTGATGGTCCCTGACTGGATATCTCGGTGAGATGGTCCCTGACTGGATATCTCAGTGAGATGGTCCCTGACTGGATATCTTGGTGAGATGGCCCCTGACTGGATATCTCCGTGAGATGGTCCCTGACTGGATATCTTGGTGAGATGGTCCCTGACTGGATATCTCTAAGTGGTGGTCCCTGACTGGATATCTCGGTGCGCTGGTCTCTGACTGGATATCTCGCTGAGATGGTCCCTGAGTAGATATCTCAGTGAGATGGTCTCTGACTGGTTATCTCAGTGAGATGGTCTCTGACTGGATATTTCTGTGAGATGATATCTGACTGGATATCTCGGTGAGATGGTCCCTGACTGGAGATCTTGATGAGATGGTCCCCGACTGGATATCTCGGAGAGATGGTCTCTGACTGGATATCTTGGTGAGATGTTATCTGATTGGATATCTTGGTGAAACGGCACCTGACAAGTTATCTCGGTGAGATGGTCCCTGACTGGATATCTTGGTGAGTTGGTCTCCGACTGGGTATCTCGATGAGATGGTAACTGACTGGATATCTTGGTGAGATGGTCCCTGACTAGATATCTCAGTGAGGTGGTCCCTGACTGGATATCTTGGTGAGATGGTCCCTGACTGTATATCTCGGTGAGATGGTCTCTGACTGGATATCTCGGAGAGATGGTCTCTGACTGGATATCTTGGTGAGATGGTATCTGACTGGATATCTCGGTGAGATGGTCCCTGACTGGATATCTCTGTGAGATGGTCCCTGACTGGATATCATGGCGAGATGGTCTCCGACTGGATATCTCTGTGAGATGGTCCCTGACTGGATATCTTGGTGAGATGGTCCCTGACTGGATATCTTGGTGAGATGGTCTCTGACTGGATATCTCGGAGAGATGGTCTCTGACTGGATATCTTGGTGAGATGGTATCGGTTGGATATCTCGGTGAGATGATCCCTGACTGGATATCTCGGTGAGATGGTCCCTGACTGGATATCTTGGTGAGATCGCCTCCGACTGGATATCTCGGTGAGATGGTCCCTGACTGGATATCTCGGTGAGATGGTCCCTGACTGGATATCTCAGTGAGATGGTCCCTGACTGGATATCTTGGTGAGATGGCCCCTGACTGGATATCTCCGTGAGATGGTCCCTGACTGGATATCTCGGAGAGATGGTCTCTGACTGGATATCTTGGTGAGATGGTATCGGTTGGATATCTCGGTGAGATGACCCCTGACTGGATATCTCGGTGAGATGGTCCCTGACTGGATATCTTGGTGAGATCGCCTCCGACTGGATATCTCGGTGAGAAGGGCCCTGACTGGACATCTCGGTGAGATGGTCTCACACTGGATATCTCGGAGAGATGGTCTCTGACTGGATATCTCGGTGAGATGGTCTCTGACTGGATATCTTGGAGAGATGGTCCCTGACTGGATATGTTGGTGAGATGGTCTCTGACTGGATATCTTGGAGAGATGGTCTCTGACTGGATATCTTGGAGAGATGGTCTCTGACTGGATATCTTGGTGAGATGGTCTCTGACTGGATATCTCAGTGAGATGGCCTCTGACTGGATATCTCTGTGAGATGATCCCTGACTGGATATGTTGGTGAGATTGTCTCTGACTGGATATCTCGGTGAGATGGGATCTGACTGGATATCT
Source organism: Somniosus microcephalus (assembly GCF_052327205.1). NCBI lineage: Eukaryota > Metazoa > Chordata > Chondrichthyes > Squaliformes > Somniosidae > Somniosus > Somniosus microcephalus. The sequence continues at coordinate 171,686,100 of NC_140992.1, forward strand.
TGGTGAGATGGTCTCTGACTGGATATCTCAGTGAGATGGCCTCTGACTGGATATCTCTGTGAGATTAACCCTTGACTGGATATCTTGGTGAGATGGTCCCGGACTGGATATCTTGACGTGATGGACCCTGACTGGATATCTTGGTGTGATGGTCCCTGACTGGACAACTTGTTGAGATGGTTCCTGACTGGAAAGCCCGGTGAAATGGTCTTTGACTTGGTATCTTGGTGAGTTGGTCCCTGACTGGATATCTCGGTGAGATGGTCCCTGACTGGATATCTCGTTGAGATGGTCCCTGACTCGATACCTTGGTGAGATGGTCTCTGACTGGATATCTCGGTGAGATGGTCTCTGACTGGATATCTCGGTGAGATGGTCCCTGACTGGATATCTTGGTGAGATGGTCTCTGACTGGATATCTCGGTGAGATGGTCCCTGACTGGATATCTCGGTGAGATGGTCCCTGACTGGATATCTTGGTGAGATGATCCCTGACTGGATAACTTGGTGAGATGGCCCCTGACTGGATATCTTGGTGAGATGGTCTTTGACTGGATATCTTGGTGAGCTGGTCCCTGACTGGATATCTCCATGAGATGGTCCCTGACTGTTTATCTTGGTGAGATGGTCCCTGACTGGATATCTCGGTGAGATGGTCCCTGACTGGATATCTCGGTGCGATGGTCTCTGACTAGATATCTCGCTGAGATGGTCTCTGACAGGATATCTCTGTGAGATGGTATCTGACTGGATATCTTGGTGAGATGGTCCCTGACTGGATAACTTGGTGAGATGGTCCCTGACTGTATATCTTGGTGAGATGGTCCCTGACTGGATATCTCGGTGAGATGGTCCCTGTCTGGATATCTCGGTGCGATGGTCTCTGACTGGATATCTCGCTGAGATGTTCTCTGACAGGATGTCTCTGTGAGATGGTATCTGACTGGACATCTTGATGAGATGGTCCCTGACTAGATATCTTGTTGAGATGGTCCCTGACTGGATATCTCGGTGAAATGGTCTTTGACTGGATATCTTGGTGAGATGGTCTCTGACTGGATATCTCGGTGAGATGGTCTCTGACTGGATATCTTGGTGAGATGGTCTCTCAGTGGATATCTCAGAGAGATGGTCTCTGACTGGATATCTCGGTGAGATGGTCCCCGACTGGCTATCTTGGTGAGATGGTCTCTGACTGGGTATCTCGGTGTGATGGTCCCTGACTGGATATCTCGGTGAGATGGTCCCTGACTGGATATCTTGATGAGATGGTCCCTGGCTGGATATCTTGGTGAGATGATCCCTGACTGGATAACTTGTTGAGATGGTCCCTGACTGGATATCTTGGTGAGATTGATTTGACTGGATATCTTGGTGAGATGGTCCCTGACTGGATATCTCGGTGAGATGGTCCCTGACTGGATATCTCGGTGAGATGGTCCCTGACTAGATATCTTGGTGAGATGGTCCCTGACTGGATATCTCGGTGAGATGGTCTCTGACTGGATATCTCAGTGAGATGGCCTCTGACTGGATATCTCCGTGAGATGATCCCTGACTGGATATGTTGGTGAGATTGTCTCTGACTGGATATCTCGGTGAGATGGGATCTGACTGGATATCTTGGTGAGATGGTCTCTGACTGGATATCTCAGTGAGATGGCCTCTGACTGGATATCTCTGTGAGATGATCCCTGACTGGATATCTTGGTGAGATGGTCCCGGACTGGATATCTTGACGTGATGGACCCTGACTGGATATCTTGGTGTGATGGTCCCTGACTGGACAACTTGTTGAGATGGTTCCTGACTGGAAAGCCCGGTGAAATGGTCTTTGACTTGGTATCTTGGTGAGTTGGTCCCTGACTGGATATCTCGGTGAGATGGTCCCTGACTGGATATCTCGTTGAGATGGTCCCTGACTCGATACCTTGGTGAGATGGTCTCTGACTGGATATCTCGGTGAGATGGTCTCTGACTGGATATCTCGGTGAGATGGTCCCTGACTGGATATCTTGGTGAGATGGTCTCTGACTGGATATCTCGGTGAGATGGTCCCTGACTGGATATCTCGGTGAGATGGCCCCTGACTGGATATCTTGGTGAGATGAACCCTGACTGGATAACTTGGTGAGATGGTCCCTGACTGGATATCTCGGTGCGATGGTCTCTAACTAGATATCTCGCTGAGATGGTCTCTGACAGGATATCTCTGTGAGATGGTATCTGACTGGATATCTTGGTGAGATGGTCCCTGACTGGATAACTTGGTGAGATGGTCCCTGACTGTATATCTTGGTGAGATGGTCCCTGACTGGATATCTCGGTGAGATGGTCCCTGTCTGGATATCTCGGTGCGATGGTCTCTGACTGGATATCTCGCTGAGATGTTCTCTGACAGGATGTCTCTGTGAGATGGTATCTGACTGGACATCTTGATGAGATGGTGACTGACTAGATATCTTGTTGAGATGGTCCCTGACTGGATATCTCGGTGAAATGGTCTTTGACTGGATATCTTGGTGAGATGGTCTCTGACTGGATATCTCGGTGAGATGGTCTCTGACTGGATATCTTGGTGAGATGGTCTCTCAGTGGATATCTCAGAGAGATGGTCTCTGACTGGATATCTCGGTGAGATGGTCCCCGACTGGCTATCTTGGTGAGATGGTCTCTGACTGGGTATCTCGGTGTGATGGTCCCTGACTGGATATCTCGGTGAGATGGTCCCTGACTGGATATCTTGATGAGATGGTCCCTGGCTGGATATCTTGGTGAGATGATCCCTGACTGGATAACTTGTTGAGATGGTCCCTGACTGGATATCTTGGTGAGATTGATTTGACTGGATATCTTGGTGAGATGGTCCCTGACTGGATATCTCGGTGAGATGGTCCCTGACTGGATATCTCGGTGAGATGGTCCCTGACTAGATATCTTGGTGAGATGGTCCCTGACTGGATATCTCGGTGAGATGGTCCCTGACTGGATATCTCGGTGCGATGGTCTCTGACTGGATATCTCGCTGAGATGGTCCCTGACTAGATATCTCAGTGAGATGGTCTCTGACTGGATATCTCGGTGAGATGGTCTCTGACTGGATATCTCTGTGAAATGGTGTCTGACTGGATATCTCGGTGAGATGGTCCCTGACTGGATATCTTGGTGAGATGGTCCCTGACTGGATATCTTGGTGAGATGGTCGTTGACTGGATATCTTGGTGAGATGGTCTCTGATTGGATATCTCGGAGAGATGGTCTCTGACTGGATATCTCGGTGAGATGGTCCCCGACTGGCTATCTTGGTGAGATGGTCCCCGACTGGCTATCTTGGTGAGATGGGCTCTGACTGGATATTTCGGTGAGATGATCCCTGACTGGATATCTCGGTGAGATGCTCCCTGGCTGGATATCTTGGTGAGATGGTCTCTGAATGGATATCTTGGTGAGATGGTCTCTGACTGGATATCTCTGAGATGGTCTCGGACTGGATATCTCGGTGAGATGGTCCCTGACTGGATATCTTGGTGAGATGGTCTCGGACTGGATATCTCGGTGAGATGATCCCTGACTGGATATCTTGGTGAGATGGTCCCTCACTGGATATCTCGGTGAGGTGGCCCCTGACTGGATCTCTTGGTGAGATGGTCCCTGACTGGATACCTTGGTGAGATGGTCTCTAACTGGATACCTCGGTGAGATGGTCCCTGACTGGAAATATTGATGAGATGGTCCCTGACTAGATATCTTGTTGAGATGGTCCCTGACTGGATATCTCGGTGAAATGGTCTTTGACTGGATATCTTGGTGAGATGGCCTCTGACTGGATATCTCGGTGAGATGGTCTCTGACTGGATATCTTGGTGAGATGGTCTCTCACTGGATATCTCAGAGAGATGGTCTCTGACTGGTTATCTCGGTGTGATGGTCCTTGACTGGATATCTCGGTGAGGTGGTCCCTGACTGGGTATCTTGGTGAGAAGGGCCCTGACTGGACATCTCGGTGAGATGGTCCCTGACTGGATATCTTGGTGAGATCGTCTCCGACTGGATATCTCGGTGAGATGGTCCTTGACTGGATATCTCGGCGAGGTGGTCCCTGACTGGATATCTTGGTGAGATGGTCCATGACTGGATATCTCGGTAAGATGGTCCCTGACTGGATATCTGTGATAACAGGCCCCACCCTATGATAACAGGCCCCACCCTATGATAACAAGCCCCGCCCTACGATAACAGGCCCCGCCCTACGATAACATGGCCCAACCTACGATAACAGGCGCCACCCTATGATAACAGGCCCTGCCCTACGATAACACGCCCCGCCCTATGATAACAAGCCCTACCCTATGATAACAGGCCCCGCCCTATGATAACAGGCCCCACCCTATGATAACAGGCCCTGCCCTATGATGACAAGCCCCACCCTATGATAACAAGCCCCACCCTATGATAACAGGCCCCACCCCATGATAACAAGCCCCGCCCTACGATAACAGGCCCCGCCCTACGATAACAGGCCCCGCCCTACGATAACAGGCCCCGCCCTACGATAACAGGCCCCGGCCTATGATAACAGGCCCCACCCTATGATAACAAGCCCCACCCTATGATAACAGGCCCCACCCTGTGATAACAGGCCCCACTCTACGATAATAAGCCCCATCCTACGATAACAGGCCCCGCCCTATGATAACAAATCCTGCCCTATGATAACAGGCCCCGCCCTATGATAACAGGCCCCACCCTATGATAACAAGCCCCACCCTATGATAACAGGACCCAGCCCTATGATAACAAGTCCCGCCCTATGATAACAGGGCCTGCCCTATGAAAACAGGCCCCGCCCTATGAAAACAGACCCCGCCCTATGATAACAGGCCCCGCCTTATGATAACAAACCCCACCCTATAATAACAGGCCCCGCCGTATGATAACAGGCACCACTCTACGATAACAAGCCCCACCCTACGATAACAGGCCCCGCCCTATATGAAATCACGCTCTACGATAACAGCCCCTGCCCTATGATAACAGGCCCCGCCCTATGATAACAGGCCCCGCCCTATGATAAAAGGCCCCACTCTATGATAACAAGCCCCACCCTACGATAACAGGCCCCGCCCTATGATATGAAATCCCGCTCTACGATAACAGCCCCTGCCCTATGATAACAAGCCCCGCCCTATGATATCAGGCCCCGTTCTATGAAAACAGGCCCCGCCCTATGATAACTTGGCCCAACCTACGATAACAGGCGCCACCCTATGATAACAGGCCCTGCCCTACGATAACAAGCCCCACCCTATGATAACAAGCCCCACCCTATGATAACAGGCCCCACCCTATTATAACAGGCCCTGCCCTATGATAACAAGCCCCACCCTATGATAACAGGCCCCACCCTATGATACCAGGCCCCACCCTATGATACCAGGCCCCACCCTATGATAACAGGCCCCACCCTATGATAACAGGCCCCACCCTATGATAACAAGCCCCGCCCTGCGATAACAGTCCCTGCCCTATGATAACATGGCCCAACCTACGATAACAGGCGCCACCCTATGATGACAAGCCCCACCCTATGATAACAGGCCCCACCCTATGATAACAGGCCCCACCCCATGATAACAAGCCCCGCCCTACGATAACAGGCCCCGCCCTATGATAACAGGCCCCGGCCTATGATAACAGGCCCCACCCTATGATAACAAGCCCCATCCTATGATAACAGGCCCCACCCTATGATAACAGGCCCCACCCTATGATAACAGGCCCCACCCTACGATAACAGGCCCCACCCTACGATAACAGGCCCCACTCTACGATAATAAGCCCCATCCTACGATAACAGGCCCCACCCTATGATAACAAATCCTGCCCTATGATAACAGGCCCCGCCCTACGATAACAGGCCCCACCCTATGATAACAGGCCCCCCCCATGATAACAAGCCCCAACCTATGATTACAGGCCCCGCCCTACGATAACAGTCCCCGCCCTATGATAACAATCCCCACTCTATGATAACAAGGCCCACACTATGATAACAAGTCCCACCCTATGATAACAGGCCCCACCCTATGATAACAGGCCCCGCACTACGATAACAGGACCCGCCCTACGAAAGCAGGCCCCGCCCTATGATAGCAAGCCCCACACTATGATAACAGGTCCCGCCCTACGATAACAGGCCCCACCCTATGATAACAAGCCCCACTATATGATAACTGGCCCCGCCCTATGAAACATTCCCCACTCTATGATAACAAGGCCCACCCTATGATAAAAGGCCCCGCCCTACGATAACAGGGCCCGCCCTATGATATGAAATCCCGCTCTACGATAACAGCCCCTGCCCTATGATAACAAGCCCCGCCCTACGATATCAGGCCCCGTCCTATGAAAACAGGCCCCACCCTATGATAACAGGCCACCCCCTATGATAACAAGCCCCACCCTATGATTACAGGCCCGCCCTACGATAACAGACCCCGCCCTATGATAACATTCCCCATTCTATGATAACAAGGCCCACACTATGATAACAAGCCCCACCCTATGATAACAGGCCCCACCCTATGATAACAGGCCCCGCCCTACGATAACAGGACCCGCCCTATGAAAGCAGGCCCCACCCTATGATAGCAAGCCCCACCCTATGATAACAGGTCCCGCCCTACGATAACAGGCCCCACCCTATGATAACAAGCCCCACTATATGATAAATGGCCCCGCCCTATGATAAAAGGCCCCGCCCTATGATAACAGGCACAACTCTACGATAACAAGCCACACCCTATGATAACAAGCCCCACCCTATGATTACAGGCCCCGCCCTACGATAACAGGCCCCGCCCTATGATAACATTCCCCACTCTATGATAACAGGCCCCACCCTATGATAACAGGCCCCGCCCTACGATAACAGGCCCCGTCCTATGATAACAGGCCTTGCCCTATGATAACAGGCCCCGCTCTACGAAAGCAGGCCCCGCCCTATGATAACAAGCCCCACCCTATGATAACAGGCCCCACCCTATGATAACAAGCCCCACCCTATGATAACAGGACCCAGCCCTATGATAACAAGTCCCGCCCTATGATAACAGGCCCCGCCCTATGATAACAGGGCCTGCCCTATGAAAACAGGCCCCGCCCTATGATAACAGGCCCCGCCTTATGATAACAAACCCCACCCTATAATAACAGGCCCCGCCGTATGATAACAGGCACCACTCTACGATAACAAGCCCCACCCTACGATAACAGGCCCCGCCCTATATGAAATCACGCTCTACGATAACAGCCCCTGCCCTATGATAACAAGCCCCGCCCTATGATATCAGGCCCCGTTCTATGAAAACAGGCCCCGCCCTATGATAACTTGGCCCAACCTACGATAACAGGCGCCACCCTATGATAACAGGCCCTGCCCTACGATAACAAGCCCCACCCTATGATAACAAGCCCCACCCTATGATAACAGGCCCCACCCTATTATAACAGGCCCTGCCCTATGATAACAAGCCCCACCCTATGATAACAGGCCCCACCCTATGATACCAGGCCCCACCCTATGATAACAAGCCCCGCCCTATGATAACAAGCCCCGCCCTACGATAACAGTCCCTGCCCTATGATAACATGGCCCAACCTACGATAACAGGCGCCACCCTATGATGACAAGCCCCACCCTATGATAACAGGCCCCACCCCATGATAACAGGCCCCACCCCATGATAACAAGCCCCGCCCTACGATAACAGGCCCCGCCCTATGATAACAGGCCCCGGCCTATGATAACAGGCCCCACCCTATGATAACAAGCCCCATCCTATGATAACAGGCCCCACCCTATGATAACAGGCCCCACCCTATGATAACAGGCCCCACCCTACGATAACAGGCCCCACCCTACGATAACAGGCCCCACCCTACGATAATAAGCCCCATCCTACGATAACAGGCCCCACCCTATGATAACAAATCCTGCCCTATGATAACAGGCCCCGCCCTACGATAACAGGCCCCACCCTATGATAACAGGCCCCCCCCTATGATAACAAGCCCCAACCTATGATTACAGGCCCCGCCCTACGATAACAGTCCCCGCCCTATGATAACAATCCCCACTCTATGATAACAAGGCCCACACTATGATAACAAGTCCCACCCTATGATAACAGGCCCCACCCTATGATAACAGGCCCCGCACTACGATAACAGGACCCGCCCTACGAAAGCAGGCCCCGCCCTATGATAGCAAGCCCCACACTATGATAACAGGTCCCGCCCTACGATAACAGGCCCCACCCTATGATAACAAGCCCCACTATATGATAACTGGCCCCGCCCTATGAAACATTCCCCACTCTATGATAACAAGGCCCACCCTATGATAAAAGGCCCCGCCCTACGATAACAGGGCCCGCCCTATGATATGAAATCCCGCTCTACGATAACAGCCCCTGCCCTATGATAACAAGCCCCGCCCTACGATATCAGGCCCCGTCCTATGAAAACAGGCCCCACCCTATGATAACAGGCCACCCCCTATGATAACAAGCCCCACCCTATGATTACAGGCCCGCCCTACGATAACAGACCCCGCCCTATGATAACATTCCCCATTCTATGATAACAAGGCCCACACTATGATAACAAGCCCCACCCTATGATAACAGGCCCCACCCTATGATAACAGGCCCCGCCCTACGATAACAGGACCCGCCCTACGAAAGCAGGCCCCACCCTATGATAGCAAGCCCCACCCTATGATAACAGGTCCCGCCCTACGATAACAGGCCCCACCCTATGATAACAAGCCCCACTATATGATAAATGGCCCCGCCCTATGATAAAAGGCCCCGCCCTATGATAACAGGCACAACTCTACGATAACAAGCCGCACCCTATGATAACAAGCCCCACCCTATGATTACAGGCCCCGCCCTACGATAACAGGCCCCGCCCTATGATAACATTCCCCACTCTATGATAACAGGCCCCACCCTATGATAACAGGCCCCGCCCTACGATAACAGGCCCCGTCCTATGATAACAGGCCTTGCCCTATGATAACAGGCCCCGCTCTACGAAAGCAGGCCCCGCCCTATGATAACAAGCCCCACCCTATGATAACAGGCCCCGCCCTACGATAACAGGCCCCACCCTATGATAACAAGCCCCACCATATGATAACAGGCCCCGCCCTACGATAACAGGACCCACCCTACGATATCAGGTCCCACCCTATGATAACAAGCCCCACTCTATGATAACTGGCCCCGCCCTACGATAACAGGCCCCACCCTACAATATCAGGTCCCACCCTATGATAACAAGCCCCACTCTATGATAACAGGCCCGACCCTATAATAACAGGCCCTGCCCTATGATAACAGGCCCCACCCTATGATAACAAGCCCCACCCTATGATAACAGGCCCCACCCTATGATAACAAGCCCCGCCCTACGATAACAGGCCCCGCCCTATGATAACATGGCCCAACGTACGATAACAGGCGCCACCCTATGATAACAGGCCCTGCCCGACGATAACACGCCCCGCCCTATGATAACAAGCCCCACCCTATGATAACAGGCCCCGCCCTATGATAACAGGCCCCACCCTATGATAACAGGCCCTGCCCTATGATAACAAGCCCCACCCTATGATAACAAGCCCCACCCTATGATAACAGGCCCCACCCTATGATAACAAGCCCCGCCCGACGATAACAGGCCCCGCCCTATGATAACATGGCCCAATCTACGATAACAGGCGCCACCCTATGATAACAGGCCCTGCCCTACGATAACACGCCCCGCCCTATGATAACAAGACCCACCCTATGATAACAGTCCCCGCCCTATGAAAACATGCCCCACCCTATGATAACAGGCCCTGCCCTATGATAACAAGCCCCACCCTATGATAACAAGCCCCACCCTATGATAACAGGCCCCACCGTTTGATAACAAGCCCCGCCCTATGATAACAGGCCCCGCCGTATGATAACATAGCCCAACCTACGATAACAGGCGCCACCCTAAGATACCAGGCCCTGCCCTACGATAACACGCCCCACCCTATGATAACAAGCCCCACCCTATGATAACAAGCCTCACCCTATGATAACAGGCCCAACCCTATGATAACAGGCCCTGCCCTATGATAACAAGCCCCACCCTATGATAACAAGCCCCACCCTATGATAACAGGCCCCACCCTACGATAACAGGCACCGCCCTATGATAACATGGCCCAACCTACGATAACAGGCTCCACCCTATGATAACAGGCCCCGCCCTACGATAACAAGCACCGCCCTACGATAACAGGCCCCGCCCTACGATAACAGGCCCCGTCCTACGATAACAGGCCCCACCCTATGATAACAGGCCGCACCCTTTGATAACAGGCCCCACCCTATGATAACAGGCCCCACCCTATGATAACAGGCCCCAGCCTATGATAAAAAGCCCCGCCCTACGATAACAGGCCCCGCCCTATGATAACATGGCCCAACCTACGATAACAGGCGCCACCCTATGATAACAGGCCCTGCCCTACGATAACACGCCCCGCCCTATGATAACAAGCCCCACCCTATGATAACAGGCCCCGCCCTATGATAACAGGCCCCACCCTATGATAACAGGCCCTGCCCTGTGATAACAAGCCCCACCCTATGATAACAAGCCCCACCCTATGATAACAGGCCCCACCCTATGATAACAAGCCCCGCCCTACGATAACAGGCCCCGCCCTATGATAACATGGCCCAACCTACGATAACAGGCGCCACCCTATGATAACAGGCACTGCCCTATGATAACAAGCCCCACCCTATGATAACAGGCCACAACAGGCCACAGCCCTACGATAACAGGCCCCGCCCTATGATAACAGGCCCCGCCCTACAATAACAGGCCCTGCCCTACGATAACAGGCCCCGCCCTATGATAACAGGCCCCGCCCTACGATAACAGGCCCTGCCCTACGATAACAGACCCCGCTCTACGATAAGATGCCCCGCCCTACAATAACAGGCCCCGCCCTATGATAACAGGCCCCGCCCAATGATAACAGTCCCCACCCTATGATAACAGGCCCCGCCCTATGATAACAAGCCCCGCCCTATGATAACAGGCCCTGCCCTATAACAGGCCCCGCCCTATGATAACAGGCCCCGCCCTATGATAACAGGCCCCGCACTATGATAACAGGCCCCGCCCTATGATAACAGGCACCGCCCTATGATAACAAGCACCACACTATGATAACAGGCCCTGCCCTATGATAACAGGCCCCGCCGTATGATAACAGGCCCCGCCCTATGATAACAGGCCCCGCCCTATGATAACAGGCTCGCCCTATGATAACAAGCCCTACCATATGATATCAGGTCCCGCCCTATGATAACAGGCCCCGCCCTATGATAACAGGCCCCGCCCTATGATAACAGGCCCCACACTATGATAACAAGCCCCACCCTATGATAACAAGCCCCACCCTATGATAATAGGCCCCGCCCTACGATAGCAGGCCCCGCTCTACGATAACAGGCCCCGCCCTACGAAATCAGGCCCCGCCCTATGATAACAAGCCCCGCCCTATGATAACAAGCCCCGCCCTATGATAACAGTCCCCGCCCTACGATAACAGGCACCGCCCTACGATAACAGGCACCGCCCTATGATAACAAGCCCCGCCCTACGATAACAGGCCCCGCCCTACGATAACAGGCACCGCCCTACAATAACAAGCCCCGCCCTACGATAACAGGCCCCACCCTACGATAACAGGCCGCACGCTATTATAACAGGCCTCCCCCTCTGATAACAGGCCGCACTCTACGATAACAAGCCCCACCCAACGATAACAGGCCCCGCCCTATGATAACATCCACGCCCTATGATAACAGGCCCCGCCTTATGATAACAGGCCCCGCCCTAGGATAACAGGCCCCGCCCTATGATAACAGGCCCCGCCCTATGATATCAGGCCCCGCCCGATGATAATAGGCCCCGCCCTACGATAACAGACCCCGCCCTATGATAACAGGCCCCACTCTATGATAACAAGGCCCAACCTATAATAACAAGCCCCACCCGATGAGAACAGGCCCCACCCTATGATAACAGTCCCCGCCCTATGAAAACATGCCCCACCCTATGATAACAGGCCCTGCCCTATGATAACAAGCCCCACCCTATGATAACAAGCCCCACCCTATGATAACAGGCCCCACCGTTTGATAACAAGCCCCGCCCTATGATAACAGGCCCCGCCGTATGATAACATAGCCCAACCTACGATAACAGGCGCCACCCTAAGATACCAGGCCCTGCCCTACGATAACACGCCCCACCCTATGATAACAAGCCCCACCCTATGATAACAAGCCTCACCCTATGATAACAGGCCCAACCCTATGATAACAGGCCCTGCCCTATGATAACAAGCCCCACCCTATGATAACAGGCCCCACCCTACGATAACAGGCACCGCCCTATGATAACATGGCCCAACCTACGATAACAGGCTCCACCCTATGATAACAGGCCCCGCCCTACGATAACAAGCACCGCCCTACGATAACAGGCCCCGCCCTACGATAACAGGCCCCGTCTACGATAACAGGCCCCACCCTATGATAACAGGCCGCACCCTTTGATAACAGGCCCCACCCTATGATAACAGGCCCCACCCTATGATAACAGGCCCCAGCCTATGATAAAAAGCCCCGCCCTACGATAACAGGCCCCGCCCTATGATAACATGGCCCAACCTACCATAACAGGCGCCACCCTATGATAACAGGCCCTGCCCTACGATAACACGCCCCGCCCTATGATAACAAGCCCCACCCTATGATAACAGGCCCCGCCCTATGATAACAGGCCCCACCCTATGATAACAGGCCCTGCCCTGTGATAACAATCCCCACCCTATGATAACAAGCCCCACCCTATAACAGGCCCCACCCTATGATAACAAGCCCCGCCCTACGATAACAGGCCCCGCCCTATGATAACATGGCCCAACCTACGATAACAGGCGCCACCCTATGATAACAGGCACTGCCCTATGATAACACGCCCCGCCCTATGATAACAAGCCCCACCCTATGATAACAAGCCCCACCCTATGATAACAGGCCACAGCCCTACGATAACAGGCCCCGCCCTATGATAACAGGCCCCGCCCTACAATAACAGGCCCTGCCCTCCGATAACAGGCCCCGCCCTATGATAACAGGCCCCGCCCTACGATAACAGGCCCTGCCCTACGATAACAGACCCCGCTCTACGATAAGATGCCCCGCCCTACAATAACAGGCCCCGCCCTATGATAACAGGCCCCGCCCAATGATAACAGTCCCCACCCTATGATAACAGGCCCCGCCCTATGATAACAAGCCCCGCCCTATGATAACAGGTTCCGCCCTATAACAGGCCCCGCCCTATGATAACAGGCCCCGCCCTATGATAACAGGCCCCACACTATGATAACAGGCCCCGCCCTATGATAACAGGCACCGCCCTATGATAACAAGCACCACACTATGATAACAGGCCCTGCCCTATGATAACAGGCCCCGCCCTATGATAACAGGCCCCGCCCTATGATAACAGGCCCCGCCCTATGATAACAGGCTCGCCCTATGATAACAAGCCCTACCATATGATATCAGGTCCTGCCCTATGATAACAGGCCCCGCCCTATGATAACAGGCCCCGCCCTATGATAACAGGCCCCAACCTATGATAACAAGCCCCACCCTATGATAACAAGCCCCACCCTATGATAATAGGCCCCGCCCTACGATAGCAGGCCCCGCTCTACGATAACAGGCCCCGCCCTACGAAATCAGGCCCCGCCCTATGATAACAAGCCCCGCCCTATGATAACAAGCCCCACCCTATGATAACAGTCCCGCCCTACGATAACAGGCACCGCCCTACAATAACAGGCACCGCCCTACGATAACAAGCCCCGCCCTACGATAACAGGCCCCGCCCTACGATAACAGGCACCGCCCTACAATAACAAGCCCCGCCCTACGATAACAGGCCCCACCCTACGATAACAGGCCGCACGCTATTATAACAGGCCTCCCCCTCTGATAACAGGCCGCACTCTACGATAACAAGCCCCACCCAACGATAACAGGCCCCGCCCTATGATAACATCCACGCCCTATGATAACAGGCCCCGCCTTATAACAGGCCCGCCCTATGATAACAGGCCCCGCCCTATGATAACAGGCCCCGCCCTATGATATCAGGCCCCGCCCTATGATAATAGGCCCCGCCCTACGATAACAGACCCCGCCCTATGATAACAGGCCCCACTCTATGATAACAAGGCCCAACCTATAATAACAAGCCCCACCCTATGAGAACAGGCCCCACCCTATGATAACAGGCCCTGCGCGACGATAACAGTCCCAGCCCTATAACAGGCCCTGTCCTACGATAACAGGCCCCGCCCTATGATAACAGGCCCCACCCTATGATAACAGGTCCCGCCTTATGATAACAGGCCCCGCCCTATAATAAGCCCCGCCCTATGATAACAGGCCCCGCCCTATGATAACAGGCCCCGCCCTATGATAACAGGCCCCACCCTATGATAACAGGCCCCGCCCTATGATAACAGGCCCCACCCTATGATAACAAGCCCCACCCTGTGATAACAGGCCCCGCCCTATGATAACAGGCCCCACCCTATGATAACAAGCCCCACCCTGTGATAACAGGCCCCGCCCTATGATAACAGGCCCTGCGCTATGATAACAGGCCCCGCCCTACGATAACAGGTCCCGCCCGAGGATAAAAGGCCCCGCCCTGCGATAACAGGACCCGCCCTATGAAAGCAGGCCCCGCCCTATGATAACAAGCCCCACCCTACAATAACAGTCCCCGCCCTACGATAACAGGCCCCACCCTATGATAACAAGCCCACCATAGGATAACAGGCCCCGCCCTACGATAACAGGCCCCGCCCTACGATAACAGGCCCCAACCTATGATAACAGGCCCCACCCTATAACAGGCCCAGCCCTCTGATAACAAGCCCCACCCTATGATAACAAGCCCCGCCCTATGATAAGAAATCCCGCCCTATGATAACAAGGCCCACCCTACGATAACAGGCCCCGCCCTACGATAACAGGCCCCACCCTATGATAACAAGCCCCACCCTACGAGAACAGGCCCCACCCTATGATAACAGGCCCCACCCTATGATAACAGGCCCCGCCCTATGATAACAAGCCCCGCCCTATGATAACAATACTCGCCCTATGATAATAGGCCCCGCCCTTTGATAACAGGCCCCGCCCTATGATAACAAGCCACACCCTATGATAACAGGCCCCAACCTATGATAACAAGCCCCACCCTATGATAACAGGCCCCACCCTATGATAACAGGCCCTGCCCTATGATAACAGGCCCCGGCCTATAGTAACAGGCCCCACCCTATGATAACAAGCCCCACCCTATGATAACGCCACAGCCCGACGATAACAGGACCCGCCCTACGAAAGCAGGCCCCGTCCTATGATAACAAGACCCACCCTACAATAACAGGCCCCGCCCTACGATAACAGGCCCCACCCTATGATAACAAGCCCCACCATATGAGAACAGGCCCCGCCCTACAATAACAGGCCCCGCCCTACGATAACAGGCCCCAACCTATGATAACAGGCCCCGCCCTATGATAACAGGCCCAGCCCTATGATAACAAGCCCCACCCTATGATAACAAGCCCCGCCCTATGATAAGAAATCCCGCCCTATGATAACAAGGCCCACCCTACGATAACATTCCCCGCCCTACGATAACAGGCCCCACCCTATGATAACAAGCCCCGCCATATGATAACAGGCCCCGCCCTATGATAACAGGCCCCACCCTACGAGAACAGGCCCCACCCTATGATAACAGGCCCCACCCTATGATTAGAAGCCCCACCCTATGATAACAAGCCCCGCCCTATGATAACAAGCCCCACCCTATGATAACAAGCCCCACCCTATGATAACAAGCCCCGCCCTATGATAACAACACTCGCCCTATGATAACAGGCCCTGCCCTTTGATAACAGGCCCCGCCCTATGATAACAAGCCACACCCTATGATAACAGGTCCCAACCTATGATAACAGGCCCCAACCTATGATAACAAACCCCACCCTATGATAACAGGCCCCGCCCTATGATAACAGGCCCCGCCCTATCATAACAGGCCCCGGCCTATGGTAACAAGCCCCACCCTATGATAACAGGCCACAGCCCTACGATAACAGGCCCCGCTCTATGATAACAGGCCCCGCCCTACAATAACAGGCCCTGCCCTACGATAACAGGCCCCGCCCTATGATAACAGGCCCTGCCCTATGATAACAGGCCCCACACTATGATAACAGGCCCCGCCCTATGATAACAGGCACCGCCCTATGATAACAAGCACCACACTATGATAACAGGCCCTGCCCTATGATAACAGGCCCCGCACTATGATAACAGCCCCTGCGCTATGAAAACAGGCCCCGCCCTATGATAACAGGCCCCGCCCTATGATAACAAGCACCACCCTATGATAACAAGCACCACCCTATGATAACAGGCCCCGCCCTACGCTAACAGGCCCCGCCCGACGATAACCGACCCCGCCCTATGATAACAGGCCCCGCCCTACGATAACAGGCCCCGCTCCACGATAAGAAGCCCCACCCTACGATAACAGGCCCCGCCCTATGATAACAGGCCCCGCCCAATAACAGTCCCCGCCCAATGATAACAGTCCCCGCCCTATGATAACAGTCCCCGCCCTATGATAACAGGCCCCGCCCTATGATAACAAGCCCCGCCCGATGATAACAGTCCCCGCCCTATGATAACAGGACCCGCCCTATGATAACAAGCCGTGCCATATGATATCAGGCCCTGCCCTATGATAACAGTCCCCGCCCTATGATAACAGGCCCCACCCTATGATAACAGGCCCCACCCTATGATAACAGGCCCCACCCTATGATAACAGGCCCTGCCCTATAACAGGCCCCGCCCTATGATAACAAGCACCACACTATGATAACAGGACCCACCCTATGATAACAGGCCTCGCCGTACTATAACAGGCCCCGCCCTACGATAACAGGTCCCGTCCGACGATAACAGGCCCCGCCCTACGAAAGCAGGCTCCGCCCTATGATAACAAGCCCCACCCTATGATAACAGGCCCCACCCTATGATAACAGGCCCCACCCTATGATAACAGGCCCCACTCTACGATAACAAGCCCCATCCTACGAGAACAGGCCCCACCCCATGATAACAAGCCCCACCCTATGATAACAGGCCCCAGCCCCATGATAACAGGCCCCACCCTATGATAACAGGCCCCGCCCGACGATAAACGACCCCGCCCTATGATAACAGGCCCCGCCCTAGGATAACTGGCCCCGCTCCACGATAAGAAGCCCCACCCTACGATAACAGGCCCCGCCCAATGATAACAGTCCCCGCCCAATGATAACAGTCCCCGCCCTATGATAACAGGCCCCGCCCTATGATAACAGGCCCCGCCCAATGATAACAGGCCCCGCCCTATGATAACAGGCCCCGCCCAATAACAGTCCCCGCCCAATGATAACAGTCCCCGCCCTATGATAACAGTCCCCGCCCTATGATAACAGGCCCCGCCCTATGATAACAAGCCCCGCCCGATGATAACAGTCCCCGCCCTATGATAACAGGACCCGCCCTATGATAACAAGCCGTGCCATATGATATCAGGCCCCGCCCTATGATAACAGGACCCGCCCTCTGATAACAAGCCGTGCCATATGATATCAGGCCCTGCCCTATGATAACAGGCCCCGCCCAATGATAACAGTCCCCGCCCAATGATAACAGTCCCCGCCCTATGATAACAGGCCCCGCCCTATGATAACAGGCCCCGCCCAATGATAACAGGCCCCGCCCTATGATAACAGGCCCCGCCCAATAACAGTCCCCGCCCAATGATAACAGTCCCCGCCCTATAACAGTCCCCGCCCTATGATAACAGGCCCCGCCCTATGATAACAAGCCCCGCCCGATGATAACAGTCCCCGCCCTATGATAACAGGACCCGCCCTATGATAACAAGCCGTGCCATATGATATCAGGCCCCGCCCTATGATAACAGGACCCGCCCTATGATAACAGGCCCCACCCTATGATAACAGGCCCCACCCTATGATAACAGGCCCCACCCTATGATAACAGGCCCTGCCCTATAACAGGGCCCGCCCTATGATAACAAGCACCACACTATGATAACAGGACCCACCCTATGATAACAGGCCTCGCCCTACTATAACAGGCCCCGCCCTACGATAACAGGTCCCGTCCGACGATAACAGGCCCCGCCCTACGAAAGCAGGCTCCGCCCTATGATAACAAGCCCCACCCTATGATAACAGGCCCCACCCTATGATAACAGGCCCCACCCTATGATAACAGGCCCCACTCTACGATAACAAGCCCCATCCTACGAGAACAGGCCCCACCCCATGATAACAGGCCCCAGCCCCATGATAACAGGCCCCACCCTATGATAACAGGCCCCGCCCGACGATAAACGACCCCGCCCTATGATAACAGGCCCCGCCCTAGGATAACTGGCCCCGCTCCACGATAAGAAGCCCCACCCTACGATAACAGGCCCCGCCCTATTATAACAGGCCCCGCCCAATGATAACAGTCCCCGCCCAATGATAACAGTCCCCGCCCTATGATAACAGGCCCCGCCCTATGATAACAGGCCCCGCCAATAACTAGCCCCGCCCTATGATAACAGGCCCCGCCCTATGATAACAGGCTCGCCCTATGATAACAAGCCCTACCATATGATATCAGGTCCCGCCCTATGATAACAGGCCCCGCCCTATGATAACAGGCCCCGCCCTATGATAACAGGACCCACCCTATGATAACAGGCCTCGCCCTACTATAAAAGGCCCCGCCCTACGATAACAGGTCCCGTCCGACGATAACAGGCCCCGCCCTACGAAAGCAGGCTCCGCCCTATGATAACAAGCCCCACCCTATGATAACAGGCCCCACCCTATGATATCAGGTCCCGCCCTATGATAACAGGCCCCGCCCTATGATAACAGGCCCCGCCCTATGATAACAGGCCCCGCCCTACGATAACAGGCACCGCCCTACGATAACAGGCACCGCCCTACGATAACAAGCCCCGCCCTACGATAACAGGCCCCGCCCTACGATAACAGGCACCGCCCTACAATAACAAGCCCCGCCCTACGATAACAGGCCGCACCCTACGATAACAGGCCGCACGCTATGATAACAGGCCTCACCCTCTGATAACAGGCCGCACTCTACGATAACAAGCCCCACCCAACGATAACAGGCCCCGCCCTATGATAACAGTCCACGCCCTATGATAACATGGCCCAACCTACGATAACAGGCGCCACCCTATAACAGGCCCTGCCCTACGATAACACGCCCCGCCCTATGATAACAAGCCCCACCCTATGATAACAGGCCCCGCCCTATGATAACAGGCCCCACCCTATGATAACAGGCCCTGCCCTGTGATAACAAGCCCCACCCTATGATAACAAGCCCCACCCTATGATAACAGGCCCCACCCTATGATAACAAGCCCCGCCCTACGATAACAGGCCCCGCCCTATGATAACATGGCCCAACCTATGATAACAGGCGCCACCCTATGATAACAGGCACTGCCCTATGATAACACGCCCCGCCCTATGATAACAAGCCCCACCCTATGATAACAAGCCCCACCCTATGATAACAGGCCACAGCCCTACGATAACAGGCCCCGCCCTATGATAACAGGCCCCGCCCTACAATAACAGGCCCTGCCCTACGATAACAGGCCCCGCCCTATGATAACAGGCCCCGCCCTACGATAACAGGCCCTGCCCTACGATAACAGACCCCGCTCTACGATAAGATGCCCCGCCCTACAATAACAGGCCCCGCCCTATGATAACAGGCCCCGCCCAATGATAACAGTCCCCACCCTATGATAACAGGCCCCGCCCTATGATAACAAGCCCCGCCCTATGATAACAGGCCCCGCCCTATAACAGGCCCCGCCCTATGATAACAGGCCCCGCCCTATGATAACAGGCCCCACACTATGATAACAGGCCCCGCCCTATGATAACAGGCACCGCCCTATGATAACCAGCACCACACTATGATAACAGGCCCTGCCCTATGATAACAGGCCCCGCCCTATGATAACAGGCCCCGCCCTATGATAACAGGCCCCGCCCTATGAAAACAGGCTCGCCCTATGATAACAAGCCCTACCATATGATATCAGGTCCCGCCCTATGATAACAGGCCCCGCCCTATGATAACAGGCCCCGCCCTACGATAACAGGCCCCACCCTATGATAACAAGCCCCACCCTATGATAACAAGCCCCACCCTATGATAATAGGCCCCGCCCTACGATAGCAGGCCCCGCTCTACGATAACAGGCCCCGCCCTATGAAATCAGGCCCCGCCCTATGATAACAAGCCCCGCCCTATGATAACAAGCCCCACCCTATGATAACAGTCCCCGCCCTACGATAACAGGCACCGCCCTACAATAACAGGCACCGCCCTACGATAACAAGCCCCGCCCTACGATAACAGGCCCCGCCCTACGATAACAGGCACCGCCCTACAATAACAAGCCCCGCCCTACGATAACAAGCCCCACCCTACGATAACAGGCCGCACGCTATTATAACAGGCCTCCCCCTCTGATAACAGGCCGCACTCTACGATAACAAGCCCCACCCAACGATAACAGGCCCCGCCCTATGATAACATCCACGCCCTATGATAACAGGCCCCGCCTTATGATAACAGGCCCCGCCCTATGATAACAGGCCCCGCCCTATGATAACAGGCCCCGCCCTATGATAATAGGCCCCGCCCTACGATAACAGACCCCGCCCTATGATAACAGGCCCCACTCTATGATAACAAGGCCCAACCTATAATAACAAGCCCCACCCTATGAGAACAGGCCCCACCCTATGATAACAGGCCCTGCGCGACGATAACAGTCCCAGCCCTATAACAGGCCCTGTCCTACGATAACAGGCCCCGCCCTATGATAACAGGCCGCACGCTATGATAACAGGCCTCACCCAACGATAACAGGCCCCGCCCTATGATAACAGGCCCCGCCTTATGATAACAGGCCCCGCCCTATGATAATAGGCCCCGCCCTATGATAACAGGCCCCGCCCTATGATAACAGGCCCCGCCCTATGATAACAGGCCCCACCCTATGATAACAGGCCCCGCCCTATGATAACAGGCCCCACCCTATGATAACAAGCCCCACCCTGTGATAACAGGCCCCGCCCTATGATAACAGGCCCTGCGCTATGATAACAGGCCCCGCCCTACGATAACAGGTCCCGCCCTAGGATAACAGGCCCCGCCCTGCGATAACAGGACCCGCCCTACGAAAGCAGGCCCCGCCCTATGATAACAAGCCCCACCCTACAATAACAGTCCCCGCCCTACGATAACAGGCCCCACCCTATGATAACAAGCCCCACCATAGGATAACAGGCCCCGCCCCTACGATAACAGGCCCCGCCCTACGATAACAGGCCCCAACCTATGATAACAGGCCCCACCCTATAACAGGCCCAGCCCTCTGATAACAAGCCCCACCCTATGATAACAAGCCCTGCCCTATGATAAGAAATCCCGCCCTATGATAACAAGGCCCACCCTACGATAACAGGCCCCGCCCTACGATAACAGGCCCCACCCTATGATAACAAGCCCCACCCTACGAGAACAGGCCCCACCCTATGATAACAGGCCCCACACTATGATAACAGGCCCCGCCCTATGATAACAAGCCCCGCCCTATGATAACAATACTCGCCCTATGATAATAGGCCCCGCCCTTTGATAACAGGCCCCGCCCTATGATAACAAGCCACACCCTATGATAACAGGCCCCAACCTATGATAACAAGCCCCACCCTATGATAACAGGCCCCACCCTATGATAACAGGCCCCGGCCTATAGTAACAGGCCCCACCCTATGATAACAAGCCCCACCCTATGATAACAGGCCACAGCCCGACGATAACAGGACCCGCCCTACGAAAGCAGGCCCCGTCCTATGATAACAAGACCCACCCTACAATAACAGGCCCCGCCCTACGATAACAGGCCCCACCCTATGATAACAAGCCCCACCATATGAGAACAGGCCCCGCCCTACAATAACAGGCCCCGCCCTACGATAACAGGCCCCAACCTATGATAACAGGCCCCGCCCTATGATAACAGGCCCAGCCCTATGATAACAAGCCCCACCCTATGATAACAAGCCCCGCCCTATGATAAGAAATCCCGCCCTATGATAACAAGGCCCACCCTACGATAACAGGCCCCGCCCTACGATAACAGGCCCCACCCTATGATAACAAGCCCCGCCATATGATAACAGGCCCCGCCCTATAACAGGCCCCACCCTACGAGAACAGGCCCCACCCTATGATAACAGGCCCCACCCTATGATAACAAGCCCCACCCTATGATAACAAGCCCCGCCCTATGATAACAATACTCGCCCTATAACAGGCCCCGCCCTTTGATAACAGGCCCCGCCCTATGATAACAAGCCACACCCTATGATAACAGGCCCCACCCTATGATAACAGGCCCCGCCCTATGATAACAAGCCCCACCCTATGATAACAAGCCCCGCCCTATGATAACAACACTCGCCCTATGATAACAGGCCCTGCCCTTTGATAACAGGCCCCGCCCTATGATAACAAGCCACACCCTATGATAACAGGTCCCAACCTATGATAACAGGCCCCAACCTATGATAACAAGCCCCACCCTATGATAACAGGCCCCGCCCTATGATAACAGGCCCCGCCCTATGATAACAGGCCCCGGCCTATGGTAACAAGCCCCACCCTATGATAACAGGCCACAGCCCTACGATAACAGGCCCCGCTCTATGATAACAGGCCCCGCCCTACAATAACAGGCCCTGCCCTACGATAACAGGCCCCGCCCTATGATAACAGGCCCTCCCCTACGATAACAGTCCCCACCCTATGATAACAGGCCCCGCTCTATGATAACAGGCCCCGCCCTATGATAACAGGCCCCGCCCTATGATAACAGGCCCTGCCCTATGATAACAGGCCTCACACTATGATAACAGGCCCCGCCCTATGATAACAGGCACCGCCCTATGATAACAAGCACCACACTATGATAACAGGCCCTGCCCTATGATAACAGGCCCCGCACTATGATAACAGCCCCTGCGCTATGAAAACAGGCCCCGCCCTATGATAACAGGCCCCGCCCTATGATAACAAGCACCACCCTATGATAACAAGCACCACCCTATGATAACAGGCCCCGCCCTACGCTAACAGGCCCCGCCCGACGATAACCGACCCCGCCCTATGATAACAGGCCCCGCCCTACGATAACAGGCCCCGCTCCACGATAAGAAGCCCCACCCTACGATAACAGGCCCCGCCCTATGATAACAGGCCCCGCCCAATAACAGTCCCCGCCCAATGATAACAGTCCCCGCCCTATGATAACAGTCCCCGCCCTATGATAACAGGCCCCGCCCTATGATAACAAGCCCCGCCCGATGATAACAGTCCCCGCCCTATGATAACAGGACCCGCCCTATGATAACAAGCCGTGCCATATGATATCAGGCCCTGCCCTATGATAACAGGCCCCGCCCTATGATAACAGGCCCCACCCTATGATAACAGGCCCCACCCTATGATAACAGGCCCCACCCTATGATAACAGGCCCTGCCCTAAAACAGGCCCCGCCCTATGATAACAAGCACCACACTATGATAACAGGACCCACCCTATGATAACAGGCCTCGCCGTACTATAACAGGCCCCGCCCTACGATAACAGGTCCCGTCCGACGATAACAGGCCCCGCCCTACGAAAGCAGGCTCCGCCCTATGATAACAAGCCCCACCCTATGATAACAGGCCCCACCCTATGATAACAGGCCCCACCCTATGATAACAGGCCCCACTCTACGATAACAAGCCCCATCCTACGAGAACAGGCCCCACCCCATGATAACAAGCCCCACCCTATGATAACAGGCCCCAGCCCCATGATAACAGGCCCCACCCTATGATAACAGGCCCCGCCCGACGATAAACGACCCCGCCCTATGATAACAGGCCCCGCCCTAGGATAACTGGCCCCGCTCCACGATAAGAAGCCCCACCCTACGATAACAGGCCCCGCCCAATGATAACAGTCCCCGCCCAATGATAACAGTCCCCGCCCTATGATAACAGGCCCCGCCCTATGATAACAGGCCCCGCCCAATGATAACAGGCCCCGCCCTATGATAACAGGCCCCGCCCAATAACAGTCCCCGCCCAATGATAACAGTCCCCGCCCTATGATAACAGTCCCCGCCCTATGATAACAGGCCCCGCCCTATGATAACAAGCCCCGCCCGATGATAACAGTCCCCGCCCTATGATAACAGGACCCGCCCTATGATAACAAGCCGTGCCATATGATATCAGGCCCCGCCCTATGATAACAGGACCCGCCCTATGATAACAAGCCGTGCCATATGATATCAGGCCCTGCCCTATGATAACAGGCCCCGCCCTATGATAACAGGCCCCACCCTATGATAACAGGCCCCACCCTATGATAACAGGCCCCACCCTATGATAACAGGCCCTGCCCTATAACAGGGCCCGCCCTATGATAACAAGCACCACACTATGATAACAGGACCCACCCTATGATAACAGGCCTCGCCCTACTATAACAGGCCCCGCCCTACGATAACAGGTCCCGTCCGACGATAACAGGCCCCGCCCTACGAAAGCAGGCTCCGCCCTATGATAACAAGCCCCACCCTATGATAACAGGCCCCACCCTATGATAACAGGCCCCACCCTATGATAACAGGCCCCACTCTACGATAACAAGCCCCATCCTACGAGAACAGGCCCCACCCCATGATAACAAGCCCCACCCTATGATAACAGGCCCCAGCCCCATGATAACAGGCCCCACCCTATGATAACAGGCCCCGCCCGACGATAAACGACCCCGCCCTATGATAACAGGCCCCGCCCTAGGATAACTGGCCCCGCTCCACGATAAGAAGCCCCACCCTACGATAACAGGCCCCGCCCTATTATAACAGGCCCCGCCCAATGATAACAGTCCCCGCCCAATGATAACAGTCCCCGCCCTATGATAACAGGCCCCGCCCTATGATAACAGGCCCCGCCCAATAACTAGCCCCGCCCTATGATAACAGGCCCCGCCCTATGATAACAGGCTCGCCCTATGATAACAAGCCCTACCATATGATATCAGGTCCCGCCCTATGATAACAGGCCCCGCCCTATGATAACAGGCCCCGCCCTATAACAGGCCCCACCCTATGATAACAAGCCCCGCCCTATGATAACAAGTCCCGCCCTATGATAACAGGCCCCGCCCTACGATAGCAGGCCCCGCTCTACGATAACAGGCCCCGCCCTACGAAATCAGGCCCCGCCCTATGATAACAAGCCCCGCCCTATGATAACAAGCCCCACCCTATGATAACAGGCCCCGCCCTACGATAACAGGCACCGCCCTACGATAACAGGCACCGCCCTACGATAACAAGCCCCGCCCTACGATAACAGGCCCCGCCCTACGATAACAGGCACCGCCCTACAATAACAAGCCCCGCCCTACGATAACAGGCCGCACCCTACGATAACAGGCCGCACGCTACGATAACAGGCCTCACCCTCTGATAACAGGCCGCACTCTACGATAACAAGCCCCACCCAACGATAACAGGCCCCGCCCTATGATAACATTCCACGCCCTATGATAACAGGCCCCGCCTTATGATAACAGGCCCCGCCCTATGATAACAGGCCCCGCCCTATGATAACAGGCCCTGCCCTATGATAACAGGCCCCGCCCTATGGTATCAGGCCCCGCCCTATGGTATCAGGCCCCGCCCTATAATAGGCCCCGCCCTACGATAACAGACCCCGCCCTATGATAACAGGCCCCACTCTATGATAACAAGGCCCAACCTATAATAACAAGCCCCACCCTATGAGAACAGGCCCCACCCTATGATAACAGGCCCCGCCCGACGATAACAGGCCCAGCCCTATAACAGGCCCTGTCCTACGATAACAGGCCCCGCCCTACGAAAGCAGGCCCCGCCCTATGATAACAAGTCCCACCCTATGATAACAGGCCCCACCCTATGATAACAGGCCCCACTCCACGATAACAAGCCCCATCCTTCGATAACAGGCCCCACCCCATGATAACAAGCCCCACCCTATGATAACAGGCCCCAGCCCTACGATAACAGGCCCTGCCCTATGATAACAGGCTACGCCCTACGATAACAGGCCCCGGCCGACGATAACCGACCCCGCCCTATGATAACAGGCCCTGCCCTCCGATAACAGGCCCTGCCCTACGATAACAGGCCCCGCTCAACGATAAGAAGCCCCACCCTACGATAACAGGCCCCGCCCTATGATAACAGGCCCCGCCCAATGATAACAGTCCCCGCCCTATGATAACAGGCCCAGCCCTATAATAAAAGGCCCCGCCCTATGATAACAAGCCCCGCCCTATGATAACAGGCCCCGCCCTATGATAACAGGCCCCGCCCTATGATAACAGGCCCCGCCCTATGATAACAGGCCCTGCGCTATGAAAACAGGCACCACCCTGATAACAAGCCCCACTCTATGATAACAAGCCCCACCCAACGATAACAGGCCCCGCCCTATGGTAACAGGCCCCACCGTATGATAACAGTCCCCGCCCTATGATAACAGTCCACGCCCTATAACAGGCCCCGCCCTATAACAGGCCCCACCCTATGATAACAGGCCCCGCCCTATGATAACAAGCCCCACCCTACGATAACATGCCCCGCCCTATGATAACAAATCTCGCCCTATGATAACAGGCCCCGCCCTATGATAACAGGCCCCGCCCTATGATAACAGGCCCTGCCCTATGATAACAGGCCCTGCCCTATGATAACAGGTCCCGCCCTACGATAACAGACCCCGCCCTATGATAACAGGCCCCACTCTATGATAACAAGGCCCAACCTATAATAACAAGCCCCAGCCTATGAGAACAGGCCCCACCCTATAACAGGCCCCGCCCGACGATAACAGGCCCAGCCCTATAACAGGCCCTGTCCTACGATAACAGGCCCCGCCCTACGAAAGCAGGCCCCGCCCTATGATAACAAGTCCCACCCTATGATAACAAGCCCCACCCTATGATAACAGGCCCCACTCTACGATAACAAGCCCCATCCTTCGATAACAGGCCCACCCCATGAT
Organism: Somniosus microcephalus; assembly: GCF_052327205.1. Classification (NCBI taxonomy): domain Eukaryota; kingdom Metazoa; phylum Chordata; class Chondrichthyes; order Squaliformes; family Somniosidae; genus Somniosus; species Somniosus microcephalus. The sequence continues at coordinate 171,713,594 of NC_140992.1, forward strand.
AACAAGCCCCACCCTATGATAACAGGCCCCAGCCCTACGATAACAGGCCCTGCCCTATGATAACAGGCTACGCCCTACGATAACAGGCCCCGGCCGACGATAACCGACCCCGCCCTATGATAACAGGCCCTGCCCTCCGATAACAGGCCCTGCCCTACGATAACAGGCCCCGCTCAACGATAAGAAGCCCCACCCTACGATAACAGGCCCCGCCCTATGATAACAGGCCCCGTCCAATGATAACAGTCCCCGCCCTATGATAACAGGCCCAGCCCTATAATAAAAGGCCCCGCCCTATGATAACAAGCCCCGCCCTATGATAACAGGCCCCGCCCTATGATAACAGGCCCCGCCCTATGATAACAGGCCCTGCGCTATGAAAACAGGCACCACCCTGATAACAAGCCCCACTCTATGATAACAGGCCCCAACCTCTGATAACAAGCCCCACTCTACGATAACAAGCCCCACCCAACGATAACAGGCCCCGCCCTATGGTAACAGGCCCCACCGTATGATAACAGTCCCCGCCCTATGATAACAGTCCACGCCCTATAACAGGCCCTGCCCTATGATAACAGGCCCCGCCCTATGATAACAGGCCCCGCCCTATGATAACAAGCCCCACCCTACGATAACATGCCCCGCCCTATGATAACAAATCTCGCCCTATGATAACAGGCCCCGCCCTATGATAACAGGCCCCGCCCTATGATAACAGGCCCTGCCCTATGATAACAGGCCCTGCCCTATGATAACAGGTCCCGCCCTATGATAACAGGCCCTGCGCTATGAAAACAGGCCCCACCCTGATAACAAGCCCCACCCTATGATAACAGGCCCCACCCTATGATAACAGGCCCTGCCCTATGATAACAGGCCCCGGCCTATAGTAACAGGCCCCACCCTATGATAACAAGCCCCACCCTATGATAACAGGCCACAGCCCGACGATAACAGGACCCGCCCTACGAAAGCAGGCCCCGCCCTATGATAACAAGCCCCACCCTACAATAACAGGCCCCGCCCTACGATAACAGGCCCCAACCTATGATAACAGGCCCCGCCCTATGATAACAGGCCCAGCCCTCTGATAACAAGCCCCACCCTATGATAAGCCCCGCCCTATGATAAGAAATCCCGCCCTACGATAACAGGCCCCGCCCTACGATAACAGGCCCCACCATTTGATAACAAGCCCCGCCATATGATAACAGGCCCCGCCCTATAACAGGCCCCACCCTACGATAACAGGCCCCACCCTACGATAACAGGCCCCACCCTATGATAACAAGCCCCACCCTATGATAACAAGCCCCGCCCTATGATAACAAGCCCCACCCTATGATAAAAAGCCCCACCCTATGATAACAAGCCCCGCCCTATGATAACAATACTCGCCCTATGATAACAGGCCCCGCCCTTTGATAACAGGCCCTGCCCTATGATAACAAGCCACACCCTATGATAACAGGCCCCACCCTATGATAACAGGCCCCACCCTATGATAACAGGCCCCGCCCTATGATAACAAGCCCCACCCTATGATAACAAGCCCCGCCCTATGATAACAATACTCGCCCTATGATAACAGGCCCCGCCCTTTGATAACAGGCCCCGCCCTATGATAACAAGCCACACCCTATGATAACAGGCCCCGCCCTATGATAACAGGCCCCGCCCTATGATAACAGGCCCCGGCCTATGGTAACAGGCCCCACCCTATGATAAGAAGCCCCACCCTATGATAACAGGCCACAGCCCTACGATAACAGGCCCCGCCCTATGATAACAGGCCCCGCCCTACAATAACAGGCCCTGCCCTACGATAACAGGCCCTGCCCTATGATAACAGGCCCCGCCCTACGATAACAGGCCCTGCCCTACGATAACAGACCCCGCTCTACGATAAGATGCCCCACCCTACGATAACAGGCCCCGCCCTATGATAACAGGCCCCGCCCAATGATAACAGTCCCCACCCTATGATAACAGGCCCCGCCCTATGATAACAAGCCCCGCCCTATGATAACAGTCCACGCCCTATAACAGGCCCCGCCCTATGATAACAGGCCCCACCCTTTGATAACAGGCCCCGCCCTATGATAACATGCCCCGCCCTATGATAGCAAATCTCGCCCTATGATAACAGGCCCCGCCCTATGATAACAGGCCCCGCCCTTTGATAACAGGCCCTGCCCTATGATAACAGGCCCTGCCCTATGGTAACAGGTCCCGCCCTATGATAACAGGCCCTGCGCTATGAAAACAGGCCCCACCCTGATAACAAGCACCACCCTATGATAACAGGCCCCACCCTATGATAACAGGCCCCACCCTATGATAACAGGCCCTGCCCTATGATAACAGGCCCCGGCCTATAGTAACAGGCCCCACCCTATGATAACAAGCCCCACCCTATGATAACAGGCCACAGCCCGACGATAACAGGACCCGCCCTACGAAAGCAGGCCCCGCCCTATGATAACAGGCCCCGGCCTACAATAACAGGCCCTGCCCTACGATAACAGGCCCCGCCCTATGATAACAGGCCCCGCCCTACGATAACAGGCCCTGCCCTACGATAACAGACCCCGCTCTACGATAAGATGCCCCACCCTACGATAACAGGCCCCGCCCTATGATAACAGACCCCGCCCAATGATAACAGTCCCCACCCTATGATAACAGGCCCCGCCCTATGATAACAAGCCCCGCCCTATGATAACAGGCCCCGCCCTATGATAACAGGCCCCGCCCTATGATAGCAGGCCCTGCCCTATGATAACAGGCCCCACACTATGATAACAGGCCCCGCCCTATGATAACAAGCACAACCCTATGATAACAAGCACCACCCTATGATAACAGGCCCCGCCCTATGATAACAGGCCCCGCCCTACGCTAACAGGCCCCGCCCGACGATAACCGACCCCGCCCTATGATAACAGGCCCCGCCCTACGATAACAGGCCCAGCTCCACGATAAGAAGCCCCACCCTACGATAACAGGCCCCGCCCTATGATAACAGGCCCCGCCCAATAACAGTCCCCGCCCAATGATAACCATCCCCGCCCTATGATAACAGGCCCCGCCCTATGATAACAGGCCCCGCCCTATGATAACAAGCCCCGCCCGATGATAACAGTCCCCGCCCTATGATAACAGGACCCGCCCTATGATAACAAGCCGTGCCATATGATATCAGGCCCTGCCCTATGATAACAGGCCCCGCCCTATGATAACAGGCCCCGCCCTATGATAACAGGCCCCGCCCTATGATAACAGGCCCCACCCTATGATAACAGGCCCTGCCCTATGATAACAGGCCCCGCCCTATGATAACAAGCACCACACTATGATAACAGGACCCATCCTATGATAACAGGCCTCGCCCTACGATAACAGGCCCCGCCCTACGATAACAGGTCCCGTCCGACGATAACAGGCCCCGCCCTACGAAAGCAGGCCCCGCCCTATGATAACAAGCCCCACCCTATGATAACAGGCCCCACCCTACGATAACAGGCCCCACTCTACGATAACAGGCCCCATCCTACGAGAACAGGCCCCACCCCATGATAACAAGCCCCACCCTATGATAACAGGCCCCAGCCCCATGATAACAGGCCCCACCCTATGATAACAGGCCCCGCCCGACGATAAACGACCCCGCCCTATGATAACAGGCTCGCCCGATGATAACAAGCCCTACCATATGATATCAGGTCCCGCCCTATGATAACAGGCCCCGCGCCCTGCCCTATGATAACAGGCCCCGCCCTATGGTATCAGGCCCCGCCCTATGGTATCAGGCCCCGCCCTATAATAGGCCCCGCCCTACGATAACAGACCCCGCCCTATGATAACAGGCCCCACTCTATGATAACAAGGCCCAACCTATAATAACAAGCCCCACCCTATGAGAACAGGCCCCACCCTATGATAACAGGCCCCGCCCGACGATAACAGGCCCAGCCCTATAACAGGCCCTGTCCTACGATAACAGGCCCCGCCCTACGAAAGCAGGCCCCGCCCTATGATAACAAGTCCCACCCTATGATAACAGGCCCCACCCTATGATAACAGGCCCCACTCCACGATAACAAGCCCCATCCTTCGATAACAGGCCCCACCCCATGATAACAAGCCCCACCCTATGATAACAGGCCCCAGCCCTACGATAACAGGCCCTGCCCTATGATAACAGGCTACGCCCTACGATAACAGGCCCCGGCCGACGATAACCGACCCCGCCCTATGATAACAGGCCCTGCCCTCCGATAACAGGCCCTGCCCTACGATAACAGGCCCCGCTCAACGATAAGAAGCCCCACCCTACGATAACAGGCCCCGCCCTATGATAACAGGCCCCGCCCAATGATAACAGTCCCCGCCCTATGATAACAGGCCCAGCCCTATAATAAAAGGCCCCGCCCTATGATAACAAGCCCCGCCCTATGATAACAGGCCCCGCCCTATGATAACAGGCCCCGCCCTATGATAACAGGCCCCGCCCTATGATAACAGGCCCTGCGCTATGAAAACAGGCACCACCCTGATAACAAGCCCCACTCTATGATAACAAGCCCCACCCAACGATAACAGGCCCCGCCCTATGGTAACAGGCCCCACCGTATGATAACAGTCCCCGCCCTATGATAACAGTCCACGCCCTATAACAGGCCCCGCCCTATAACAGGCCCCACCCTATGATAACAGGCCCCGCCCTATGATAACAAGCCCCACCCTACGATAACATGCCCCGCCCTATGATAACAAATCTCGCCCTATGATAACAGGCCCCGCCCTATGATAACAGGCCCCGCCCTATGATAACAGGCCCTGCCCTATGATAACAGGCCCTGCCCTATGATAACAGGTCCCGCCCTACGATAACAGACCCCGCCCTATGATAACAGGCCCCACTCTATGATAACAAGGCCCAACCTATAATAACAAGCCCCAGCCTATGAGAACAGGCCCCACCCTATAACAGGCCCCGCCCGACGATAACAGGCCCAGCCCTATAACAGGCCCTGTCCTACGATAACAGGCCCCGCCCTACGAAAGCAGGCCCCGCCCTATGATAACAAGTCCCACCCTATGATAACAAGCCCCACCCTATGATAACAGGCCCCACTCTACGATAACAAGCCCCATCCTTCGATAACAGGCCCACCCCATGATAACAAGCCCCACCCTATGATAACAGGCCCCAGCCCTACGATAACAGGCCCTGCCCTATGATAACAGGCTACGCCCTACGATAACAGGCCCCGGCCGACGATAACCGACCCCGCCCTATGATAACAGGCCCTGCCCTCCGATAACAGGCCCTGCCCTACGATAACAGGCCCCGCTCAACGATAAGAAGCCCCACCCTACGATAACAGGCCCCGCCCTATGATAACAGGCCCCGTCCAATGATAACAGTCCCCGCCCTATGATAACAGGCCCAGCCCTATAATAAAAGGCCCCGCCCTATGATAACAAGCCCCGCCCTATGATAACAGGCCCCGCCCTATGATAACAGGCCCCGCCCTATGATAACAGGCCCTGCGCTATGAAAACAGGCACCACCCTGATAACAAGCCCCACTCTATGATAACAGGCCCCAACCTCTGATAACAAGCCCCACTCTACGATAACAAGCCCCACCCAACGATAACAGGCCCCGCCCTATGGTAACAGGCCCCACCGTATGATAACAGTCCCCGCCCTATGATAACAGTCCACGCCCTATAACAGGCCCTGCCCTATGATAACAGGCCCCACCCTATGATAACAGGCCCCGCCCTATGATAACAAGCCCCACCCTACGATAACATGCCCCGCCCTATGATAACAAATCTCGCCCTATGATAACAGGCCCCGCCCTATGATAACAGGCCCCGCCCTATGATAACAGGCCCTGCCCTATGATAACAGGCCCTGCCCTATGATAACAGGTCCCGCCCTATGATAACAGGCCCTGCGCTATGAAAACAGGCCCCACCCTGATAACAAGCCCCACCCTATGATAACAGGCCCCACCCTATGATAACAGGCCCTGCCCTATGATAACAGGCCCCGGCCTATAGTAACAGGCCCCACCCTATGATAACAAGCCCCACCCTATGATAACAGGCCACAGCCCGACGATAACAGGACCCGCCCTACGAAAGCAGGCCCCGCCCTATGATAACAAGCCCCACCCTACAATAACAGGCCCCGCCCTACGATAACAGGCCCCAACCTATGATAACAGGCCCCGCCCTATGATAACAGGCCCAGCCCTCTGATAACAAGCCCCACCCTATGATAAGCCCCGCCCTATGATAAGAAATCCCGCCCTACGATAACAGGCCCCGCCCTACGATAACAGGCCCCACCATTTGATAACAAGCCCCGCCATATGATAACAGGCCCCGCCCTATAACAGGCCCCACCCTACGATAACAGGCCCCACCCTACGATAACAGGCCCCACCCTATGATAACAAGCCCCACCCTATGATAACAAGCCCCGCCCTATGATAACAAGCCCCACCCTATGATAAAAAGCCCCACCCTATGATAACAAGCCCCGCCCTATGATAACAATACTCGCCCTATGATAACAGGCCCCGCCCTTTGATAACAGGCCCTGCCCTATGATAACAAGCCACACCCTATGATAACAGGCCCCACCCTATGATAACAGGCCCCACCCTATGATAACAGGCCCCGCCCTATGATAACAAGCCCCACCCTATGATAACAAGCCCCGCCCTATGATAACAATACTCGCCCTATGATAACAGGCCCCGCCCTTTGATAACAGGCCCCGCCCTATGATAACAAGCCACACCCTATGATAACAGGCCCCGCCCTATGATAACAGGCCCCGCCCTATGATAACAGGCCCCGGCCTATGGTAACAGGCCCCACCCTATGATAAGAAGCCCCACCCTATGATAACAGGCCACAGCCCTACGATAACAGGCCCCGCCCTATGATAACAGGCCCCGCCCTACAATAACAGGCCCTGCCCTACGATAACAGGCCCTGCCCTATGATAACAGGCCCCGCCCTACGATAACAGGCCCTGCCCTACGATAACAGACCCCGCTCTACGATAAGATGCCCCACCCTACGATAACAGGCCCCGCCCTATGATAACAGGCCCCGCCCAATGATAACAGTCCCCACCCTATGATAACAGGCCCCGCCCTATGATAACAAGCCCCGCCCTATGATAACAGTCCACGCCCTATAACAGGCCCCGCCCTATGATAACAGGCCCCACCCTTTGATAACAGGCCCCGCCCTATGATAACATGCCCCGCCCTATGATAGCAAATCTCGCCCTATGATAACAGGCCCCGCCCTATGATAACAGGCCCCGCCCTTTGATAACAGGCCCTGCCCTATGATAACAGGCCCTGCCCTATGGTAACAGGTCCCGCCCTATGATAACAGGCCCTGCGCTATGAAAACAGGCCCCACCCTGATAACAAGCACCACCCTATGATAACAGGCCCCACCCTATGATAACAGGCCCCACCCTATGATAACAGGCCCTGCCCTATGATAACAGGCCCCGGCCTATAGTAACAGGCCCCACCCTATGATAACAAGCCCCACCCTATGATAACAGGCCACAGCCCGACGATAACAGGACCCGCCCTACGAAAGCAGGCCCCGCCCTATGATAACAGGCCCCGGCCTACAATAACAGGCCCTGCCCTACGATAACAGGCCCCGCCCTATGATAACAGGCCCCGCCCTACGATAACAGGCCCTGCCCTACGATAACAGACCCCGCTCTACGATAAGATGCCCCACCCTACGATAACAGGCCCCGCCCTATGATAACAGACCCCGCCCAATGATAACAGTCCCCACCCTATGATAACAGGCCCCGCCCTATGATAACAAGCCCCGCCCTATGATAACAGGCCCCGCCCTATGATAACAGGCCCCGCCCTATGATAGCAGGCCCTGCCCTATGATAACAGGCCCCACACTATGATAACAGGCCCCGCCCTATGATAACAAGCACAACCCTATGATAACAAGCACCACCCTATGATAACAGGCCCCGCCCTATGATAACAGGCCCCGCCCTACGCTAACAGGCCCCGCCCGACGATAACCGACCCCGCCCTATGATAACAGGCCCCGCCCTACGATAACAGGCCCAGCTCCACGATAAGAAGCCCCACCCTACGATAACAGGCCCCGCCCTATGATAACAGGCCCCGCCCAATAACAGTCCCCGCCCAATGATAACCATCCCCGCCCTATGATAACAGGCCCCGCCCTATGATAACAGGCCCCGCCCTATGATAACAAGCCCCGCCCGATGATAACAGTCCCCGCCCTATGATAACAGGACCCGCCCTATGATAACAAGCCGTGCCATATGATATCAGGCCCTGCCCTATGATAACAGGCCCCGCCCTATGATAACAGGCCCCGCCCTATGATAACAGGCCCCGCCCTATGATAACAGGCCCCACCCTATGATAACAGGCCCTGCCCTATGATAACAGGCCCCGCCCTATGATAACAAGCACCACACTATGATAACAGGACCCATCCTATGATAACAGGCCTCGCCCTACGATAACAGGCCCCGCCCTACGATAACAGGTCCCGTCCGACGATAACAGGCCCCGCCCTACGAAAGCAGGCCCCGCCCTATGATAACAAGCCCCACCCTATGATAACAGGCCCCACCCTACGATAACAGGCCCCACTCTACGATAACAGGCCCCATCCTACGAGAACAGGCCCCACCCCATGATAACAAGCCCCACCCTATGATAACAGGCCCCAGCCCCATGATAACAGGCCCCACCCTATGATAACAGGCCCCGCCCGACGATAAACGACCCCGCCCTATGATAACAGGCTCGCCCGATGATAACAAGCCCTACCATATGATATCAGGTCCCGCCCTATGATAACAGGCCCCGCCCTATGATAAAAGGCCCCGCCCTATGATAACAGGCCCCACCCTATGTTAACAAGCCCCACCCTATGATAACAAGCCCCGCCCTATGATAACAATACTCGCCCTATGATAACAGGCCCCGCCCTATGATAACAGGCCCCACCCTTTGATAACAGGCCCCGCCCTATGATATCAAGCCACACCCTATGATAACAGGCCCCACCCTATGATAAAAGGCCCCACCCTATGATAACAGGCCCCGCCCTATGATAACAAGCCCCACCCTATGATAACAAGCCCCGCCCTATGATAACAATACTCGCCCTATGATAACAGGCCCCGCCCTTTGATAACAGGCCCCGCCCTATGATAACAAGCCACACCCTATGATAACAGGCCCCAACCTATGATAACAAGCCCCACCCTATGATAACAGGCCCCGCCCTATGATAACAGGCCCTGCCCTATGATAACAGGCCCCGGCCTATGGTAACAGGCCCCACCCTATGATAACAAGCCCCACCCTATGATAACAGGCCACAGCCCTACGATAACAGGCCACAGCCCTACGATAACAGGCCCCGCCCTATGATAACAGGCCCCACCCTACAATAACAGGCCCTGCCCTACGATAACAGGCCCCGCCCTATGATAACAGGCCCCACCCTACGATAACAGGCCCTGCCCTACGATAACAGACCCCGCCCAATGATAACAGTCCCCACCCTATGATAACAGGCCCCGCCCTATGATAACAAGCCCCGCCCTATGATAACAGGCCCCGCCCTATGATAACAGGCCCTGCCCTATGATAACAGGCCCCACACTATGATAACAGGCCCCGCCCTATGGTAACAGGCACCGCCCTATGATAACAAGCACCACACTATGATAACAGGCCCTGCCCTATGATAACAGGCCCCGCCCTATGATAACAGGCCCCGCCCTATGATAACAAGCACCACCCTATGATAACAAGCACCACCCTATGATAACAGGCCCCGCCCTATGATAACAGGCCCCGCCCTATGATAACAGGCCCCGCCCTACGCTAACAGGCCCCGCCCGACGATAACCGACCCCGCCCTATGATAACAGGCCCCGCCCTACGATAACAGGCCCCGCTCCACGATAAGAAGCCCCACCCTACGATAACAGGCCCCGCCCTATGATAACAGGCCCCGCCCAATAACAGTCCCCGCCCAATGATAACCATCCCCGCCCTATGATAACAGTCCCCGCCCTATGATAACAGGCCCCGCCCTATGATAACAAGCCCCGCCCGATGATAACAGTCCCCGCCCTATGATAACCGGACCCGCCCTGTGATAACAAGCCGTGCCATATGATATCAGGCCCAGCTCCACGATAAGAAGCCCCACCCTACGATAACAGGCCCCGCCCTATGATAACAGGCCCCGCCCAATAACAGTCCCCGCCCAATGATAACCATCCCCGGCCGACGATAACCGACCCCGCCCTATGATAACAGGCCCTGCCCTCCGATAACAGGCCCTGCCCTACGATAACAGGCCCCGCTCAACGATAAGAAGCCCCACCCTACGATAACAGGCCCCGCCCTATGATAACAGGCCCAGCCCTATAATAAAAGGCCCCGCCCTATGATAACAAGCCCCGCCCTATGATAACAGGCCCCGCCCTATGATAACAGGCCCCGCCCTATGATAACAGGCCCCGCCCTATGATAACAGGCCCTGCGCTATGAAAACAGGCACCACCCTGATAACAAGCCCCACTCTATGATAACAAGCCCCACCCAACGATAACAGGCCCCGCCCTATGGTAACAGGCCCCACCGTATGATAACAGTCCCCGCCCTATGATAACAGTCCACGCCCTATAACAGGCCCCGCCCTATAACAGGCCCCACCCTATGATAACAGGCCCCGCCCTATGATAACAAGCCCCACCCTACGATAACATGCCCCGCCCTATGATAACAAATCTCGCCCTATGATAACAGGCCCCGCCCTATGATAACAGGCCCCGCCCTATGATAACAGGCCCTGCCCTATGATAACAGGCCCTGCCCTATGATAACAGGTCCCGCCCTACGATAACAGACCCCGCCCTATGATAACAGGCCCCACTCTATGATAACAAGGCCCAACCTATAATAACAAGCCCCAGCCTATGAGAACAGGCCCCACCCTATAACAGGCCCCGCCCGACGATAACAGGCCCAGCCCTATAACAGGCCCTGTCCTACGATAACAGGCCCCGCCCTACGAAAGCAGGCCCCGCCCTATGATAACAAGTCCCACCCTATGATAACAAGCCCCACCCTATGATAACAGGCCCCACTCTACGATAACAAGCCCCATCCTTCGATAACAGGCCCACCCCATGATAACAAGCCCCACCCTATGATAACAGGCCCCAGCCCTACGATAACAGGCCCTGCCCTATGATAACAGGCTACGCCCTACGATAACAGGCCCCGGCCGACGATAACCGACCCCGCCCTATGATAACAGGCCCTGCCCTCCGATAACAGGCCCTGCCCTACGATAACAGGCCCCGCTCAACGATAAGAAGCCCCACCCTACGATAACAGGCCCCGCCCTATGATAACAGGCCCCGTCCAATGATAACAGTCCCCGCCCTATGATAACAGGCCCAGCCCTATAATAAAAGGCCCCGCCCTATGATAACAAGCCCCGCCCTATGATAACAGGCCCCGCCCTATGATAACAGGCCCCGCCCTATGATAACAGGCCCTGCGCTATGAAAACAGGCACCACCCTGATAACAAGCCCCACTCTATGATAACAGGCCCCAACCTCTGATAACAAGCCCCACTCTACGATAACAAGCCCCACCCAACGATAACAGGCCCCGCCCTATGGTAACAGGCCCCACCGTATGATAACAGTCCCCGCCCTATGATAACAGTCCACGCCCTATAACAGGCCCTGCCCTATGATAACAGGCCCCACCCTATGATAACAGGCCCCGCCCTATGATAACAAGCCCCACCCTACGATAACATGCCCCGCCCTATGATAACAAATCTCGCCCTATGATAACAGGCCCCGCCCTATGATAACAGGCCCCGCCCTATGATAACAGGCCCTGCCCTATGATAACAGGCCCTGCCCTATGATAACAGGTCCCGCCCTATGATAACAGGCCCTGCGCTATGAAAACAGGCCCCACCCTGATAACAAGCCCCACCCTATGATAACAGGCCCCACCCTATGATAACAGGCCCTGCCCTATGATAACAGGCCCCGGCCTATAGTAACAGGCCCCACCCTATGATAACAAGCCCCACCCTATGATAACAGGCCACAGCCCGACGATAACAGGACCCGCCCTACGAAAGCAGGCCCCGCCCTATGATAACAAGCCCCACCCTACAATAACAGGCCCCGCCCTACGATAACAGGCCCCAACCTATGATAACAGGCCCCGCCCTATGATAACAGGCCCAGCCCTCTGATAACAAGCCCCACCCTATGATAAGCCCCGCCCTATGATAAGAAATCCCGCCCTACGATAACAGGCCCCGCCCTACGATAACAGGCCCCACCATTTGATAACAAGCCCCGCCATATGATAACAGGCCCCGCCCTATAACAGGCCCCACCCTACGATAACAGGCCCCACCCTACGATAACAGGCCCCACCCTATGATAACAAGCCCCACCCTATGATAACAAGCCCCGCCCTATGATAACAAGCCCCACCCTATGATAAAAAGCCCCACCCTATGATAACAAGCCCCGCCCTATGATAACAATACTCGCCCTATGATAACAGGCCCCGCCCTTTGATAACAGGCCCTGCCCTATGATAACAAGCCACACCCTATGATAACAGGCCCCACCCTATGATAACAGGCCCCACCCTATGATAACAGGCCCCGCCCTATGATAACAAGCCCCACCCTATGATAACAAGCCCCGCCCTATGATAACAATACTCGCCCTATGATAACAGGCCCCGCCCTTTGATAACAGGCCCCGCCCTATGATAACAAGCCACACCCTATGATAACAGGCCCCGCCCTATGATAACAGGCCCCGCCCTATGATAACAGGCCCCGGCCTATGGTAACAGGCCCCACCCTATGATAAGAAGCCCCACCCTATGATAACAGGCCACAGCCCTACGATAACAGGCCCCGCCCTATGATAACAGGCCCCGCCCTACAATAACAGGCCCTGCCCTACGATAACAGGCCCTGCCCTATGATAACAGGCCCCGCCCTACGATAACAGGCCCTGCCCTACGATAACAGACCCCGCTCTACGATAAGATGCCCCACCCTACGATAACAGGCCCCGCCCTATGATAACAGGCCCCGCCCAATGATAACAGTCCCCACCCTATGATAACAGGCCCCGCCCTATGATAACAAGCCCCGCCCTATGATAACAGTCCACGCCCTATAACAGGCCCCGCCCTATGATAACAGGCCCCACCCTTTGATAACAGGCCCCGCCCTATGATAACATGCCCCGCCCTATGATAGCAAATCTCGCCCTATGATAACAGGCCCCGCCCTATGATAACAGGCCCCGCCCTTTGATAACAGGCCCTGCCCTATGATAACAGGCCCTGCCCTATGGTAACAGGTCCCGCCCTATGATAACAGGCCCTGCGCTATGAAAACAGGCCCCACCCTGATAACAAGCACCACCCTATGATAACAGGCCCCACCCTATGATAACAGGCCCCACCCTATGATAACAGGCCCTGCCCTATGATAACAGGCCCCGGCCTATAGTAACAGGCCCCACCCTATGATAACAAGCCCCACCCTATGATAACAGGCCACAGCCCGACGATAACAGGACCCGCCCTACGAAAGCAGGCCCCGCCCTATGATAACAGGCCCCGGCCTACAATAACAGGCCCTGCCCTACGATAACAGGCCCCGCCCTATGATAACAGGCCCCGCCCTACGATAACAGGCCCTGCCCTACGATAACAGACCCCGCTCTACGATAAGATGCCCCACCCTACGATAACAGGCCCCGCCCTATGATAACAGACCCCGCCCAATGATAACAGTCCCCACCCTATGATAACAGGCCCCGCCCTATGATAACAAGCCCCGCCCTATGATAACAGGCCCCGCCCTATGATAACAGGCCCCGCCCTATGATAGCAGGCCCTGCCCTATGATAACAGGCCCCACACTATGATAACAGGCCCCGCCCTATGATAACAAGCACAACCCTATGATAACAAGCACCACCCTATGATAACAGGCCCCGCCCTATGATAACAGGCCCCGCCCTACGCTAACAGGCCCCGCCCGACGATAACCGACCCCGCCCTATGATAACAGGCCCCGCCCTACGATAACAGGCCCAGCTCCACGATAAGAAGCCCCACCCTACGATAACAGGCCCCGCCCTATGATAACAGGCCCCGCCCAATAACAGTCCCCGCCCAATGATAACCATCCCCGCCCTATGATAACAGGCCCCGCCCTATGATAACAGGCCCCGCCCTATGATAACAAGCCCCGCCCGATGATAACAGTCCCCGCCCTATGATAACAGGACCCGCCCTATGATAACAAGCCGTGCCATATGATATCAGGCCCTGCCCTATGATAACAGGCCCCGCCCTATGATAACAGGCCCCGCCCTATGATAACAGGCCCCGCCCTATGATAACAGGCCCCACCCTATGATAACAGGCCCTGCCCTATGATAACAGGCCCCGCCCTATGATAACAAGCACCACACTATGATAACAGGACCCATCCTATGATAACAGGCCTCGCCCTACGATAACAGGCCCCGCCCTACGATAACAGGTCCCGTCCGACGATAACAGGCCCCGCCCTACGAAAGCAGGCCCCGCCCTATGATAACAAGCCCCACCCTATGATAACAGGCCCCACCCTACGATAACAGGCCCCACTCTACGATAACAGGCCCCATCCTACGAGAACAGGCCCCACCCCATGATAACAAGCCCCACCCTATGATAACAGGCCCCAGCCCCATGATAACAGGCCCCACCCTATGATAACAGGCCCCGCCCGACGATAAACGACCCCGCCCTATGATAACAGGCTCGCCCGATGATAACAAGCCCTACCATATGATATCAGGTCCCGCCCTATGATAACAGGCCCCGCCCTATGATAAAAGGCCCCGCCCTATGATAACAGGCCCCACCCTATGTTAACAAGCCCCACCCTATGATAACAAGCCCCGCCCTATGATAACAATACTCGCCCTATGATAACAGGCCCCGCCCTATGATAACAGGCCCCACCCTTTGATAACAGGCCCCGCCCTATGATATCAAGCCACACCCTATGATAACAGGCCCCACCCTATGATAAAAGGCCCCACCCTATGATAACAGGCCCCGCCCTATGATAACAAGCCCCACCCTATGATAACAAGCCCCGCCCTATGATAACAATACTCGCCCTATGATAACAGGCCCCGCCCTTTGATAACAGGCCCCGCCCTATGATAACAAGCCACACCCTATGATAACAGGCCCCAACCTATGATAACAAGCCCCACCCTATGATAACAGGCCCCGCCCTATGATACCAGGCCCTGCCCTATGATAACAGGCCCCGGCCTATGGTAACAGGCCCCACCCTATGATAACAAGCCCCACCCTATGATAACAGGCCACAGCCCTACGATAACAGGCCACAGCCCTACGATAACAGGCCCCGCCCTATGATAACAGGCCCCACCCTACAATAACAGGCCCTGCCCTACGATAACAGGCCCCGCCCTATGATAACAGGCCCCACCCTACGATAACAGGCCCTGCCCTACGATAACAGACCCCGCCCAATGATAACAGTCCCCACCCTATGATAACAGGCCCCGCCCTATGATAACAAGCCCCGCCCTATGATAACAGGCCCCGCCCTATGATAACAGGCCCTGCCCTATGATAACAGGCCCCACACTATGATAACAGGCCCCGCCCTATGGTAACAGGCACCGCCCTATGATAACAAGCACCACACTATGATAACAGGCCCTGCCCTATGATAACAGGCCCCGCCCTATGATAACAGGCCCCGCCCTATGATAACAAGCACCACCCTATGATAACAAGCACCACCCTATGATAACAGGCCCCGCCCTATGATAACAGGCCCCGCCCTATGATAACAGGCCCCGCCCTATGATAACAGGCCCCGCCCTACGCTAACAGGCCCCGCCCGACGATAACCGACCCCGCCCTATGATAACAGGCCCCGCCCTACGATAACAGGCCCCGCTCCACGATAAGAAGCCCCACCCTACGATAACAGGCCCCGCCCTATGATAACAGGCCCCGCCCAATAACAGTCCCCGCCCAATGATAACCATCCCCGCCCTATGATAACAGTCCCCGCCCTATGATAACAGGCCCCGCCCTATGATAACAAGCCCCGCCCGATGATAACAGTCCCCGCCCTATGATAACCGGACCCGCCCTGTGATAACAAGCCGTGCCATATGATATCAGGCCCAGCTCCACGATAAGAAGCCCCACCCTACGATAACAGGCCCCGCCCTATGATAACAGGCCCCGCCCAATAACAGTCCCCGCCCAATGATAACCATCCCCGCCCTATGATAACAGTCCCCGCCCTATGATAACAGGCCCCGCCCTATGATAACAAGCCCCGCCCGATGATAACAGTCCCCGCCCTATGATAACAGGACCCGCCCTATGATAACAAGCCGTGCCATATGATATCAGGCCCTGCCCTATGATAACAGGCCCCGCCCTATGATAACAGGCCCCGCCCTATGATAACAGGCCCCACCCTATGATAACAGGCCCCACCCTATGATAACAGGCCCTGCCCTATGATAACAGGCCCCGCCCTATGATAACAAGCACCACACTATGATAACAGGACCCACCCTATGATAACAGGCCTCGCCCTACGATAACAGGCCCCGCCCTACGATAACAGGTCCCGTCCGACGATAACAGGCCCCGCCCTACGAAAGCAGGCCCCGCCGTATGATAAAAAGCCCCACCCTATGATAACAGGCCCCACCCTACGATAACAGGCCCCACTCTACGATAACAGGCCCCATCCTACGAGAACAGGCCCCACCCCATGATAACAAGCCCCACCCTATGATAACAGGCCCCAGCCCCATGATAACAGGCCCCACCCTATGATAACAGGCCCCGCCCGACGATAAACGACCCCGCCCTATGATAACAGGCTCGCCCGATGATAACAAGCCCTACCATATGATATCAGGTCCCGCCCTATGATAACAGGCCCCGCCCTATGATAAAAGGCCCCGCCCTATGATAACAGGCCCCACCCTATGTTAACAAGCCCCACCCTATGATAACAAGCCCCGCCCTATGATAACAATACTCGCCCTATGATAACAGGCCCCGCCCTATGATAACAGGCCCCGCCCTTTGATAACAGGCCCCGCCCTATGATATCAAGCCACACCCTATGATAACAGGCCCCACCCTATGATAAAAGGCCCCACCCTATGATAACAGGCCCCGCCCTATGATAACAAGCCACACCCTATGATAACAGGCCCCAACCTATGATAACAAGCCCCACCCTATGATAACAGGCCCCGCCCTATGATAACAGGCCCTGCCCTATGATAACAGGCCCCGGCCTATGGTAACAGGCCCCACCCTATGATAACAAGCCCCACCCTATGATAACAGGCCACAGCCCTACGATAACAGGCCACAGCCCTACGATAACAGGCCCCGCCCTATGATAACAGGCCCCGCCCTATGATAACAAGCCACACCCTATGATAACAGGCCCCAACCTATGATAACAAGCCCCACCCTATGATAACAGGCCCCGCCCTATGATAACAGGCCCTGCCCTATGATAACAGGCCCCGGCCTATGGTAACAGGCCCCACCCTATGATAACAAGCCCCACCCTATGATAACAGGCCACAGCCCTACGATAACAGGCCACAGCCCTACGATAACAGGCCCTGCCCTATGATAACAGGCCCCGCACTATGATAACAGGCCCCGCCCTATGGTAACAGGCACCGCCCTATGATAACAAGCACCACACTATGATAACAGGCCCTGCCCTATGATAACAGGCCCCGCCCTATGATAACAGGCCCCGCCCTATGATAACAAGCACCACCCTATGATAACAAGCACCACCCTATGATAACAGGCCCCGCCCTATGATAACAGGCCCCGCCCTACGCTAACAGGCCCCGCCCGACGATAACCGACCCCGCCCTATGATAACAGGCCCCGCCCTACGATAACAGGCCCCGCTCCACGATAAGAAGCCCCACCCTACGATAACAGGCCCCGCCCTATGATAACAGGCCCCGCCCAATAACAGTCCCCGCCCAATGATAACCATCCCCGCCCTATGATAACAGTCCCCGCCCTATGATAACAGGCCCCGCCCTATGATAACAAGCCTCGCCCGATAACAGTCCCCGCCCTATGATAACAGGACCCGCCCTGTGATAACAAGCCGTGCCATATGATATCAGGCCCTGCCCTATGATAACAGGCCCCGCCCTATGATAACAGGCCCTGCCCTATGATAACAGGCCCCGCCCTATGATAACAAGCACCACACTATGATAACAGGCCCCACCCTATGATAACAGGCCCCGCCCTATGATAACAGGCCCTGCCCTACGATAACAGGCCCCGCCCTATGATAACAGGCCCCACCCTACGATAACAGGCCCTGCCCTACGATAACAGACCCCGCCCAATGATAACAGTCCCCACCCTATGATAACAGGCCCCGCCCTATGATAACAAGCCCCGCCCTATGATAACAGGCCCCGCCCTATGATAACAGGCCCCGCCCTATGATAACAGGCCCTGCCCTATGATAACAGGCCCCGCA
Organism: Somniosus microcephalus; assembly: GCF_052327205.1. Classification (NCBI taxonomy): domain Eukaryota; kingdom Metazoa; phylum Chordata; class Chondrichthyes; order Squaliformes; family Somniosidae; genus Somniosus; species Somniosus microcephalus. The sequence goes on from NC_140992.1 coordinate 171,732,378, forward strand.
CTATGATAACAGGCCCCGCCCTATGGTAACAGGCACCGCCCTATGATAACAAGCACCACACTATGATAACAGGCCCTGCCCTATGATAACAGGCCCCGCCCTATAACAGGCCCCGCCCTATGATAACAAGCACCACCCTATGATAACAAGCACCACCCTATGATAACAGGCCCCGCCCTATGATAACAGGCCCCGCCCTACGCTAACAGGCCCCGCCCGACGATAACCGACCCCGCCCTATGATAACAGGCCCCGCCCTACGATAACAGGCCCCGCTCCACGATAAGAAGCCCCACCCTACGATAACAGGCCCCGCCCTATGATAACAGGCCCCGCCCAATAACAGTCCCCGCCCAATGATAACCATCCCCGCCCTATGATAACAGTCCCCGCCCTATGATAACAGGCCCCGCCCTATGATAACAAGCCCCGCCCGATAACAGTCCCCGCCCTATGATAACAGGACCCGCCCTGTGATAACAAGCCGTGCCATATGATATCAGGCCCTGCCCTATGATAACAGGCCCCGCCCTATGATAACAGGCCCTGCCCTATGATAACAGGCCCCGCCCTATGATAACAAGCACCACACTATGATAACAGGCCCCACCCTATGATAACAGGCCCCGCCCTATGATAACAGGCCCTGCCCTATGATAACAGGCCCCGCCCTATGATAACAAGCACCACACTATGATAACAGGACCCACCCTATGATAACAGGCCTCGCCCTATGATAACAGGCCCCGCCCTACGATAACAGGTCCCGTCCGACGATAACAGGCCCCGCCCTACGAAAGCAGGCCCCGCCCTATGATAACAAGCCCCACCCTATGATAACAGGCCCCACCCTATGATAACAGGCCCCACTCTACGATAACAGGCCCCATCCTACGAGAACAGGCCCCACCCCATGATAACAAGCCCCACCCTATGATAACAGGCCCCAGCCCCATGATAACAGGCCCCACCCTATGATAACAGGCCCCGCCCGACGATAAACGACCCCGCCATATGATAACAGGCCCCGCCCTAGGATAACTGGCCACGCTCCACGATAAGAAGCCCCACCCTACGATAACAGGCCCCGCCCTATTATATCAAGCCCCGCCCAATGATAACAGTCCCCGCCCAATGATAACAGTCCCCGCCCTATGATAACAGGCCCTGCCCTATGATAACAGGCCCCGCCCAATGATAACAGGCCCCGCCCTATGATAACAGGCTCGCCCTATGATAACAAGCCCTACCATATGATATCAGGTCCCGCCCTATGATAACAGGCCCCGCCCTATGATAACAGGCCCCGCCCTATGATAACAGGCCCCGCCCTATGATAACAGGCCCCACCCTATGATAACAAGACCCACCCTATGATAACAGGCCCCGCCCTACGATAACAGGCACCGCCCTACAATAACAGGCACCGCCCTACGATAACAAGCCCCGCCCTACGATAACAGGCCCCGCCCTACGATAACAGGCCCCGCCCTACGATAACAGGCCCCGCCCTACGATTACAGGCACCGCCCTACGATAACAAGCCCCGCCCTACGATAACAGGCCCCACCCTACGATAACAGGCCGCACGCTATGATAACAGGCCTCACCCTCTGATAACAGGCCGCACTCTACGATAACAAGCCCCACCCAACGATAACAGGCCCCGCCCTATGATAACAGTCCACGCCCTATGATAACAGGCCCCGCCCTATGATAACAGGCCCCGCCCTATGATATCAGGCCCCGCCCTATGATAATAGGCCCCGCCCTACGATAACAGACCCCGCCCTATGATAACAGGCCCCACTCTATGATAACAAGGCCCAACCTATAATAACAAGCCCCACCCTATGAGAACAGGCCCCACCCTATGATAACAGGCCCCGCCCGACGATAACAGGCCCAGCCCTATAACAGGCCCTGTCCTACGATAACAGGCCCCGCCCTACGATAACAGGCCGCACGCTATGATAACAGGCCCCGCCCTATGATAACAGGCCCCACCCTATGTTAACAAGCCCCACCCTATGATAACAAGCCCCGCCCTATGATAACAATACTCGCCCTATGATAACAGGCCCCGCCCTATGATAACAGGCCCCGCCCTTTGATAACAGGCCCCGCCCTATGATAACAAGCCCCACCCTATGATAACAAGCCCCGCCCTATGATAACAATACTCGCCCTATGATAACAGGCCCCGCCCTTTGATAACAGGCCCCGCCCTATGATAACAAGCCACACCCTATGATAACAGGCCCCAACCTATGATAACAAGCCCCACCCTATGATAACAGGCCCCGCCCTATGATAACAGGCCCTGCCCTATGATAACAGGCCCCGGCCTATGGTAACAGGCCCCACCATATGATAACAAGCCCCACCCTATGATAACAGGCCACAGCCCTACGATAACAGGCCACAGCCCTACGATAACAGGCCCCGCCCTATGATAACAGGCCCCGCCCTACAATAACAGGCCCTGCCCTACGATAACAGGCCCCGCCCTATGATAACAGGCCCCACCCTACGATAACAGGCCCTGCCCTACGATAACAGACCCCGCCCAATGATAACAGTCCCCACCCTATGATAACAGGCCCCGCCCTATGATAACAAGCCCCGCCCTATGATAACAGGCCCCGCCCTATGATAACAGGCCCCGCCCTATGATAACAGGCCCTGCCCTATGATAACAGGCCCCACACTATGATAACAGGCCCCGCCCTATGGTAACAGGCACCGCCCTATGATAACAAGCACCACACTATGATAACAGGCCCTGCCCTATGATAACAGGCCCCGCCCTATGATAACAGGCCCCGCCCTATGATAACAAGCACCACCCTATGATAACAAGCACCACCCTATGATAACAGGCCCCGCCCTATGATAACAGGCCCCGCCCTACGCTAACAGGCCCCGCCCGACGATAACCGACCCCGCCCTATGATAACAGGCCCCGCCCTACGATAACAGGCCCCGCTCCACGATAAGAAGCCCCACCCTACGATAACAGGCCCCGCCCTATGATAACAGGCCCCGCCCAATAACAGTCCCCGCCCAATGATAACCATCCCCGCCCTATGATAACAGTCCCCGCCCTATGATAACAGGCCCCGCCCTATGATAACAAGCCCCGCCCGATAACAGTCCCCGCCCTATGATAACAGGACCCGCCCTGTGATAACAAGCCGTGCCATATGATATCAGGCCCTGCCCTATGATAACAGGCCCCGCCCTATGATAACAGGCCCTGCCCTATGATAACAGGCCCCGCCCTATGATAACAAGCACCACACTATGATAACAGGCCCCACCCTATGATAACAGGCCCCGCCCTATGATAACAGGCCCTGCCCTATGATAACAGGCCCCGCCCTATGATAACAAGCACCACACTATGATAACAGGACCCACCCTATGATAACAGGCCTCGCCCTATGATAACAGGCCCCGCCCTACGATAACAGGTCCCGTCCGACGATAACAGGCCCCGCCCTACGAAAGCAGGCCCCGCCCTATGATAACAAGCCCCACCCTATGATAACAGGCCCCACCCTATGATAACAGGCCCCACTCTACGATAACAGGCCCCATCCTACGAGAACAGGCCCCACCCCATGATAACAAGCCCCACCCTATGATAACAGGCCCCAGCCCCATGATAACAGGCCCCACCCTATGATAACAGGCCCCGCCCGACGATAAACGACCCCGCCATATGATAACAGGCCCCGCCCTAGGATAACTGGCCACGCTCCACGATAAGAAGCCCCACCCTACGATAACAGGCCCCGCCCTATTATATCAAGCCCCGCCCAATGATAACAGTCCCCGCCCAATGATAACAGTCCCCGCCCTATGATAACAGGCCCTGCCCAATGATAACAGGCCCCGCCCAATGATAACAGGCCCCGCCCTATGATAACAGGCTCGCCCTATGATAACAAGCCCTACCATATGATATCAGGTCCCGCCCTATGATAACAGGCCCCGCCCTATGATAACAGGCCCCGCCCTATGATAACAGGCCCCGCCCTATGATAACAGGCCCCACCCTATGATAACAAGACCCACCCTATGATAACAGGCCCCGCCCTACGATAACAGGCACCGCCCTACAATAACAGGCACCGCCCTACGATAACAAGCCCCGCCCTACGATAACAGGCCCCGCCCTACGATAACAGGCCCCACCCTACGATAACAGGCCCCGCCCTACGATAACAGGCACCGCCCTACGATAACAAGCCCCGCCCTACGATAACAGGCCCCACCCTACGATAACAGGCCGCACGCTATGATAACAGGCCTCACCCTCTGATAACAGGCCGCACTCTACGATAACAAGCCCCACCCAACGATAACAGGCCCCGCCCTATGATAACAGTCCACGCCCTATGATAACAGGCCCCGCCCTATGATAACAGGCCCCGCCCTATGATATCAGGCCCCGCCCTATGATAATAGGCCCCGCCCTACGATAACAGACCCCGCCCTATGATAACAGGCCCCACTCTATGATAACAAGGCCCAACCTATAATAACAAGCCCCACCCTATGAGAACAGGCCCCACCCTATGATAACAGGCCCCGCCCGACGATAACAGGCCCAGCCCTATAACAGGCCCTGTCCTACGATAACAGGCCCCGCCCTACGATAACAGGCCGCACGCTATGATAACAGGCCTCACCCTCTGATAACAGGCCGCACTCTACGATAACAAGCCCCACCCAACGATAACAGGCCCCGCCCTATAACAGTCCACACCCTATGATAACAGGCCCCGCCTTATGATAACAGGCCCCGCCCTATATCAGGCCCCGCCCTATGATAATAGGCCCCGCCCTACGATAACAGGCCCCGCCCTATGATAACAGGCCCCGCCCTGCAATAACAGGACCCGCCCTACGAAAGCAGACCCCGCCCTATGATAACAAGCCCCACCCTACAATAAGAGGCCCCGCCCTACGATAACAGGCCCCACCCTATGATAACAAGCCCCACCATATGATAACAGGCCACAGCCCTACGATAACAGGCCCCGCCCTATGATAACAGGCCCCGCCCAATGATAACAGTCCCCACCCTATGATAACAGGCCCCGCCCTATGATAACAAGCCCCGCCCTATGATAACAGGCCCCGCCCTATGATATCAGGCCCCGCCCTATGATAATAGGCCCCGCCCTACGATAACAGGCCCCGCCCTATGATAACAGGCCCTGCGCTATGATAACAGGCCCCGCCCTACGATAACAGGTCCCGCCCTATGATAACAGGCCCCGCCCTATGATAACAGGCCCCGCCCAATGATAACAGTCCCCACCCTATGATAACAGGCCCCGCCCTATGATAACAAGCCCCGCCCTATGATAACAGTCCATGCCCTATAACAGGCCCCGCCCTATGATAACAGGCCTCGCCCTATAACAAGCCCCACCCTATGATAACATGCCCCGCCCTATGATAAAAAATCTCGCCCTATGATAACAGGCCCCGCCCTATAACAGTCCACACCCTATGATAACAGGCCCCGCCTTATGATAACAGGCCCCGCCCTATATCAGGCCCCGCCCTATGATAAAAGGCCCCGCCCTACGATAACAGGCCCCGCCCTATGATAACAGGCCCTGCGCTATGATAACAGGCCCCGCCCTACGATAACAGGTCCCGCCCTATAACAGGCCCCGCCCTGCGATAACAGGACCCGCCCTACGAAAGCAGACCCCGCCCTATGATAACAAGCCCCACCCTACAATAAGAGGCCCCGCCCTACGATAACAGGCCCCACCCTATGATAACAAGCCCCACCATATGATAACAGGCCACAGCCCTACGATAACAGGCCCCGCCCTATGATAACAGGCCCCGCCCAATGATAACAGTCCCCACCCTATGATAACAGGCCCCGCCCTATGATAACAAGCCCCGCCCTATGATAACAGTCCATGCCCTATAACAGGCCCCGCCCTATGATAACAGGCCCCGCCCTATAACAAGCCCCACCCTATGATAACATGCCCCGCCCTATGATAAAAAATCTCGCCCTATGATAACAGGCCCCGCCCTATGATAACAGGCCCCGCCCTTTGATAACAGGTCCTGCCCTATGATAACAGGCCCTGCGCTATGAAAACAGGCCCCACCCTGATAACAAGCCCCACCCTATGATAACAGGCCCCACCCGATGATAACAGGCCCCACCCTATGATAACAGGCCCCACCCTATGATAACAGGCCACAGCCCGGCGATAACAGGACCCGCCCTACGAAAGCAGGCCCCGCCCTATGATAACAAGCCCCGCCCTACGCTAACAGGCCCCGCCCGACGATAACCGACCCCGCCCTATGATAACAGGCCCCGCCCTACGATAACAGGCCCAGCTCCACGATAAGAAGCCCCACCCTACGATAACAGGCCCCGCCCTATGATAACAGGCCCCGCCCAATAACAGTCCCCGCCCAATGATAACCATCCCCGCCCTATGATAACAGTCCCCGCCCTATGATAACAGGCCCCGCCCTATGATAACAAGCCCCGCCCGATGATAACAGTCCCCGCCCTATGATAACAGGACCCGCCCTATGATAACAAGCCGTGCCATATGATATCAGGCCCTGCCCTATGATAACAGGCCCCGCACTATGATAACAGGCCCCGCCCTATGATAACAGGCCCCACCCTATGATAACAGGCCACACCCTATGATAACAGGCCCTGCCCTATGATAACAGGCCCCGCCCTATGATAACAAGCACCACACTATGATAACAGGACCCACCCTATGATAACAGGCCTCGCCCTACGATAACAGGCCCCGCCCTACGATAACAGGTCCCGTCCGACGATAACAGGCCCCGCCCTACGAAAGCAGGCCCCGCCCTATGATAACAAGCCCCACCCTATGATAACAGGCCCCACCCTACGATAACAGGCCCCACTCTACGATAACAGGCCCCATCCTACGAGAACAGGCCCCACCCCATGATAACAAGCCCCACCCTATGATAACAGGCCCCAGCCCCATGATAACAGGCCCCACCCTATGATAACAGGCCCCGCCCGACGATAAACGACCCCGCCCTATGATAACAGGCTCGCCCGATGATAACAAGCCCTACCATATGATATCAGGTCCCGCCCTATGATAACAGGCCCCGCCCTATGATAAAAGGCCCCGCCCTATGATAACAGGCCCCACCCTATGTTAACAAGCCCCACCCTATGATAACAAGCCCCGCCCTATGATAACAATACTCGCCCTATGATAACAGGCCCCGCCCTATGATAACAGGCCCCGCCCTTTGATAACAGGCCCCGCCCTATGATATCAAGCCACACCCTATGATAACAGGCCCCACCCTATGATAAAAGGCCCCACCCTATGATAACAGGCCCCGCCCTATGATAACAAGCCCCACCCTATGATAACAAGCCCCGCCCTATGATAACAATACTCGCCCTATGATAACAGGCCCCGCCCTTTGATAACAGGCCCCGCCCTATGATAACAAGCCACACCCTATGATAACAGGCCCCAACCTATGATAACAAGCCCCACCCTATGATAACAGGCCCCGCCCTATGATAACAGGCCCTGCCCTATGATAACAGGTCCCGCCCTATGATAACAGGCCCCGCCCTGCGATAACAGGACCCGCCCTACGAAAGCAGACCCCGCCCTATGATAACAAGCCCCACCCTACAATAAGAGGCCCCGCCCTACGATAACAGGCCCCACCCTATGATAACAAGCCCCACCATATGATAACAGGCCACAGCCCTACGATAACAGGCCCCGCCCTATGATAACAGGCCCCGCCCAATGATAACAGTCCCCACCCTATGATAACAGGCCCCGCCCTATGATAACAAGCCCCGCCCTATGATAACAGTCCATGCCCTATAACAGGCCCCGCCCTATGATAACAGGCCCCGCCCTATAACAAGCCCCACCCTATGATAACATGCCCCGCCCTATGATAAAAAATCTCGCCCTATGATAACAGGCCCCGCCCTATGATAACAGGCCCCGCCCTTTGATAACAGGCCCTGCCCTATGATAACAGGCCCTGCGCTATGAAAACAGGCCCCACCCTGATAACAAGCCCCACCCTATGATAACAGGCCCCACCCGATGATAACAGGCCCCACCCTATGATAACAGGCCCCACCCTATGATAACAGGCCACAGCCCGGCGATAACAGGACCCGCCCTACGAAAGCAGGCCCCGCCCTATGATAACAAGCCCCGCCCTACGCTAACAGGCCCCGCCCGACGATAACCGACCCCGCCCTATGATAACAGGCCCCGCCCTACGATAACAGGCCCAGCTCCACGATAAGAAGCCCCACCCTACGATAACAGGCCCCGCCCTATGATAACAGGCCCCGCCCAATAACAGTCCCCGCCCAATGATAACCATCCCCGCCCTATGATAACAGTCCCCGCCCTATGATAACAGGCCCCGCCCTATGATAACAAGCCCCGCCCGATGATAACAGTCCCCGCCCTATGATAACAGGACCCGCCCTATGATAACAAGCCGTGCCATATGATATCAGGCCCTGCCCTATGATAACAGGCCCCGCCCTATGATAACAGGCCCCGCCCTATGATAACAGGCCCCACCCTATGATAACAGGCCCCACCCTATGATAACAGGCCCTGCCCTATGATAACAGGCCCCGCCCTATGATTACAAGCACCACACTATGATAACAGGACCCACCCTATGATAACAGGCCTCGCCCTACGATAACAGGCCCCGCCCTACGATAACAGGTCCCGTCCGACGATAACAGGCCCCGCCCTACGAAAGCAGGCCCCGCCCTATGATAACAAGCCCCACCCTATGATAACAGGCCCCACCCTACGATAACAGGCCCCACTCTACGATAACAGGCCCCATCCTACGAGAACAGGCCCCACCCCATGATAACAAGCCCCACCCTATGATAACAGGCCCCAGCCCCATGATAACAGGCCCCACCCTATGATAACAGGCCCCGCCCGACGATAAACGACCCCGCCCTATGATAACAGGCTCGCCCGATGATAACAAGCCCTACCATATGATATCAGGTCCCGCCCTATGTTAACAGGCCCCGCCCTATGATAACAGGCCCCACCCTATGTTAACAAGCCCCACCCTATGATAACAAGCCCCGCCCTATGATAACAATACTCGCCCTATGATAACAGGCCCCGCCCTATGATAACAGGCCCCGCCCTTTGATAACAGGCCCCGCCCTATGATATCAAGCCACACCCTATGATAACAGGCCCCACCCTATGATAAAAGGCCCCACCCTATGATAACAGGCCCCGCCCTATAACAAGCCCCACCCTATGATAACAAGCCCCGCCCTATGATAACAATACTCGCCCTATGATAACAGGCCCCGCCCTTTGATAACAGGCCCCGCCCTATGATAACAAGCCACACCCTATGATAACAGGCCCCAACCTATGATAACAAGCCCCACCCTATGATAACAGGCCCCGCCCTATGATAACAGGCCCTGCCCTATGATAACAGGCCCCGGCCTATGGTAACAGGCCCCACCCTATGATAACAAGCCCCACCCTATGATAACAGGCCACAGCCCTACGATAACAGGCCACAGCCCTACGATAACAGGCCCCGCCCTATGATAACAGGCCCCGCCCTACAATAACAGGCCCTGACCTACGATAACAGGCCCCGCCCTATGATAACAGGCCCCACCCTACGATAACAGGCCCTGCCCTACGATAACAGACCCCGCCCAATGATAACAGTCCCCACCCTATGATAACAGGCCCCGCCCTATGATAACAAGCCCCGCCCTATGATAACAGGCCCCGCCCTATGATAACAGGCCCCGCCCTATGATAACAGGCCCTGCCCTATAACAGGCCCCACACTATGATAACAGGCCCCGCCCTATGGTAACAGGCACCGCCCTATGATAACAAGCACCACACTATGATAACAGGCCCTGCCCTATGATAACAGGCCCCGCCCTATGATAACAGGCCCCGCCCTATGATAACAAGCACCACCCTATGATAACAAGCACCACCCTATGATAACAGGCCCCGCCCTATAACAGGCCCCGCCCTATAACAGGCCCCGCCCTACGCTAACAGGCCCCGCCCGACGATAACCGACCCCGCCCTATGATAACAGGCCCCGCCCTACAATAACAGGCCCCGCTCCACGATAAGAAGCCCCACCCTACGATAAGAGGCCCCGCCCTATGATAACAGGCCCCGCCCAATAACAGTCCCCGCCCAATGATAACCATCCCCGCCCTATGATAACAGTCCCCGCCCTATGATAACAGGCCCCGCCCTATGATAACAAGCCCCGCCCGATGATAACAGTCCCCGCCCTATGATAACAGGACCCGCCCTGTGATAACAAGCCGTGCCATATGATATCAGGCCCTGCCCTATGATAACAGGCCCCGCCCTATGATAACAGGCCCTGCCCTATGATAACAGGCCCCGCCCTATGATAACAAGCACCACACTATGATAACAGGCCCCACCCTATGATAACAGGCCCCGCCCTATGATAACAGGCCCTGCCCTATGATAACAGGCCCCGCCCTATGATAACAAGCACCACACTATGATAACAGGACCCACCCTATGATAACAGGCCTCGCCCTACGATAACAGGCCCCGCCCTACGATAACAGGTCCCGTCCGACGATAACAGGCCCCGCCCTACGAAAGCAGGCCCCGCCCTATGATAACAAGCCCCACCCTATGATAACAGGCCCCACCCTATGATAACAGGCCCCACTCTACGATAACAGGCCCCATCCTACGAGAACTGGCCCCACCCCATGATAACAAGCCCCACCCTATGATAACAGGCCCCAGCCCCATGATAACAGGCCCCACCCTATGATAACAGGCCCCGCCCGACGATAAACGACCCCGCCATATAACAGGCCCCGCCCTAGGATAACTGGCCACGCTCCACGATAAGAAGCCCCACCCTACGATAACAGGCCCCGCCCTATTATATCAAGCCCCGCCCAATGATAACAGTCCCCGCCCAATGATAACAGTCCCCGCCCTATGATAACAGGCCCTGCCCTATGATAACAGGCCCCGCCCAATGATAACAGGCCCCGCCCTATGATAACAGGCTCGCCCTATGATAACAAGCCCTACCATATGATATCAGGTCCCGCCCTATGATAACAGGCCCCGCCCTATGATAACAGGCCCCGCCCTATGATAACAGGCCCCGCCCTATGATAACAGGCCCCACCCTATGATAACAAGACCCACCCTATGATAACAGGCCCCGCCCTACGATAACAGGCACCGCCCTACAATAACAGGCACCGCCCTACGATAACAAGCCCCGCCCTACGATAACAGGCCCCGCCCTACGATAACAGGCCCCGCCCTACGATAACAGGCCCCGCCCTACGATAACAGGCACCGCCCTACGATAGCAAGCACCGCCCTACGATAACAGGCCCCACCCTACGATAACAGGCCGCACGCTATGATAACAGGCCTCACCCTCTGATAACAGGCCGCACTCTACGATAACAAGCCCCACCCAACGATAACAGGCCCCGCCCTATAACAGTCCACGCCCTATGATAACAGGCCCCGCCCTATGATAACAGGCCCCGCCCTATGATATCAGGCCCCGCCCTATGATAATAGGCCCCGCCCTACGATAACAGACCCCGCCCTATGATAACAGGCCCCACTCTATGATAACAAGGCCCAACCTATAATAACAAGCCCCACCCTATGAGAACAGGCCCCACCCTATGATAACAGGCCCCGCCCGACGATAACAGGCCCAGCCCTATAACAGGCCCTGTCCTACGATAACAGGCCCCGCCCTACGATAACAGGCCGCACGCTATGATAACAGGCCTCACCCTCTGATAACAGGCCGCACTCTACGATAACAAGCCCCACCCAACGATAACAGGCCCCGCCCTATAACAGTCCACACCCTATGATAACAGGCCCCGCCTTATGATAACAGGCCCCGCCCTATGATATCAGGCCCCGCCCTATGATAATAGGCCCCGCCCTACGATAACAGGCCCCGCCCTATGATAACAGGCCCTGCGCTATGAGAACAGGCCCCGCCCTACGATAACAGGTCCCGCCCTACGATAACAGGCCCCGCCCTGCGATAACAGGACCCGCCCTACGAAAGCAGACCCCGCCCTATGATAACAAGCCCCACCCTACAATAAGAGGCCCCGCCCTACGATAACAGGCCCCACCCTATGATAACAAGCCCCACCATATGATAACAGGCCACAGCCCTACGATAACAGGCCCCGCCCTATGATAACAGGCCCCGCCCAATGATAACAGTCCCCACCCTATGATAACAGGCCCCGCCCTATGATAACAAGCCCCGCCCTATGATAACAGTCCATGCCCTATAACAGGCCCCGCCCTATGATAACAGGCCCCGCCCTATAACAAGCCCCACCCTATGATAACATGCCCCGCCCTATGATAAAAAATCTCGCCCTATGATAACAGGCCCCGCCCTATGATAACAGGCACCGCCCTTTGATAACAGGCCCTGCCCTATGATAACAGGCCCTGCCCTATGATAACAGGTCCCCCCCTATGATAACAGGCCCTGCGCTATGAAAACAGGCCCCACCCTGATAACAAGCCCCACCCTATGATAACAGGCCCCACCCGATGATAACAGGCCCCACCCTATGATAACAGGCCCCACCCTATGATAACAGGCCACAGCCCGGCGATAACAGGACCCGCCCTACGAAAGCAGGCCCCGCCCTATGATAACAAGCCCCACCCTACAATAACAGGCCCCGCCCTACGATAACAGGCCCCACCCTATGATAACAAGCCCCACCATATGAGAACAGGCCCCGCCCTACGATAACAGGCCCCGCCCTACGATAACAGGCCCCGCCCTACGATAACAGGCCCCGACCTATGATAACAGGCCCCGCCCTATGATAAGAAATCCCGCCCTATGATAACAAGGCCCACCCTACGATAACAGGCCCCGCCCTACGATAACAGGCCCCACCCTATGATAACAAGCCCCGCCATATGATAACAGGCCCCGCCCTACGATAACAGGCCCCACCCTACGATAACAGGCCCCACCCTACGATAACAGGCCCCACCCTACGATAACAGGCCCCACCCTATGATAACAAGCCCCACCCTATGATAACAAGCCCCGCCCTATGATAACAGGCCCCACGCTATGATAACAAGCCCCACCCTATGATAACAAGCCCCACCCTATGATAACAAGCCCCGCCCTATGATAACAATACTCGCCCTATGATAACAGGCTCTGCCCTTTGATAACAGGCCCCGCCCTATGATAACAAGCCACACCCTATGATAACAGGCCCCACCCTATGATAAAAGGCCCCACCCTATGATAACAGGCCCCGCCCTATGATAACAAGCCCCACCCAATGATAACAAGCCCCGGTCTATGATAACAATACTCGCCCTATGATAACAGGCCCCGCCCTTTGATAACAGGCCCCGCCCTATGATAACAAGCCACACCCTATGATAACAGGCCCCAACCTATGATAACAGGCCCCACCCTATGATAACAGGCCCTGCCCTATGATAACAGGCCCCGCCCTATGATAACAAGCACCACACTATGATAACAGGACCCACCCTATGATAACAGGCCTCGCCCTACGATAACAGGCCCCGCCCTACGATAACAGGTCCCGTCCGACGATAACAGGCCCCGCCCTACGAAAGCAGGCCCCGCCCTATGATAACAAGCCCCACCCTATGATAACAGGCCCCACCCTATGATAACAGGCCCCACTCTACGATAACAGGCCCCATCCTACGAGAACAGGCCCCACCCCATGATAACAAGCCCCACCCTATGATAACAGGCCCCAGCCCCATGATAACAGGCCCCACCCTATGATAACAGGCCCCGCCCGACGATAAACGACCCCGCCCTATGATAACAGGCCCCGCCCTAGGATAACTGGCCCCGCTCCACGATAAGAAGCCCCACCCTACGATAACAGGCCCCGCCCTATTATAACAGGCCCCGCCCAATGATAACAGTCCCCGCCCAATGATAACAGTCCCCGCCCAATGATAACAGGCCCCGCCCTATGATAACAGGCTCGCCCTATGATAACAAGCCCTACCATATGATATCAGGTCCCGCCCTATGATAACAGGCCCCGCCCTATGATAACAGGCCCCGCCCTATGATAACAGGCCCCACCCTATGATAACAAGCCCCACCCTATGATAACAAGCCCCACCCTATGATAATAGGCCCCGCCCTACGATAGCAGGCCCTGCTCTACGATAACAGGCCCCGCCCTACGAAATCAGGCCCCGCCCTATAACAGGCCCCGCCCTATGATAACAAGCCCCGCCCTATGATAACAGGCCCCGCCCTACGATAACAGGCACCGCCCTACAATAACAGGCCCCGCCCTACGATAACAGGCACCGCCCTACAATAACAAGCCCCGCCCTACGATAACAGGCCCCACCCTACGATAACAGGCCGCACGCTATGATAACAGGCCTCACCCTCTGATAACAGGCCGCACTCTACGATAACAAGCCCCACCCAACGATAACAGGCCCCGCCCTATGATAACAGTCCACGCCCTATGATAACAGGCCCCGCCTTATGATAACAGGCCCCGCCCTATGATAACAGGCCCCGCCCTATGATAACAGGCCCCGCCCTATGATATCAGGCCCCGCCCTATGATAATAGGCCCCGCCCTACGATAACAGACCCCGCCCTATGATAACAGGCCCCACTCTATGATAACAAGGCCCAACCTATAATAACAAGCCCCACCCTATGAGAACAGGCCCCACCCTATGATAACAGGCCCCGCCCGACGATAACAGGCCCAGCCCTATAACAGGCCCTGTCCTACGATAACAGGCCCCGCCCTACGATAACAGGCCGCACGCTATGATAACAGGCCTCACCCTCTGATAACAGGCCGCACTCTACGATAACAAGCCCCACCCAACGATAACAGGCCCCGCCCTATAACAGTCCACACCCTATGATAACAGGCCCCGCCTTATGATAACAGGCCCCGCCCTATATCAGGCCCCGCCCTATGATAATAGGCCCCGCCCTACGATAACAGGCCCCGCCCTATGATAACAGGCCCCGCCCTGCGATAACAGGACCCGCCCTACGAAAGCAGACCCCGCCCTATGATAACAAGCCCCACCCTACAATAAGAGGCCCCGCCCTACGATAACAGGCCCCACCCTATGATAACAAGCCCCACCATATGATAACAGGCCACAGCCCTACGATAACAGGCCCCGCCCTATGATAACAGGCCCCGCCCAATGATAACAGTCCCCACCCTATGATAACAGGCCCCGCCCTATGATAACAAGCCCCGCCCTATGATAACAGGCCCCGCCCTATGATATCAGGCCCCGCCCTATGATAATAGGCCCCGCCCTACGATAACAGGCCCCGCCCTATGATAACAGGCCCTGCGCTATGATAACAGGCCCCGCCCTACGATAACAGGTCCCGCCCTATGATAACAGGCCCCGCCCTATGATAACAGGCCCCGCCCAATGATAACAGTCCCCACCCTATGATAACAGGCCCCGCCCTATGATAACAAGCCCCGCCCTATGATAACAGTCCATGCCCTATAACAGGCCCCGCCCTATGATAACAGGCCCCGCCCTATAACAAGCCCCACCCTATGATAACATGCCCCGCCCTATGATAAAAAATCTCGCCCTATGATAACAGGCCCCGCCCTATAACAGTCCACACCCTATGATAACAGGCCCCGCCTTATGATAACAGGCCCCGCCCTATGATATCAGGCCCCGCCCTATGATAAAAGGCCCCGCCCTACGATAACAGGCCCCGCCCTATGATAACAGGCCTTGCGCTATGATAACAGGCCCCGCCCTACGATAACAGGTCCCGCCCTATAACAGGCCCCGCCCTGCGATAACAGGACCCGCCCTACGAAAGCAGACCCCGCCCTATGATAACAAGCCCCACCCTACAATAAGAGGCCCCGCCCTACGATAACAGGCCCCACCCTATGATAACAAGCCCCACCATATGATAACAGGCCACAGCCCTACGATAACAGGCCCCGCCCTATGATAACAGGCCCCGCCCAATGATAACAGTCCCCACCCTATGATAACAGGCCCCGCCCTATGATAACAAGCCCCGCCCTATGATAACAGTCCATGCCCTATAACAGGCCCCGCCCTATGATAACAGGCCCCGCCCTATAACAAGCCCCACCCTATGATAACATGCCCCGCCCTATGATAAAAAATCTCGCCCTATGATAACAGGCCCCGCCTTATGATAACAGGCCCCGCCCTTTGATAACAGGTCCTGCCCTATGATAACAGGCCCTGCGCTATGAAAACAGGCCCCACCCTGATAACAAGCCCCACCCTATGATAACAGGCCCCACCCGATGATAACAGGCCCCACCCTATGATAACAGGCCCCACCCTATGATAACAGGCCACAGCCCGGCGATAACAGGACCCGCCCTACGAAAGCAGGCCCCGCCCTATGATAACAAGCCCCGCCCTACGCTAACAGGCCCCGCCCGACGATAACCGACCCCGCCCTATGATAACAGGCCCCGCCCTACGATAACAGGCCCAGCTCCACGATAAGAAGCCCCACCCTACGATAACAGGCCCCGCCCTATGATAACAGGCCCCGCCCAATAACAGTCCCCGCCCAATGATAACCATCCCCGCCCTATGATAACAGTCCCCGCCCTATGATAACAGGCCCCGCCCTATGATAACAAGCCCCGCCCGATGATAACAGTCCCCGCCCTATGATAACAGGACCCGCCCTATGATAACAAGCCGTGCCATATGATATCAGGCCCTGCCCTATGATAACAGGCCCCGCACTATGATAACAGGCCCCGCCCTATGATAACAGGCCCCACCCTATGATAACAGACCACACCCTATGATAACAGGCCCTGCCCTATGATAACAGGCCCCGCCCTATGATAACAAGCACCACACTATGATAACAGGACCCACCCTATGATAACAGGCCTCGCCCTACGATAACAGGCCCCGCCCTACGATAACAGGTCCCGTCCGACGATAACAGGCCCCGCCCTACGAAAGCAGGCCCCGCCCTATGATAACAAGCCCCACCCTATGATAACAGGCCCCACCCTACGATAACAGGCCCCACTCTACGATAACAGGCCCCATCCTACGAGAACAGGCCCCACCCCATGATAACAAGCCCCACCCTATGATAACAGGCCCCAGCCCCATGATAACAGGCCCCACCCTATGATAACAGGCCCCGCCCGACGATAAACGACCCCGCCCTATGATAACAGGCTCGCCCGATGATAACAAGCCCTACCATATGATATCAGGTCCCGCCCTATGATAACAGGCCCCGCCCTATGATAAAAGGCCCCGCCCTATGATAACAGGCCCCACCCTATGTTAACAAGCCCCACCCTATGATAACAAGCCCCGCCCTATGATAACAATACTCGCCCTATGATAACAGGCCCCGCCCTATGATAACAGGCCCCGCCCTTTGATAACAGGCCCCGCCCTATGATATCAAGCCACACCCTATGATAACAGGCCCCACCCTATGATAAAAGGCCCCACCCTATGATAACAGGCCCCGCCCTATGATAACAAGCCCCACCCTATGATAACAAGCCCCGCCCTATGATAACAATACTCGCCCTATGATAACAGGCCCCGCCCTTTGATAACAGGCCCCGCCCTATGATAACAAGCCACACCCTATGATAACAGGCCCCAACCTATGATAACAAGCCCCACCCTATGATAACAGGCCCCGCCCTATGATAACAGGCCCTGCCCTATGATAACAGGTCCCGCCCTATGATAACAGGCCCCGCCCTGCGATAACAGGACCCGCCCTACGAAAGCAGACCCCGCCCTATGATAACAAGCCCCACCCTACAATAAGAGGCCCCGCCCTACGATAACAGGCCCCACCCTATGATAACAAGCCCCACCATATGATAACAGGCCACAGCCCTATGATAACAGGCCCCGCCCTATGATAACAGGCCCCGCCCAATGATAACAGTCCCCACCCTATGATAACAGGCCCCGCCCTATGATAACAAGCCCCGCCCTATGATAACAGTCCATGCCCTATAACAGGCCCCGCCCTATGATAACAGGCCCCGCCCTATAACAAGCCCCACCCTATGATAACATGCCCCGCCCTATGATAAAAAATCTCGCCCTATGATAACAGGCCCCGCCCTATGATAACAGGCCCCGCCCTTTGATAACAGGCCCTGCCCTATGATAACAGGCCCTGCGCTATGAAAACAGGCCCCACCCTGATAACAAGCCCCACCCTATGATAACAGGCCCCACCCGATGATAACAGGCCCCACCCTATGATAACAGGCCCCACCCTATGATAACAGGCCACAGCCCGGCGATAACAGGACCCGCCCTACGAAAGCAGGCCCCGCCCTATGATAACAAGCCCCGCCCTACGCTAACAGGCCCCGCCCGACGATAACCGACCCCGCCCTATGATAACAGGCCCCGCCCTACGATAACAGGCCCAGCTCCACGATAAGAAGCCCCACCCTACGATAACAGGCCCCGCCCTATGATAACAGGCCCCGCCCAATAACAGTCCCCGCCCAATGATAACCATCCCCGCCCTATGATAACAGTCCCCGCCCTATGATAACAGGCCCCGCCCTATGATAACAAGCCCCGCCCGATGATAACAGTCCCCGCCCTATGATAACAGGACCCGCCCTATGATAACAAGCCGTGCCATATGATATCAGGCCCTGCCCTATGATAACAGGCCCCGCCCTATGATAACAGGCCCCGCCCTATGATAACAGGCCCCACCCTATGATAACAGGCCCCACCCTATGATAACAGGCCCTGCCCTATGATAACAGGCCCCGCCCTATGATAACAAGCACCACACTATGATAACAGGACCCACCCTATGATAACAGGCCTCGCCCTACGATAACAGGCCCCGCCCTACGATAACAGGTCCCGTCCGACGATAACAGGCCCCGCCCTACGAAAGCAGGCCCCGCCCTATGATAACAAGCCCCACCCTATGATAACAGGCCCCACCCTACGATAACAGGCCCCACTCTACGATAACAGGCCCCATCCTACGAGAACAGGCCCCACCCCATGATAACAAGCCCCACCCTATGATAACAGGCCCCAGCCCCATGATAACAGGCCCCACCCTATGATGACAGGCCCCGCCCGACGATAAACGACCCCGCCCTATGATAACAGGCTCGCCCGATGATAACAAGCCCTACCATATGATATCAGGTCCCGCCCTATGTTAACAGGCCCCGCCCTATGATAACAGGCCCCACCCTATGTTAACAAGCCCCACCCTATGATAACAAGCCCCGCCCTATGATAACAATACTCGCCCTATGATAACAGGCCCCGCCCTATGATAACAGGCCCCGCCCTTTGATAACAGGCCCCGCCCTATGATATCAAGCCACACCCTATGATAACAGGCCCCACCCTATGATAAAAGGCCCCACCCTATGATAACAGGCCCCGCCCTATGATAACAAGCCCCACCCTATGATAACAAGCCCCGCCCTATGATAACAATACTCGCCCTATGATAACAGGCCCCGCCCTTTGATAACAGGCCCCGCCCTATGATAACAAGCCACACCCTATGATAACAGGCCCCAACCTATGATAACAAGCCCCACCCTATGATAACAGGCCCCGCCCTATGATAACAGGCCCTGCCCTATGATAACAGGCCCCGGCCTATGGTAACAGGCCCCACCCTATGATAACAAGCCCCACCCTATGATAACAGGCCACAGCCCTACGATAACAGGCCACAGCCCTACGATAACAGGCCCCGCCCTATGATAACAGGCCCCGCCCTACAATAACAGGCCCTGACCTACGATAACAGGCCCCGCCCTATGATAACAGGCCCCACCCTACGATAACAGGCCCTGCCCTACGATAACAGACCCCGCCCAATGATAACAGTCCCCACCCTATGATAACAGGCCCCGCCCTATGATAACAAGCCCCGCCCTATGATAACAGGCCCCGCCCTATGATAACAGGCCCCGCCCTATGATAACAGGCCCTGCCCTATAACAGGCCCCACACTATGATAACAGGCCCCGCCCTATGGTAACAGGCACCGCCCTATGATAACAAGCACCACACTATGATAACAGGCCCTGCCCTATGATAACAGGCCCCGCCCTATGATAACAGGCCCCGCCCTATGATAACAAGCACCACCCTATGATAACAAGCACCACCCTATGATAACAGGCCCCGCCCTATAACAGGCCCCGCCCTATAACAGGCCCCGCCCGACGATAACCGACCCCGCCCTATGATAACAGGCCCCGCCCTACAATAACAGGCCCCGCTCCACGATAAGAAGCCCCACCCTACGATAAGAGGCCCCGCCCTATGATAACAGGCCCCGCCCAATAACAGTCCCCGCCCAATGATAACCATCCCCGCCCTATGATAACAGTCCCCGCCCTATGATAACAGGCCCCGCCCTATGATAACAAGCCCCGCCCGATGATAACAGTCCCCGCCCTATGATAACAGGACCCGCCCTGTGATAACAAGCCGTGCCATATGATATCAGGCCCTGCCCTATGATAACAGGCCCCGCCCTATGATAACAGGCCCTGCCCTATGATAACAGGCCCCGCCCTATGATAACAAGCACCACACTATGATAACAGGCCCCACCCTATGATAACAGGCCCCGCCCTATGATAACAGGCCCTGCCCTATGATAACAGGCCCCGCCCTATGATAACAAGCACCACACTATGATAACAGGACCCACCCTATGATAACAGGCCTCGCCCTACGATAACAGGCCCCGCCCTACGATAACAGGTCCCGTCCGACGATAACAGGCCCCGCCCTACGAAAGCAGGCCCCGCCCTATGATAACAAGCCCCACCCTATGATAACAGGCCCCACCCTATGATAACAGGCCCCACTCTACGATAACAGGCCCCATCCTACGAGAACTGGCCCCACCCCATGATAACAAGCCCCACCCTATGATAACAGGCCCCAGCCCCATGATAACAGGCCCCACCCTATGATAACAGGCCCCGCCCGACGATAAACGACCCCGCCATATAACAGGCCCCGCCCTAGGATAACTGGCCACGCTCCACGATAAGAAGCCCCACCCTACGATAACAGGCCCCGCCCTATTATATCAAGCCCCGCCCAATGATAACAGTCCCCGCCCAATGATAACAGTCCCCGCCCTATGATAACAGGCCCTGCCCTATGATAACAGGCCCCGCCCAATGATAACAGGCCCCGCCCTATGATAACAGGCTCGCCCTATGATAACAAGCCCTACCATATGATATCAGGTCCCGCCCTATGATAACAGGCCCCGCCCTATGATAACAGGCCCCGCCCTATGATAACAGGCCCCGCCCTATGATAACAGGCCCCACCCTATGATAACAAGACCCACCCTATGATAACAGGCCCCGCCCTACGATAACAGGCACCGCCCTACAATAACAGGCACCGCCCTACGATAACAAGCCCCGCCCTACGATAACAGGCCCCGCCCTACGATAACAGGCCCCGCCCTACGATAACAGGCCCCGCCCTACGATAACAGGCACCGCCCTACGATAACAAGCACCGCCCTACGATAACAGGCCCCACCCTACGATAACAGGCCGCACGCTATGATAACAGGCCTCACCCTCTGATAACAGGCCGCACTCTACGATAACAAGCCCCACCCAACGATAACAGGCCCCGCCCTATAACAGTCCACGCCCTATGATAACAGGCCCCGCCCTATGATAACAGGCCCCGCCCTATGATATCAGGCCCCGCCCTATGATAATAGGCCCCGCCCTACGATAACAGACCCCGCCCTATGATAACAGGCCCCACTCTATGATAACAAGGCCCAACCTATAATAACAAGCCCCACCCTATGAGAACAGGCCCCACCCTATGATAACAGGCCCCGCCCGACGATAACAGGCCCAGCCCTATAACAGGCCCTGTCCTACGATAACAGGCCCCGCCCTACGATAACAGGCCGCACGCTATGATAACAGGCCTCACCCTCTGATAACAGGCCGCACTCTACGATAACAAGCCCCACCCAACGATAACAGGCCCCGCCCTATAACAGTCCACACCCTATGATAACAGGCCCCGCCTTATGATAACAGGCCCCGCCCTATGATATCAGGCCCCGCCCTATGATAATAGGCCCCGCCCTACGATAACAGGCCCCGCCCTATGATAACAGGCCCTGCGCTATGAGAACAGGCCCCGCCCTACGATAACAGGTCCCGCCCTACGATAACAGGCCCCGCCCTGCGATAACAGGACCCGCCCTACGAAAGCAGACCCCGCCCTATGATAACAAGCCCCACCCTACAATAAGAGGCCCCGCCCTACGATAACAGGCCCCACCCTATGATAACAAGCCCCACCATATGATAACAGGCCACAGCCCTACGATAACAGGCCCCGCCCTATGATAACAGGCCCCGCCCAATGATAACAGTCCCCACCCTATGATAACAGGCCCCGCCCTATGATAACAAGCCCCGCCCTATGATAACAGTCCATGCCCTATAACAGGCCCCGCCCTATGATAACAGGCCCCGCCCTATAACAAGCCCCACCCTATGATAACATGCCCCGCCCTATGATAAAAAATCTCGCCCTATGATAACAGGCCCCGCCCTATGATAACAGGCACCGCCCTTTGATAACAGGCCCTGCCCTATGATAACAGGCCCTGCCCTATGATAACAGGTCCCGCCCTATGATAACAGGCCCTGCGCTATGAAAACAGGCCCCACCCTGATAACAAGCCCCACCCTATGATAACAGGCCCCACCCGATGATAACAGGCCCCACCCTATGATAACAGGCCCCACCCTATGATAACAGGCCACAGCCCGGCGATAACAGGACCCGCCCTACGAAAGCAGGCCCCGCCCTATGATAACAAGCCCCACCCTACAATAACAGGCCCCGCCCTACGATAACAGGCCCCACCCTATGATAACAAGCCCCACCATATGAGAACAGGCCCCGCCCTACGATAACAGGCCCCGCCCTACGATAACAGGCCCCGCCCTACGATAACAGGCCCCGACCTATGATAACAGGCCCCGCCCTATGATAAGAAATCCCGCCCTATGATAACAAGGCCCACCCTACGATAACAGGCCCCGCCCTACGATAACAGGCCCCACCCTATGATAACAAGCCCCGCCATATGATAACAGGCCCCGCCCTACGATAACAGGCCCCACCCTACGATAACAGGCCCCACCCTACGATAACAGGCCCCACCCTACGATAACAGGCCCCACCCTATGATAACAAGCCCCACCCTATGATAACAAGCCCCGCCCTATGATAACAGGCCCCACGCTATGATAACAAGCCCCACCCTATGATAACAAGCCCCACCCTATGATAACAAGCCCCGCCCTATGATAACAATACTCGCCCTATGATAACAGGCTCTGCCCTTTGATAACAGGCCCCGCCCTATGATAACAAGCCACACCCTATGATAACAGGCCCCACCCTATGATAAAAGGCCCCACCCTATGATAACAGGCCCCGCCCTATGATAACAAGCCCCACCCAATGATAACAAGCCCCGGTCTATGATAACAATACTCGCCCTATGATAACAGGCCCCGCCCTTTGATAACAGGCCCCGCCCTATGATAACAAGCCACACCCTATGATAACAGGCCCCAACCTATGATAACAGGCCCCACCCTATGATAACAGGCCCTGCCCTATGATAACAGGCCCCGCCCTATGATAACAAGCACCACACTATGATAACAGGACCCACCCTATGATAACAGGCCTCGCCCTACGATAACAGGCCCCGCCCTACGATAACAGGTCCCGTCCGACGATAACAGGCCCCGCCCTACGAAAGCAGGCCCCGCCCTATGATAACAAGCCCCACCCTATGATAACAGGCCCCACCCTATGATAACAGGCCCCACTCTACGATAACAGGCCCCATCCTACGAGAACAGGCCCCACCCCATGATAACAAGCCCCACCCTATGATAACAGGCCCCAGCCCCATGATAACAGGCCCCACCCTATGATAACAGGCCCCGCCCGACGATAAACGACCCCGCCCTATGATAACAGGCCCCGCCCTAGGATAACTGGCCCCGCTCCACGATAAGAAGCCCCACCCTACGATAACAGGCCCCGCCCTATTATAACAGGCCCCGCCCAATGATAACAGTCCCCGCCCAATGATAACAGTCCCCGCCCAATGATAACAGGCCCCGCCCTATGATAACAGGCTCGCCCTATGATAACAAGCCCTACCATATGATATCAGGTCCCGCCCTATGATAACAGGCCCCGCCCTATGATAACAGGCCCCGCCCTATGATAACAGGCCCCACCCTATGATAACAAGCCCCACCCTATGATAACAAGCCCCACCCTATGATAATAGGCCCCGCCCTACGATAGCAGGCCCTGCTCTACGATAACAGGCCCCGCCCTACGAAATCAGGCCCCGCCCTATAACAGGCCCCGCCCTATGATAACAAGCCCCGCCCTATGATAACAGGCCCCGCCCTACGATAACAGGCACCGCCCTACAATAACAGGCCCCGCCCTACGATAACAGGCACCGCCCTACAATAACAAGCCCCGCCCTACGATAACAGGCCCCACCCTACGATAACAGGCCGCACGCTATGATAACAGGCCTCACCCTCTGATAACAGGCCGCACTCTACGATAACAAGCCCCACCCAACGATAACAGGCCCCGCCCTATGATAACAGTCCACGCCCTATGATAACAGGCCCCGCCTTATGATAACAGGCCCCGCCCTATGATAACAGGCCCCGCCCTATGATAACAGGCCCCGCCCTATGATATCAGGCCCCGCCCTATGATAATAGGCCCCGCCCTACGATAACAGACCCCGCCCTATGATAACAGGCCCCACTCTATGATAACAAGGCCCAACCTATAATAACAAGGCCCAACCTATAATAACAAGCCCCACCCTATGAGAACAGGCCCCACCCTATGATAACAGGCCCCGCCCGACGATAACAGGCCCAGCCCTATAACAGGCCCTGTCCTACGATAACAGGCCCCGCCCTACGATAACAGGCCGCACGCTATGATAACAGGCCTCACCCTCTGATAACAGGCCGCACTCTACGATAACAAGCCCCACCCAATGATAACAGGCCCCGCCCTATAACAGTGCACGCCCTATGATAACAGGCCCCGCCTTATGATAACAGGCCCCGCCCTATGATATCAGGCCCCGCCCTATGATAATAGGCCCCGCCCTACGATAACAGGCCCCGCCCTATGATAACAGGCCCTGCGCTATGATAACAGGCCCCGCCCTACGATAACAGGTCCCGCCCTATGATAACAGGCCCTGCCCTGCGATAACAGGACCCGCCCTACGAAAGCAGGCCCCGCCCTATGATAACAAGGCCCACCCTACGATAACAGGCCCCGCCCTACGATAACAGGCCCCACCCTATGATAACAAGCCCCACCATATGATAACAGGCCCCGCCCTATGATAACAGGCCCCACCCTACGAGAACAGGCCCCACCCTATGATAACAGGCCCCACCCTATGATAACAGGCCCCGCCCTATGATAACAAGCCCCGCCCTATGATAACAATACTCGC
Source organism: Somniosus microcephalus (assembly GCF_052327205.1). NCBI lineage: Eukaryota > Metazoa > Chordata > Chondrichthyes > Squaliformes > Somniosidae > Somniosus > Somniosus microcephalus. Next base: position 171,758,211 of record NC_140992.1, read on the forward strand.
CCTATGATAACAGGCCCCGCCCTTTGATAACAGGCCCCGCCCTATGATAACAAGCCACACCCTATGATAACAGGCCCCACCCTATGATAACAGGCCCCGCCCTATGATAACAAGCCCCACCCTATGATAACAAGCCCCGCTCTATGATAATACTCGCCCTATGATAACAGGCCCCGCCCTTTGATAACAGGCCCCGCCCTATGATAACAAGCCACACCCTATGATAACAGGCCCCAACCTATGATAACAAGCCCCACCCTATGATAACAGGCCCCGCCCTATGATAACAGGCCCTGCCCTATGATAACAGGCCCCGGCCTATGGTAACAGGCCCCACCCTATGATAACAAGCCCCACCCTATGATAACAGGCCACAGCCCTACGATAACAGGCCCCGCCCTATGATAACAGGCCCCGCCCTACAATAACAGGCCCTGCCCTACGATAACAGGCCCCGCCCTACGATAACAGGCCCCGCCCTACGATAACAGGCCCTGCCCTACGATAACAGGCCCTGCTCTACGATAAGATGCCCCACCCTACGATAACAGGCCCCGCCCTATGATAACAGGCCCCGCCCTATGATAACAGGCACCGCCCTACAATAACAGGCACCGCCCTACGATAACAAGCCCCGCCCTACGATAACAGGCCCCGCCCTACGATAACAGGCCCCGCCCTACGATAACAGGTACCGCCCTACAATAACAAGCCCCGCCCTACGATAACAGGCCCCACCCTACGATAACAGGCCGCACGGTATGATAACAGGCCTCACCCTCTGATAACAGGCCGCACTCTACGATAACAAGCCCCACCCAACGATAACAGGCCCCGCCCTAGAACAGTCCACGCCCTATGATAACAGGCCCCGCCTTATGATAACAGGCCCCGCCCTATGATATCAGGACCCGCCCTATGATAATAGGCCCCGCCCTACGATAACAGGCCCCGCCCTATGATAACAGGCCCTGCGCTATGATAACAGGCCCCGCCCTATGATAACAGGTCCCGCCCTATGATAACAGGCCCCGCCCTGCGATAACAGGCCCCGCCCTGCGATAACAGGACCCGCCCGACGATAACAGGCCCAGCCCTATAACAGGCCCTGTCCTACGATAACAGGCCCCGCCCTACGATAACAGGCCGCACACTATGATAACAGGCCTCACCCTCTGATAACAGGCCGCACTCTACGATAACAAGCCCCACCCAACGATAACAGGCCCCGCCCTATAACAGTCCACGCCCTATGATAACAGGCCCCGCCTTATGATAACAGGCCCCGCCCTATGATATCAGGCCCCGCCCTATGATAACAGGCCCCACCCTACGAGAACAGGCCCCACCCTATGATAACAGGCCCCACCCTATGATAACAGGCCCCGCCCTATGATAACAAGCCCCGCCCTATGATAACAAGCCCCGCCCTATGATAACAGGCCCCGCCCTTTGATAACAGGCCCCGCCCTATGATAACAAGCCACACCCTATGATAACAGGCCCCACCCTATGATAACAGGCCCCGCCCTATGATAACAAGCCCCACCCTATGATAACAAGCCCCGCTCTATGATAATACTCGCCCTATGATAACAGGCCCCGCCCTTTGATAACAGGCCCCGCCCTATGATAACAAGCCACACCCTATGATAACAGGCCCCAACCTATGATAACAAGCCCCACCCTATGATAACAGGCCCCGCCCTATGATAACAGGCCCTGCCCTATGATAACAGGCCCCGGCCTATGGTAACAGGCCCCACCCTATGATAACAAGCCCCACCCTATGATAACAGGCCACAGCCCTACGATAACAGGCCCCGCCCTATGATAACAGGCCCCGCCCTACAATAACAGGCCCTGCCCTACGATAACAGGCCCCGCCCTACGATAACAGGCCCCGCCCTACGATAACAGGCCCTGCCCTACGATAACAGGCCCTGCTCTACGATAAGATGCCCCACCCTACGATAACAGGCCCCGCCCTATGATAACAGGCCCCGCCCTACGATAACAGGCACCGCCCTACAATAACAGGCACCGCCCTACGATAACAAGCCCCGCCCTACGATAACAGGCCCCGCCCTACGATAACAGGCCCCGCCCTACGATAACAGGTACCGCCCTACAATAACAAGCCCCGCCCTACGATAACAGGCCCCACCCTACGATAACAGGCCGCACGGTATGATAACAGGCCTCACCCTCTGATAACAGGCCGCACTCTACGATAACAAGCCCCACCCAACGATAACAGGCCCCGCCCTATAACAGTCCACGCCCTATGATAACAGGCCCCGCCTTATGATAACAGGCCCCGCCCTATGATATCAGGCCCCGCCCTATGATAATAGGCCCCGCCCTACGATAACAGGCCCCGCCCTATGATAACAGGCCCTGCGCTATGATAACAGGCCCCGCCCTATGATAACAGGTCCCGCCCTATGATAACAGGCCCCGCCCTGCGATAACAGGCCCCGCCCTGCGATAACAGGACCCGCCCGACGATAACAGGCCCAGCCCTATAACAGGCCCTGTCCTACGATAACAGGCCCCGCCCTACGATAACAGGCCGCACGCTATGATAACAGGCCTCACCCTCTGATAACAGGCCGCACTCTACGATAACAAGCCCCACCCAACGATAACAGGCCCCGCCCTATAACAGTCCACGCCCTATGATAACAGGCCCCGCCTTATGATAACAGGCCCCGCCCTATGATATCAGGCCCCGCCCTATGATAATAGGCCCCGCCCTACGATAACAGGCCCCGCCCTATGATAACAGGCCCTGCGCTATGATAACAGGCCCCGCCCTACGATAACAGGTCCCGCCCTATGATAACAGGCCCCGCCCTACGAAAGCAGGCCCCGCCCTATGATAACAAGCCCCACCCTACAATAACAGGCCCCGCCCTACGATAACAGGCCCCACCCTATGATAACAAGCCCCACCATATGATAACAGGCATCGCCCTATGATAACAGGACCCGCCCTATGATAACAAGCCGTGCCATATGATATCAGGCCCTGCCCTATGATAACAGGCCCCGCCCTATGATAACAGGCCCCGCCCTATGATAACAGGCCCCACCCTATGATAACAGGCCCCACCCTATGATAACAGGCCCTGCCCTATGATAACAGGCCCCGCCCTATGATAACAAGCACCACACTATGATAACAGGACCCACCCTACGAGAACAGGCCCCACCCTATGATAACAGGCCCCACCCTATGATAACAGGCCCCGCCCTATGATAACAAGCCCCGCCCTATGATAACAAGCCCCGCCCTATGATAACAGGCCCCGCCCTTTGATAACAGGCCCCGCCCTATGATAACAAGCCACACCCTATGATAACAGGCCCCACCCTATGATAACAGGCCCCGCCCTATGATAACAAGCCCCACCCTATGATAACAAGCCCCGCTCTATGATAATACTCGCCCTATGATAACAGGCCCCGCCCTTTGATAACAGGCCCCGCCCTATGATAACAAGCCACACCCTATGATAACAGGCCCCAACCTATGATAACAAGCCCCACCCTATGATAACAGGCCCCGCCCTATGATAACAGGCCCTGCCCTATGATAACAGGCCCCGGCCTATGGTAACAGGCCCCACCCTATGATAACAAGCCCCACCCTATGATAACAGGCCACAGCCCTACGATAACAGGCCCCGCCCTATGATAACAGGCCCCGCCCTACAATAACAGGCCCTGCCCTACGATAACAGGCCCCGCCCTACGATAACAGGCCCCGCCCTACGATAACAGGCCCTGCCCTACGATAACAGGCCCTGCTCTACGATAAGATGCCCCACCCTACGATAACAGGCCCCGCCCTATGATAACAGGCCCCGCCCTACGATAACAGGCACCGCCCTACAATAACAGGCACCGCCCTACGATAACAAGCCCCGCCCTACGATAACAGGCCCCGCCCTACGATAACAGGCCCCGCCCTACGATAACAGGTACCGCCCTACAATAACAAGCCCCGCCCTACGATAACAGGCCCCACCCTACGATAACAGGCCGCACGGTATGATAACAGGCCTCACCCTCTGATAACAGGCCGCACTCTACGATAACAAGCCCCACCCAACGATAACAGGCCCCGCCCTATAACAGTCCACGCCCTATGATAACAGGCCCCGCCTTATGATAACAGGCCCCGCCCTATGATATCAGGCCCCGCCCTATGATAATAGGCCCCGCCCTACGATAACAGGCCCCGCCCTATGATAACAGGCCCTGCGCTATGATAACAGGCCCCGCCCTATGATAACAGGTCCCGCCCTATGATAACAGGCCCCGCCCTGCGATAACAGGCCCCGCCCTGCGATAACAGGACCCGCCCGACGATAACAGGCCCAGCCCTATAACAGGCCCTGTCCTACGATAACAGGCCCCGCCCTACGATAACAGGCCGCACGCTATGATAACAGGCCTCACCCTCTGATAACAGGCCGCACTCTACGATAACAAGCCCCACCCAACGATAACAGGCCCCGCCCTATAACAGTCCACGCCCTATGATAACAGGCCCCGCCTTATGATAACAGGCCCCGCCCTATGATATCAGGCCCCGCCCTATGATAATAGGCCCCGCCCTACGATAACAGGCCCCGCCCTATGATAACAGGCCCTGCGCTATGATAACAGGCCCCGCCCTACGATAACAGGTCCCGCCCTATGATAACAGGCCCCGCCCTACGAAAGCAGGCCCCGCCCTATGATAACAAGCCCCACCCTACAATAACAGGCCCCGCCCTACGATAACAGGCCCCACCCTATGATAACAAGCCCCACCATATGATAACAGGCATCGCCCTATGATAACAGGACCCGCCCTATGATAACAAGCCGTGCCATATGATATCAGGCCCTGCCCTATGATAACAGGCCCCGCCCTATGATAACAGGCCCCGCCCTATGATAACAGGCCCCACCCTATGATAACAGGCCCCACCCTATGATAACAGGCCCTGCCCTATGATAACAGGCCCCGCCCTATGATAACAAGCACCACACTATGATAACAGGACCCACCCTATGATAACAGGCCTCGCCCTACGATAACAGGCCCCGCCCTACGATAACAGGTCCCGTCCGACGATAACAGGCCCCGCCCTACGAAAGCAGGCCCCGCCCTATGATAACAAGCCCCACCCTATGATAACAGGCCCCACCCTACGATAACAGGCCCCACTCTACGATAACAGGCCCCATCCTACGAGAACAGGCCCCACCCCATGATAACAAGCCCCACCCTATGATAACAGGCCCCAGCCCCATGATAACAGGCCCCACCCTATGATAACAGGCCCCGCCCGACGATAAACGACCCCGCCCTATGATAGCAGGCTCGCCCGATGATAACAAGCCCTACCATATGATATCAGGTCCCGCCCTATGATAACAGGCCCCGCCCTATGATAAAAGGCCCCGCCCTATGATAACAGGCCCCACCCTATGTTAACAAGCCCCACCCTATGATAACAAGCCCCGCCCTATGATAACAATACTCGCCCTATGATAACAGGCCCCGCCCTATGATAACAGGCCCCGCCCTTTGATAACAGGCCCCGCCCTATGATATCAAGCCACACCCTATGATAACAGGCCCCACCCTATGATAAAAGGCCCCACCCTATGATAACAGGCCCCGCCCTATGATAACAAGCCCCACCCTATGATAACAAGCCCCGCCCTATGATAACAATACTCGCCCTATGATAACAGGCCCCGCCCTTTGATAACAGGCCCCGCCCTATGATAACAAGCCACACCCTATGATAACAGGCCCCGCCCTACGAAAGCAGGCCCCGCCCTATGATAACAAGCCCCACCCTACAATAACAGGCCCCGCCCTACGATAACAGGCCCCACCCTATGATAACAAGCCCCACCATATGATAACAGGCATCGCCCTATGATAACAGGACCCGCCCTATGATAACAAGCCGTGCCATATGATATCAGGCCCTGCCCTATGATAACAGGCCCCGCCCTATGATAACAGGCCCCGCCCTATGATAACAGGCCCCACCCTATGATAACAGGCCCCACCCTATGATAACAGGCCCTGCCCTATGATAACAGGCCCCGCCCTATGATAACAAGCACCACACTATGATAACAGGACCCACCCTATGATAACAGGCCTCGCCCTACGATAACAGGCCCCGCCCTACGATAACAGGTCCCGTCCGACGATAACAGGCCCCGCCCTACGAAAGCAGGCCCCGCCCTATGATAACAAGCCCCACCCTATGATAACAGGCCCCACCCTACGATAACAGGCCCCACTCTACGATAACAGGCCCCATCCTACGAGAACAGGCCCCACCCCATGATAACAAGCCCCACCCTATGATAACAGGCCCCAGCCCCATGATAACAGGCCCCACCCTATGATAACAGGCCCCGCCCGACGATAAACGACCCCGCCCTATGATAGCAGGCTCGCCCGATGATAACAAGCCCTACCATATGATATCAGGTCCCGCCCTATGATAACAGGCCCCGCCCTATGATAAAAGGCCCCGCCCTATGATAACAGGCCCCACCCTATGTTAACAAGCCCCACCCTATGATAACAAGCCCCGCCCTATGATAACAATACTCGCCCTATGATAACAGGCCCCGCCCTATGATAACAGGCCCCGCCCTTTGATAACAGGCCCCGCCCTATGATATCAAGCCACACCCTATGATAACAATACTCGCCCTATCATAACAGGCCCCGCCCTTTGATAACAGGCCCCGCCCTATGATAACAAGCCACACCCTATGATAACAGGCCCCAACCTATGATAACAAGCCCCACCCTATGATAACAGGCCCCGCCCTATGATAACAGGCCCTGCCCTATGATAACAGGCCCCGGCCTATGGTAACAGGCCCCACCCTATGATAACAAGCCCCACCCTATGATAACAGGCCACAGCCCTACGATAACAGGCCACAGCCCTACGATAACAGGCCCCGCCCTATGATAACAGGCCCCGCCCTTTGATAACAGGCCCCGCCCTATGATATCAAGCCACACCCTATGATAACAGGCCCCACCCTATGATAAAAGGCCCCACCCTATGATAACAGGCCCCGCCCTATGATAACAAGCCCCACCCTATGATAACAAGCCCCGCCCTATGATAACAATACTCGCCCTATGATAACAGGCCCCGCCCTTTGATAACAGGCCCCGCCCTATGATAACAAGCCACACCCTATGATAACAGGCCCCAACCTATGATAACAAGCCCCACCCTATGATAACAGGCCCCGCCCTATGATAACAGGCCCTGCCCTATGATAACAGGCCCCGGCCTATGGTAACAGGCCCCACCCTATGATAACAAGCCCCACCCTATGATAACAGGCCACAGCCCTACGATAACAGGCCACAGCCCTACGATAACAGGCCCCGCCCTATGATAACAGGCCCCGCCCTACAATAACAGGCCCTGCCCTACGATAACAGGCCCCGCCCTATGATAACAGGCCCCACCCTACGATAACAGGCCCTGCCCTACGATAACAGACCCCGCCCAATGATAACAGTCCCCACCCTATGATAACAGGCCCCGCCCTATGATAACAAGCCCCGCCCTATGATAACAGGCCCCGCCCTATGATAACAGGCCCCGCCCTATGATAACAGGCCCTGCCCTATGATAACAGGCCCCACACTATGATAACAGGCCCCGCCCTATGGTAACAGGCACCGCCCTATGATAACAAGCACCACACTATGATAACAGGCCCTGCCCTATGATAACAGGCCCCGCCCTATGATAACAGGCCCCGCCCTATGATAACAAGCACCACCCTATGATAACAAGCACCACCCTATGATAACAGGCCCCGCCCTATGATAACAGGCCCCGCCCTACGCTAACAGGCCCCGCCCGACGATAACCGACCCCGCCCTATGATAACAGGCCCCGCCCTACGATAACAGGCCCCGCTCCACGATAAGAAGCCCCACCCTACGATAACAGGCCCCGCCCTATGATAACAGGCCCCGCCCAATAACAGTCCCCGCCCAATGATAACCATCCCCGCCCTATGATAACAGTCCCCGCCCTATGATAACAGGCCCCGCCCTATGATAACAAGCCCCGCCCGATGATAACAGTCCCCGCCCTATGATAACAGGACCCGCCCTGTGATAACAAGCCGTGCCATATGATATCAGGCCCTGCCCTATGATAACAGGCCCCGCCCTATGATAACAGGCCCTGCCCTATGATAACAGGCCCCGCCCTATGATAACAAGCAACACACTATGATAACAGGCCCCACCCTATGATAACAGGCCCCGCCCTATGATAACAGGCCCTGCCCTATGATAACAGGCCCCGCCCTATGATAACAAGCACCACACTATGATAACAGGACCCACCCTATGATAACAGGCCTCGCCCTACGATAACAGGCCCCGCCCTACGATAACAGGTCCCGTCCGACGATAACAGGCCCCGCCCTACGAAAGCAGGCCCCGCCCTATGATAACAAGCCCCACCCTATGATAACAGGCCCCACCCTATGATAACAGGCCCCACTCTACGATAACAGGCCCCATCCTACGAGAACAGGCCCCACCCCATGATAACAAGCCCCACCCTATGATAACAGGCCCCAGCCCCATGATAACAGGCCCCACCCTATGATAACAGGCCCCGCCCGACGATAAACGACCCCGCCATATGATAACAGGCCCCGCCCTAGGATAACTGGCCACGCTCCACGATAAGAAGCCCCACCCTACGATAACAGGCCCCGCCCTATTATAACAAGCCCCGCCCAATGATAACAGTCCCCGCCCAATGATAACAGTCCCCGCCCTATGATAACAGGCCCTGCCCTATGATAACAGGCCCCGCCCAATGATAACAGTCCCCACCCTATGATAACAGGCCCCGCCCTATGATAACAAGCCCCGCCCTATGATAACAGTCCATGCCCTATAACAGGCCCCGCCCTATGATAACAGGCCCCGCCCTATAACAAGCCCCACCCTATGATAACATGCCCCGCCCTATGATAAAAAATCTCGCCCTATGATAACAGGCCCCGCCCTATAACAGTCCACACCCTATGATAACAGGCCCCGCCTTATGATAAGAGGCCCCGCCCTATGATATCAGGCCCCACCCTATGATAATAGGCCCCGCCCTACGATAACAGGCCCCGCCCTATGATAACAGGCCCTGCGCTATGATAACAGGCCCCGCCCTACGATAACAGGTCCCGCCCTATGATAACAGGCCCCGCCCTGCGATAACAGGACCCGCCCTACGAAAGCAGACCCCGCCCTATGATAACAAGCCCCACCCTACAATAAGAGGCCCCGCCCTACGATAACAGGCCCCACCCTATGATAACAAGCCCCACCATATGATAACAGGCCACAGCCCTACGATAACAGGCCCCGCCCTATGATAACAGGCCCCGCCCAATGATAACAGTCCCCACCCTATGATAACAGGCCCCGCCCTATGATAACAAGCCCCGCCCTATGATAACAGTCCATGCCCTATAACAGGCCCCGCCCTATGATAACAGGCCCCGCCCTATAACAAGCCCCACCCTATGATAACATGCCCCGCCCTATGATAAAAAATCTCGCCCTATGATAACAGGCCCCGCCCTATGATAACAGGCCCCGCCCTTTGATAACAGGCCCTGCCCTATGATAACAGGCCCTGCCCTATGATAACAGGTCCCGCCCTATGATAACAGGCCCTGCGCTATGAAAACAGGCCCCACCCTGATAACAAGCCCCACCCTATGATAACAGGCCCCACCCGATGATAACAGGCCCCACCCTATGATAACAGGCCCCACCCTATGATAACAGGCCCCGCCCTACGATAACAGGCCCCGCCCTACGATAACAGGCCCCAACCTATGATAACAGGGCCCGCCCTATGATAACAGGCCCAGCCCTCTGATAACAAGCCCCACCCTATGATAACAAGCCCCGCCCTATGATAAGAAATCCCGCCCTATGATAACAAGGCCCACCCTACGATAACAGGCCCCGCCCTACGATAACAGGCCCCACCCTATGATAACAAGCCCCGCCATATGATAACAGGCCCCGCCCTACGATAACAGGCCCCACCCTACGATAACAGACCCCACCCTACGATAACAGGCCCCACCCTACGATAACAGGCCCCACCCTACGATAACAGGCCCCACCCTATGATAACAAGCCCCGCCCTATGATAACAGGCCCCACCCTATGATAACAAGCCCCACCCTATGATAACAAGCCCCACCCTATGATAACAAGCCCCGCCCTATAACAATACTCGCCCTATGATAACAGGCTCTGCCCTTTGATAACAGGCCCCGCCCTATGATAACAAGCCACACCCTATGATAACAGGCCCCACCCTATGATAAAAGGCCCCACCCTATGATAACAGGCCCCGCCCTATGATAACAAGCCCCACCCAATGATAACAATCCCCGCCCTATGATAACAATACTCGCCCTATGATAACAGGCCCCGCCCTTTGATAACAGGCCCCGCCCTATGATAACAAGCCACACCCTATGATAACAGGCCCCAACCTATGATAACAGGCCCCACCCTATGATAACAGGCCCTGCCCTATGATAACAGGCCCCGCCCTATGATAACAAGCACCACACTATGATAACAGGACCCACCCTATGATAACAGGCCTCGCCCTACGATAACAGGCCCCGCCCTACGATAACAGGTCCCGTCCGACGATAACAGGCCCCGCCCTACGAAAGCAGGCCCCGCCCTATGATAACAAGCCCCACCCTATGATAACAGGCCCCACCGTATGATAACAGGCCCCACTCTACGATAACAGGCCCCATCCTACGAGAACAGGCCCCACCCCATGATAACAAGCCCCACCCTATGATAACAGGCCCCAGCCCCATGATAACAGGCCCCACCCTATGATAACAGGCCCCGCCCGACGATAAACTACCCCGCCCTATGATAACAGGCCCCGCCCTAGGATAACTGGCCCCGCTCCACGATAAGAAGCCCCACCCTACGATAACAGGCCCCGCCCTATTATAACAGGACCCGCCCAATGATAACAGTCCACGCCCAATGATAACAGTCCCCGCCCTATGATAACAGGCCCCGCCCTATGATAACAGGCCCCGCCCAATGATAACAGGCCCCGCCCTATGATAACAGGCTCGCCCTATGATAACAAGCCCTACCATATGATATCAGGTCCCGCCCTATGATAACAGGCCCCGCCCTATGATAACAGGCCCCGCCCTATGATAACAGGCCCCACCCTATGATAACAAGCCCCACCCTATGATAACAAGCCCCACCCTATGATAATAGGCCCCGCCCTACGATAGCAGGCCCTGCTCTACGATAACAGGCCCCGCCCTACGAAATCAGGCCCCGCCCTATAACAAGCCCCGCCCTATGATAACAAGCCCCGCCCTATGATAACAGGCCCCGCCCTACGATAACAGGCACCGCCCTACAATAACAGGCCCCGCCCTACGATAACAGGCACCGCCCTACAATAACAAGCCCCGCCCTACGATAACAGGCCCCACCCTACGATAACAGGCCGCACGCTATGATAACAGGCCTCACCCTCTGATAACAGGCCGCACTCTACGATAACAAGCCCCACCCAACGATAACAGGCCCCGCCCTATGATAACAGTCCACGCCCTATGATAACAGGCCCCGCCTTATGATAACAGGCCCCGCCCTATGATAACAGGCCCCGCCCTATGATAACAGGCCCCGCCCTATGATATCAGGCCCCGCCCTATGATAATAGGCCCCGCCCTACGATAACAGACCCCGCCCTATGATAACAGGCCCCACTCTATGATAACAAGGCCCAACCTATAATAACAAGCCCCACCCTATGAGAACAGGCCCCACCCTATGATAACAGGCCCCGCCCGACGATAACAGGCCCAGCCCTATAACAGGCCCTGTCCTACGATAACAGGCCCCGCCCTACGATAACAGGCCGCACGCTATGATAACAGGCCTCACCCTCTGATAACAGGCCGCACTCTACGATAACAAGCCCCACCCAACGATAACAGGCCCCGCCCTATAACAGTGCACGCCCTATGATAACAGGCCCCGCCTTATGATAACAGGCCCCGCCCTATGATATCAGGCCCCGCCCTATGATAATAGGCCCCGCCCTACGATAACAGGCCCCGCCCTATGATAACAGGCCCTGCGCTATGATAACAGGCCCCGCCCTACGATAACAGGTCCCGCCCTATGATAACAGGCCCCGCCCTGCGATAACAGGACCCGCCCTACGAAAGCAGGCCCCGCCCTATGATAACAAGCCCCACCCTACAATAACAGGCCCCGCCCTACGATAACAGGCCCCACCCTATGATAACAAGCCCCACCATATGATAACAGGCCCCGCCCTACGATAACAGGCCCCGCCCTACGATAACAGGCTCCAACCTATGATAACAGGCCCCGCCCTATGATAACAGGCCCAGCCCTCTGATAACAAGCCCCACCCTATGATAACAAGCCCCGCCCTATGATAAGAAATCCTGCCCTATGATAACAAGGCCCACCCTACGATAACAGGCCCCGCCCTACGATAACAGGCCCCACCCTATGATAACAAGCCCCACCATATGATAACAGGCCCCGCCCTATGATAACAGGCCCCACCCTACGAGAACAGGCCCCACCCTATGATAACAGGCCCCACCCTATGATAACAGGCCCCGCCCTATGATAACAAGCCCCGCCCTATGATAACAATACTCGCCCTATGATAACAGGCCCCGCCCTTTGATAACAGGCCCCGCCCTATGATAACAAGCCACACCCTATGATAACAGGCCCCGCCCTATGATAACAAGCCCCACCCTATGATAACAAGCCCCGCCCTATGATAATACTCGCCCTATGATAACAGGCCCCGCCCTTTGATAACAGGCCCCGCCCTATGATAACAAGCCCCACCCTATGATAACAGGCCCCGCCCTATGATAACAGGCCCTGCCCTATGATAACAGGCCCCGGCCTATGGTAACAGGCCCCACCCTATGATAACAAGCCCCACCCTATGATAACAGGCCACAGCCCTACGATAACAGGCCCCGCCCTATGATAACAGGCCCCGCCCTACAATAACAGGCCCTGCCCTACGATAACAGGCCCCGCCCTACGATAACAGGCCCCGCCCTACGATAACAGGCCCTGCCCTACGATAACAGACCCTGCTCTACGATAAGATGCCCCACCCTACGATAACAGGCCCCGCCCTATGATAACAGGCCCCACCCTACGATAACAGGCACCGCCCTACAATAACAGGCACCGCCCTACGATAACAAGCCCCGCCCTACGATAACAGGCCCCGCCCTACGATAACAGGCCCCGCCCTACGATAACAGGCCCCGCCCTACGATAACAGGTACCGCCCTACAATAACAAGCCCCGCCCTACGATAACAGGCCCCACCCTACGATAACAGGCCGCACGGTATGATAACAGGCCTCACCCTCTGATAACAGGCCGCACTCTACGATAACAAGCCCCACCCAACGATAACAGGCCCCGCCCTATAACAGTCCACGCCCTATTATAACAGGCCCCGCCTTATGATAACAGGCCCCGCCCTATGATATCAGGCACCGCCCTATGATAATAGGCCCCGCCCTACGATAACAGGCCCCGCCCTATGATAACAGGCCCTGCGCTATGATAACAGGCCCCGCCCTATGATAACAGGTCCCGCCCTATGATAACAGGCCCCACCCTGCGATAACAGGCCCCGCCCTGCGATAACAGGACCCGCCCGATAACAGGCCCAGCCCTATAACAGGCCCAGCCCTATAACAGGCCCTGTCCTACGATAACAGGCCCCGCCCTACGATAACAGGCCGCACGCTATGATAACAGGCCTCACCCTCTGATAACAGGCCGCACTCTACGATAACAAGCCCCACCCAACGATAACAGGCCCCGCCCTATAACAGTCCACGCCCTATGATAACAGGCCCCGCCTTATGATAACAGGCCCCGCCCTATGATATCAGGCCCCGCCCTATGATAACAGGCCCCGCCCTACGATAACAGGCCCTGCGCTATGATAACAGGCCCCGCCCTACGATAACAGGTCCCGCCCTATGATAACAGGCCCCGCCCTGCGATAACAGGACCCGCCCTATGATAACAAGCCCCACCCTATGATAACAGGCCCCACCCTATGATAACAGGCCCCATCCTACGAGAACAGGCCCCACCCCATGATAACAAGCCCCACCCTATGATAACAGGCCCCAGCCCCATGATAACAGGCCCCACCCTATGATAACAGGCCCCGCCCGACGATAAACGACCCCGCCCTATGATAACAGGCCCCGCCCTAGGATAACTGGCCCCGCTCCACGATAAGAAGCCCCACCCTACGATAACAGGCCCCGCCCTATTATAACAGGCCCCGCCCAATGATAACAGTCCCCGCCCAATGATAACAGTCCCCGCCCTATGATAACAGGCCCCGCCCTATGATAACAGGCCCCGCCCAATGATAACAGGCCCCGCCCTATGATAACAGGCTCGCCCTATGATAACAAGCCCTACCATATGATATCAGGTCCCGCCCTATGATAACAGGTCCCGCCCTATGATAACAGGCCCCGCCCTATGATAACAGGCCCCGCCCTATGATAACAGGCCCCACCCTATGATAACAAGCCCCACCCTATGATAACAAGCCCCACCCTATGATAATAGGCCCCGCCCTACGATAGCAGGCCCCGCACTACGATAACAGGCCCCGCCCTACGAAATCAGGCCCCGCCCTATGATAACAAGCCCCGCCCTATGATAACAAGCCCCGCCCTATGATAACAGGCCCCGCCCTACGATAACAGGCACCGCCCTACAATAACAGGCACCGCCCTACGATAACAAGCCCCGCCCTACGATAACAGGCCCCGCCCTACGATAACAGGCCCCGCCCTACGATAACAGGCACCGCCCTACAATAACAAGCCCCGCCCTACGATAACAGGCCCCACCCTACGATAACAGGCCGCACGCTATGATAACAGGCCTCACCCTCTGATAACAGGCCGCACTCTACGATAACAAGCCCCACCCAACGATAACAGGCCCCGCCCTATGATAACAGGCCCCGCCTTATGATAACAGGCCCCGCCCTATGATAACAGGCCCCGCCCTATGATAACAGGCCCCGCCCTATATCAGGCCCCGCCCTATGATAAAAGGGCCCCGCCCTACGATAACAGACCCCGCCCTATGATAACAGGCCCCACTCTATGATAACAAGGCCCAACCTATAATAACAAGCCCCACCCTATGAGAACAGGCCCCACCCTATGATAACAGGCCCCGCCCGACGATAACAGGCCCAGCCCTATAACAGGCCCTGTCCTACGATAACAGGCCCCGCCCTACGATAACAGGCCGCACGCTATGATAACAGGCCTCACCCTCTGATAACAGGCCGCACTCTACGATAACAAGCCCCACCCAACGATAACAGGCCCCGCCCTATAACAGTCCACGCCCTATGATAACAGGCCCCGCCTTATGATAACAGGCCCCGCCCTATGATAACAGGCCCCACCCTATGATAACAGGCCCCGCCCGACGATAAACGACCCCGCCCTATGATAACAGGCCCCGCCCTAGGATAACTGGCCCCGCTCCACGATAAGAAGCCCCACCCTACGATAACAGGCCCCGCCCTATTATAACAGGCCCCGCCCAATGATAACAGTCCCCGCCCAATGATAACAGTCCCCGCCCTATGATAACAGGCCCCGCCCTATGATAACAGGCCCCGCCCTATGATAACAGGCCCCGCCCTATGATAACAGGCCCCACCCTATGATAACAAGCCCCACCCTATGATAACAAGCCCCACCCTATGATAATAGGCCCCGCCCTACGATAGCAGGCCCTGCTCTACGATAACAGGCCCCGCCCTACGAAATCAGGCCCCGCCCTATAACAAGCCCCGCCCTATGATAACAAGCCCCGCCCTATGATAACAGGCCCCGCCCTACGATAACAGGCACCGCCCTACAAGAACAGGCCCCGCCCTACGATAACAGGCACCGCCCTACAATAACAAGCCCCGCCCTACGATAACAGGCCCCACCCTACGATAACAGGCCGCACGCTATGATAACAGGCCTCACCCTCTGATAACAGGCCGCACTCTACGATAACAAGCCCCACCCAACGATAACAGGCCCCGCCCTATGATAACAGTCCACGCCCTATGATAACAGGCCCCGCCTTATGATAACAGGCCCCGCCCTATGATAACAGGCCCCGCCCTATGATAACAGGCCCCGCCCTATGATATCAGGCCCCGCCCTATGATAATAGGCCCCGCCCTACGATAACAGACCCCGCCCTATGATAACAGGCCCCACTCTATGATAACAAGGCCCAACCTATAATAACAAGCCCCACCCTATGAGAACAGGCCCCACCCTATGATAACAGGCCCCGCCCGACGATAACAGGCCCAGCCCTATAACAGGCCCTGTCCTACGATAACAGGCCCCGCCCTACGATAACAGGCCGCACGCTATGATAACAGGCCTCACCCTCTGATAACAGGCCGCACTCTACGATAACAAGCCCCACCCAACGATAACAGGCCCCGCCCTATAACAGTGCACGCCCTATAACAGGCCCCGCCTTATGATAACAGGCCCCGCCCTATGATATCAGGCCCCGCCCTATGATAATAGGCCCCGCCCTACGATAACAGGCCCCGCCCTATGATAACAGGCCCTGCGCTATGATAACAGGCCCCGCCCTACGATAACAGGTCCCGCCCTATGATAACAGGCCCCGCCCTGCGATAACAGGACCCGCCCTACGAAAGCAGGCCCCGCCCTATGATAACAAGCCCCACCCTACAATAACAGGCCCCGCCCTACGATAACAGGCCCCACCCTATGATAACAAGCCCCACCATATGATAACAGGCCCCGCCCTACGATAACAGGCCCCGCCCTACGATAACAGGCTCCAACCTATGATAACAGGCCCCGCCCTATGATAACAGGCCCAGCCCTCTGATAACAAGCCCCACCCTATGATAACAAGCCCCGCCCTATGATAAGAAATCCCGCCCTATGATAACAAGGCCCACCCTACGATAACAGGCCCCGCCCTATGATAACAGGCCCCACCCTACGAGAACAGGCCCCACCCTATGATAACAGGCCCCACCCTATGATAACAGGCCCCGCCCTATGATAACAAGCCCCGCCCTATGATAACAATACTCGCCCTATGATAACAGGCCCCGCCCTTTGATAACAGGCCCCGCCCTATGATAACAAGCCACACCCTATGATAACAAGCCACACCCTATGATAACAGGCCCCACCCTATGATAACAGGCCCCGCCCTATGATAACAAGCCCCACCCTATGATAACAAGCCCCGCCCTATGATAATACTCGCCCTATGATAACAGGCCCCGCCCTTTGATAACAGGCCCCGCCCTATGATAACAAGCCACACCCTATGATAACAGGCCCCAACCTATGATAACAAGCCCCACCCTATGATAACAGGCCCCGCCCTATGATAACAGGCCCTGCCCTATGATAACAGGCCCCGGCCTATGGTAACAGGCCCCACCCTATGATAACAAGCCCCACCCTATGATAACAGGCCACAGCCCTACGATAACAGGCCCCGCCCTATGATAACAGGCCCCGCCCTACAATAACAGGCCCTGCCCTACGATAACAGGCCCCGCCCTACGATAACAGGCCCCGCCCTACGATAACAGGCCCTGCCCTACGATAACAGACCCTGCTCTACGATAAGATGCCCCACCCTACGATAACAGGCCCCGCCCTATGATAACAGGCCCCACCCTACGATAACAGGCACCGCCCTACAATAACAGGCACCGCCCTACGATAACAAGCCCCGCCCTACGATAACAGGCCCCGCCCTACGATAACAGGCCCCGCCCTACGATAACAGGTACCGCCCTACAATAACAAGCCCCGCCCTACGATAACAGGCCCCACCCTACGATAACAGGCCGCACGGTATGATAACAGGCCTCACCCTCTGATAACAGGCCGCACTCTACGATAACAAGCCCCACCCAACGATAACAGGCCCCGCCCTATAACAGTCCACGCCCTATTATAACAGGCCCCGCCTTATGATAACAGGCCCCGCCCTATGATATCAGGCACCGCCCTATGATAATAGGCCCCGCCCTACGATAACAGGCCCCGCCCTATGATAACAGGCCCTGCGCTATGATAACAGGCCCCGCCCTATGATAACAGGTCCCGCCCTATGATAACAGGCCCCACCCTGCGATAACAGGCCCCGCCCTGCGATAACAGGACCCGCCCGACGATAACAGGCCCAGCCCTATAACAGGCCCTGTCCTACGATAACAGGCCCCGCCCTACGATAACAGGCCGCACGCTATGATAACAGGCCTCACCCTCTGATAACAGGCCGCACTCTACGATAACAAGCCCCACCCAACGATAACAGGCCCCGCCCTATAACAGTCCACGCCCTATGATAACAGGCCCCGCCTTATGATAACAGGCCCCGCCCTATGATATCAGGCCCCGCCCTATGATAATAGGCCCCGCCCTACGATAACAGGCCCCGCCCTACGATAACAGGCCCTGCGCTATGATAACAGGCCCCGCCCTACGATAACAGGTCCCGCCCTATGATAACAGGCCCCGCCCTGCGATAACAGGACCCGCCCTATGATAACAAGCCCCACCCTATGATAACAGGCCCCACCCTATGATAACAGGCCCCATCCTACGAGAACAGGCCCCACCCCATGATAACAAGCCCCACCCTATGATAACAGGCCCCAGCCCCATGATAACAGGCCCCACCCTATGATAACAGGCCCCGCCCGACGATAAACGACCCCGCCCTATGATAACAGGCCCCGCCCTAGGATAACTGGCCCCGCTCCACGATAAGAAGCCCCACCCTACGATAACAGGCCCCGCCCTATTATAACAGGCCCCGCCCAATGATAACAGTCCCCGCCCAATGATAACAGTCCCCGCCCTATGATAACAGGCCCCGCCCTATGATAACAGGCCCCGCCCAATGATAACAGGCCCCGCCCTATGATAACAGGCTCGCCCTATGATAACAAGCCCTACCATATGATATCAGGTCCCGCCCTATGATAACAGGTCCCGCCCTATGATAACAGGCCCCGCCCTATGATAACAGGCCCCGCCCTATGATAACAGGCCCCACCCTATGATAACAAGCCCCACCCTATGATAACAAGCCCCACCCTATGATAATAGGCCCCGCCCTACGATAGCAGGCCCCGCACTACGATAACAGGCCCCGCCCTACGAAATCAGGCCCCGCCCTATGATAACAAGCCCCGCCCTATGATAACAAGCCCCGCCCTATGATAACAGGCCCCGCCCTACGATAACAGGCACCGCCCTACAATAACAGGCACCGCCCTACGATAACAAGCCCCGCCCTACGATAACAGGCCCCGCCCTACGATAACAGGCCCCGCCCTACGATAACAGGCACCGCCCTACAATAACAAGCCCCGCCCTACGATAACAGGCCCCACCCTACGATAACAGGCCGCACGCTATGATAACAGGCCTCACCCTCTGATAACAGGCCGCACTCTACGATAACAAGCCCCACCCAACGATAACAGGCCCCGCCCTATGATAACAGTCCACGCCCTATGATAACAGGCCCCGCCTTATGATAACAGGCCCCGCCCTATGATAACAGGCCCCGCCCTATGATAACAGGCCCCGCCCTATGATATCAGGCCCCGCCCTATGATAAAAGGGCCCCGCCCTACGATAACAGACCCCGCCCTATGATAACAGGCCCCACTCTATGATAACAAGGCCCAACCTATAATAACAAGCCCCACCCTATGAGAACAGGCCCCACCCTATGATAACAGGCCCCGCCCGACGATAACAGGCCCAGCCCTATAACAGGCCCTGTCCTACGATAACAGGCCCCGCCCTACGATAACAGGCCGCACGCTATGATAACAGGCCTCACCCTCTGATAACAGGCCGCACTCTACGATAACAAGCCCCACCCAACGATAACAGGCCCCGCCCTATAACAGTCCACGCCCTATGATAACAGGCCCCGCCTTATGATAACAGGCCCCGCCCTATGATATCAGGCCCCGCCCTATGATAATAGGCCCCGCCCTACGATAACAGGCCCCGCCCTATGATAACAGGCCCTGCGCTATGATAACAGGCCCCGCCCTACGATAACAGGTCCCGCCCTATGATAACAGGCCCCGCCCTGCGATAACAGGACCCGCCCTATGAAAGCAGGCCCCGCCCTATGATAACAAGCCCCACCCTACAATAACAGGCCCCGCCCTACGATAACAGGCCCCACCCTATGATAACAAGCCCCACCATATGATAACAGGCCCCGCCCTACGATAACAGGCCCCGCCCTATGATAACAAGCCCCACCATATGATAACAGGCCCCGCCCTATGATAACAGGCCCCACCCTACGAGAACAGGCCCCACCCTATGATAACAGGCCCCACCCTATGATAACAGGCCCCGCCCTATGATAACAAGCCCCGCCCTATAACAATACTCGCCCTATGATAACAGGCCCCGCCCTTTGATAACAGGCCCCGCCCTATGATAACAAGCCACACCCTATGATAACAGGCCCCACCCTATGATAACAGGCCCCGCCCTATGATAACAAGCCCCACCCTATGATAACAAGCCCCGCCCTATGATAATACTCGCCCTATGATAACAGGCCCCGCCCTTTGATAACAGGCCCCGCCCTATGATAACAAGCCCCACCATATGATAACAGGCCCCGCCCTACGATAACAGGCCCCGCCCTATGATAACAAGCCCCACCATATGATAACAGGCCCCGCCCTATGATAACAGGCCCCACCCTACGAGAACAGGCCCCACCCTATGATAACAGGCCCCACCCTATGATAACAGGCCCCGCCCTACGATAACAGGCCCCGTCCTATGATAACAAGCCCCACCATATGATAACAGGCCCCGCCCTATGATAACAGGCCCCACCCTACGAGAACAGGCCCCACCCTATGATAACAGGCCCCAACCTATGATAACAGGCCCCGCCCTATGATAACAAGCCCCGCCCTATGATAACAATACTCGCCCTATGATAACAGGCCCCGCCCTTTGATAACAGGCCCCGCCCTATAACAAGCCACACCCTATGATAACAGGCCCCACCCTATGATAACAGGCCCCGCCCTATGATAACAAGCCCCACCCTATGATAACAAGCCCCGCCCTATGATAACAGGCCCCGCCCTATAACAGTCCACGCCCTATGATAACAGGCCCCGCCTTATGATAACAGGCCCCGCCCTATGATATCAGGCCCCGCCCTATGATAATAGGCCCCGCCCTACGATAACAGGCCCCGCCCTATGATAACAGGCCCTGCGCTATGATAACAGGCCCCGCCCTATGATAACAGGTCCCGCCCTATGATAACAGGCCCCGCCCTGCGATAACAGGCCCCGCCCTGCGATAACAGGACCCGCCCGACGATAACAGGCCCAGCCCTATAACAGGCCCTGTCCTACGATAACAGGCCCCGCCCTACGATAACAGGCCGCACGCTATGATAACAGGCCTCACCCTCTGATAACAGGCCGCACTCTACGATAACAAGCCCCACCCAACGATAACAGGCCCCGCCCTATAACAGTCCACGCCCTATAACAGGCCCCGCCTTACGATAACAGGCCCCGCCCTATGATATCAGGCCCCGCCCTATGATAATAGGCCCCACCCTACGATAACAGGCCCCGCCCTATGATAACAGGCCCTGCGCTATGATAACAGGCCCCGCCCTACGATAACAGGTCCCGCCCTATGATAACAGGCCCCGCCCTGCGATAACAGGACCCGCCCTACGAAAGCAGGCCCCGCCCTATGATAACAAGCCCCACCCTACAATAACAGGCCCCGCCCTACGATAACAGGCCCCACCCTATGATAACAAGCCCCACCATATGATAACAGGCCCCGCCCTACGATAACAGGCCCCAACCTATAACAGGCATCGCCCTATGATAACAGGCCCAGCCCTCTGATAACAAGCCCCACCCTATGATAACAAGCCCCACCCTATGATAACAAGCCCCACCCTATGATAACAAGCCCCGCCCTATGATAACAAGCCCCGCCCTATGATAACAATACTCGCCCTATAACAGGCCCCGCCCTTTGATAACAGGCCCCGCCCTATGATAACAAGCCACACCCTATGATAACAGGCCCCACCCTATGATAAAAGGCCCCACCCTATGATAAAAGGCCCCACCCTATGATAACAGGCCCCGCCCTATGATAACAAGCCCCACCCTATGATAACAAGCCCCGCCCTATGATAACAATACTCGCCCTATGATAACAGGCCCCGCCCTTTGATAACAGGCCCCGCCCTATGATAACAAGCCACACCCTATGATAACAGGCCCCAACCTATGATAACAAGCCCCACCCTATGATAACAGGCCCCGCCCTATGATAACAGGCCCCGCCCTATGATAACAGGCCCCGGCCTATGGTAACAGGCCCCACCCTATGATAACAAGCCCCACCCTATGATAACAGGCCACAGCCCTACGATAACAGGCCCCGCCCTATGATAACAGGCCCCGCCCTACAATAACAGGCCCTGCCCTACGATAACAGGCCCCGCCCTATGATAACAGGCCCCGCCCTACGATAACAGACCCCGCTCTACGATAAGATGCCCCACCCTACGATAACAGGCCCCGCCCTATGATAACAGGCCCCGCCCAATGATAACAGTCCCCACCCTATGATAACAGGCCCCGCCCTATGATAACAAGCCCCGCCCTATGATAACAGGCCCCGCCCTATGATAACAGGCCCCGCCCTATGATAACAGGCCCTGCCCTTTGATAACAGGCCCCACACTATGATAACAGGCCCCGCCCTATGGTAACAGGCACCGCCCTATGATAACAAGCACCACACTATGATAACAGGCCCTGCCCTATGATAACAGGCCCCGCCCTATGATAACAGGCCCCGCCCTATGATAACAGGCCCCGCCCTATGATAACAAGCACCACCCTATGATAACAAGCACCACCCTATGATAACAGGCCCCGCCCTATGATAACAGGCCCCGCCCTACGCTAACAGGCCCCGCCCGACGATAACCGACCCCGCCCTATGATAACAGGCCCCGCCCTACGATAACAGGCCCCGCTCCACGATAAGAAGCCCCACCCTACGATAACAGGCCCCGCCCTATGATAACAGGCCCCGCCCAATAACAGTCCCCGCCCAATGATAACCATCCCCGCCCTATGATAACAGTCCCCACCCTATGATAACAGGCCCCGCCCTATGATAACAGGCCCCGCCCTATGATAACAGGCCCTGCCCTATGATAACAGGCCCCACACTATGATAACAGGCCCCGCCCTATGGTAACAGGCACCGCCCTATGATAACAAGCACCACACTATGATAACAGGCCCTGCCCTATGATAACAGGCCCCGCCCTATGATAACAGGCCCCGCCCTATGATAACAAGCACCACCCTATGATAACAAGCACCACCCTATGATAACAGGCCCCGCCCTATGATAACAGGCCCCGCCCTACGCTAACAGGCCCCGCCCGACGATAACCGACCCCGCCCTATGATAACAGGCCCCGCCCTACGATAACAGGCCCCGCTCCACGATAAGAAGCCCCACCCTACGATAACAGGCCCCGCCCTATGATAACAGGCCCCGCCCAATAACAGTCCCCGCCCAATGCTAACCATCCCCGCCCTATGATAACAGTCCCCGCCCTATGATAACAGGCCCCGCCCTATGATAACAAGCCCCGCCCGATGATATCAGGCCCTGCCCTATGATAACAGGCCCCGCCCTATGATAACAGGCCCCGCCCTATGATAACAAGCACCACACTATGATAACAGGACCCACCCTATGATAACAGGCCTCGCCCTACGATAACAGGCCCCGCCCTACGATAACAGGTCCCGTCCGACGATAACAGGCCCCGCCCTACGAAAGCAGGCCCCGCCCTATGATAACAAGCCCCACCCTATGATAACAGGCCCCACCCTATGATAACAGGCCCCATCCTACGAGAACAGGCCCCACCTCATGATAACAAGCCCCACCCTATGATAACAGGCCCCAGCCCCATGATAACAGGCCCCACCCTATGATAACAGGCCCTGCCCTACGATAACAGGCCTCGCCCTACGATAACAGGCCCCGCCCTATGATAACAGGCCCCGCCCAACGATAACAGGCCCAGCCCTATAACAGGCCCTGTCCTACGATAACAGGCCCCGCCCTACGATAACAGGCCGCACGCTATGATAACAGGCCTCACCC
Organism: Somniosus microcephalus; assembly: GCF_052327205.1. Lineage (NCBI taxonomy): Eukaryota > Metazoa > Chordata > Chondrichthyes > Squaliformes > Somniosidae > Somniosus > Somniosus microcephalus. Next base: position 171,782,727 of record NC_140992.1, read on the forward strand.
TCTGATAACAGGCCGCACTCTACGATAACAAGCCCCACCCAACGATAACAGGCCCCGCCCTATAACAGTCCACGCCCTATGATAACAGGCCCCGCCTTATGATAACAGGCCCCGCCCTATGATAACAGGCCCCACCCTATGATAACAGGCCCCGCCCGACGATAAACGACCCCGCCCTATGATAACAGGCCCCGCCCTAGGATAACTGGCCCCGCTCCACGATAAGAAGCCCCACCCTACGATAACAGGCCCCGCCCTATTATAACAGGCCCCGCCCAATGATAACAGTCCCCGCCCAATGATAACAGTCCCCGCCCTATGATAACAGGCCCCGCCCAATGATAACAGGCCCCGCCCTATGATAACAGGCTCGCCCTATGATAACAAGCCCTACCATATGATATCAGGTCCCGCCCTATGATAACAGGCCCCGCCCTATGATAACAGGCCCCGCCCTATGATAACAGGCCCCACCCTATGATAACAAGCCCCACCCTATGATAACAAGCCCCACCCTATGATAATAGGCCCCGCCCTACGATAGCAGGCCCTGCTCTACGATAACAGGCCCCGCCCTACGAAATCAGGCCCCGCCCTATAACAAGCCCCGCCCTATGATAACAAGCCCCGCCCTATGATAACAGGCCCCGCCCTACGATAACAGGCACCGCCCTACAATAACAGGCCCCGCCCTACGATAACAGGCACCGCCCTACAATAACAAGCCCCGCCCTACGATAACAGGCCCCACCCTACGATAACAGGCCGCACGCTATGATAACAGGCCTCACCCTCTGATAACAGGCCGCACTCTACGATAACAAGCCCCACCCAACGATAACAGGCCCCGCCCTATGATAACAGTCCACGCCCTATGATAACAGGCCCCGCCTTATGATAACAGGCCCCGCCCTATGATAACAGGCCCCGCCCTATGATAACAGGCCCCGCCCTATGATATCAGGCCCCGCCCTATGATAATAGGCCCCGCCCTACGATAACAGACCCCGCCCTATGATAACAGGCCCCACTCTATGATAACAAGGCCCAACCTATAATAACAAGCCCCACCCTATGAGAACAGGCCCCACCCTATGATAACAGGCCCCGCCCGACGATAACAGGCCCAGCCCTATAACAGGCCCTGTCCTACGATAACAGGCCCCGCCCTACGATAACAGGCCGCACGCTATGATAACAGGCCTCACCCTCTGATAACAGGCCGCACTCTACGATAACAAGCCCCACCCAACGATAACAGGCCCCGCCCTATAACAGTGCACGCCCTATAACAGGCCCCGCCTTATGATAACAGGCCCCGCCCTATGATATCAGGCCCCGCCCTATGATAATAGGCCCCGCCCTACGATAACAGGCCCCGCCCAATGATAACAGGCCCTGCGCTATGATAACAGGCCCCGCCCTACGATAACAGGTCCCGCCCTATGATAACAGGCCCCGCCCTGCGATAACAGGACCCGCCCTACGAAAGCAGGCCCCGCCCTATGATAACAAGCCCCACCCTACAATAACAGGCCCCGCCCTACGATAACAGGCCCCACCCTATGATAACAAGCCCCACCATATGATAACAGGCCCCGCCCTACGATAACAGGCCCCGCCCTACGATAACAGGCTCCAACCTATGATAACAGGCCCCGCCCTATGATAACAGGCCCAGCCCTCTGATAACAAGCCCCACCCTATGATAACAAGCCCCGCCCTATGATAAGAAATCCCGCCCTATGATAACAAGGCCCACCCTACGATAACAGGCCCCGCCCTATGATAACAGGCCCCACCCTACGAGAACAGGCCCCACCCTATGATAACAGGCCCCACCCTATGATAACAGGCCCCGCCCTATGATAACAAGCCCCGCCCTATGATAACAATACTCGCCCTATGATAACAGGCCCCGCCCTTTGATAACAGGCCCCGCCCTATGATAACAAGCCACACCCTATGATAACAAGCCACACCCTATGATAACAGGCCCCACCCTATGATAACAGGCCCCGCCCTATGATAACAAGCCCCACCCTATGATAACAAGCCCCGCCCTATGATAATACTCGCCCTATGATAACAGGCCCCGCCCTTTGATAACAGGCCCCGCCCTATGATAACAAGCCACACCCTATGATAACAGGCCCCAACCTATGATAACAAGCCCCACCCTATGATAACAGGCCCCGCCCTATGATAACAGGCCCTGCCCTATGATAACAGGCCCCGGCCTATGGTAACAGGCCCCACCCTATGATAACAAGCCCCACCCTATGATAACAGGCCACAGCCCTACGATAACAGGCCCCGCCCTATGATAACAGGCCCCGCCCTACAATAACAGGCCCTGCCCTACGATAACAGGCCCCGCCCTACGATAACAGGCCCCGCCCTACGATAACAGGCCCTGCCCTACGATAACAGACCCTGCTCTACGATAAGATGCCCCACCCTACGATAACAGGCCCCGCCCTATGATAACAGGCCCCACCCTACGATAACAGGCACCGCCCTACAATAACAGGCACCGCCCTACGATAACAAGCCCCGCCCTACGATAACAGGCCCCGCCCTACGATAACAGGCCCCGCCCTACGATAACAGGTACCGCCCTACAATAACAAGCCCCGCCCTACGATAACAGGCCCCACCCTACGATAACAGGCCGCACGGTATGATAACAGGCCTCACCCTCTGATAACAGGCCGCACTCTACGATAACAAGCCCCACCCAACGATAACAGGCCCCGCCCTATAACAGTCCACGCCCTATTATAACAGGCCCCGCCTTATGATAACAGGCCCCGCCCTATGATATCAGGCACCGCCCTATGATAATAGGCCCCGCCCTACGATAACAGGCCCCGCCCTATGATAACAGGCCCTGCGCTATGATAACAGGCCCCGCCCTATGATAACAGGTCCCGCCCTATGATAACAGGCCCCACCCTGCGATAACAGGCCCCGCCCTGCGATAACAGGACCCGCCCGACGATAACAGGCCCAGCCCTATAACAGGCCCTGTCCTACGATAACAGGCCCCGCCCTACGATAACAGGCCGCACGCTATGATAACAGGCCTCACCCTCTGATAACAGGCCGCACTCTACGATAACAAGCCCCACCCAACGATAACAGGCCCCGCCCTATAACAGTCCACGCCCTATGATAACAGGCCCCGCCTTATGATAACAGGCCCCGCCCTATGATATCAGGCCCCGCCCTATGATAATAGGCCCCGCCCTACGATAACAGGCCCCGCCCTACGATAACAGGCCCTGCGCTATGATAACAGGCCCCGCCCTACGATAACAGGTCCCGCCCTATGATAACAGGCCCCGCCCTGCGATAACAGGACCCGCCCTATGATAACAAGCCCCACCCTATGATAACAGGCCCCACCCTATGATAACAGGCCCCATCCTACGAGAACAGGCCCCACCCCATGATAACAAGCCCCACCCTATGATAACAGGCCCCAGCCCCATGATAACAGGCCCCACCCTATGATAACAGGCCCCGCCCGACGATAAACGACCCCGCCCTATGATAACAGGCCCCGCCCTAGGTTAACTGGCCCCGCTCCACGATAAGAAGCCCCACCCTACGATAACAGGCCCCGCCCTATTATAACAGGCCCCGCCCAATGATAACAGTCCCCGCCCAATGATAACAGTCCCCGCCCTATGATAACAGGCCCCGCCCTATGATAACAGGCCCCGCCCAATGATAACAGGCCCCGCCCTATGATAACAGGCTCGCCCTATGATAACAAGCCCTACCATATGATATCAGGTCCCGCCCTATGATAACAGGTCCCGCCCTATGATAACAGGCCCCGCCCTATGATAACAGGCCCCGCCCTATGATAACAGGCCCCACCCTATGATAACAAGCCCCACCCTATGATAACAAGCCCCACCCTATGATAATAGGCCCCGCCCTACGATAGCAGGCCCCGCACTACGATAACAGGCCCCGCCCTACGAAATCAGGCCCCGCCCTATGATAACAAGCCCCGCCCTATGATAACAAGCCCCGCCCTATGATAACAGGCCCCGCCCTACGATAACAGGCACCGCCCTACAATAACAGGCACCGCCCTACGATAACAAGCCCCGCCCTACGATAACAGGCCCCGCCCTACGATAACAGGCCCCGCCCTACGATAACAGGCCCCACCCTATGATAACAAGCCCCACCATATGATAACAGGCCCCGCCCTACGATAACAGGCCCCGCCCTACGATAACAGGCTCCAACCTATGATAACAGGCCCCGCCCTATGATAACAGGCCCAGCCCTCTGATAACAAGCCCCACCCTATGATAACAAGCCCCGCCCTATGATAAGAAATCCCGCCCTATGATAACAAGGCCCACCCTACGATAACAGGCCCCGCCCTATGATAACAGGCCCCACCCTACGAGAACAGGCCCCACCCTATGATAACAGGCCCCACCCTATGATAACAGGCCCCGCCCTATGATAACAAGCCCCGCCCTATGATAACAATACTCGCCCTATGATAACAGGCCCCGCCCTTTGATAACAGGCCCCGCCCTATGATAACAAGCCACACCCTATGATAACAAGCCACACCCTATGATAACAGGCCCCACCCTATGATAACAGGCCCCGCCCTATGATAACAAGCCCCACCCTATGATAACAAGCCCCGCCCTATGATAATACTCGCCCTATGATAACAGGCCCCGCCCTTTGATAACAGGCCCCGCCCTATGATAACAAGCCACACCCTATGATAACAGGCCCCAACCTATGATAACAAGCCCCACCCTATGATAACAGGCCCCGCCCTATGATAACAGGCCCTGCCCTATGATAACAGGCCCCGGCCTATGGTAACAGGCCCCACCCTATGATAACAAGCCCCACCCTATGATAACAGGCCACAGCCCTACGATAACAGGCCCCGCCCTATGATAACAGGCCCCGCCCTACAATAACAGGCCCTGCCCTACGATAACAGGCCCCGCCCTACGATAACAGGCCCCGCCCTACGATAACAGGCCCTGCCCTACGATAACAGACCCTGCTCTACGATAAGATGCCCCACCCTACGATAACAGGCCCCGCCCTATGATAACAGGCCCCACCCTACGATAACAGGCACCGCCCTACAATAACAGGCACCGCCCTACGATAACAAGCCCCGCCCTACGATAACAGGCCCCGCCCTACGATAACAGGCCCCGCCCTACGATAACAGGTACCGCCCTACAATAACAAGCCCCGCCCTACGATAACAGGCCCCACCCTACGATAACAGGCCGCACGGTATGATAACAGGCCTCACCCTCTGATAACAGGCCGCACTCTACGATAACAAGCCCCACCCAACGATAACAGGCCCCGCCCTATAACAGTCCACGCCCTATTATAACAGGCCCCGCCTTATGATAACAGGCCCCGCCCTATGATATCAGGCACCGCCCTATGATAATAGGCCCCGCCCTACGATAACAGGCCCCGCCCTATGATAACAGGCCCTGCGCTATGATAACAGGCCCCGCCCTATGATAACAGGTCCCGCCCTATGATAACAGGCCCCACCCTGCGATAACAGGCCCCGCCCTGCGATAACAGGACCCGCCCGACGATAACAGGCCCAGCCCTATAACAGGCCCTGTCCTACGATAACAGGCCCCGCCCTACGATAACAGGCCGCACGCTATGATAACAGGCCTCACCCTCTGATAACAGGCCGCACTCTACGATAACAAGCCCCACCCAACGATAACAGGCCCCGCCCTATAACAGTCCACGCCCTATGATAACAGGCCCCGCCTTATGATAACAGGCCCCGCCCTATGATATCAGGCCCCGCCCTATGATAATAGGCCCCGCCCTACGATAACAGGCCCCGCCCTACGATAACAGGCCCTGCGCTATGATAACAGGCCCCGCCCTACGATAACAGGTCCCGCCCTATGATAACAGGCCCCGCCCTGCGATAACAGGACCCGCCCTATGATAACAAGCCCCACCCTATGATAACAGGCCCCACCCTATGATAACAGGCCCCATCCTACGAGAACAGGCCCCACCCCATGATAACAAGCCCCACCCTATGATAACAGGCCCCAGCCCCATGATAACAGGCCCCACCCTATGATAACAGGCCCCGCCCGACGATAAACGACCCCGCCCTATGATAACAGGCCCCGCCCTAGGTTAACTGGCCCCGCTCCACGATAAGAAGCCCCACCCTACGATAACAGGCCCCGCCCTATTATAACAGGCCCCGCCCAATGATAACAGTCCCCGCCCAATGATAACAGTCCCCGCCCTATGATAACAGGCCCCGCCCTATGATAACAGGCCCCGCCCAATGATAACAGGCCCCGCCCTATGATAACAGGCTCGCCCTATGATAACAAGCCCTACCATATGATATCAGGTCCCGCCCTATGATAACAGGTCCCGCCCTATGATAACAGGCCCCGCCCTATGATAACAGGCCCCGCCCTATGATAACAGGCCCCACCCTATGATAACAAGCCCCACCCTATGATAACAAGCCCCACCCTATGATAATAGGCCCCGCCCTACGATAGCAGGCCCCGCACTACGATAACAGGCCCCGCCCTACGAAATCAGGCCCCGCCCTATGATAACAAGCCCCGCCCTATGATAACAAGCCCCGCCCTATGATAACAGGCCCCGCCCTACGATAACAGGCACCGCCCTACAATAACAGGCACCGCCCTACGATAACAAGCCCCGCCCTACGATAACAGGCCCCGCCCTACGATAACAGGCCCCGCCCTACGATAACAGGCACCGCCCTACAATAACAAGCCCCGCCCTACGATAACAGGCCCCACCCTACGATAACAGGCCGCACGCTATGATAACAGGCCTCACCCTCTGATAACAGGCCGCACTCTACGATAACAAGCCCCACCCAACGATAACAGGCCCCGCCCTATGATAACAGTCCACGCCCTATGATAACAGGCCCCGCCTTATGATAACAGGCCCCGCCCTATGATAACAGGCCCCGCCCTATGATAACAGGCCCCGCCCTATGATATCAGGCCCCGCCCTATGATAAAAGGGCCCCGCCCTACGATAACAGACCCCGCCCTATGATAACAGGCCCCACTCTATGATAACAAGGCCCAACCTATAATAACAAGCCCCACCCTATGAGAACAGGCCCCACCCTATGATAACAGGCCCCGCCCGACGATAACAGGCCCAGCCCTATAACAGGCCCTGTCCTACGATAACAGGCCCCGCCCTACGATAACAGGCCGCACGCTATGATAACAGGCCTCACCCTCTGATAACAGGCCGCACTCTACGATAACAAGCCCCACCCAACGATAACAGGCCCCGCCCTATAACAGTCCACGCCCTATGATAACAGGCCCCGCCTTATGATAACAGGCCCCGCCCTATGATATCAGGCCCCGCCCTATGATAATAGGCCCCGCCCTACGATAACAGGCCCCGCCCTATGATAACAGGCCCTGCGCTATGATAACAGGCCCCGCCCTACGATAACAGGTCCCGCCCTATGATAACAGGCCCCGCCCTGCGATAACAGGACCCGCCCTATGAAAGCAGGCCCCGCCCTATGATAACAAGCCCCACCCTACAATAACAGGCCCCGCCCTACGATAACAGGCCCCACCCTATGATAACAAGCCCCACCATATGATAACAGGCCCCGCCCTACGATAACAGGCCCCGCCCTATGATAACAAGCCCCACCATATGATAACAGGCCCCGCCCTATGATAACAGGCCCCACCCTACGAGAACAGGCCCCACCCTATGATAACAGGCCCCACCCTATGATAACAGGCCCCGCCCTATGATAACAAGCCCCGCCCTATAACAATACTCGCCCTATGATAACAGGCCCCGCCCTTTGATAACAGGCCCCGCCCTATGATAACAAGCCACACCCTATGATAACAGGCCCCACCCTATGATAACAGGCCCCGCCCTATGATAACAAGCCCCACCCTATGATAACAAGCCCCGCCCTATGATAATACTCGCCCTATGATAACAGGCCCCGCCCTTTGATAACAGGCCCCGCCCTATGATAACAAGCCCCACCATATGATAACAGGCCCCGCCCTACGATAACAGGCCCCACCCTATGATAACAAGCCCCACCATATGATAACAGGCCCCGCCCTATGATAACAGGCCCCACCCTACGAGAACAGGCCCCACCCTATGATAACAGGCCCCACCCTATGATAACAGGCCCCGCCCTACGATAACAGGCCCCGTCCTATGATAACAAGCCCCACCATATGATAACAGGCCCCGCCCTATGATAACAGGCCCCACCCTACGAGAACAGGCCCCACCCTATGATAACAGGCCCCAACCTATGATAACAGGCCCCGCCCTATGATAACAAGCCCCGCCCTATGATAACAATACTCGCCCTATGATAACAGGCCCCGCCCTTTGATAACAGGCCCCGCCCTATAACAAGCCACACCCTATGATAACAGGCCCCACCCTATGATAACAGGCCCCGCCCTATGATAACAAGCCCCACCCTATGATAACAAGCCCCGCCCTATGATAACAGGCCCCGCCCTATAACAGTCCACGCCCTATGATAACAGGCCCCGCCTTATGATAACAGGCCCCGCCCTATGATATCAGGCCCCGCCCTATGATAATAGGCCCCGCCCTACGATAACAGGCCCCGCCCTATGATAACAGGCCCTGCGCTATGATAACAGGCCCCGCCCTATGATAACAGGTCCCGCCCTATGATAACAGGCCCCGCCCTGCGATAACAGGCCCCGCCCTGCGATAACAGGACCCGCCCGACGATAACAGGCCCAGCCCTATAACAGGCCCTGTCCTACGATAACAGGCCCCGCCCTACGATAACAGGCCGCACGCTATGATAACAGGCCTCACCCTCTGATAACAGGCCGCACTCTACGATAACAAGCCCCACCCAACGATAACAGGCCCCGCCCTATAACAGTCCACGCCCTATAACAGGCCCCGCCTTACGATAACAGGCCCCGCCCTATGATATCAGGCCCCGCCCTATGATAATAGGCCCCACCCTACGATAACAGGCCCCGCCCTATGATAACAGGCCCTGCGCTATGATAACAGGCCCCGCCCTACGATAACAGGTCCCGCCCTATGATAACAGGCCCCGCCCTGCGATAACAGGACCCGCCCTACGAAAGCAGGCCCCGCCCTATGATAACAAGCCCCACCCTACAATAACAGGCCCCGCCCTACGATAACAGGCCCCACCCTATGATAACAAGCCCCACCATATGATAACAGGCCCCGCCCTACGATAACAGGCCCCAACCTATGATAACAGGCATCGCCCTATGATAACAGGCCCAGCCCTCTGATAACAAGCCCCACCCTATGATAACAAGCCCCACCCTATGATAACAAGCCCCACCCTATGATAACAAGCCCCGCCCTATGATAACAAGCCCCGCCCTATGATAACAATACTCGCCCTATAACATGCCCCGCCCTTTGATAACAGGCCCCGCCCTATGATAACAAGCCACACCCTATGATAACAGGCCCCACCCTATGATAAAAGGCCCCACCCTATGATAAAAGGCCCCACCCTATGATAACAGGCCCCGCCCTATGATAACAAGCCCCACCCTATGATAACAAGCCCCGCCCTATGATAACAATACTCGCCCTATGATAACAGGCCCCGCCCTTTGATAACAGGCCCCGCCCTATGATAACAAGCCACACCCTATGATAACAGGCCCCAACCTATGATAACAAGCCCCACCCTATGATAACAGGCCCCGCCCTATGATAACAGGCCCCGCCCTATGATAACAGGCCCCGGCCTATGGTAACAGGCCCCACCCTATGATAACAAGCCCCACCCTATGATAACAGGCCACAGCCCTACGATAACAGGCCCCGCCCTATGATAACAGGCCCCGCCCTACAATAACAGGCCCTGCCCTACGATAACAGGCCCCGCCCTATGATAACAGGCCCCGCCCTACGATAACAGACCCCGCTCTACGATAAGATGCCCCACCCTACGATAACAGGCCCCGCCCTATGATAAGAGGCCCCGCCCAATGATAACAGTCCCCACCCTATGATAACAGGCCCCGCCCTATGATAACAAGCCCCGCCCTATGATAACAGGCCCCGCCCTATGATAACAGGCCCCGCCCTATGATAACAGGCCCTGCCCTACGATAACAGGCCCCGCCCTATGATAACAGGCCCCGCCCTACGATAACAGACCCCGCTCTACGATAAGATGCCCCACCCTACGATAACAGGCCCCGCCCTATGATAACAGGCCCCGCCCAATGATAACAGTCCCCACCCTATGATAACAGGCCCCGCCCTATGATAACAAGCCCCGCCCTATGGTAACAGGCACCGCCCTATGATAACAAGCACCACACTATGATAACAGGCCCTGCCCTATGATAACAGGCCCCGCCCTATGATAACAGGCCCCGCCCTATGATAACAGGCCCCGCCCTATGATAACAAGCACCACCCTATGATAACAAGCACCACCCTATGATAACAGGCCCCGCCCTATGATAACAGGCCCCGCCCTACGCTAACAGGCCCCGCCCGACGATAACCGACCCCGCCCTATGATAACAGGCCCCGCCCTACGATAACAGGCCCCGCTCCACGATAAGAAGCCCCACCCTACGATAACAGGCCCCGCCCTATGATAACAGGCCCCGCCCGATGATATCAGGCCCTGCCCTATGATAACAGGCCCCGCCCTATGATAACAGGCCCCGCCCTATGATAACAAGCACCACACTATGATAACAGGACCCACCCTATGATAACAGGCCTCGCCCTACGATAACAGGCCCCGCCCTACGATAACAGGTCCCGTCCGACGATAACAGGCCCCGCCCTACGAAAGCAGGCCCCGCCCTATGATAACAAGCCCCACCCTATGATAACAGGCCCCACCCTATGATAACAGGCCCCATCCTACGAGAACAGGCCCCACCTCATGATAACAAGCCCCACCCTATGATAACAGGCCCCAGCCCCATGATAACAGGCCCCACCCTATGATAACAGGCCCTGCCCTACGATAACAGGCCTCGCCCTACGATAACAGGCCCCGCCCTACGATAACAGGCCCCGTCCGACGATAACAGGCACCGCCCTACGAAAGCAGGCTCCGCCCTATGATAACAAGCCCCACCCTATGATAACAGGCCCCACCCTATGATAACAGGCCCCACTCTTCGATAACAAGCCCCATCCTACGAGAACAGGCCCCACCCCATGATAACAAGCCCCACCCTATGATAACAGGCCCCAGCCCCATGATAACAGGCCCCACCCTATGATAACAGGCCCCGCCCGACGATAAACGACCCCGCCCTATGATAACAGGCCCCGCCCTAGGATAACTGGCCCCGCTCCACGATAAGAAGCCCCACCCTACGATAACAGGCCCCGCCCTATTATAACAGGCCCCGCCCAATGATAACAGTCCCCGCCCAATGATAACAGTCCCTGCCCTATGATAACAGGCCCCGCCCTATGATAACAGGCCCCGCCCAATAACTAGCCCCACCCTATGAAAACAGGCCCCGCCCTATGATAACAGGCTCGCCCTATGATAACAAGCCCTACCATATGATATCAGGCCCCGCCCTATGATAACAGGCCCCGCCCTATGATAACAGGCCCCGCCCTATGATAACAGGCCCCGCCCTATGATAACAGGCCCCACCCTATGATAACAGGCCCTGCCCTATGATAACAGGCCCCGCCCTATGATAACAAGCACCACACTATGATAACAGGACCCACACTATGATAACAGGCCCCGCCCTACGATAACAGGTCCCGTCCGACGATAACAGGCCCCGCCCTACGAAAGCAGGCTCCGCCCTATGATAACAGGCCCCACCCTATGATAACAGGCCCCACTCTACGATAACAAGCCCCATCCTACGAGAGCAGGCCCCACCCCATGATAACAAGCCCCACCCTATGATAACAGGCCCCAGCCCCATGATAACAGGCCCCACCCTATGATAACAGGCCCCGCCCGACGATAAACGACCCCGCCCTATGATAACAGGCCCCGCCCTAGGATAACTGGCCCCGCTCCACGATAAGAAGCCCCACCCTACGATAACAGGCCCCGCCCTATTATAACAGGCCCCGCCCAATGATAACAGTCCCCGCCCAATGATAACAGTCCCCGCCCTATGATAACAGGCCCCGCCCTATGATAACAGGCCCCGCCCAATAACTAGCCCCGCCCTATGATAACAGGCCCCGCCCTATGATAACAGGCTCGCCCTATGATAACAAGCCCTACCATATGATATCAGGTCCCGCCCTATGATAACAGGCCCCGCCCTATGATAACAGGCCCCACCCTATGATAACAAGCCCCACCCTATGATAACAAGCCCCACCCTATGATAATAGGCCCCGCCCTACGATAGCAGGCCCCGCTCTACGATAACAGGCCCCGCCCTACGAAATCAGGCCCCGCCCTATGATAACAAGCCCCGCCCTATGATAACAAGCCCCACCCTATGATAACAGGCCCCGCCCTACGATAACAGGCACCGCCCTACGATAACAGGCACCCCCCTACGATAACAAGCCCCGCCCTACGATAACAGGCCCCGCCCTATGATAACAGGCACCGCCCTATGATAACAGGCACCGCCCTACAATAACAAGCCCCGCCCTACGATAACAGGCCCCACCCTACGATAACAGGCCGCACGCTATGATAACAGGCCTCACCCTCTGATAACAGGCCGCACTCTACGATAACAAGCCCCACCCAACGATAACAGGCCCCGCCCTATGATAACAGTCCACGCCCTATGATAACAGGCCCCGCCTTATGATAACAGGCCCCGCCCTATGATAACAGTCCACGCCCTATGATAACAGGCCCCGCCTTATGATAATAGGCCCCGCCCTATGATAACAGGCCCCGCCCTATGATAACAGACCCCGCCCTATGATAACAGGCCCCACTCTATGATAACAAGGCCCAACCTATAATAAAAAGCCCCACCCTATGAGAACAGGCCCCACCCTATGATAACAGGCCCCGCCCGACGATAACAGGCCCAGCCCTATAACAGGCCCTGTCCTACAATAACAGGCCCCGCCCTACGAAAGCAGGCCCCGCCCTATGATAACAAGTCCCACCCTATGATAACAGGCCCCACCCTATGATAACAGGCCCCACTCTACGATAACAAGCCCCATCCTTCGATAACAGGCCCCACCCCATGATAACAAGCCCCACCCTATGATAACAGGCCCCAGCCCTACGATAACAGGCCCTGCCCTATGAAAGCAGGCTACGCCCTACGATAACAGGCCCCGGCCGACGATAACCGACCCCGCCCTATGATAACAGGCCCCGCCCTACGATAACAGGCCCCGCTCAACGATAAGAAGCCCCACCCTACGATAACAGGCCCCGCCCTATGATAACAGGCCCCGCCCAATGATAACAGTCCCCGCCCTATGATAACAGCCCCAGCCCTATAATAAAAGGCCCCGCCCTATGATAACAAGCCCCGCCCTATTATAACAGGCCCCGCCCTATGATAACAGGCCCCGCCCTATGATAACAGGCCCTGCGCTATGAAAACAGGCACCACCCTGATAACAAGCCCCACTCTATGATAACAGGCCCCAACCTCTGATAACAAGCCCCACTCTACGATAACAAGCCCCACCCAACGATAACAGGCCCCGCCCTATGGTAACAGGCCCCACCGTATGATAACAGTCCCCGCCCTATGATAACAGTCCACGCCCTATAACAGGCCCCGCCCTATGATAACAGGCCCCACCCTATGATAACATGCCCCGCCCTATGGTAACAAATCTCACCCTATGATAACAGGCCCCGCCCTATGATAACAGGCCCCGCCCTATGATAACAGGCCCTACCCTATGATAACAGGCCCCGGCCTATGATAACAGGCCCTGCCCTATGATAACAGGTCCCGCCCTATGATAACAGGCCCTGCGCTATGAAAACAGGCCCCACCCTGATAACAAGCCCCACCCTATGATAACAGGCCCCACCCTCTGATAACAGGCCCCACTCTACGATAACAAGCCCCACCCAACGATAACAGACCCCGCCCTATGATAACAGGCCCCACCGTATGATAACAGTCCCCGCCCTATGATAACAGTCCACGCCCTATGATAACAGGCCCCGCCCTATGATAACAGGCCCCGCCCTATGATAACAGGCCCCGCCCTATAACAGGCCCCGCCCTATGATAACAAGCCCCGCCGTATGATATCAGGCCCCGCCCAATGATAACAGGCCCCGCCCTATGAAGAGGCCCCACCCTATGATAACAGGCCCCACCCTATGATAACAAGCCGCACCCTATGATAACAGGCCCCGCCCTATGATAACAGGCCCTGCGCTATGATAACAGGCTCGCCCTATGATAACAAACCCTACCATATGATATCAGGTCCCGCCCTATGATAACAGGCCCCGCCCTATGATAACAGGCCCCACCCTGTGATAACAGGCCCCACCCTGTGATAACAAGCCCCACCCTATGATAACAAGCCCCACCCTATGATAATAGGCCCCGCCCTACGATAGCAGGCACCGCTCTACGATAACAGGCCCCGCCCTACAAAATCAGGCCCCGCCCCATGATAACAAGCCCCTCCCTATGATAACAGGACCCACCCTATGATAACAGGCCCCGCCCTACGATAACAGGCACCGCCCTACGATAACAGGCACCGCCCTACGATAACAAGCCCCGCCCTACGATAACAGGCCCCGCCCTACGATAACATGCCCCGCCCTACGATAACAGGCACCGCCCTACGATAACAAGCCCCGCCCTACGATAACAAGCCCCGCCCTACGATAACAGGCCCCACCCTACGATAACAGGCCGCACGCTACGATAACAGCCCTCACCTCTGATAACAGGCCGCACTCTACGATAACAAGCCCCACCCAACGATAACAGGCCCCGCCCGATGATAACAGTCCACGCCCTATGATAACAGGCCCCGCCTTATGATAACAGGCCCCGCCCTATGATATCAGGCCCCGCCCTATGATATCAGGCCCCGCCCTATGATAATAGGCCCCGCCCTACGATAACAGACCCCGCCCTATGATAACAGGCCCCACTCTATGATAACAAGGCCCAACCTATAATAACAAGCCCCACCCTATGAGAACAGGCCCCACCCTATGATAACAGGCCCCGCCCAACGATAACAGGCCCAGCCCTATAACAGGCCCTGTCCTACGATAACAGGCCCCGCCCTACGAAAGCAGGCCCCACTCTACGATAACAAGCCCCATCCTTCGATAACAGGCCCCACCCCATGATAACAAGCCCCACCCTATGATAACAGGCCCCAGCCCTACGATAACAGGCCCCGCTCAACGATAAGAAGCCCCACCCTACGATAACAGGCCCCGCCCTATGATAACAGGCCCCGCCCAATGATAACAGTCCCCGCCCTATGATGACAGGCCCAGCCCTATAATAAAAGGCCCCGCCCTATAATAAAAGGCCCCGCCCTATGATAACAAGCCCCGCCCTATGATAACAGGCCCCGCCCTATGATAACAGGCCCCGCCCTATGATAACAGGCCCCGCCCTATAATAACAGGCCCCGCCCTATGATAACAGGCCCTGCGCTATGAAAACAGGCACCACCCTGATAACAAGCCCCACTCTATGATAACAGGCCCCAACCTCTGATAACAAGCCCCACTCTACGATAACAAGCCCCACCCAACGATAACAGGCCCCGCCCTATGGTAACAGGCCCCACCGTATGATAACAGTCCCCGCCCTATGATAACAGTCCACGCCCTATAACAGGCCCCGCCCTATGATAACAGGCCCCGCCCTATGATAACAAGCCCCACCCTATGATAACATGCCCCGCCCTATGATAACAAATCTCGCCCTATGATAACAGGCCCCGCCCTATGATAACAGGCCCTGCCCTATGATAACAGGCCCCGGCCTATGATAACAGGCCCTGCCCTATGATAACAGGTCCCGCCCTATGATAACAGGTCCCGCCCTATGATAACAGGCCCTGCACTATGAAAACAGGCCCCACCCTGATAACAAGCCCCACCCTATGATAACAGGCCCCGCCCTATGATAACAGGCCCCGCCCTATGATAACAGGCCCCGCCCTATGATAACAAGCCCCGCCGTATGATATCAGGCCCCGCCCTATAACAGGCCCCGCCCTATGAAAAGAGGCCCCACCCTATGATAACAGGCCCCACCCTATGATAACAAGCCCCACCCTATTATAACAGGCCCCGCCCTACGATAACAGGACCTGCCCTACGATAACAGGCCCCACCCTATGATAACAAGCCCCACCATATGATAATAGGCCCCGCCCTACGATAACAGGCCCCGCCCTATGATAACAGGCCCCAACCTATGATAACAGGCCCCGTCCTATGATAACAGGCCCAGCCCTCTGATAACAAGCCCCACCCTATGATAACAAGCCCCGCCCTATGATAAGAAATCCCGCCCTATGATAACAAGCCCCACCCTACGATAACAGGCCCCGCCCTACGATAACAGGCCCCACCCAATGATAACAAGCCCCACTATATGATAACAGGCCCCGCCCTATGATAACAGGCCCCACCCTATGAGAACAGGCCCCACCCTATGATAACAGGCCCCATCCTATGATAACAGGCCCCGCCCTATGATTACAAGCCCCACCCTATGATAACAGGCCCCGCCCTATGATAACAGGCCCCGCCCTATGATAACAAGCCCCATCCTACGATAACAGGCCCCAACCCATGATAACAAGCCCCACCCTATGAGAACAGGCCCCACCCTATGATAACAGGCCCCACCCTATGATAACAGGCCCCGCCCTATGATTACAAGCCCCACCCTATGATAACAGGCCCCGCCCTATGATAACAGGCCCCGCCCTATGATAACAAGCCCCACCGTATATCAGGCCCCGCCCTATGATAATAGGCCCCGCCCTACGATAATGGACCCCGCCCTATGATAACAGTCCCCACCCTATGATAACAGGCCCCGCCCTATGATAACAAGCCCCGCCCTATGATAACAGGCCCCGCCCTATGATAACAGGCCCCGCCCTATGATAACAGGCCCCACACTATGATAACAGGCCCCGCCCTATGGTAACAGGCACCGCCCTATGATAACAAGCACCACACTATGATAACAGGCCCTGCCCTATGATAACAGGCCCCGCCCTATGATAACAGGCCCCGCCCTATGATAACAAGCACCACCCTATGATAACAAGCACCACCCTATGATAACAGGCCCCGCCCTATGATAACAGGCCCCGCCCTACGCTAACAGGCCCCGCCCGACGATAACCGACCCCGCCCTATGATAACAGGCCCCGCCCTACGATAACAGGCCCCGCTCCACGATAAGAAGCCCCACCCTACGATAACAGGCCCCGCCCTATGATAACAGGCCCCGCCCAATAACAGTCCCCGCCCAATGATAACCATCCCCGCCCTATGATAACAGTCCCCGCCCTATGATAACAGGCCCCGCCCTATGATAACAGGCCCCGCCCTATGATAACAGGCCCTGCCCTATGATAACAGGCCCCACACTATGATAACAGGCCCCGCCCTATGGTAACAGGCACCGCCCTATGATAACAAGCACCACACTATGATAACAGGCCCTGCCCTATGATAACAGGCCCCGCCCTATGATAACAGGCCCCGCCCTATGATAACAAGCACCACCCTATGACAACAAGCACCACCCTATGATAACAGGCCCCGCCCTATGATAACAGGCCCCGCCCTACGCTAACAGGCCCCGCCCGACGATAACCGACCCCGCCCTATGATAACAGGCCCCGCCCTACGATAACAGGCCCCGCTCCACGATAAGAAGCCCCACCCTACGATAACAGGCCCCGCCCTATGATAACAGGCCCCGCCCAATAACAGTCCCCGCCCAATGATAACCATCCCCGCCCTATGATAACAGTCCCCGCCCTATGATAACAGGCCCCGCCCTATGATAACAAGCCCCGCCCGATATCAGGCCCTGCCCTATGATAACAGGCCCCGCCCTATGATAACAGGCCCCGCCCTATGATAACAGGCCCCACCCTATGACAACAGGCCCCACCCTATGATAACAGGCCCTGCCCTATGATAACAGGCCCCGCCCTATGATAACAAGCACCACACTATGATAACAGGACCCACCCTATGATAACAGGCCTCGCCCTACGATAACAGGCCCCGCCCTACGATAACAGGTCCCGTCCGACGATAACAGGCCCCGCCCTACGAAAGCAGGCCCCGCCCTATGATAACAAGCCCCACCCTATGATAACAGGCCCCACCCTATGATAACAGGCCCCATCCTACGAGAACAGGCCCCACCCCATGATAACAAGCCCCACCCTATGATAACAGGCCCCAGCCCCATGATAACAGGCCCCACCCTATGATAACAGGCCCCGCCCGACGATAAACGACCCCGCCCAATGATAACAGTCCCCGCCCTAGGATAACTGGCCCCGCTCCACGATAAGAAGCCCCACCCTACGATAACAGGCCCCGCCCTATTATAACAGGCCCCGCCCAATGATAACAGTCCCCGCCCAATGATAACAGTCCCCGCCCTATGATAACAGGCCCCGCCCTATGATAACAGGCCCCGCCCAATGATAACAGGCCCCGCCCTATGATAACAGGCTCGCCCTATGATAACAAGCCCTACCATATGATATCAGGTCCCGCCCTATGATAACAGGTCCCGCCCTATAATAACAGGCCCCGCCCTATGATAACAGGCCCCGCCCTATGATAACAGGCCCCACCCTATGATAACAAGCCCCACCCTATGATAATAGGCCCCGCCCTACGATAGCAGGCCCCGCACTACGATAACAGGCCCCGCCCTACGAAATCAGGCCCCGCCCTATGATAACAAGCCCCGCCCTATGATAACAAGCCCCGCCCTATGATAACAGGCCCCGCCCTACGATAACAGGCACCGCCCTACGATAACAGGCACCGCCCTACGATAACAAGCCCCGCCCTACGATAACAGGCCCCGCCCTACGATAACAGGCCCCGCCCTACGATAACAGGCACCGCCCTACAATAACAAGCCCCGCCCTACGATAACAGGCCCCACCCTACGATAACAGGCCGCACGCTATGATAACAGGCCTCACCCTCTGATAACAGGCCGCACTCTACGATAACAAGCCCCACCCAACGATAACAGGCCCCGCCCTATGATAACAGTCCACGCCCTATGATAACAGGCCCCGCCTTATAACAGGCCCCGCCCTATGATAACAGGCCCCGCCCTATGATAACAGGCCCCGCCCTATGATATCAGGCCCCGCCCTATGATAAAAGGGCCCCGCCCTACGATAACAGACCCCGCCCTATAATAACAAGCCCCACCCTATGAGAACAGGCCCCACCCTATGATAACAGGCCCCGCCCGACGATAACAGGCCCAGCCCTATAACAGGCCCTGTCCTACGATAACAGGCCCCGCCCTACGATAACAGGCCGCACGCTATGATAACAGGCCTCACCCTCTGATAACAGGCCGCACTCTACGATAACAAGCCCCACCCAACGATAACAGGCCCCGCCCTATAACAGTCCACGCCCTATGATAACAGGCCCCGCCTTATGATAACAGGCCCCGCCCTATGATATCAGGCCCCGCCCTATGATAATAGGCCCCGCCCTACGATAACAGGCCCCGCCCTATGATAACAGGCCCTGCGCTATGATAACAGGCCCCGCCCTACGATAACAGGTCCCGCCCTATGATAACAGGCCCCGCCCTGCGATAACAGGACCCGCCCTATGAAAGCAGGCCCCGCCCTATGATAACAAGCCCCACCCTACAATAACAGGCCCCGCCCTACGATAACAGGCCCCACCCTACGATAACAAGCCCCACCATATGATAACAGGCCCCGCCCTACGATAACAGGCCCCGCCCTATGATAACAAGCCCCACCATATGATAACAGGCCCCGCCCTATGATAACAGGCCCCACCCTACGAGAACAGGCCCCACCCTATGATAACAGGCACCACCCTATGATAACAGGCCCCGCCCTATGATAACAAGCCCCGCCCTATGATAACAATACTCGCCCTATGATAACAGGCCCCGCCCTTTGATAACAGGCCCCGCCCTATGATAACAAGCCACACCCTATGATAACAGGCCCCACCCTATGATAACAGGCCCCGCCCTATGATAACAAGCCCCGCCCTATGATAACAAGCCCCGCCCTATGATAATACTCGCCCTATGATAACAGGCCCCGCCCTTTGATAACAGGCCCCGCCCTATGATAACAAGCCCCGCCCTATGATAACAAGCCCCACCATATGATAACAGGCCCCGCCCTACGATAACAGGCCCCGCCCTATGATAACAAGCCCCACCATATGATAACAGGCCCCGCCCTATGATAACAGGCCCCACCCTACGAGAACAGGCCCCACCCTATGATAACAGGCCCCACCCTATGATAACAGGCCCCGCCCTACGATAACAGGCCCCGTCCTATGATAACAAGCCCCACCATATGATAACAGGCCCCGCCCTATGATAACAGGCCCCACCCTACGAGAACAGGCCCCACCCTATGATAACAGGCCCCACCCTATGATAACAGGCCCCGCCCTATGATAACAAGCCCCGCCCTATGATAACAATACTCGCCCTATGATAACAGGCCCCGCCCTTTGATAACAGGCCCCGCCCTATGATAACAAGCCACACCCTATGATAACAGGCCCCACCCTATGATAACAGGCCCCGCCCTATGATAACAAGCCCCACCCTATGATAACAAGCCCCGCCCTATGATAATACTCGCCCTATGATAACAGGCCCCGCCCTTTGATAACAGGCCCCGCCCTATGATAACAAGCCACACCCTATGATAACAGGCCCCAACCTATGATAACAAGCCCCACCCTATGATAACAGGCCCCGCCCTATGATAACAGGCCCTGCCCTATGATAACAGGCCCCGGCCTATGGTAACAGGCCCCACCCTATGATAACAAGCCCCACCCTATGATAACAGGCCACAGCCCTACGATAACAGGCCCCGCCCTATGATAACAGGCCCCGCCCTACAATAACAGGCCCTGCCCTACGATAACAGGCCCCGCCCTACGATAACAGGCCCCGCCCTACGATAACAGGCCCTGCCCTACGATAACAGACCCTGCTCTACGATAAGATGCCCCACCCTACGATAACAAGCCCCACCCTATGATAACAGGCCACAGCCCTACGATAACAGGCCCCGCCCTACGATAACAGGCCCTGCCCTACGATAACAGACCCTGCTCTACGATAAGATGCCCCACCCTACGATAACAGGCCCCGCCCTATGATAACAGGCCCCGCCCTACGATAACAGGCACCGCCCTACAATAACAGGCACCGCCCTACGATAACAAGCCCCGCCCTACGATAACAGGCCCCGCCCTACGATAACAGGCCCCACCCTACGATAACAGGCACCGCCCTACAATAACAAGCCCCGCCCTACGATAACAGGCCCCACCCTACGATAACAGGCCGCACGGTATGATAACAGGCCTCACCCTCTGATAACAGGCCGCACTCTACGATAACAAGCCCCACCCAACGATAACAGGCCCCGCCCTATAACAGTCCACGCCCTATGATAACAGGCCCCGCCTTATGATAACAGTCCCCGCCCTATGATATCAGGCCCCGCCCTATGATAATAGGCCCCGCCCTACGATAACAGGCCCCGCCCTATGATAACAGGCCCTGCGCTATGATAACAGGCCCCGCCCTATGATAACAGGTCCCGCCCTATGATAACAGGCCCCGCCCTGCGATAACAGGCCCCGCCCTGCGATAACAGGACCCGCCCGACGATAACAGGCCCAGCCCTATAACAGGCCCTGTCCTACGATAACAGGCCCCGCCCTACGATAACAGGCCGCACGCTATGATAACAGGCCTCACCCTCTGATAACAGGCCGCACTCTACGATAACAAGCCCCACCCAACGATAACAGGCCCCGCCCTATAACAGTCCACGCCCTATAACAGGCCCCGCCTTACGATAACAGGCCCCGCCCTATGATATCAGGCCCCGCCCTATGATAATAGGCCCCACCCTACGATAACAGGCCCCGCCCTATGATAACAGGCCCTGCGCTATGATAACAGGCCCCGCCCTACGATAACAGGTCCCGCCCTATAACAGGCCCCGCCCTGCGATAACAGGACCCGCCCTACGAAAGCAGGCCCCGCCCTATGATAACAAGCCCCACCCTACAATAACAGGCCCCGCCCTACGATAACAGGCCCCACCCTATGATAACAAGCCCCACCATATGATAACAGGCCCCGCCCTACGATAACAGGCCCCAACCTATGATAACAGGCATCGCCCTATGATAACAGGCCCAGCCCTCTGATAACAAGCCCCACCCTATGATAACAAGCCCCACCCTATGATAACAAGCCCCACCCTATGATAACAAGCCCCGCCCTATGATAACAATACTCGCCCTATAACAGGCCCCGCCCTTTGATAACAGGCCCCGCCCTATGATAACAAGCCACACCCTATGATAACAGGCCCCACCCTATGATAAAAGGCCCCACCCTATGATAACAGGCCCCGCCCTATGATAACAAGCCCCACCCTATGATAACAAGCCCCGCCCTATGATAACAATACTCGCCCTATGATAACAGGCCCCGCCCTTTGATAACAGGCCCCGCCCTATGATAACAAGCCACACCCTATGATAACAGGCCCCAACCTATGATAACAAGCCCCACCCTATGATAACAGGCCCCGCCCTATGATAACAGGCCCTGCCCTATGATAACAGGCCCCGGCCTATGGTAACAGGCCCCACCATATGATAACAAGCCCCACCCTATGATAACAGGCCACAGCCCTACGATAACAGGCACCGCCCTACAATAACAAGCCCCGCCCTACGATAACAGGCCCCACCCTACGATAACAGGCCGCACGCTATGATAACAGGCCTCACCCTCTGATAACAGGCCGCACTCTACGATAACAAGCCCCACCCAACGATAACAGGCCCCGCCCTATGATAACAGTCCACGCCCTATGATAACAGGCCCCGCCTTATAACAGGCCCCGCCCTATGATAACAGGCCCCGCCCTATGATAACAGGCCCCGCCCTATGATATCAGGCCCCGCCCTATGATAAAAGGGCCCCGCCCTACGATAACAGACCCCGCCCTATAATAACAAGCCCCACCCTATGAGAACAGGCCCCACCCTATGATAACAGGCCCCGCCCGACGATAACAGGCCCAGCCCTATAACAGGCCCTGTCCTACGATAACAGGCCCCGCCCTACGATAACAGGCCGCACGCTATGATAACAGGCCTCACCCTCTGATAACAGGCCGCACTCTACGATAACAAGCCCCACCCAACGATAACAGGCCCCGCCCTATAACAGTCCACGCCCTATGATAACAGGCCCCGCCTTATGATAACAGGCCCCGCCCTATGATATCAGGCCCCGCCCTATAATAGGCCCCGCCCTACGATAACAGGCCCCGCCCTATGATAACAGGCCCTGCGCTATGATAACAGGCCCCGCCCTACGATAACAGGTCCCGCCCTATGATAACAGGCCCCGCCCTGCGATAACAGGACCCGCCCTATGAAAGCAGGCCCCGCCCTATGATAACAAGCCCCACCCTACAATAACAGGCCCCGCCCTACGATAACAGGCCCCACCCTACGATAACAAGCCCCACCATATGATAACAGGCCCCGCCCTACGATAACAGGCCCCGCCCTATGATAACAAGCCCCACCATATGATAACAGGCCCCGCCCTATGATAACAGGCCCCACCCTACGAGAACAGGCCCCACCCTATGATAACAGGCACCACCCTATGATAACAGGCCCCGCCCTATGATAACAAGCCCCGCCCTATGATAACAATACTCGCCCTATGATAACAGGCCCCGCCCTTTGATAACAGGCCCCGCCCTATGATAACAAGCCACACCCTATGATAACAGGCCCCACCCTATGATAACAGGCCCCGCCCTATGATAACAAGCCCCACCCTATGATAACAAGCCCCGCCCTATGATAATACTCGCCCTATGATAACAGGCCCCGCCCTTTGATAACAGGCCCCGCCCTATGATAACAAGCCCCACCATATGATAACAGGCCCCGCCCTACGATAACAGGCCCCGCCCTATGATAACAAGCCCCACCATATGATAACAGGCCCCGCCCTATGATAACAGGCCCCACCCTACGAGAACAGGCCCCACCCTATGATAACAGGCCCCACCCTATGATAACAGGCCCCGCCCTACGATAACAGGCCCCGTCCTATGATAACAAGCCCCACCATATGATAACAGGCCCCGCCCTATGATAACAGGCCCCACCCTACGAGAACAGGCCCCACCCTATGATAACAGGCCCCACCCTATGATAACAGGCCCCGCCCTATGATAACAAGCCCCGCCCTATGATAACAATACTCGCCCTATGATAACAGGCCCCGCCCTTTGATAACAGGCCCCGCCCTATGATAACAAGCCACACCCTATGATAACAGGCCCCACCCTATGATAACAGGCCCCGCCCTATGATAACAAGCCCCACCCTATGATAACAAGCCCCGCCCTATGATAATACTCGCCCTATGATAACAGGCCCCGCCCTTTGATAACAGGCCCCGCCCTATGATAACAAGCCACACCCTATGATAACAGGCCCCAACCTATGATAACAAGCCCCACCCTATGATAACAGGCCCCGCCCTATGATAACAGGCCCTGCCCTATGATAACAGGCCCCGGCCTATGGTAACAGGCCCCACCCTATGATAACAAGCCCCACCCTATGATAACAAGCCCCACCCTATGATAACAGGCCACAGCCCTACGATAACAGGCCCCGCCCTATGATAACAGGCCCCGCCCTACAATAACAGGCCCTGCCCTACGATAACAGGCCCCGCCCTACGATAACAGGCCCCGCCCTACGATAACAGGCCCTGCCCTACGATAACAGACCCTGCTCTACGATAAGATGCCCCACCCTACGATAACAGGCCCCGCCCTATGATAACAGGCCCCGCCCTACGATAACAGGCACCGCCCTACAATAACAGGCACCGCCCTACGATAACAAGCCCCGCCCTACGATAACAGGCCCCGCCCTACGATAACAGGCCCCACCCTACGATAACAGGCACCGCCCTACAATAACAAGCCCCGCCCTACGATAACAGGCCCCACCCTACGATAACAGGCCGCACGGTATGATAACAGGCCTCACCCTCTGATAACAGGCCGCACTCTACGATAACAAGCCCCACCCAACGATAACAGGCCCCGCCCTATAACAGTCCACGCCCTATGATAACAGGCCCCGCCTTATGATAACAGGCCCCGCCCTATGATATCAGGCCCCGCCCTATGATAATAGGCCCCGCCCTACGATAACAGGCCCCGCCCTATAACAGGCCCTGCGCTATGATAACAGGCCCCGCCCTATGATAACAGGTCCCGCCCTATGATAACAGGCCCCGCCCTGCGATAACAGGCCCCGCCCTGCGATAACAGGACCCGCCCGACGATAACAGGCCCAGCCCTATAACAGGCCCTGTCCTACGATAACAGGCCCCGCCCTACGATAACAGGCCGCACGCTATTATAACAGGCCTCACCCTCTGATAACAGGCCGCACTCTACGATAACAAGCCCCACCCAACGATAACAGGCCCCGCCCTATAACAGTCCACGCCCTATAACAGGCCCCGCCTTACGATAACAGGCCCCGCCCTATGATATCAGGCCCCGCCCTATGATAATAGGCCCCACCCTACGATAACAGGCCCCGCCCTATGATAACAGGCCCTGCGCTATGATAACAGGCCCCGCCCTACGATAACAGGTCCCGCCCTATAACAGGCCCCGCCCTGCGATAACAGGACCCGCCCTACGAAAGCAGGCCCCGCCCTATGATAACAAGCCCCACCCTACAATAACAGGCCCCGCCCTACGATAACAGGCCCCACCCTATGATAACAAGCCCCACCATATGATAACAGGCCCCGCCCTACGATAACAGGCCCCAACCTATGATAACAGGCATCGCCCTATGATAACAGGCCCAGCCCTCTGATAACAAGCCCCACCCTATGATAACAAGCCCCACCCTATGATAACAAGCCCCACCCTATGATAACAAGCCCCGCCCTATGATAACAATACTCGCCCTATAACAGGCCCCGCCCTTTGATAACAGGCCCCGCCCTATGATAACAAGCCACACCCTATGATAACAGGCCCCACCCTATGATAAAAGGCCCCACCCTATGATAACAGGCCCCGCCCTATGATAACAAGCCCCACCCTATGATAACAAGCCCCGCCCTATGATAACAATACTCGCCCTATGATAACAGGCCCCGCCCTTTGATAACAGGCCCCGCCCTATGATAACAAGCCACACCCTATGATAACAGGCCCCAACCTATGAAAACAAGCCCCACCCTATGATAACAGGCCCCGCCCTATGATAACAGGCCCTGCCCTATGATAACAGGCCCCGGCCTATGGTAACAGGCCCCACCCTATGATAACAAGCCCCACCCTATGATAACAGGCCACAGCCCTACGATAACAGGCCCCGCCCTATGATAACAGGCCCCGCCCTACGATAACAGGCCCCGCCCTACAATAACAGGCCCCGCCCTACGATAACAGGCCCCGCCCTACGATAACAGGCCCTGCCCTACGATAACAGACCCCGCTCTACGATAAGATGCCCCACCCTATGATAACAGGCCCCGCCCTATGATAACAGGCCCCGCCCAATGATAACAGTCCCCACCCTATGATAACAGGCCCCGCCCTATGATAACAAGCCCCGCCCTATGATAACAGGCCCCGCCCTATGATAACAGGCCCCGCCCTATGATAACAGGCCCCGCCCTATGATAACAGGCCCCACACTATGATAACAGGCCCCGCCCTATGGTAACAGGCACCGCCCTATGATAACAAGCACCACACTATGATAACAGGCCCTGCCCTATGATAACAGGCCCCGCCCTATGATAACAGGCCCCGCCCTATGATAACAAGCACCACCCTATGATAACAAGCACCACCCTATGATAACAGGCCCCGCCCTATGATAACAGGCCCCGCCCTATGCTAACAGGCCCCGCCCGACGATAACCGACCCCGCCCTATGATAACAGGCCCCGCCCTACGATAACAGGCCCCGCTCCACGATAAGAAGCCCCACCCTACGATAACAGGCCCCGCCCTATGATAACAGGCCCCGCCCAATAACAGTCCCCGCCCAATGATAACCATCCCCGCCCTATGATAACAGTCCCCGCCCTATGATAACAGGCCCCGCCCTATGATAACAGGCCCTGCCCTATGATAACAGGCCCCACACTATGATAACAGGCCCCGCCCTATGGTAACAGGCACCGCCCTATGATAACAAGCACCACACTATGATAACAGGCCCTGCCCTATGATAACAGGCCCCGCCCTATGATAACAGGCCCCGCCCTATGATAACAAGCACCACCCTATGATAACAAGCCCCACCCTATGATAACAGGCCCCACCCTCTGATAACAGGCCCCACTCTACGATAACAAGCCCCACCCAACGATAACAGACCCCGCCCTATGATAACAGGCCCCACCGTATGATAACAGTCCCCGCCCTATGATAACAGTCCACGCCCTATGATAACAGGCCCCGCCCTATGATAACAGGCCCCGCCCTATGATAACAGGCCCCGCCCTATGATAACAGGCCCCGCCCTATGATAACAAGCCCCGCCGTATGATATCAGGCCCCGCCCAATGATAACAGGCCCCGCCCTATGAAAAGAGGCCCCACCCTATGATAACAGGCCCCACCCTGTGATAACAAGCCCCACCCTGTGATAACAAGCCCCACCCTATGATAATAGGCCCCGCCCTACGATAGCAGGCACCGCTCTACGATAACAGGCCCCGCCCTACGAAATCAGGCCCCGCCCCATGATAACAAGCCCCTCCCTATGATAACAGGACCCACCCTATGATAACAGGCCCCGCCCTACGATAACAGGCACCGCCCTACGATAACAGGCACCGCCCTATGATAACAAGCCCCGCCCTACGATAACAGGCCCCGCCCTACGATAACATGCCCCGCCCTACGATAACAGGCACCGCCCTACGATAACAAGCCCCGCCCTACGATAACAAGCCCCGCCCTACGATAACAGGCCCCACCCTACGATAACAGGCCGCACGCTACGATAACAGGCCTCACCTCTGATAACAGGCCGCACTCTACGATAACAAGCCCCACCCAACGATAACAGGCCCCGCCCTATGATAACAGTCCACGCCCTATGATAACAGGCCCCGCCTTATGATAACAGGCCCCGCCCTATGATAACAGGCCCCGCCCTATGATATCAGGCCCCGCCCTATGATATCAGGCCCCGCCCTATGATAATAGGCCCCGCCCTACGATAACAGACCCCGCCCTATGATAACAGGCCCCACTCTATGATAACAAGGCCCAACCTATAATAACAAGCCCCACCCTATGAGAACAGGCCCCACCCTATGATAACAGGCCCCGCCCAACGATAACAGGCCCAGCCCTATAACAGGCCCTGTCCTACGATAACAGGCCCCGCCCTACGAAAGCAGGCCCCGCCCTATGATAACAAGTCCCACCCTATGATAACAGGCCCCACCCTATGATAACAGGCCCCACTCTACGATAACAAGCCCCATCCTTCGATAACAGGCCCCACCCCATGATAACAAGCCCCACCCTATGATAACAGGCCCCAGCCCTACGATAACAGGCCCCGCTCAACGATAAGAAGCCCCACCCTACGATAACAGGCCCCGCCCTATGATAACAGGCCCCGCCCAATGATAACAGTCCCCGCCCTATGATGACAGGCCCAGCCCTATAATAAAAGGCCCCGCCCTATGATAACAAGCCCCGCCCTATGATAACAGGCCCCGCCCTATGATAACAGGCCCCGCCCTATAACAGGCCCCGCCCTATAATAACAGGCCCCGCCCTATGATAACAGGCCCTGCGCTATGAAAACAGGCACCACCCTGATAACAAGCCCCACTCTATGATAACAGGCCCCAACCTCTGATAACAAGCCCCACTCTACGATAACAAGCCCCACCCAACGATAACAGGCCCCGCCCTATGGTAACAGGCCCCACCGTATGATAACAGTCCCCGCCCTATGATAACAGTCCACGCCCTATAACAGGCCCCGCCCTATGATAACAGGCCCCGCCCTATGATAACAAGCCCCACCCTATGATAACATGCCCCGCCCTCTGATAACAAATCTCGCCCTATGATAACAGGCCCCGCCCTATGATAACAGGCCCCGCCCTATGATAACAGGCCCTGCCCTATGATAACAGGCCCCGGCCTATGATAACAGGCCCTGCCCTATGATAACAGGCCCCACTCTATGATAACAAGGCCCAACCTATAATAACAAGCCCCACCCTATGAGAACAGGCCCCACCCTATGATAACAGGCCCCGCCCAACGATAACAGGCCCAGCCCTATAACAGGCCCTGTCCTACGATAACAGGCCCCGCCCTACGAAGGCAGGCCCCGCCCTATGATAACAAGTCCCACCCTATGATAACAGGCCCCACCCTATGATAACAGGCCCCACTCTACGATAACAAGCCCCATCCTTCGATAACAGGCCCCACCCCATGATAACAAGCCCCACCCTATGATAACAGGCCCCAGCCCTACGATAACAGGCCCCGCTCAACGATAAGAAGCCCCACCCTACGATAACAGGCCCCGCCCTATAACAGGCCCCGCCCAATGATAACAGTCCCCGCCCTATGATGACAGGCCCAGCCCTATAATAAAAGGCCCCGCCCTATGATAACAAGCCCCGCCCTATGATAACAGGCCCCGCCCTATGATAACAGGCCCCGCCCTATGATAACAGGCCCCGCCCTATAATAACAGGCCCCGCCCTATGATAACAGGCCCTGCGCTATGAAAACAGGCACCACCCTGATAACAAGCCCCACTCTATGATAACAGGCCCCAACCTCTGATAACAAGCCCCACTCTACGATAACAAGCCCCACCCAACGATAACAGGCCCCGCCCTATGGTAACAGGCCCCACCGTATGATAACAGTCCCCGCCCTATGATAACAGTCCACGCCCTATAACAGGCCCCGCCCTATGATAACAGGCCCCGCCCTATGATAACAAGCCCCACCCTATGATAACATGCCCCGCCCTATGATAACAAATCTCGCCCTATGATAACAGGCCCCGCCCTATGATAACAGGCCCCGCCCTATGATAACAGGCCCTGCCCTATGATAACAGGCCCCGGCCTATGATAACAGGCCCTGCCCTATGATAACAGGTCCCGCCCTATGATAACAGGTCCCGCCCTATGATAACAGGTCCCGCCCTATGATAACAGGCCCTGCGCTATGAAAACAGGCCCCACCCTGATAACAAGCCCCACCCTATGATAACAGGCCCCACCCTCTGATAACAGGCCTCACTCTACGATAACAAGCCCCACCCAACGATAACAGACCCCGCCCTATGATAACAGGCCCCACCGTATGATAACAGTCCACGCCCTATGATAACAGGCCCCGCCCTCTGATAACAGGCCCCGCCCTATGATAACAGGCCCCGCCCTATGATAACAGGCCCCGCCCTATGATAACAAGCCCCGCCGTATGATATCAGGCCCCGCCCTATGATAACAGGCCCCGCCCTATGAAAAGAGGCCCCACCCTATGATAACAGGCCCCACCCTATGATAACAAGCCCCACCCTATGATAACAGGCCCCGCCCTACGATAACAGGACCTGCCCTACGATAACAGGCCCCACCCTATGATAACAAGCCCCACCATATGATAATAGGCCCCGCCCTACGATAACAGGCCCCGCCCTATGATAACAGGCCCCAACCTATGATAACAGGCCCCGTCCTATGATAACAGGCCCAGCCCTCTGATAACAAGCCCCACCCTATGATAACAAGCCCCGCCCTATGATAAGAAATCCCGCCCTATGATAACAAGCCCCACCCTACGATAACAGGCCCCGCCCTACGATAACAGGCCCCACCCAATGATAACAAGCCCCACTATATGATAACAGGCCCCGCCCTATGATAACAGGCCCCACCCTATGATAACAGGCCCCACCCTATGATAACAAGCCACACCCTATGATAACAGGCCCCAACCTATGATAACAGGCCCCAGCCCTACGATAACAGGCCCTGCCCTATGAAAGCAGGCTACGCCCTACGATAACAGGCCCCGGCCGACGATAACCGACCCCGCCCTATAACAGGCCCTGTCCTACGATAACAGGCCCCGCCCTACGAAAGCAGGCCCCGCCCTATGATAACAAGTCCCACCCTATGATAACAGGCCCCACCCTATGATAACAGGCCCCACTCTACGATAACAAGCCCCATCCTTCGATAACAGGCCCCACCCCATGATAACAAGCCCCACCCTATGATAACAGGCCCCAGCCCTACGATAACAGGCCCTGCCCTATGAAAGCAGGCTACGCCCTACGATAACAGGCCCCGGCCGACGATAACCGACCCCGCCCTATGATAACAGGCCCCGCCCTACGATAACAGGCCCCGCTCAACGATAAGAAGCCCCACCCTACGATAACAGGCCCCGCCCTATGATAACAGGCCCCGCCCAATGATAACAGTCCCCGCCCTATGATAACAGCCCCAGCCCTATAATAAAAGGCCCCGCCCTATGATAACAAGCCCCGCCCTATTATAACAGGCCCCGCCCTATGATAACAGGCCCCGCCCTATGATAACAGGCCCTGCGCTATGAAAACAGGCACCACCCTGATAACAAGCCCCACTCTATGATAACAGGCCCCAACCTCTGATAACAAGCCCCACTCTACGATAACAAGCCCCACCCAACGATAACAGGCCCCGCCCTATGGTAACAGGCCCCACCGTATGATAACAGTCCCCGCCCTATGATAACAGTCCACGCCCTATAACAGGCCCCGCCCTATGATAACAGGCCCCACCCTATGATAACATGCCCCGCCCTATGGTAACAAATCTCACCCTATGATAACAGGCCCCGCCCTATGATAACAGGCCCCGCCCTATGATAACAGGCCCTACCCTATGATAACAGGCCCCGGCCTATGATAACAGGCCCTGCCCTATGATAACAGGTCCCGCCCTATGATAACAGGCCCTGCGCTATGAAAACAGGCCCCACCCTGATAACAAGCCCCACCCTATGATAACAGGCCCCACCCTCTGATAACAGGCCCCACTCTACGATAACAAGCCCCACCCAACGATAACAGACCCCGCCCTATGATAACAGGCCCCACCGTATGATAACAGTCCCCGCCCTATGATAACAGTCCACGCCCTATGATAACAGGCCCCGCCCTATGATAACAGGCCCCGCCCTATGATAACAGGCCCCGCCCTATAACAGGCCCCGCCCTATGATAACAAGCCCCGCCGTATATCAGGCCCCGCCCAATGATAACAGGCCCCGCCCTATGAAGAGGCCCCACCCTATGATAACAGGCCCCACCCTATGATAACAAGCCGCACCCTATGATAACAGGCCCCGCCCTATGATAACAGGCCCTGCGCTATGATAACAGGCTCGCCCTATGATAACAAACCCTACCATATATCAGGTCCCGCCCTATGATAACAGGCCCCGCCCTATGATAACAGGCCCCACCCTGTGATAACAGGCCCCACCCTGTGATAACAAGCCCCACCCTATGATAACAAGCCCCACCCTATGATAATAGGCCCCGCCCTACGATAGCAGGCACCGCTCTACGATAACAGGCCCCGCCCTACGAAATCAGGCCCCGCCCCATGATAACAAGCCCCTCCCTATGATAACAGGACCCACCCTATGATAACAGGCCCCGCCCTACGATAACAGGCACCGCCCTACGATAACAGGCACCGCCCTACGATAACAAGCCCCGCCCTACGATAACAGGCCCCGCCCTACGATAACATGCCCCGCCCTACGATAACAGGCACCGCCCTACGATAACAAGCCCCGCCCTACGATAACAAGCCCCGCCCTACGATAACAGGCCCCACCCTACGATAACAGGCCGCACGCTACGATAACAGCCCTCACCTCTGATAACAGGCCGCACTCTACGATAACAAGCCCCACCCAACGATAACAGGCCCCGCCCGATGATAACAGTCCACGCCCTATGATAACAGGCCCCGCCTTATGATAACAGGCCCCGCCCTATGATAACAGGCCCCGCCCTATGATAACAGGCCCCGCCCTATGATATCAGGCCCCGCCCTATGATATCAGGCCCCGCCCTATGATAATAGGCCCCGCCCTACGATAACAGACCCCGCCCTATGATAACAGGCCCCACTCTATGATAACAAGGCCCAACCTATAATAACAAGCCCCACCCTATGAGAACAGGCCCCACCCTATGATAACAGGCCCCGCCCAACGATAACAGGCCCAGCCCTATAACAGGCCCTGTCCTACGATAACAGGCCCCGCCCTACGAAAGCAGGCCCCACTCTACGATAACAAGCCCCATCCTTCGATAACAGGCCCCACCCCATGATAACAAGCCCCACCCTATGATAACAGGCCCCAGCCCTACGATAACAGGCCCCGCTCAACGATAAGAAGCCCCACCCTACGATAACAGGCCCCGCCCTATGATAACAGGCCCCGCCCAATGATAACAGTCCCCGCCCTATGATGACAGGCCCAGCCCTATAATAAAAGGCCCCGCCCTATAATAAAAGGCCCCGCCCTATGATAACAAGCCCCGCCCTATGATAACAGGCCCCGCCCTATGATAACAGGCCCCGCCCTATGATAACAGGCCCCGCCCTATAATAACAGGCCCCGCCCTATGATAACAGGCCCTGCGCTATGAAAACAGGCACCACCCTGATAACAAGCCCCACTCTATGATAACAGGCCCCAACCTCTGATAACAAGCCCCACTCTACGATAACAAGCCCCACCCAACGATAACAGGCCCCGCCCTATGGTAACAGGCCCCGCCCAATGATAACAGTCCCCGCCCTATGATAACAGCCCCAGCCCTATAATAAAAGGCCCCGCCCTATGATAACAAGCCCCGCCCTATTATAACAGGCCCCGCCCTATGATAACAGGCCCCGCCCTATGATAACAGGCCCTGCGCTATGAAAACAGGCACCACCCTGATAACAAGCCCCACTCTATGATAACAGGCCCCAACCTCTGATAACAAGCCCCACTCTACGATAACAAGCCCCACCCAACGATAACAGGCCCCGCCCTATGGTAACAGGCCCCACCGTATGATAACAGTCCCCGCCCTATGATAACAGTCCACGCCCTATAACAGGCCCCGCCCTATGATAACAGGCCCCACCCTATGATAACATGCCCCGCCCTATGGTAACAAATCTCACCCTATGATAACAGGCCCCGCCCTATGATAACAGGCCCCGCCCTATGATAACAGGCCCTACCCTATGATAACAGGCCCCGGCCTATGATAACAGGCCCTGCCCTATGATAACAGGTCCCGCCCTATGATAACAGGCCCTGCGCTATGAAAACAGGCCCCACCCTGATAACAAGCCCCACCCTATGATAACAGGCCCCACCCTCTGATAACAGGCCCCACTCTACGATAACAAGCCCCACCCAACGATAACAGACCCCGCCCTATGATAACAGGCCCCACCGTATGATAACAGTCCCCGCCCTATGATAACAGTCCACGCCCTATGATAACAGGCCCCGCCCTATGATAACAGGCCCCGCCCTATGATAACAGGCCCCGCCCTATAACAGGCCCCGCCCTATGATAACAAGCCCCGCCGTATATCAGGCCCCGCCCAATGATAACAGGCCCCGCCCTATGAAGAGGCCCCACCCTATGATAACAGGCCCCACCCTATGATAACAAGCCGCACCCTATGATAACAGGCCCCGCCCTATGATAACAGGCCCTGCGCTATGATAACAGGCTCGCCCTATGATAACAAACCCTACCATATATCAGGTCCCGCCCTATGATAACAGGCCCCGCCCTATGATAACAGGCCCCACCCTGTGATAACAGGCCCCACCCTGTGATAACAAGCCCCACCCTATGATAACAAGCCCCACCCTATGATAATAGGCCCCGCCCTACGATAGCAGGCACCGCTCTACGATAACAGGCCCCGCCCTACGAAATCAGGCCCCGCCCCATGATAACAAGCCCCTCCCTATGATAACAGGACCCACCCTATGATAACAGGCCCCGCCCTACGATAACAGGCACCGCCCTACGATAACAGGCACCGCCCTACGATAACAAGCCCCGCCCTACGATAACAGGCCCCGCCCTACGATAACATGCCCCGCCCTACGATAACAGGCACCGCCCTACGATAACAAGCCCCGCCCTACGATAACAAGCCCCGCCCTACGATAACAGGCCCCACCCTACGATAACAGGCCGCACGCTACGATAACAGCCCTCACCTCTGATAACAGGCCGCACTCTACGATAACAAGCCCCACCCAACGATAACAGGCCCCGCCCGATGATAACAGTCCACGCCCTATGATAACAGGCCCCGCCTTATGATAACAGGCCCCGCCCTATGATAACAGGCCCCGCCCTATGATAACAGGCCCCGCCCTATGATATCAGGCCCCGCCCTATGATATCAGGCCCCGCCCTATGATAATAGGCCCCGCCCTACGATAACAGACCCCGCCCTATGATAACAGGCCCCACTCTATGATAACAAGGCCCAACCTATAATAACAAGCCCCACCCTATGAGAACAGGCCCCACCCTATGATAACAGGCCCCGCCCAACGATAACAGGCCCAGCCCTATAACAGGCCCTGTCCTACGATAACAGGCCCCGCCCTACGAAAGCAGGCCCCACTCTACGATAACAAGCCCCATCCTTCGATAACAGGCCCCACCCCATGATAACAAGCCCCACCCTATGATAACAGGCCCCAGCCCTACGATAACAGGCCCCGCTCAACGATAAGAAGCCCCACCCTACGATAACAGGCCCCGCCCTATGATAACAGGCCCCGCCCAATGATAACAGTCCCCGCCCTATGATGACAGGCCCAGCCCTATAATAAAAGGCCCCGCCCTATAATAAAAGGCCCCGCCCTATGATAACAAGCCCCGCCCTATGATAACAGGCCCCGCCCTATGATAACAGGCCCCGCCCTATGATAACAGGCCCCGCCCTATAATAACAGGCCCCGCCCTATGATAACAGGCCCTGCGCTATGAAAACAGGCACCACCCTGATAACAAGCCCCACTCTATGATAACAGGCCCCAACCTCTGATAACAAGCCCCACTCTACGATAACAAGCCCCACCCAACGATAACAGGCCCCGCCCTATGGTAACAGGCCCCACCGTATGATAACAGTCCACGCCCTATAACAGGCCCCGCCCTATGATAACAGGCCCCGCCCTATGATAACAAGCCCCACCCTATGATAACATGCCCCGCCCTATGATAACAAATCTCGCCCTATGATAACAGGCCCCGCCCTATGATAACAGGCCCTGCCCTATGATAACAGGCCCCGGCCTATGATAACAGGCCCTGCCCTATGATAACAGGTCCCGCCCTATGATAACAGGTCCCGCCCTATGATAACAGGTCCCGCCCTATGATAACAGGCCCTGCACTATGAAAACAGGCCCCACCCTGATAACAAGCCCCACCCTATGATAACAGGCCCCGCCCTATGATAACAGGCCCCGCCCTATGATAACAGGCCCCGCCCTATGATAACAAGCCCCGCCGTATGATATCAGGCCCCGCCCTATAACAGGCCCCGCCCTATGAAAAGAGGCCCCACCCTATGATAACAGGCCCCACCCTATGATAACAAGCCCCACCCTATTATAACAGGCCCCGCCCTACGATAACAGGACCTGCCCTACGATAACAGGCCCCACCCTATGATAACAAGCCCCACCATATGATAATAGGCCCCGCCCTACGATAACAGGCCCCGCCCTATGATAACAGGCCCCAACCTATGATAACAGGCCCCGTCCTATGATAACAGGCCCAGCCCTCTGATAACAAGCCCCACCCTATGATAACAAGCCCCGCCCTATGATAAGAAATCCCGCCCTATGATAACAAGCCCCACCCTACGATAACAGGCCCCGCCCTACGATAACAGGCCCCACCCAATGATAACAAGCCCCACTATATGATAACAGGCCCCGCCCTATGATAACAGGCCCCACCCTATGAGAACAGGCCCCACCCTATGATAACAGGCCCCATCCTATGATAACAGGCCCCGCCCTATGATTACAAGCCCCACCCTATGATAACAGGCCCCGCCCTATGATAACAGGCCCCGCCCTATGATAACAAGCCCCATCCTACGATAACAGGCCCCAACCCATGATAACAAGCCCCACCCTATGAGAACAGGCCCCACCCTATGATAACAGGCCCCACCCTATGATAACAGGCCCCGCCCTATGATTACAAGCCCCACCCTATGATAACAGGCCCCGCCCTATGATAACAGGCCCCGCCCTATGATAACAAGCCCCACCGTATATCAGGCCCCGCCCTATGATAATAGGCCCCGCCCTACGATAATGGACCCCGCCCTATGATAACCGTCCCCACCCTATGATAACAGGCCCCGCCCTATGATAACAAGCCCCGCCCTATGATAACAGGCCCCGCCCTATGATAACAGGCCCCGCCCTATGATAACAGGCCCCACACTATGATAACAGGCCCCGCCCTATGGTAACAGGCACCGCCCTATGATAACAAGCACCACACTATGATAACAGGCCCTGCCCTATGATAACAGGCCCCGCCCTATGATAACAGGCCCCGCCCTATGATAACAAGCACCACCCTATGATAACAAGCACCACCCTATGATAACAGGCCCCGCCCTATGATAACAGGCCCCGCCCTACGCTAACAGGCCCCGCCCGACGATAACCGACCCCGCCCTATGATAACAGGCCCCGCCCTACGATAACAGGCCCCGCTCCACGATAAGAAGCCCCACCCTACGATAACAAGCCCCGCCCTATGATAACAGGCCCCGCCCAATAACAGTCCCCGCCCAATGATAACCATCCCCGCCCTATGATAACAGTCCCCGCCCTATGATAACAGGCCCCGCCCTATGATAACAGGCCCCGCCCTATGATAACAGGCCCTGCCCTATGATAACAGGCCCCACACTATGATAACAGGCCCCGCCCTATGGTAACAGGCACCGCCCTATGATAACAAGCACCACACTATGATAACAGGCCCTGCCCTATGATAACAGGCCCCGCCCTATGATAACAGGCCCCGCCCTATGATAACAAGCACCACCCTATGACAACAAGCACCACCCTATGATAACAGGCCCCGCCCTATGATAACAGGCCCCGCCCTACGCTAACAGGCCCCGCCCGACGATAACCGACCCCGCCCTATGATAACAGGCCCCGCCCTACGATAACAGGCCCCGCTCCACGATAAGAAGCCCCACCCTACGATAACAGGCCCCGCCCTATGATAACAGGCCCCGCCCAATAACAGTCCCCGCCCAATGATAACCATCCCCGCCCTATGATAACAGTCCCCGCCCTATGATAACAGGCCCCGCCCTATGATAACAAGCCCCGCCCGATATCAGGCCCTGCCCTATGATAACAGGCCCCGCCCTATGATAACAGGCCCCGCCCTATGATAACAGGCCCCACCCTATGACAACAGGCCCCACCCTATGATAACAGGCCCTGCCCTATGATAACAGGCCCCGCCCTATGATAACAAGCACCACACTATGATAACAGGACCCACCCTATGATAACAGGCCTCGCCCTACGATAACAGGCCCCGCCCTACGATAACAGGTCCCGTCCGACGATAACAGGCCCCGCCCTACGAAAGCAGGCCCCGCCCTATGATAACAAGCCCCACCCTATGATAACAGGCCCCACCCTATGATAACAGGCCCCATCCTACGAGAACAGGCCCCACCCCATGATAACAAGCCCCACCCTATGATAACAGGCCCCAGCCCCATGATAACAGGCCCCACCCTATGATAACAGGCCCCGCCCGACGATAAACGACCCCGCCCTATGATAACAGGCCCCGCCCTAGGATAACTGGCCCCGCTCCACGATAAGAAGCCCCACCCTACGATAACAGGCCCCGCCCTATTATAACAGGCCCCGCCCAATGATAACAGTCCCCGCCCAATGATAACAGTCCCCGCCCTATGATAACAGGCCCCGCCCTATGATAACAGGCCCCGCCCAATGATAACAGGCCCCGCCCAATGATAACAGGCTCGCCCTATGATAACAAGCCCTACCATATGATATCAGGTCCCGCCCTATGATAACAGGTCCCGCCCTATAATAACAGGCCGCGCCCTATGATAACAGGCCCCGCCCTATGATAACAGGCCCCACCCTATGATAACAAGCCCCACCCTATGATAATAGGCCCCGCCCTACGATAGCAGGCCCCGCACTACGATAACAGGCCCCGCCCTACGAAATCAGGCCCCGCCCTATGATAACAAGCCCCGCCCTATGATAACAAGCCCCGCCCTATGATAACAGGCCCCGCCCTACGATAACAGGCACCGCCCTACAATAACAGGCACCGCCCTACGATAACAAGCCCCGCCCTACGATAACAGGCCCCGCCCTACGATAACAGGCCCCGCCCTACGATAACAGGCACCGCCCTACAATAACAAGCCCCGCCCTACGATAACAGGCCCCACCCTACGATAACAGGCCGCACGCTATGATAACAGGCCTCACCCTCTGATAACAGGCCGCACTCTACGATAACAAGCCCCACCCAACGATAACAGGCCCCGCCCTATGATAACAGTCCACGCCCTATGATAACAGGCCCCGCCTTATAACAGGCCCCGCCCTATGATAACAGGCCCCGCCCTATGATAACAGGCCCCGCCCTATGATATCAGGCCCCGCCCTATGATAAAAGGGCCCCGCCCTACGATAACAGACCCCGCCCTATAATAACAAGCCCCACCCTATGAGAACAGGCCCCACCCTATGATAACAGGCCCCGCCCGACGATAACAGGCCCAGCCCTATAACAGGCCCTGTCCTACGATAACAGGCCCCGCCCTACGATAACAGGCCGCACGCTATGATAACAGGCCTCACCCTCTGATAACAGGCCGCACTCTACGATAACAAGCCCCACCCAACGATAACAGGCCCCGCCCTATAACAGTCCACGCCCTATGATAACAGGCCCCGCCTTATGATAACAGGCCCCGCCCTATGATATCAGGCCCCGCCCTATGATAATAGGCCCCGCCCTACGATAACAGGCCCCGCCCTATGATAACAGGCCCTGCGCTATGATAACAGGCCCCGCCCTACGATAACAGGTCCCGCCCTATGATAACAGGCCCCGCCCTGCGATAACAGGACCCGCCCTATGAAAGCAGGCCCCGCCCTATGATAACAAGCCCCACCCTACAATAACAGGCCCCGCCCTACGATAACAGGCCCCACCCTACGATAACAAGCCCCACCATATGATAACAGGCCCCGCCCTACGATAACAGGCCCCGCCCTATGATAACAAGCCCCACCATATGATAACAGGCCCCGCCCTATGATAACAGGCCCCACCCTACGAGAACAGGCCCCACCCTATGATAACAGGCACCACCCTATGATAACAGGCCCCGCCCTATGATAACAAGCCCCGCCCTATGATAACAATACTCGCCCTATGATAACAGGCCCCGCCCTTTGATAACAGGCCCCGCCCTATGATAACAAGCCA
The DNA here is from genome assembly GCF_052327205.1 of Somniosus microcephalus. Lineage (NCBI taxonomy): Eukaryota > Metazoa > Chordata > Chondrichthyes > Squaliformes > Somniosidae > Somniosus > Somniosus microcephalus. The sequence goes on from NC_140992.1 coordinate 171,823,843, forward strand.
CACCCTATGATAACAGGCCCCACCCTATGATAACAGGCCCCGCCCTATGATAACAAGCCCCACCCTATGATAACAAGCCCCGCCCTATGATAATACTCGCCCTATGATAACAGGCCCCGCCCTTTGATAACAGGCCCCGCCCTATGATAACAAGCCCCACCATATGATAACAGGCCCCGCCCTACGATAACAGGCCCCGCCCTATGATAACAAGCCCCACCATATGATAACAGGCCCCGCCCTATGATAACAGGCCCCATCTACGAGAACAGGCCCCACCCTATGATAACAGGCCCCACCCTATGATAACAGGCCCCGCCCTACGATAACAGGCCCCGTCCTATGATAACAAGCCCCACCATATGATAACAGGCCCCGCCCTATGATAACAGGCCCCACCCTACGAGAACAGGCCCCACCCTATGATAACAGGCCCCACCCTATGATAACAGGCCCCGCCCTATGATAACAAGCCCCGCCCTATGATAACAATACTCGCCCTATGATAACAGGCCCCGCCCTTTGATAACAGGCCCCGCCCTATGATAACAAGCCACACCCTATGATAACAGGCCCCACCCTATGATAACAGGCCCCGCCCTATGATAACAAGCCCCACCCTATGATAACAAGCCCCGCCCTATGATAATACTCGCCCTATGATAACAGGCCCCGCCCTTTGATAACAGGCCCCGCCCTATGATAACAAGCCACACCCTATGATAACAGGCCCCAACCTATGATAACAAGCCCCACCCTATGATAACAGGCCCCGCCCTATGATAACAGGCCCTGCCCTATGATAACAGGCCCCGGCCTATGGTAACAGGCCCCACCCTATGATAACAAGCCCCACCCTATGATAACAGGCCACAGCCCTACGATAACAGGCCCCGCCCTATGATAACAGGCCCCGCCCTACAATAACAGGCCCTGCCCTACGATAACAGGCCCCACCCTACGATAACAGGCCCCGCCCTACGATAACAGGCCCTGCCCTACGATAACAGACCCTGCTCTACGATAAGATGCCCCACCCTACGATAACAGGCCCCGCCCTATGATAACAGGCCCCGCCCTACGATAACAGGCACCGCCCTACAATAACAGGCACCGCCCTACGATAACAAGCCCCGCCCTACGATAACAGGCCCCGCCCTACGATAACAGGCCCCACCCTACGATAACAGGCACCGCCCTACAATAACAAGCCCCGCCCTACGATAACAGGCCCCACCCTACGATAACAGGCCGCACGGTATGATAACAGGCCTCACCCTCTGATAACAGGCCGCACTCTACGATAACAAGCCCCACCCAACGATAACAGGCCCCGCCCTATAACAGTCCACGCCCTATGATAACAGGCCCCGCCTTATGATAACAGGCCCCGCCCTATGATATCAGGCCCCGCCCTATGATAATAGGCCCCGCCCTACGATAACAGGCCCCGCCCTATGATAACAGGCCCTGCGCTATGATAACAGGCCCCGCCCTATGATAACAGGTCCCGCCCTATGATAACAGGCCCCGCCCTGCGATAACAGGCCCCGCCCTGCGATAACAGGACCCGCCCGACGATAACAGGCCCAGCCCTATAACAGGCCCTGTCCTACGATAACAGGCCCCGCCCTACGATAACAGGCCGCACGCTATGATAACAGGCCTCACCCTCTGATAACAGGCCGCACTCTACGATAACAAGCCCCACCCAACGATAACAGGCCCCGCCCTATAACAGTCCACGCCCTATAACAGGCCCCGCCTTACGATAACAGGCCCCGCCCTATGATATCAGGCCCCGCCCTATGATAATAGGCCCCACCCTACGATAACAGGCCCCGCCCTATGATAACAGGCCCTGCGCTATGATAACAGGCCCCGCCCTACGATAACAGGTCCCGCCCTATAACAGGCCCCGCCCTGCGATAACAGGACCCGCCCTACGAAAGCAGGCCCCGCCCTATGATAACAAGCCCCACCCTACAATAACAGGCCCCGCCCTACGATAACAGGCCCCACCCTATGATAACAAGCCCCACCATATGATAACAGGCCCCGCCCTACGATAACAGGCCCCAACCTATGATAACAGGCATCGCCCTATGATAACAGGCCCAGCCCTCTGATAACAAGCCCCACCCTATGATAACAAGCCCCACCCTATGATAACAAGCCCCACCCTATGATAACAAGCCCCGCCCTATGATAACAATACTCGCCCTATAACAGGCCCCGCCCTTTGATAACAGGCCCCGCCCTATGATAACAAGCCACACCCTATGATAACAGGCCCCACCCTATGATAAAAGGCCCCACCCTATGATAACAGGCCCCGCCCTATGATAACAAGCCCCACCCTATGATAACAAGCCCCGCCCTATGATAACAATACTCGCCCTATGATAACAGGCCCCGCCCTTTGATAACAGGCCCCGCCCTATGATAACAAGCCACACCCTATGATAACAGGCCCCAACCTATGAAAACAAGCCCCACCCTATGATAACAGGCCCCGCCCTATGATAACAGGCCCTGCCCTATGATAACAGGCCCCGGCCTATGGTAACAGGCCCCACCCTATGATAACAAGCCCCACCCTATGATAACAGGCCACAGCCCTACGATAACAGGCCCCGCCCTATGATAACAGGCCCCGCCCTACGATAACAGGCCCCGCCCTACAATAACAGGCCCCGCCCTACGATAACAGGCCCCGCCCTACGATAACAGGCCCTGCCCTACGATAACAGACCCCGCTCTACGATAAGATGCCCCACCCTATGATAACAGGCCCCGCCCTATGATAACAGGCCCCGCCCAATGATAACAGTCCCCACCCTATGATAACAGGCCCCGCCCTATGATAACAAGCCCCGCCCTATGATAACAGGCCCCGCCCTATGATAACAGGCCCCGCCCTATGATAACAGGCCCCACACTATGATAACAGGCCCCGCCCTATGGTAACAGGCACCGCCCTATGATAACAAGCACCACACTATGATAACAGGCCCTGCCCTATGATAACAGGCCCCGCCCTATGATAACAGGCCCCGCCCTATGATAACAAGCACCACCCTATGATAACAAGCACCACCCTATGATAACAGGCCCCGCCCTATGATAACAGGCCCCGCCCTACGCTAACAGGCCCCGCCCGACGATAACCGACCCCGCCCTATGATAACAGGCCCCGCCCTACGATAACAGGCCCCGCTCCACGATAAGAAGCCCCACCCTACGATAACAGGCCCCGCCCTATGATAACAGGCCCCGCCCAATAACAGTCCCCGCCCAATGATAACCATCCCCGCCCTATGATAACAGTCCCCGCCCTATGATAACAGGCCCCGCCCTATGATAACAGGCCCTGCCCTATGATAACAGGCCCCACACTATGATAACAGGCCCCGCCCTATGGTAACAGGCACCGCCCTATGATAACAAGCACCACACTATGATAACAGGCCCTGCCCTATGATAACAGGCCCCGCCCTATGATAACAGGCCCCGCCCTATGATAACAAGCACCACCCTATGATAACAAGCCCCACCCTATGATAACAGGCCCCACCCTCTGATAACAGGCCCCACTCTACGATAACAAGCCCCACCCAACGATAACAGACCCCGCCCTATGATAACAGGCCCCACCGTATGATAACAGTCCCCGCCCTATGATAACAGTCCACGCCCTATGATAACAGGCCCCGCCCTATGATAACAGGCCCCGCCCTATGATAACAGGCCCCGCCCTATGATAACAGGCCCCGCCCTATGATAACAAGCCCCGCCGTATGATATCAGGCCCCGCCCAATGATAACAGGCCCCGCCCTATGAAAAGAGGCCCCACCCTATGATAACAGGCCCCACCCTGTGATAACAAGCCCCACCCTGTGATAACAAGCCCCACCCTATGATAATAGGCCCCGCCCTACGATAGCAGGCACCGCTCTACGATAACAGGCCCCGCCCTACGAAATCAGGCCCCGCCCCATGATAACAAGCCCCTCCCTATGATAACAGGACCCACCCTATGATAACAGGCCCCGCCCTACGATAACAGGCACCGCCCTACGATAACAGGCACCGCCCTATGATAACAAGCCCCGCCCTACGATAACAGGCCCCGCCCTACGATAACATGCCCCGCCCTACGATAACAGGCACCGCCCTACGATAACAAGCCCCGCCCTACGATAACAAGCCCCGCCCTACGATAACAGGCCCCACCCTACGATAACAGGCCGCACGCTACGATAACAGGCCTCACCTCTGATAACAGGCCGCACTCTACGATAACAAGCCCCACCCAACGATAACAGGCCCCGCCCTATGATAACAGTCCACGCCCTATGATAACAGGCCCCGCCTTATGATAACAGGCCCCGCCCTATGATAACAGGCCCCGCCCTATGATATCAGGCCCCGCCCTATGATATCAGGCCCCGCCCTATGATAATAGGCCCCGCCCTACGATAACAGACCCCGCCCTATGATAACAGGCCCCACTCTATGATAACAAGGCCCAACCTATAATAACAAGCCCCACCCTATGAGAACAGGCCCCACCCTATGATAACAGGCCCCGCCCAACGATAACAGGCCCAGCCCTATAACAGGCCCTGTCCTACGATAACAGGCCCCGCCCTACGAAAGCAGGCCCCGCCCTATGATAACAAGTCCCACCCTATGATAACAGGCCCCACCCTATGATAACAGGCCCCACTCTACGATAACAAGCCCCATCCTTCGATAACAGGCCCCACCCCATGATAACAAGCCCCACCCTATGATAACAGGCCCCAGCCCTACGATAACAGGCCCCGCTCAACGATAAGAAGCCCCACCCTACGATAACAGGCCCCGCCCTATGATAACAGGCCCCGCCCAATGATAACAGTCCCCGCCCTATGATGACAGGCCCAGCCCTATAATAAAAGGCCCCGCCCTATGATAACAAGCCCCGCCCTATGATAACAGGCCCCGCCCTATGATAACAGGCCCCGCCCTATAACAGGCCCCGCCCTATAATAACAGGCCCCGCCCTATGATAACAGGCCCTGCGCTATGAAAACAGGCACCACCCTGATAACAAGCCCCACTCTATGATAACAGGCCCCAACCTCTGATAACAAGCCCCACTCTACGATAACAAGCCCCACCCAACGATAACAGGCCCCGCCCTATGGTAACAGGCCCCACCGTATGATAACAGTCCCCGCCCTATGATAACAGTCCACGCCCTATAACAGGCCCCGCCCTATGATAACAGGCCCCGCCCTATGATAACAAGCCCCACCCTATGATAACATGCCCCGCCCTCTGATAACAAATCTCGCCCTATGATAACAGGCCCCGCCCTATGATAACAGGCCCCGCCCTATGATAACAGGCCCTGCCCTATGATAACAGGCCCCGGCCTATGATAACAGGCCCTGCCCTATGATAACAGGCCCCACTCTATGATAACAAGGCCCAACCTATAATAACAAGCCCCACCCTATGAGAACAGGCCCCACCCTATGATAACAGGCCCCGCCCAACGATAACAGGCCCAGCCCTATAACAGGCCCTGTCCTACGATAACAGGCCCCGCCCTACGAAAGCAGGCCCCGCCCTATGATAACAAGTCCCACCCTATGATAACAGGCCCCACCCTATGATAACAGGCCCCACTCTACGATAACAAGCCCCATCCTTCGATAACAGGCCCCACCCCATGATAACAAGCCCCACCCTATGATAACAGGCCCCAGCCCTACGATAACAGGCCCCGCTCAACGATAAGAAGCCCCACCCTACGATAACAGGCCCCGCCCTATGATAACAGGCCCCGCCCAATGATAACAGTCCCCGCCCTATGATGACAGGCCCAGCCCTATAATAAAAGGCCCCGCCCTATGATAACAAGCCCCGCCCTATGATAACAGGCCCCGCCCTATGATAACAGGCCCCGCCCTATGATAACAGGCCCCGCCCTATAATAACAGGCCCCGCCCTATGATAACAGGCCCTGCGCTATGAAAACAGGCACCACCCTGATAACAAGCCCCACTCTATGATAACAGGCCCCAACCTCTGATAACAAGCCCCACTCTACGATAACAAGCCCCACCCAACGATAACAGGCCCCGCCCTATGGTAACAGGCCCCACCGTATGATAACAGTCCCCGCCCTATGATAACAGTCCACGCCCTATAACAGGCCCCGCCCTATGATAACAGGCCCCGCCCTATGATAACAAGCCCCACCCTATGATAACATGCCCCGCCCTATGATAACAAATCTCGCCCTATGATAACAGGCCCCGCCCTATGATAACAGGCCCCGCCCTATGATAACAGGCCCTGCCCTATGATAACAGGCCCCGGCCTATGATAACAGGCCCTGCCCTATGATAACAGGTCCCGCCCTATGATAACAGGTCCCGCCCTATGATAACAGGCCCTGCGCTATGAAAACAGGCCCCACCCTGATAACAAGCCCCACCCTATGATAACAGGCCCCACCCTCTGATAACAGGCCTCACTCTACGATAACAAGCCCCACCCAACGATAACAGACCCCGCCCTATGATAACAGGCCCCACCGTATGATAACAGTCCACGCCCTATGATAACAGGCCCCGCCCTCTGATAACAGGCCCCGCCCTATGATAACAGGCCCCGCCCTATGATAACAGGCCCCGCCCTATGATAACAAGCCCCGCCGTATGATATCAGGCCCCGCCCTATGATAACAGGCCCCGCCCTATGAAAAGAGGCCCCACCCTATGATAACAGGCCCCACCCTATGATAACAAGCCCCACCCTATGATAACAGGCCCCGCCCTACGATAACAGGACCTGCCCTACGATAACAGGCCCCACCCTATGATAACAAGCCCCACCATATGATAATAGGCCCCGCCCTACGATAACAGGCCCCGCCCTATGATAACAGGCCCCAACCTATGATAACAGGCCCCGTCCTATGATAACAGGCCCAGCCCTCTGATAACAAGCCCCACCCTATGATAACAAGCCCCGCCCTATGATAAGAAATCCCGCCCTATGATAACAAGCCCCACCCTACGATAACAGGCCCCGCCCTACGATAACAGGCCCCAGCCAATGATAACAAGCCCCACTATATGATAACAGGCCCCGCCCTATGATAACAGGCCCCACCCTATGATAACAGGCCCCACCCTATGATAAGCCACACCCTATGATAACAGGCCCCAACCTATGATAACAAGCCCCACCCTATGATAACAGGCCCCGCCCTATGATAACAGGCCCTGCCCTATGATAACAGGCCCCGGCCTATGGTAACAGGCCCCACCCTATGATAACAAGCCCCACCCTATGATAACAGGCCACAGCCCTACGATAACAGGCCCCGCCCTATGATAACAGGCCCCGCCCTACAATAACAGGCCCTGCCCTACGATAACAGGCCCCGCCCTACGATAACAGGCCCCGCCCTACGATAACAGGCCCTGCCCTACGATAACAGACCCTGCTCTACGATAAGATGCCCCACCCTACGATAACAGGCCCCGCCCTATGATAACAGGCCCCGCCCTACGATAACAGGCACCGCCCTACAATAACAGGCACCGCCCTACGATAACAAGCCCCGCCCTACGATAACAGGCCCCGCCCTACGATAACAGGCCCCACCCTACGATAACAGGCACCGCCCTACAATAACAAGCCCCGCCCTACGATAACAGGCCCCACCCTACGATAACAGGCCGCACGGTATGATAACAGGCCTCACCCTCTGATAACAGGCCGCACTCTACGATAACAAGCCCCACCCAACGATAACAGGCCCCGCCCTATAACAGTCCACGCCCTATGATAACAGGCCCCGCCTTATGATAACAGGCCCCGCCCTATGATATCAGGCCCCGCCCTATGATAATAGGCCCCGCCCTACGATAACAGGCCCCGCCCTATGATAACAGGCCCTGCGCTATGATAACAGGCCCCGCCCTATGATAACAGGTCCCGCCCTATGATAACAGGCCCCGCCCTGCGATAACAGGCCCCGCCCTGCGATAACAGGACCCGCCCGACGATAACAGGCCCAGCCCTATAACAGGCCCTGTCCTACGATAACAGGCCCCGCCCTACGATAACAGGCCGCACGCTATGATAACAGGCCTCACCCTCTGATAACAGGCCGCACTCTACGATAACAAGCCCCACCCAACGATAACAGGCCCCGCCCTATAACAGTCCACGCCCTATAACAGGCCCCGCCTTACGATAACAGGCCCCGCCCTATGATATCAGGCCCCGCCCTATGATAATAGGCCCCACCCTACGATAACAGGCCCCGCCCTATGATAACAGGCCCTGCGCTATGATAACAGGCCCCGCCCTACGATAACAGGTCCCGCCCTATAACAGGCCCCGCCCTGCGATAACAGGACCCGCCCTACGAAAGCAGGCCCCGCCCTATGATAACAAGCCCCACCCTACAATAACAGGCCCCGCCCTACGATAACAGGCCCCACCCTATGATAACAAGCCCCACCATATGATAACAGGCCCCGCCCTACGATAACAGGCCCCAACCTATGATAACAGGCATCGCCCTATGATAACAGGCCCAGCCCTCTGATAACAAGCCCCACCCTATGATAACAAGCCCCACCCTATGATAACAAGCCCCACCCTATGATAACAAGCCCCGCCCTATGATAACAATACTCGCCCTATAACAGGCCCCGCCCTTTGATAACAGGCCCCGCCCTATGATAACAAGCCACACCCTATGATAACAGGCCCCACCCTATGATAAAAGGCCCCACCCTATGATAACAGGCCCCGCCCTATGATAACAAGCCCCACCCTATGATAACAAGCCCCGCCCTATGATAACAATACTCGCCCTATGATAACAGGCCCCGCCCTTTGATAACAGGCCCCGCCCTATGATAACAAGCCACACCCTATGATAACAGGCCCCAACCTATGAAAACAAGCCCCACCCTATGATAACAGGCCCCGCCCTATGATAACAGGCCCTGCCCTATGATAACAGGCCCCGGCCTATGGTAACAGGCCCCACCCTATGATAACAAGCCCCACCCTATGATAACAGGCCACAGCCCTACGATAACAGGCCCCGCCCTATGATAACAGGCCCCGCCCTACGATAACAGGCCCCGCCCTACAATAACAGGCCCCGCCCTACGATAACAGGCCCCGCCCTACGATAACAGGCCCTGCCCTACGATAACAGACCCCGCTCTACGATAAGATGCCCCACCCTATGATAACAGGCCCCGCCCTATGATAACAGGCCCCGCCCAATGATAACAGTCCCCACCCTATGATAACAGGCCCCGCCCTATGATAACAAGCCCCGCCCTATGATAACAGGCCCCGCCCTATGATAACAGGCCCCGCCCTATAACAGGCCCCGCCCTATGATAACAGGCCCCACACTATGATAACAGGCCCCGCCCTATGGTAACAGGCACCGCCCTATGATAACAAGCACCACACTATGATAACAGGCCCTGCCCTATGATAACAGGCCCCGCCCTATGATAACAGGCCCCGCCCTATGATAACAAGCACCACCCTATGATAACAAGCACCACCCTATGATAACAGGCCCCGCCCTATGATAACAGGCCCCGCCCTACGCTAACAGGCCCCGCCCGACGATAACCGACCCCGCCCTATGATAACAGGCCCCGCCCTACGATAACAGGCCCCGCTCCACGATAAGAAGCCCCACCCTACGATAACAGGCCCCGCCCTATGATAACAGGCCCCGCCCAATAACAGTCCCCGCCCAATGATAACCATCCCCGCCCTATGATAACAGTCCCCGCCCTATGATAACAGGCCCCGCCCTATGATAACAGGCCCTGCCCTATGATAACAGGCCCCACACTATGATAACAGGCCCCGCCCTATGGTAACAGGCACCGCCCTATGATAACAAGCACCACACTATGATAACAGGCCCTGCCCTATGATAACAGGCCCCGCCCTATGATAACAGGCCCCGCCCTATGATAACAAGCACCACCCTATGATAACAAGCCCCACCCTATGATAACAGGCCCCACCCTCTGATAACAGGCCCCACTCTACGATAACAAGCCCCACCCAACGATAACAGACCCCGCCCTATGATAACAGGCCCCACCGTATGATAACAGTCCCCGCCCTATGATAACAGTCCACGCCCTATGATAACAGGCCCCGCCCTATGATAACAGGCCCCGCCCTATGATAACAGGCCCCGCCCTATGATAACAGGCCCCGCCCTATGATAACAAGCCCCGCCGTATGATATCAGGCCCCGCCCAATGATAACAGGCCCCGCCCTATGAAAAGAGGCCCCACCCTATGATAACAGGCCCCACCCTGTGATAACAAGCCCCACCCTGTGATAACAAGCCCCACCCTATGATAATAGGCCCCGCCCTACGATAGCAGGCACCGCTCTACGATAACAGGCCCCGCCCTACGAAATCAGGCCCCGCCCCATGATAACAAGCCCCTCCCTATGATAACAGGACCCACCCTATGATAACAGGCCCCGCCCTACGATAACAGGCACCGCCCTACGATAACAGGCACCGCCCTATGATAACAAGCCCCGCCCTACGATAACAGGCCCCGCCCTACGATAACATGCCCCGCCCTACGATAACAGGCACCGCCCTACGATAACAAGCCCCGCCCTACGATAACAAGCCCCGCCCTACGATAACAGGCCCCACCCTACGATAACAGGCCGCACGCTACGATAACAGGCCTCACCTCTGATAACAGGCCGCACTCTACGATAACAAGCCCCACCCAACGATAACAGGCCCCGCCCTATGATAACAGTCCACGCCCTATGATAACAGGCCCCGCCTTATGATAACAGGCCCCGCCCTATGATAACAGGCCCCGCCCTATGATATCAGGCCCCGCCCTATGATATCAGGCCCCGCCCTATGATAATAGGCCCCGCCCTACGATAACAGACCCCGCCCTATGATAACAGGCCCCACTCTATGATAACAAGGCCCAACCTATAATAACAAGCCCCACCCTATGAGAACAGGCCCCACCCTATGATAACAGGCCCCGCCCAACGATAACAGGCCCAGCCCTATAACAGGCCCTGTCCTACGATAACAGGCCCCGCCCTACGAAAGCAGGCCCCGCCCTATGATAACAAGTCCCACCCTATGATAACAGGCCCCACCCTATGATAACAGGCCCCACTCTACGATAACAAGCCCCATCCTTCGATAACAGGCCCCACCCCATGATAACAAGCCCCACCCTATGATAACAGGCCCCAGCCCTACGATAACAGGCCCCGCTCAACGATAAGAAGCCCCACCCTACGATAACAGGCCCCGCCCTATGATAACAGGCCCCGCCCAATGATGACAGTCCCCGCCCTATGATGACAGGCCCAGCCCTATAATAAAAGGCCCCGCCCTATGATAACAAGCCCCGCCCTATGATAACAGGCCCCGCCCTATGATAACAGGCCCCGCCCTATAACAGGCCCCGCCCTATAATAACAGGCCCCGCCCTATGAAAACAGGCACCACCCTGATAACAAGCCCCACTCTATGATAACAGGCCCCAACCTCTGATAACAAGCCCCACTCTACGATAACAAGCCCCACCCAACGATAACAGGCCCCGCCCTATGGTAACAGGCCCCACCGTATGATAACAGTCCCCGCCCTATGATAACAGTCCACGCCCTATAACAGGCCCCGCCCTATGATAACAGGCCCCGCCCTATGATAACAAGCCCCACCCTATGATAACATGCCCCGCCCTCTGATAACAAATCTCGCCCTATGATAACAGGCCCCGCCCTATGATAACAGGCCCCGCCCTATGATAACAGGCCCTGCCCTATGATAACAGGCCCCGGCCTATGATAACAGGCCCTGCCCTATGATAACAGGCCCCACTCTATGATAACAAGGCCCAACCTATAATAACAAGCCCCACCCTATGAGAACAGGCCCCACCCTATGATAACAGGCCCCGCCCAACGATAACAGGCCCAGCCCTATAACAGGCCCTGTCCTACGATAACAGGCCCCGCCCTACGAAAGCAGGCCCCGCCCTATGATAACAAGTCCCACCCTATGATAACAGGCCCCACCCTATGATAACAGGCCCCACTCTACGATAACAAGCCCCATCCTTCGATAACAGGCCCCACCCCATGATAACAAGCCCCACCCTATGATAACAGGCCCCAGCCCTACGATAACAGGCCCCGCTCAACGATAAGAAGCCCCACCCTACGATAACAGGCCCCGCCCTATGATAACAGGCCCCGCCCAATGATAACAGTCCCCGCCCTATGATGACAGGCCCAGCCCTATAATAAAAGGCCCCGCCCTATGATAACAAGCCCCGCCCTATGATAACAGGCCCCGCCCTATGATAACAGGCCCCGCCCTATGATAACAGGCCCCGCCCTATAATAACAGGCCCCGCCCTATGATAACAGGCCCTGCGCTATGAAAACAGGCACCACCCTGATAACAAGCCCCACTCTATGATAACAGGCCCCAACCTCTGATAACAAGCCCCACTCTACGATAACAAGCCCCACCCAACGATAACAGGCCCCGCCCTATGGTAACAGGCCCCACCGTATGATAACAGTCCCCGCCCTATGATAACAGTCCACGCCCTATAACAGGCCCCGCCCTATGATAACAGGCCCCGCCCTATGATAACAAGCCCCACCCTATGATAACATGCCCCGCCCTATGATAACAAATCTCGCCCTATGATAACAGGCCCCGCCCTATGATAACAGGCCCCGCCCTATGATAACAGGCCCTGCCCTATGATAACAGGCCCCGGCCTATGATAACAGGCCCTGCCCTATGATAACAGGTCCCGCCCTATGATAACAGGTCCCGCCCTATGATAACAGGCCCTGCGCTATGAAAACAGGCCCCACCCTGATAACAAGCCCCACCCTATGATAACAGGCCCCACCCTCTGATAACAGGCCTCACTCTACGATAACAAGCCCCACCCAACGATAACAGACCCCGCCCTATGATAACAGGCCCCACCGTATGATAACAGTCCACGCCCTATGATAACAGGCCCCGCCCTCTGATAACAGGCCCCGCCCTATGATAACAGGCCCCGCCCTATGATAACAGGCCCCGCCCTATGATAACAAGCCCCGCCGTATGATATCAGGCCCCGCCCTATGATAACAGGCCCCGCCCTATGAAAAGAGGCCCCACCCTATGATAACAGGCCCCACCCTATGATAACAAGCCCCACCCTATGATAACAGGCCCCGCCCTACGATAACAGGACCTGCCCTACGATAACAGGCCCCACCCTATGATAACAAGCCCCACCATATGATAATAGGCCCCGCCCTACGATAACAGGCCCCGCCCTATGATAACAGGCCCCAACCTATGATAACAGGCCCCGTCCTATGATAACAGGCCCAGCCCTCTGATAACAAGCCCCACCCTATGATAACAAGCCCCGCCCTATGATAAGAAATCCCGCCCTATGATAACAAGCCCCACCCTACGATAACAGGCCCCGCCCTACGATAACAGGCCCCACCCAATGATAACAAGCCCCACTATATGATAACAGGCCCCGCCCTATGATAACAGGCCCCACCCTATGATAACAGGCCCCACCCTATGATAACAGGCCCCGCCCTATGATTACAAGCCCCACCCTATGATAACAGGCCCCGCCCTATGATAACAGGCCCCGCCCTATGATAACAGGCCCCGCCCTATGATAACAAGCCCCGCCGTATGATATCAGGCCCCGCCCTATGATAATAGGCCCCGCCCTACGATAATGGACCCCGCCCTATGATAACAAGGCCCAACCTATGATAACAAGCCCCACCCTATGATAACAGGCCCCACCCTATGATAACAGGCCCCGCCCTACGATAACAGGCCCAGCCCTATAACAGGCCCTGTCCTACGATAACAGGCCCCGCCCTACGAAAGCAGGCCCCGCCCTATGATAACAAGCCCCACCCTATGATTACAGGCCCCACCCTATGATAACAGGCCCCACTCTACGATAACAAGCCCCATCCTACGATAACAGGCCCCAACCCATGATAACAAGCCCCAGCCTATGATAACAGGCCCCAGCCCTACGATAACAGGCCCTGCCCTATGATAACAGGCCCCGCCCTACGATAACAGGCCCGGGCCGATGATAACTGACACCGCCCTATGATAACAGGCCCCGCCCTCCGATAACAGGCCCTGCCCTACGATAACAGGCCCCGCTCCACGATAAGAAGCCTCACCCTACGATAACAGGCCCCGCCCTATGACAACAGGCCCCGCCCTATGACAACAGGCCCCGCCCAATGATAACAGTCCCCGCCCTATGATAACAGGCCCAGCCCTATAATAAAAGGCCCCGCCCTATGATATCAAGCCCCGCCCTATTATAACAGGGCCCGCCCTATGATAACAGGCCCCTCCCTATGATAACAGGCCCCGCCCTATGATAACAGGCCCCGCCCAATGATAACAAGCACCACCCTATGATAACAGGCCCGGCCCTATGATAACAAGCACCGCCCTATGATAACAGGCCCCGCCCTATGATAACAGGCCCCGCCCTATGATAACAGGCCCCGCCCTATGATAACAGGCCCTGCGCTATGAAAACAGGCCCCACCCTGATAACAAGCCCCACCCTATGATAACAGGCCCCACCCTCTGATAACAGGCCCCACTCTACGATAACAAGCCCCACCCAACGATAACAGGCCCCGCCCTATGATAACAGGCCCCACTCTATGATAACAAGGCCCAACCTATGATAACAAGCCCCACCCTATGATAACAGGCCCCGCCCTGTGATAACAGGCCCCGCCCTACGATAACAGGCCCAGCCCTATAACAGGCCCCGTCCTACGATAACAGGCCCCGCCCTACGAAAGCAGGCCCCGCCCTATGATAGCAAGCCCCACCCTATGATAACAGGCCCCACTCTACGATAGCAAGCCCCATCCTACGATAACAGGCCCCACCCCATGATAACAAGCCCCACCCTATGATAACAGGCCCCAGCCCTACGATAACAGGCCTGCCCTATGATAACAGGCCCCGCCCTACGATAACAGGCCCTGCCCTACGATAACAGGCCCCGCTCCACGATATGAAGCCCCACCCTACGATAACAGGCCCCGCCCTATGATAACAGGCCCCGCCCTATGATAACAAGCCCCGCCCTATGATAACAGGCCCAGCCCTATGATAAAAGGCCCCACCCTATGATAACAAGCCCCGCCCTATGATAACAGGCCCCGCCCTATGATAACAAGCCCCGCCCTATGATAACAAGCCCCGCCCTATGATAACAGGCCCAGCCCTATGATAAAAGGCCCCGCCCTATGATAACAGGCCCCGCCCTATGATAACAGGCCCCGCCGTATGATATCAGCCCCGCCCTATGATAACAGGCCCCACCCTATGATAACAAGCCCCACCCTATGATAACAGGCCCCGCCCTATGATAACAGGCCCTGCGCTATGATAACAGGCCCCGCCCTACGATAACAGGTCCCGCCCTATGATAACAGGCCCCGCCCTGCGATAACAGGACACGCCCTACGAAAGCAGGCCCCGCCCTATGATAACAAGCCCCACCCTACAATAACAGGCCCCGCCCTACGATAACAGGCCCCGCCCTACGATAACAGGCCCCACCCTATAACAAGCCCCACCATATGATAACAGGCCCCGCGCTACGATAACACGCCCCGCCCTACGATAACAGGCCCCAACCTATGATAACAGGCCCAGCCCTCTGATAACAAGCCCCACCCTATGATAAGCCCCGCCCTATGATAAGAAATCCCACCCTATGATAACAAGCCCCACCCTACGATAACAGGCCCCGCCCTACGATAACAGGCCCCACCCTATGATAACAAGCCCCACCATATGATAACAGGCCCCGCCCTATGATAACAGGCCCCACCCTACGAGAACAGGCCCCACCCTATGATAACAGGCCCCACCCTATGATCACAGGCCCCGCCCTATGATAACAAGCCCCACCCGATAACAAGCCCCGCCCTACGATAACAGGCCCCGCCCTATGATAACAGGCCCCGCCCTATGATAACAGGCCCCGCCCTATGATAACAGGCCCTGCACTATGATAGCAAGCCCCGCCGTATGATATCAGGCCCCGCCCTATAACAGGCCCCGCCCTATGATAACAGGCCCCGCCCTATGATAACAAGCACCACCCTATGATAACAGGCCCCGCCCTACGATAATAGGCCCCACCCTATGATAACAGGCCCCGCCCTACTATAACAGCCCCCGCCCTATGATAACAGGCCCCACCCTATGATAACAGGCCCCGCCCTACGATAACAGGCCCCGCCCTATGATAAAAGGCCCCACTCGACGATAACAAGCCCCACCCTACGATAATAGGCCCCACCCTATGATAACAGGCCCCGCCCTACTATAACAGCCTCCGCCCTATAACAGGCCCCGCCCTATGATAACAGGCCCCACCCTATGATAACAGGCCCCGCCCTACGATAACAGGCCCCGCCCTATGATAAAAGGCCCCACTCGACGATAACAAGCCCCACCCTACGATAATAGGCCCCACCCTATGATAACAGGCCCCGCCCTACTATAACAGCCCCCGCCCTATGATAACAGGCCCCACCCTATGATAACAGGCCCCGCCCTACGATAACAGGCCCCGCCCTATGATAAAAGGCCCCACTCGACGATAACAAGCCCCACCCTACGATAATAGGCCCCACCCTATGATAACAGGCCCCGCCCTACTATAACAGCCCCCGCCCTAATATAACAGCCCCCTTTCTATGATAACAGGCCCCACTCTATGATAACAAGGCCAACCCTATGATAACAAGACCCACCCTATGATAACAGGCCCCACCCTATGATAACAGGCCCCGCCCTACGATAACAGGCCCCGCCCTATGATAACAGGTCCCGTCCTACGATAACAGGCCCCGCCTGACGAAACCAGGCCCCGCCCTATGATAACAAGCCCCACCCTATGATAACAGGCCCCACCCTATGATAACAGGCCCCACCCTATGATAACAGGCCCCACCCTACGATAACAAGCCCCATCCTTCGATAACAGGCCCCACCCCATGATAACAAGCCCCACCCTATGATAACAGGCCCCAGCCCTACGATAACAGGCCCCGCCCTATGATAACAGGCCCCGCCCTACGATAATAGGCCCCGCCCGACGATAACCGACCCCGCCCTATGATAACAGGCCCCGCCCTACGATAACAGGCCCCGCTCCAGGATAAGAAGCCCCACCCTACGATAACAGGCCCCGCCCTATGATAACAGGCCCCACCCAATGATAACAGTCCCCGCCAAATGATAACAGCCCCGCCCTATGATAACAGGCCCCGCCCCATGATAACAGGCGCCGCCCAATAACTAGCCCCGCCCTATGATAACAGGCCCCGCCCGATGATAACAAGCCCTGCCATATGATATCAGGCCCCGCCCTATGATAACAGGCCCCGCCCTATGATAACAGGCCCTGCCCTATGATAACAGGCCCCGCCCTATGATAACAAGCTCCACCATATGATAACAGGCCCCGCCTTATGATAACAGACCCTGCCCTATGATAACAAGCACCACCCTATGATAACAGGCCCCGTCCTATGACAACAGGCCCTGCCCTATGATAACAGGCCCCGCCCCGATAACAAGCCCCACCCTATGATAACAGGCCCCGCCCTACGATAACAGGTCCCGCCCTACGATAACAGGCCCCGCCCTACGATAACAGGCCCCGCCCTACGATAACAGGCCCCGCCCTATGATAACAGGCCCCGCCCTATGATAACAGGCCCCGCCCTATGATAACAGGCCCCAGCTCTACGATAACAGGCCCCGCCCTATGATAACAGGCCACGCCCTATGATAAGAGGCCCCCGCCCTACAATAACAGGCCCTGCCCTATGATAACAGGCCCCGCCCTATGATAACAAGCCCCGCCCTATGATAACAGGCCCTGCCCTATGATAACAGGCCCTGCCCTACGATAACAGACCCTGCTCTACGATAAGATGCCCCACCCTACGATAACAGGCCCCGCCCTATGATAACAGGCCCCGCCCTACGATAACAGGCACCGCCCTACGATAACAGGCACCGCCCTACGATAACAAGCCCCGCCCTACGATAACAGGCCCCGCCCTACGATAACAGGCCCCGCCCTACGATAACAGGCACCGCCCTACGATAACAAGCCCCGCCCTACGATAACAGGCCCCACCCTACGATAACAGGCCGCACGGTATGATAACAGGCCTCACCCTCTGATAACAGGCCGCACTCTACGATAACAGGCCCCGCCCTATAACAGTCCACGCCCTATGATAACAGGCCCCGCCTTATGATAACAGGCCCCGCCCTATGATATCAGGCCCCGCCCTATGATAATAGGCCCCGCCCTACGATAACAGGCCCCGCCCTATGATAACAGGCCCTGCGCTATGATAACAGGCCCCGCCCTATGATAACAGGTCCCGCCCTATGATAACAGGCCCCGCCCTGCGATAACAGGCCCCGCCCTGCGATAACAGGACCCGCCCGACGATAACAGGCCCAGCCCTATAACAGGCCCTGTCCTACGATAACAGGCCCCGCCCTACGATAACAGGCCGCACGCTATGATAACAGGCCTCACCCTCTGATAACAGGCCGCACTCTACGATAACAAGCCCCACCCAACGATAACAGGCCCCGCCCTATAACAGTCCACGCCCTATAACAGGCCCCGCCTTACGATAACAGGCCCCGCCCTATGATATCAGGCCCCGCCCTATGATAATAGGCCCCACCCTACGATAACAGGCCCCGCCCTATGATAACAGGCCCTGCGCTAAGATAACAGGCCCCGCCCTACGATAACAGGTCCCGCCCTATAACAGGCCCCGCCCTGCGATAACAGGACCCGCCCTACGAAAGCAGGCCCCGCCCTATGATAACAAGCCCCACCCTACAATAACAGGCCCCGCCCTACGATAACAGGCCCCACCCTATGATAACAAGCCCCACCATATGATAACAGGCCCCGCCCTACGATAACAGGCCCCAACCTATGATAACAGGCATCGCCCTATGATAACAGGCCCAGCCCTCTGATAACAAGCCCCACCCTATGATAACAAGCCCCACCCTATGATAACAAGCCCCACCCTATGATAACAAGCCCCGCCCTATGATAACAATACTCGCCCTATAACAGGCCCCGCCCTTTGATAACAGGCCCCGCCCTATGATAACAAGCCACACCCTATGATAACAGGCCCCACCCTATGATAAAAGGCCCCACCCTATGATAACAGGCCCCGCCCTATGATAACAAGCCCCACCCTATGATAACAAGCCCCGCCCTATGATAACAATACTCGCCCTATGATAACA
Organism: Somniosus microcephalus; assembly: GCF_052327205.1. Lineage (NCBI taxonomy): Eukaryota > Metazoa > Chordata > Chondrichthyes > Squaliformes > Somniosidae > Somniosus > Somniosus microcephalus. The sequence continues at coordinate 171,843,343 of NC_140992.1, forward strand.
GGCCCCGCCCTTTGATAACAGGCCCCGCCCTATGATAACAAGCCACACCCTATGATAACAGGCCCCAACCTATGAAAACAAGCCCCACCCTATGATAACAGGCCCCGCCCTATGATAACAGGCCCTGCCCTATGATAACAGGCCCCGGCCTATGGTAACAGGCCCCACCCTATGATAACAAGCCCCACCCTATGATAACAGGCCACAGCCCTACGATAACAGGCCCCGCCCTATGATAACAGGCCCCGCCCTACGATAACAGGCCCCGCCCTACAATAACAGGCCCCGCCCTACGATAACAGGCCCCGCCCTACGATAACAGGCCCTGCCCTACGATAACAGACCCCGCTCTACGATAAGATGCCCCACCCTATGATAACAGGCCCCGCCCTATGATAACAGGCCCCGCCCAATGATAACAGTCCCCACCCTATGATAACAGGCCCCGCCCTATGATAACAAGCCCCGCCCTATGATAACAGGCCCCGCCCTATGATAACAGGCCCCGCCCTATGATAACAGGCCCCGCCCTATGATAACAGGCCCCACACTATGATAACAGGCCCCGCCCTATGGTAACAGGCACCGCCCTATGATAACAAGCACCACACTATGATAACAGGCCCTGCCCTATGATAACAGGCCCCGCCCTATGATAACAGGCCCCGCCCTATGATAACAAGCACCACCCTATGATAACAAGCACCACCCTATGATAACAGGCCCCGCCCTATGATAACAGGCCCCGCCCTACGCTAACAGGCCCCGCCCGACGATAACCGACCCCGCCCTATGATAACAGGCCCCGCCCTACGATAACAGGCCCCGCTCCACGATAAGAAGCCCCACCCTACGATAACAGGCCCCGCCCTATGATAACAGGCCCCGCCCAATAACAGTCCCCGCCCAATGATAACCATCCCCGCCCTATGATAACAGTCCCCGCCCTATGATAACAGGCCCCGCCCTATGATAACAGGCCCTGCCCTATGATAACAGGCCCCACACTATGATAACAGGCCCCGCCCTATGGTAACAGGCACCGCCCTATGATAACAAGCACCACACTATGATAACAGGCCCTGCCCTATGATAACAGGCCCCGCCCTATAACAGGCCCCGCCCTATGATAACAAGCACCACCCTATGATAACAAGCCCCACCCTATGATAACAGGCCCCACCCTCTGATAACAGGCCCCACTCTACGATAACAAGCCCCACCCAACGATAACAGACCCCGCCCTATGATAACAGGCCCCACCGTATGATAACAGTCCCCGCCCTATGATAACAGTCCACGCCCTATGATAACAGGCCCCGCCCTATGATAACAGGCCCCGCCCTATGATAACAGGCCCCGCCCTATGATAACAGGCCCCGCCCTATGATAACAAGCCCCGCCGTATGATATCAGGCCCCGCCCAATGATAACAGGCCCCGCCCTATGAAAAGAGGCCCCACCCTATGATAACAGGCCCCACCCTGTGATAACAAGCCCCACCCTGTGATAACAAGCCCCACCCTATGATAATAGGCCCCGCCCTACGATAGCAGGCACCGCTCTACGATAACAGGCCCCGCCCTACGAAATCAGGCCCCGCCCCATGATAACAAGCCCCTCCCTATGATAACAGGACCCACCCTATGATAACAGGCCCCGCCCTACGATAACAGGCACCGCCCTACGATAACAGGCACCGCCCTACGATAACAAGCCCCGCCCTACGATAACAGGCCCCGCCCTACGATAACATGCCCCGCCCTACGATAACAGGCACCGCCCTACGATAACAAGCCCCGCCCTACGATAACAAGCCCCGCCCTACGATAACAGGCCCCACCCTACGATAACAGGCCGCACGCTACGATAACAGGCCTCACCTCTGATAACAGGCCGCACTCTACGATAACAAGCCCCACCCAACGATAACAGGCCCCGCCCTATGATAACAGTCCACGCCCTATGATAACAGGCCCCGCCTTATGATAACAGGCCCCGCCCTATGATAACAGGCCCCGCCCTATGATATCAGGCCCCGCCCTATGATATCAGGCCCCGCCCTATGATAATAGGCCCCGCCCTACGATAACAGACCCCGCCCTATGATAACAGGCCCCACTCTATGATAACAAGGCCCAACCTATAATAACAAGCCCCACCCTATGAGAACAGGCCCCACCCTATGATAACAGGCCCCGCCCAACGATAACAGGCCCAGCCCTATAACAGGCCCTGTCCTACGATAACAGGCCCCGCCCTACGAAAGCAGGCCCCGCCCTATGATAACAAGTCCCACCCTATGATAACAGGCCCCACCCTATGATAACAGGCCCCACTCTACGATAACAAGCCCCATCCTTCGATAACAGGCCCCACCCCATGATAACAAGCCCCACCCTATGATAACAGGCCCCAGCCCTACGATAACAGGCCCCGCTCAACGATAAGAAGCCCCACCCTACGATAACAGGCCCCGCCCTATGATAACAGGCCCCGCCCAATGATAACAGTCCCCGCCCTATGATGACAGGCCCAGCCCTATAATAAAAGGCCCCGCCCTATGATAACAAGCCCCGCCCTATGATAACAGGCCCCGCCCTATGATAACAGGCCCCGCCCTATAACAGGCCCCGCCCTATAATAACAGGCCCCGCCCTATGATAACAGGCCCTGCGCTATGAAAACAGGCACCACCCTGATAACAAGCCCCACTCTATGATAACAGGCCCCAACCTCTGATAACAAGCCCCACTCTACGATAACAAGCCCCACCCAACGATAACAGGCCCCGCCCTATGGTAACAGGCCCCACCGTATGATAACAGTCCCCGCCCTATGATAACAGTCCACGCCCTATAACAGGCCCCGCCCTATGATAACAGGCCCCGCCCTATGATAACAAGCCCCACCCTATGATAACATGCCCCGCCCTCTGATAACAAATCTCGCCCTATGATAACAGGCCCCGCCCTATGATAACAGGCCCCGCCCTATGATAACAGGCCCTGCCCTATGATAACAGGCCCCGGCCTATGATAACAGGCCCTGCCCTATGATAACAGGCCCCACTCTATGATAACAAGGCCCAACCTATAATAACAAGCCCCACCCTATGAGAACAGGCCCCACCCTATGATAACAGGCCCCGCCCAACGATAACAGGCCCAGCCCTATAACAGGCCCTGTCCTACGATAACAGGCCCCGCCCTACGAAAGCAGGCCCCGCCCTATGATAACAAGTCCCACCCTATGATAACAGGCCCCACCCTATGATAACAGGCCCCACTCTACGATAACAAGCCCCATCCTTCGATAACAGGCCCCACCCCATGATAACAAGCCCCACCCTATGATAACAGGCCCCAGCCCTACGATAACAGGCCCCGCTCAACGATAAGAAGCCCCACCCTACGATAACAGGCCCCGCCCTATGATAACAGGCCCCGCCCAATGATAACAGTCCCCGCCCTATGATGACAGGCCCAGCCCTATAATAAAAGGCCCCGCCCTATGATAACAAGCCCCGCCCTATGATAACAGGCCCCGCCCTATGATAACAGTCCACGCCCTATAACAGGCCCCGCCCTATGATAACAGGCCCCGCCCTATGATAACAAGCCCCACCCTATGATAACATGCCCCGCCCTATGATAACAAATCTCGCCCTATGATAACAGGCCCCGCCCTATGATAACAGGCCCCGCCCTATGATAACAGGCCCTGCCCTATGATAACAGGCCCCGGCCTATGATAACAGGCCCTGCCCTATGATAACAGGTCCCGCCCTATGATAACAGGTCCCGCCCTATGATAACAGGCCCTGCGCTATGAAAACAGGCCCCACCCTGATAACAAGCCCCACCCTATGATAACAGGCCCCACCCTCTGATAACAGGCCTCACTCTACGATAACAAGCCCCACCCAACGATAACAGACCCCGCCCTATGATAACAGGCCCCACCGTATGATAACAGTCCACGCCCTATGATAACAGGCCCCGCCCTCTGATAACAGGCCCCGCCCTATGATAACAGGCCCCGCCCTATGATAACAGGCCCCGCCCTATGATAACAAGCCCCGCCGTATGATATCAGGCCCCGCCCTATGATAACAGGCCCCGCCCTATGAAAAGAGGCCCCACCCTATGATAACAGGCCCCACCCTATGATAACAAGCCCCACCCTATGATAACAGGCCCCGCCCTACGATAACAGGACCTGCCCTACGATAACAGGCCCCACCCTATGATAACAAGCCCCACCATATGATAATAGGCCCCGCCCTACGATAACAGGCCCCGCCCTATGATAACAGGCCCCAACCTATGATAACAGGCCCCGTCCTATGATAACAGGCCCAGCCCTCTGATAACAAGCCCCACCCTATGATAACAAGCCCCGCCCTATGATAAGAAATCCCGCCCTATGATAACAAGCCCCACCCTACGATAACAGGCCCCGCCCTACGATAACAGGCCCCACCCAATGATAACAAGCCCCACTATATGATAACAGGCCCCGCCCTATGATAACAGGCCCCACCCTATGATAACAGGCCCCACCCTATGATAACAGGCCCCGCCCTATGATTACAAGCCCCACCCTATGATAACAGGCCCCGCCCTATGATAACAGGCCCCGCCCTATGATAACAGGCCCCGCCCTATGATAACAAGCCCCGCCGTATGATATCAGGCCCCGCCCTATGATAATAGGCCCCGCCCTACGATAATGGACCCCGCCCTATGATAACAAGGCCCAACCTATGATAACAAGCCCCACCCTATGATAACAGGCCCCACCCTATGATAACAGGCCCCGCCCTACGATAACAGGCCCAGCCCTATAACAGGCCCTGTCCTACGATAACAGGCCCCGCCCTACGAAAGCAGGCCCCGCCCTATGATAACAAGCCCCACCCTATGATTACAGGCCCCACCCTATGATAACAGGCCCCACTCTACGATAACAAGCCCCATCCTACGATAACAGGCCCCAACCCATGATAACAAGCCCCAGCCTATGATAACAGGCCCCAGCCCTACGATAACAGGCCCTGCCCTATGATAACAGGCCCCGCCCTACGATAACAGGCCCGGGCCGATGATAACTGACACCGCCCTATGATAACAGGCCCCGCCCTCCGATAACAGGCCCTGCCCTACGATAACAGGCCCCGCTCCACGATAAGAAGCCTCACCCTACGATAACAGGCCCCGCCCTATGACAACAGGCCCCGCCCTATGACAACAGGCCCCGCCCAATGATAACAGTCCCCGCCCTATGATAACAGGCCCAGCCCTATAATAAAAGGCCCCGCCCTATGATATCAAGCCCCGCCCTATTATAACAGGGCCCGCCCTATGATAACAGGCCCCTCCCTATGATAACAGGCCCCGCCCTATGATAACAGGCCCCGCCCAATGATAACAAGCACCACCCTATGATAACAGGCCCGGCCCTATGATAACAAGCACCGCCCTATGATAACAGGCCCCGCCCTATGATAACAGGCCCCGCCCTATGATAACAGGCCCCGCCCTATGATAACAGGCCCTGCGCTATGAAAACAGGCCCCACCCTGATAACAAGCCCCACCCTATGATAACAGGCCCCACCCTCTGATAACAGGCCCCACTCTACGATAACAAGCCCCACCCAACGATAACAGGCCCCGCCCTATGATAACAGGCCCCACTCTATGATAACAAGGCCCAACCTATGATAACAAGCCCCACCCTATGATAACAGGCCCCGCCCTGTGATAACAGGCCCCGCCCTACGATAACAGGCCCAGCCCTATAACAGGCCCCGTCCTACGATAACAGGCCCCGCCCTACGAAAGCAGGCCCCGCCCTATGATAGCAAGCCCCACCCTATGATAACAGGCCCCACTCTACGATAGCAAGCCCCATCCTACGATAACAGGCCCCACCCCATGATAACAAGCCCCACCCTATGATAACAGGCCCCAGCCCTACGATAACAGGCCTGCCCTATGATAACAGGCCCCGCCCTACGATAACAGGCCCTGCCCTACGATAACAGGCCCCGCTCCACGATAAGAAGCCCCACCCTACGATAACAGGCCCCGCCCTATGATAACAGGCCCCGCCCTATGATAACAAGCCCCGCCCTATGATAACAGGCCCAGCCCTATGATAAAAGGCCCCACCCTATGATAACAAGCCCCGCCCTATGATAACAGGCCCCGCCCTATGATAACAAGCCCCGCCCTATGATAACAAGCCCCGCCCTATGATAACAGGCCCAGCCCTATGATAAAAGGCCCCGCCCTATGATAACAGGCCCCGCCCTATGATAACAGGCCCCGCCGTATGATATCAGCCCCGCCCTATGATAACAGGCCCCACCCTATGATAACAAGCCCCACCCTATGATAACAGGCCCCGCCCTATGATAACAGGCCCTGCGCTATGATAACAGGCCCCGCCCTACGATAACAGGTCCCGCCCTATGATAACAGGCCCCGCCCTGCGATAACAGGACACGCCCTACGAAAGCAGGCCCCGCCCTATGATAACAAGCCCCACCCTACAATAACAGGCCCCGCCCTACGATAACAGGCCCCGCCCTACGATAACAGGCCCCACCCTATAACAAGCCCCACCATATGATAACAGGCCCCGCGCTACGATAACACGCCCCGCCCTACGATAACAGGCCCCAACCTATGATAACAGGCCCAGCCCTCTGATAACAAGCCCCACCCTATGATAAGCCCCGCCCTATGATAAGAAATCCCACCCTATGATAACAAGCCCCACCCTACGATAACAGGCCCCGCCCTACGATAACAGGCCCCACCCTATGATAACAAGCCCCACCATATGATAACAGGCCCCGCCCTATGATAACAGGCCCCACCCTACGAGAACAGGCCCCACCCTATGATAACAGGCCCCACCCTATGATCACAGGCCCCGCCCTATGATAACAAGCCCCACCCGATAACAAGCCCCGCCCTACGATAACAGGCCCCGCCCTATGATAACAGGCCCCGCCCTATGATAACAGGCCCCGCCCTATTATAACAGGCCCTGCACTATGATAGCAAGCCCCGCCGTATGATATCAGGCCCCGCCCTATAACAGGCCCCGCCCTATGATAACAGGCCCCGCCCTATGATAACAAGCACCACCCTATGATAACAGGCCCCGCCCTACGATAATAGGCCCCACCCTATGATAACAGGCCCCGCCCTACTATAACAGCCCCCGCCCTATGATAACAGGCCCCACCCTATGATAACAGGCCCCGCCCTACGATAACAGGCCCCGCCCTATGATAAAAGGCCCCACTCGACGATAACAAGCCCCACCCTACGATAATAGGCCCCACCCTATGATAACAGGCCCCGCCCTACTATAACAGCCTCCGCCCTATAACAGGCCCCGCCCTATGATAACAGGCCCCGCCCTATAACAGTCCCGCGCTATGATAACAAGCACCACCCTATGATAACAGGCCCCACCCTATGATAACAGGCCCCGCCCTACGATAACAGGCCCCGCCCTATGATAAAAGGCCCCACTCGACGATAACAAGCCCCACCCTACGATAATAGGCCCCACCCTATGATAACAGGCCCCGCCCTACTATAACAGCCCCCGCCCTATGATAACAGGCCCCACCCTATGATAACAGGCCCCGCCCTACGATAACAGGCCCCGCCCTATGATAAAAGGCCCCACTCGACGATAACAAGCCCCACCCTACGATAATAGGCCCACCCTATGATAACAGGCCCCGCCCTACTATAACAGCCCCCGCCCTAATATAACAGCCCCCTTTCTATGATAACAGGCCCCACTCTATGATAACAAGGCCAACCCTATGATAACAAGACCCACCCTATGATAACAGGCCCCACCCTATGATAACAGGCCCCGCCCTACGATAACAGGCCCCGCCCTATGATAACAGGTCCCGTCCTACGATAACAGGCCCCGCCTGACGAAACCAGGCCCCGCCCTATGATAACAAGCCCCACCCTATGATAACAGGCCCCACCCTATGATAACAGGCCCCACCCTATGATAACAGGCCCCACCCTACGATAACAAGCCCCATCCTTCGATAACAGGCCCCACCCCATGATAACAAGCCCCACCCTATGATCACAGGCCCCGCCCTATGATAACAGGCCCCGCCCTATGATAACAGGCCCTGCACTATGATAGCAAGCCCCGCCGTATGATATCAGGCCCCGCCCTATAACAGGCCCCGCCCTATGATAACAGGCCCCGCCCTATGATAACAAGCACCACCCTATGATAACAGGCCCCGCCCTACGATAATAGGCCCCACCCTATGATAACAGGCCCCGCCCTACTATAACAGCCCCCGCCCTATGATAACAGGCCCCACCCTATGATAACAGGCCCCGCCCTACGATAACAGGCCCCGCCCTATGATAAAAGGCCCCACTCGACGATAACAAGCCCCACCCTACGATAATAGGCCCCACCCTATGATAACAGGCCCCGCCCTACTATAACAGCCTCCGCCCTATAACAGGCCCCGCCCTATGATAACAGGCCCCGCCCTATAACAGTCCCGCGCTATGATAACAAGCACCACCCTATGATAACAGGCCCCACCCTATGATAACAGGCCCCGCCCTACGATAACAGGCCCCGCCCTATGATAAAAGGCCCCACTCGACGATAACAAGCCCCACCCTACGATAATAGGCCCCACCCTATGATAACAGGCCCCGCCCTACTATAACAGCCCCCGCCCTATGATAACAGGCCCCACCCTATGATAACAGGCCCCGCCCTACGATAACAGGCCCCGCCCTATGATAAAAGGCCCCACTCGACGATAACAAGCCCCACCCTACGATAATAGGCCCACCCTATGATAACAGGCCCCGCCCTACTATAACAGCCCCCGCCCTAATATAACAGCCCCCTTTCTATGATAACAGGCCCCACTCTATGATAACAAGGCCAACCCTATGATAACAAGACCCACCCTATGATAACAGGCCCCACCCTATGATAACAGGCCCCGCCCTACGATAACAGGCCCCGCCCTATGATAACAGGTCCCGTCCTACGATAACAGGCCCCGCCTGACGAAACCAGGCCCCGCCCTATGATAACAAGCCCCACCCTATGATAACAGGCCCCACCCTATGATAACAGGCCCCACCCTATGATAACAGGCCCCACGCTACGATAACAAGCCCCATCCTTCGATAACAGGCCCCACCCCATGATAACAAGCCCCACCCTATGATAACAGGCCCCAGCCCTACGATAACAGGCCCCGCCCTATGATAACAGGCCCCGCCCTACGATAATAGGCCCCGCCCGACGATAACCGACCCCGCCCTATGATAACAGGCCCCGCCCTACGATAACAGGCCCCGCTCCAGGATAAGAAGCCCCACCCTACGATAACAGGCCCCGCCCTATGATAACAGGCCCCACCCAATGATAACAGTCCCCGCCAAATGATAACAGCCCCGCCCTATGATAACAGGCCCCGCCCCATGATAACAGGCCCCGCCCAATAACTAGCCCCGCCCTATGATAACAGGCCCCGCCCGATGATAACAAGCCCTGCCATATGATATCAGGCCCCGCCCTATGATAACAGGCCCCGCCCTATGATAACAGGCCCTGCCCTATGATAACAGGCCCCGCCCTATGATAACAAGCCCCACCATATGATAACAGGCCCCGCCTTATGATAACAGACCCTGCCCTATGATAACAAGCACCACCCTATGATAACAGGCCCCGTCCTATGACAACAGGCCCTGCCCTATGATAACAGGCCCCGCCCCGATAACAAGCCCCACCCTATGATAACAGGCCCCGCCCTACGATAACAGGTCCCGCCCTACGATAACAGGCCCCGCCCTACGATAACAGGCCCCGCCCTACGATAACAGGCCCCGCCCTATGATAACAGGCCCCGCCCTATGATAACAGGCCCCGCCCTATGATAACAGGCCCCGCCCTATGATAACAGGCCCCAGCTCTACGATAACAGGCCCCGCCCTATGATAACAGGCCACGCCCTATGATAAGAGGCCCCCGCCCTACAATAACAGGCCCTGCCCTATGATAACAGGCCCCGCCCTATGATAACAAGCCCCGCCCTATGATAACAGGCCCTGCCCTATGATAACAGGCCCCGGCCTATGATAACAGGCCCCACCCTATGATAACAAGCCTCACCCTATGATAAAAGGCCCCAGCTCTACGATAACAGGCCCTGCCCTATGATAACAGGCCCCGCCCTATGATAAGAGGCCCCCGCCCTACAATAACAGGCCCTGCCCTATGATAACAGGCCCCACCCTACAATAACAGGCCCTGCCCTACGATAACAGGCCCCGCTCTACGATAAGATGCCCCACCCTACGATAACAGGCCCCGCCCTATGATAACAGGCCCCACCCAATGATAACAGTCCCCGCCCTATGATAACAGGCCCCGCCCTATGATAACAAAACCCGCCCTATGATAACAGGCCCCGCCCTATGATAACAGGCCCCACCCTATGATAACAGGCCCCACCCTATGATAACAAGCCCTGCCATATGATATCAGGCCCCGCCCTATGATAACAGGCCCCGTCCTATGATAACAGGCCCCGCCCTATGATAACAGGCCCCGCCGTATGATAACAGCCCCTGCGCTATGATAACAGGCCCCGCCCTATGATAATAGGCCCCGCCCTATGATAACAGGCCCTGCACTATGATAAAAGGCCCCACCCGATGATAACAAGCCCCACTCTATGATAACAGGCACCACCCTCTGATAACAGGCCCCACTCTACAACAACAAGCCCCCCCCTATGATAACAGGCCCCGCCCTATGATAACAAATCCCGCCTGTAATGTATGTAGCTTTAAGGGCGAGAACTACTTTTTACAGCTCCTGTATACTGTAGTACCGGCAGTGACCACACCTGTATATAAACCCTGAGTAGGGATCTGTATAGTTCGTTTTAGAGTAACCCTCATTCAGTAAACACTTGAGCTGGGCTTGGTTCTCCAGTCACGGTGATCCAGCGAAACGGGCTGGCAACAGGTACTGCGCAGACCCTTCCCGGACAGCAGCGGCTGGAGCCGACCGATGGCACAGAAAAAGGCCGAGCAGCGTCGACGGGAGAAGAGAGAGGGTAGAGCGCACAGGGCGCAGCTGGTGTTCAGGACCGAGCGGCGTCGACGGGAGAAGCGAGGTGGTAGAGCGCACAGGGCGCAGCCGGTGTTCAGGACCAAGCGGCGTCAACGAGAGAGAGCAGAGCACAGCCGGTGTTCAAGGGCCGAGCAGCGTCAACGACAGAGAGAGGCGCGCAGGAAAACACGCAGAGCGCAGCCGGTGTTCAAGGACTGAGCAGCGTCAGTGGGGAAGAAAGGAAAGCGCGGGAGACGCCATTTTGAGCCGCAGCGGGGAAGAAGGGAGAGCGCGGGAGACGCCATTTTGAGCCGAAGCGGGGAAGAAGGGAGAGCGCGGGAGATGCCATTTTGAGCCAGTCTAACCACACCCAGGGATGCCGAAGAGTGGCAGTGTCACAGCGTTCGACAATGAAGTCGAAGATTGGACGACATATGTCGAACGCATAGAAGTGTACTGCAAGGCGAATGAAGTGCCAGATGACAGGAAAGCGCTAGTATTGTTGAATTCAATGGGTGCAAAAACATATGGCTTACTGCGAAACCTAGTAACCCCAGAGAAGCCAGTGGAAAAGGATTTTGAAAACATAGTGTCAATCCTACAGGACCACTTAAACCCCACACCGCTGCTGATAGCGGAAAGATTTAAGTTTCACAAAAGGAACCAGCATAAAGATGAAAGTAATGCTGAGTATTTAACGGAACTGCGCAAGCTATCGAAACACTGCCAGTTTGGAACGGGACTAGCAGATACTTTAAGGGACAAGTTTGTGTGTGGGCTTCAAAGTGAAGGAACCCAGAAACGGCTTCTATCAGAAAAGGATCTTACGCTGGACAAGGCTTTCAGCATGGCAGTATCACACGAAGCAGCATGGGGCGTGGCAGAGATACAACGGAGACCGCAAGAATATGGCACAAATGAAATGTCATACGGAACAGTGAAGTGCTTTCACTGCGGCAGAACAACACACGACCATAAGGATTGCTGGTTCAAGGACAAAGTGTGCAGACAGTGTGGAAAAGTAGGACACCTAGCAAGAGTCTGCAGGTCGGGAAAGAAAACCAGCAGCAAGAAATCTCCACAGGAGAAGTACAAGAAGGTACATAAGGTGACGGAGAGTAGTTCAGACGAACAGAAAAGTGATACAGACTCCGGAAGCAAGGAGCTGGGTTGTCTGAAACTACCTAATGTGATCAAAACGGAGGATCACCAAACTATCTTGGTCACGCTCAAGATAGCCGGAGTCCAAGTGAAAATGGAATTGGACACAGGATCAGCCCTAACAGTCATAAACCGAAGGGACTACAAGCGGCTATTCTCACATATACCCTTGAGAGATACAGAGATTGTCTTGAAGACGTACACGGGGCAAAAAGTCTACCCCAAAGGAAAAATAAGGGTGAACGTTATATATAACGGCAAGGAAACACCAAAAATGGACCTAAATGTATTGCCAGATGGAGGACCACCACGACTAGGACGTGAATGGATCCGGAAGATACAGCTAGATTGGCATTCCATACAAGCACTGACTGTAGATGCCAAAAAGGATGACGACGTCACACCTGGACGACTGTCAAAAATGCTAACTGACGCACAAGAAGTGTTCCAGCAGGGACTCGGAACACTAAAAGGCATAACAGCGACGATCAAAATAGAGGAAAATGCAAGCCCAAAGTTTTTTTTAAGGCCAGACCGATACCTTATGCGATCCGCGCAGCCGTCGAAGCAGAGCTGGAAGGTTTGGAACGTTCAGGAGTACTGTCCAAAGTGGACTGGAGCGAGTGGGCTACACCCATCGTTCCTGTAATGAAGAGGTCGTTGAGTAATACGCCTGGGGAACCAAAGAAGGTTCGCATCTGTGGGGACTTTAAGGTGACAGTGAACCCAGTCCTTCACACTGTACAATATCCGCTTCCGCAGATTGAAGGTATTTTTGCCTCGCTATCTGGAGGGAAACACTTCACTAAGATTGATCTGGCCCAGGCGCACCTGCAAATGGAGGTAGAAGAAGCCTCGAAACAGTACCTCACGATCAACACTCATAAAGGTCTCTACCAATACAACCGGCTGGTGTTCGGGGTAGCATCAGCTCCGGCTATTTGGCAAAGGGCAAGTCCTGCAAAGGATTCCAGGGACCCAGTGTTATTTGGACGACATCCTGGTCACGGGCGAAAATGACAGTGATCACCTCGCCAACCTGGAGCAGGTGCTCACTAGATTGAAGGAATATGGGCTCCGAGCTAATCGCCACAAATGCGAGTTTTTCCAGAAGCAGATCTCGTATTGTGGCCACGTTATTGATAAAGAGGGGTTACATAAGTCCCCTGAAAAGATTGAGGCAGTAGTCAAGGCTCCAGCACCGGAAAATGTGTCACAACTGAGGTCGTTCCTCAGGCTGGTGAACTACTACCATAAGTTCTTGCCGAATTTGTCTGCCGTACTACACCCACTGAACACCCTACTGCAAACGGGGGTACCATGGAAGTGGAATGACGAATGTAAACGAGCTTTCCAGAAGAGCAAAGAATTGATCACATCAAAAGAGGTGTTGGCTCATTTCAACCCAGCACTACCAATTCGGTTGGCGTGTGATGCAGCACCCTATGGCATTGGAGCAGTGCTGTCGCACAAATTCTCGGACGGCTCAGAAAAGCCAATAGCCTTTGCGTCACGATCACTAGCCTCAGCCGAGCGTAACTACGCCCAGATTGACAGGGAGGCCCTCAGCCTAGTGTGGGGAGTGAAAAAGTTCAACCACTATCTGCACAGGCAGAAGTTCACCTTGCTGACTGACCACCAACCACTTGCCTCCATCTTTAATCCAAAGAAGGGCGTTCCGGTGATGACTGCGCAACGGCTACAAAGATGGTCCCTTTTTTTAGGGGCGCACCAATATGAAATCGAGTATAAGGGCACGAAACAGCATGGAAACGCTGATGAGCTATCACGCCTGCCATTGCCTACTACGGAGGAAGCACCAGCAGTGGACCCTGTTGAAATATTTCATTCGACTATAATTGAACGCTTGCCAGTAACTAACGCTGGTATAGAGAAGGAGACCTGAAATGACCCGACGCTGTCTCGGGTATATGACTTGACGGTGAAGGGATGGCCAACACATGGCAACTCACTGTTGCCAGCATTCTCATCCAGAAGAGAACAGCTGTCAGTATGCCAGGGGACCTTGATGTGTGGATCCCGAGTGGTAATTCCACCCAAGTTAAGGGAGAGAGTGCTCAATGAGCTTCACGAAGGTCATCTGGGAGGGGTGAAAATGAAAAGCCTTGCTAGGGCTTATGTGTGGTGGCCAGGGATCAATCAGCAAATCGAGGACCTGACAAAGAGCTGCTCAGGATGCCAGAAGGTCCAAAATGCACCACCACATGCCCCTCTACACCCATGGGAGTGGCCCTCATCTCCATGGCAACGGGTGCATATTGATTTTGCTGGTCCATTCATGGACTCAATGTTTTTAATAGCCGTGGATGCGCACTCGAAATGGCCTGAGGTGATCAAAATGTCCTCCACCACCACGGAGAAAACTATTGCAGTCCTACGGACCATATTTGCCAGGAACGGCTTGCCAGAGCAGATTTGCTCTGATAACGGACCACAGTTTGTGTCTGAAGAGTTTCGAAGATTTATGAAAAGGAATGGGGTAAGGCATTACACATCCGCCCCGTATCATCCAGCCACAAATGGATTGGCTGAGAGGTTCGTACAAACCTTTAAAAAAGCAGTAAGGGCCATGTGCGATGACGACATTCCACTGCAGCATAAGGTGGACAATTTCCTGTTAGCCTACAGAAATGCGACACATGCAGTTACCAACCAGACCCCGGCCATGATGTTCTTTAACCGAAGGTTGAGATCTCGTCTGGATTTGCTCAGACCAAATGTACAAAGAGATGTTGAGAATAAGCAATTCCAGCACATCAATGAGAAGCCGACAAGGAGCTTCAATGTAGGGCAACCAGTCTTGGCCCGCGACTACCGAACAGAGAAATGGCAACCAGGAACGATATACACACGGCAGGGGCCACTAATGTACACAGTGGATGTTGGGCAGAACATTGTGAGACGCCATGTTGACCAGGTCCTAGAGTCACAGGAACGAGTCAACCCCATGTCTCGCCCATACGTACCTGGTGATGAACCCGACGTACAGGTAGCATCTACCCCAGAAACAGTAGCCTCGGAAGCTGATGAACCAACCGACGACAGGGGGCCAGAATCGCCTCCGCACCAAGAGCAAGACACTCAGGAAAGGCGCTATCCAGAGAGGATCAGGAAGCCTCCCCAAAGACTGAATTTATAAATAGACTATTTTCAGTTTATGTTGCATGTTAAAAGTGTTAATTGTAATTAGTTGATATTTAATTGTTAAATGAATGTTATGGTACTGTTAATCTAAAAGGGGAGGAATTGTAATGTATGTACCTTTAAGGGAGAGAACTACTTTTTACAGCTCCTGTATACTGTAGTACCGGCAGTGACCACACCCGTATATAAACCCTGAGTAGGGATCTGTACAGTTAGTTTTAGAGTAACCCTCATTCAGTAAACACCTGTTGATTCTTCCCTACAGTCTCTTGTCTAATTATTGAAGGACACAACGTCATGATACACGGATCTAACACCGCCCTATGATAACAGGCCCTGCCCTATGATAACAGGCCACACCCTATGATAACAAGCCCCACCCTATGATAACAGGCCACACCCTACAATAACAGGCGCCACCCTATGATAACAAATCCTGCCCTATGATAACAGGCCCTGCCCTATGATAACAGGCCCCATCCTATGATAACAGGCCCCACTCTACGATAACAACCCCACCCTATGATAACAGGCCCCACCCTATGATAACAAGCCCCACCGTATGATAACAGGCCCCACCCTATGATAACAGGCCCCACCCTATGATAACATGCCCCACTCTACGATAACAAGCCCCGCCCTAGGATAACAGGCCCCGCCCTATGATAACAGGCCCCGCCCTATGATAACAGGCCCCACTCTACGATAACAAGCCCCACCCTATGATAACAAGCCCCACCCTATGATAACAAGCCCCACCTTATGATAACAAGCCCCACCCTATGATAACAGGCCCCACTCTACGATAACAAGCCCCACTCTATGATAACAGGCCCCGCCCTATGATAACAGGCCCCACCATATGATAACAGGCCCCACCCTATGATAACAGGCCCCACTCTACGATAACAAGCCCCACCCTATGATAACAGGCCCCACCCTATGATAACAGGCCCCGCCCTATGATAACAGGCCCCACTCTACGATAACAAGCCCCACCCTATGATAACAAGCCCCACCCTATGATAACAAGCCCCACCCTATGATAACAGGCCCCACCCTACAATAACAGGCCCCACCCTATGATAACAAGCCCCACCCTATGATAACAGGCCCCGCCCTATGATAACAGGCCCCGCCCTACGATAACAGGCCCCGCCCTACGATAACAGGCCCCGCCCTATGATAACAGAACCCGCCCTGTGATGACAGGCCCCACTCTACGATAACAAGCCCCACCCTATGATAAGCCCCACCTGTAACATTTGCATACTGAATTATCATTGGCCCGCAGGCATCTGTAAGGAATACCTATTTTATTCACATGTGATCACATGTTGAGTTGTCATTGGCCTGCAGGCATCAGTAAGGGGTCCTAACTCCATCTTGTCCACACGGTGCTGTATGAGTAAGTTCACAGACCTGATGCTTCATAAAAGAGTTTAAACTGTAATACTCCGTTGTCCTGCAATGTATTATTTTGTACAAATGTAAGAAATCACACAACACCAGGTTATAGTCCAACAGCTGTTGGAATATAACCTGGTGTTGTGTGATTTCTTACATTTGTCCACCCCAGTCCAACACCGGCATCTCCACACCATTATTTTGTACAAAGTGTGCAAAACAAGACATGGTGTCAGAACAGGGATTTGAAATGGACATCGTTGGAGCTCCCTTACCTCAAATGAATTGGGAATCTTTGAACTTACATAGAGAATGGTGCAAGTTCAAGAAACACATGGAGTTAATGTTCTCATGTCCGTTGAAAAGCAAAGGTGAGGAAGAAAGATGTAGCTACCTACTCCTGTGGATCGGAGAAAAAGGGAGAGACATTTTTAACACATGGTCTCTCACCGCGGATGAAGCAAAGGTACTTAAAAGTTATTTTGACCGTTTTGAATCATATGTGATGCCCAAGACAAATACGATATTCGCTAGGTACAAGTTTCAGGAGAAAGTACAAGGAGCTAGTGAGTCGTTTGAACAGTTCGTGACTGAGTTAAAACTGCTGGTAAAAGACTGTGCATATGCAGATAAAGATGAGATGGTCAGAGACCGCATCGTGTTTGGAATACATTCAGCTAAAGTGAGAGAGAAACTTTTGAATGTTGGGTCCGGACTAACGCTGGACAACGCTATGGACTGATGCGCTATCAATTACTCAAAAGACTGAGGTTAAGCGAGTAACTAACAGGCTTTTATTAACAAGAGAATGAAGGTGTGCTTCGATGGTCGACCAGTCCAGAATACAGAGGGACTGTGGAGCAGTCACCTTTATACCTGGACTCGTGGGAGGAGTCAGCCGAGGCATGTACAGACATGTACACAGTGGAATACAAACACCCACACAGGCAGGTATAACAGTGGTTTACCACATTCACCCCTTGTTTAAAAATGAGTCCGGCGGGGTGAAGTGTATTAAAAGTTTGTGTATTGGAGTCTCTCCGGAGGTCTTGTCTGCCGCTGTGATCGACGCGGCGACGGCAGGGGTAGTGAAGCTTCCGGCGTCGAGTCCCGCGTAGGCTGGGGCACTGGTGTGTAGTCCTCGTGGGTGTTGAGCGGGTTGCGGGGCCCAGGCGTGCCGTCTGCTGGGGCTGGATATTGGATCGTGGGGGGGGGGGTGGTAGTGGGTAGTGAGTTACTGGGGCCCCCGAGGGTGCGAGGTCTCGTATGGAGACTGTGTCCTCCCGCCCGTCCGGGTACGCAATGTAAGCATACTGGGGGTTGGCGTGGAGGAGGTCGACCCTCTCGACCAGGGGGTCCATTTTATGGGTCCTCACGTGTCTTCTCAGTAGGACCGGCCCTGGGGACATCAGCCATGGCGGTAGCGATGTCCCCGATGTGGACTTCCTTGGGAAGACAAACATTTTCTCATGAGGGGTGGCGTTAGTGGCAGTGCAGAGCAGTGACCGAATAGAGTGGAGCGCATCGGGGAGCACATCCTGCCAGCGGGAGGTCGGAAGGCCCCTAGACTTTAAGGCTAGCAGGGCGGCCTTCCAAACTGTCGCATTCTCTCTTTCTACCTGTCCGTTCCCCCGGGGGTTGTAACTGGTGGTCCTGCTTGTGGCAATACCCCTAGCGAGCAGGTACTGGCGGAGTTCGTCGCTCATAAACGATGAGCCCCGGTCGCTATGGATATAGCTGGGGAAACCGAACAGGGTGAAGAGGTCGTTCAGACATTTAATGACCGTGGCACTGGTCATGTCCGGGCAGGGGATGGCGAACGGGAAACGGGAGTACTCATCAATAATGTTAAGTACACATTGCGGTCGGAGGAGGGGAGAGGCCCTTTAAAATCAACGCTCAGGCGCTCGAAGGGGCGAGTGGCTTTTATCAGGTGAGCCCTGTCTGGTCTATAAAAGTGCGGTTTGCACTCAGCGCAGACTTGGCAGTTCCTGGTCATGGTCCTGACCTCCTCAATGGAGTAAGGCAGGTTGCGGGCCTTGATGAAGTGGAAGAACCTGGTGACCCCCGGGTGGCAGAGGTCATTGTGGAGGGCCCGCAGTCTATCGATCTGCGCGCTGGCGCAGGTGCCACGCGATAGAGCATCTGGGGGTTCATTGAGCTTGCCGGGCCGGTACAAGATCTCGTAATTGTAGGTGGAAAGTTCGATTCTCCACCTCAAGATCTTGTCGTTTTTGATTTTGCCCCTTTGCTTGTTATTAAACATAAAAGCAACTGAACGCTGGTCAGTGAGCAGGGTAAATCGTTTTCCGGCCAGGTAGTGCCTCCAATGACGCACAGCCTCCACAATAGCCTGGGCCTCCTTCTCAACAGCGGAGTTTCTGGTCTCCGGGCCCTGGAGGGTTCGTGAAAAGAAGGCCACGGGTCTCCCCGCCTGATTAAGGGTAGCGGCCAGGGCAAAGTCGGACGCGTCGCTTTCCACCTGGAAGGGGATGGATTCGTCCACTGCGTGCATGGTGGCTTTGGCAATGTCTTCCTTGATACGGTGGAAGGCTAAGCGGGCCTCTGCCGTCAAGGGAAAAGAGGTGGACTTGATCAGCGGATGGGCCTTGTCCGCATAGTAGGGGACCCACTGGGCGTAATAGGAGAAAAACCCTAGGCACCTCTTCAGGGCCTTGAGGCAGTGGGGCAGTGGGAGTTCCATAAGGGGACGCATCCGGTCGGGGTCGGGACCGATGACTCCGTGTTCCACAACACAGCCAAGGATGGCGAGGCGGGTTGTGCGGAATATGCACTTCTCCTTGTTATACGTCAGGTTCAGGAGTTGGGCGGTGCAGAGGAATTTTTTGAGGTTTGCGTCATGGTCCTGCAAGTCATGGCCGCAGATGGTCACATTGTCCAGATATGGGAAAGTGGCCTGCAACGCATTTTGATCGACCATCCGGTCCATCTCCCTTTGGAAGACGGAGACCCCGTTGGTGACGCCAAAGGGAACCCTAAGGAAGTGATAGAGGCGGCCGTTTGCCTCAAAGGCAGTATACTGGCGGTCCTCAGGGCGGATAGGGAGCTGGTGGTACGCTGATTTCAGGTCAATGGTTGAGAAGACGTGGTACTGCGCGATCTGGTTGACCATATCAGCTATGCGGGGGAGTGGGTAAGCATCCAGCAGGGTGTAGCGATTTATTGTCTGGCTGTAGTCGATGACCAGGCGCTGCTTCTCGCCGGTCTTAACGACCACAACCTGGGCTCGCCAGGGGCTGGTGCTGCCCTCAATAACCCCCTCCTTCAGGAGCTGCTCCACTTCGGTTTTAATGAAAACCCTGTCCCCGGCACTGTATCGCCTGCTCTTTGTGGCGATGGGCTTACAGTCGGGGGTGAGGTTAGCAAACAGTGCGGGGGGGGGGTGACTCTGAGTGTGGAGAGGTTGCACCTGGTGCACGGCGGGCAATTTGGAAGCTGCTGGCTGCGGACTGTGAGTGGGGGGAGGGGTCCACCGTACGCCATCGTAACACTTTTAAGGTGGCACTGAAAATCTAACCCCAGTAGAACGGCAGCGCAGAGGTGGGGCAGGACCAGAAGTTTAAAATTATCGTACACAGTCCCGTCTACTAAGAGTGTCACCACGCAGTAGCCGCCAATGTCCACCGACTGGGACTCGGAGGCCATAGAAATCCGCTGGTGCGCAGGCAGGACTGGGAGAGAGCAACGCCGCATCGTGTCGGGTGGATGAAGCCCTCCGTGCTCCCAGAGTCAAAAAGGCAGGTTGTTTTGTGACCATTTACCATAATGTCCATTGTGGACCGGGCCAGTTGGTGCGGTCTCGCTTGGTCCAGCGTAACGGAGGCCAGCGTAGGGGTCGGTGTGTCGCTGCGGGTATCAGATGAGGCGGTGTTGGGGGCCTGCTGCGTCCCGGCTGGCGTCCAAGATGGCGGCGTCCATGATCCCCATGTGGCTGGAGGCGTCCAAAATGGCTGCTGTTCCGGTGGTTCGCACATGGCTGGGGAGGCCCAAGATGGCGGCCCGCACGGCCCACACGCAGCGCTGCTGGGGTTCGGGGTGGCTTTGGCCCTGCAGACGCTGGCGTAGTGTCCCTTCTTCCCGCAGCCCGAGCAGATCGCATTTTTCGCCGGGCAGCGCGCTCTGGGGTGTTTGGCCTGGCCACAGAAGTAGCATTTCTGGCCTTGGGACACTGCTGCGGTAGTTGCGCCGTTGCTGGGATGTGGCTGGGGTGGCACGGCGCTATGAGACGGTCCTACCGTGTCCCAGGCTGTTGTTCCCCGCGGCGTCCACGGTGCAGAGGAGTAGGCATCCATGCCCCGGTAGGCTGCGTCCAATGATAGTGCGAGTTCAGAGGCCTTGTTGAGGTCGAGGTCACTCTGCTCCAACAGTCGCTGTCGGGTGTAATTGGACCTGTGGCCCGCTACAAAAGCGTCCCGGATAAGTTCCTCTGTGTAGACGGCGGCCTTTACATCCTTACAACCACAGGCCCGGCCAAGCACAGACAGTGCCTGAAGGTATTCCTCGGTCGATTCCCCAGGTTGTTGTTTACGACTCCCCAGGAGGTGCCTGGCGTACACCTCGTTCACTGGGCGCGTGTACTGGTCCTTGAGGAGCTTGAGAGCAGCCGTGTACGAGGTCGCGTCCTGGATGACCGAGTACGCTCGGTGGTTCACTTTGGAGGTCAGGACATCCAGTTTGTCCTCATCCGATTTGACCGTTGCAGCGGAGGCGATCAGGAATCTTTCAAAGCACCTAAGCCAGTGAGCAAACTTGGTGAGTGCGTCCGCCTCCCGATGGTCTAAGTCCAGGCATGCTGGTGTGAGGATCTTCTCCATTATAAAAAAATCTTGTTAATAAAATTGATGCGCTATCAATTACTCAAAAGACTGAGGTTAAGCGAGTAACTAACAGGCTTTTATTAACAAGAGAATGAAGGTGTGCCTCGAGTGGTCGACCAGTTCAGAATACAGAGGGACTGTGGAGCAGTCACCTTTATACCTGGACTCGTGGGAGGAGTCAGCCAAGGCATGTACAGACATGTACACAGTGGAATACAAACACCCACACAGGCAGGTATAACAGTGGTTTACCACATGGACATAGCTAGATCGCACGAGATAGCCCAAGCACAGTTGAAAACCATAACCGGCGCCACGAGCAGCTCGAGTAAACAGACAGTGCACGCAGTTAATAGACACACACCAAAGAACACCGCCCAGAGAGTGTGTTTCAGAGTTCTAAAAATGAGCAACACAGCCATAAAACGCTTCAAAAACTGTGGGTACTGTGGAAACAAAATGCATGGAGAAAAGGAGTACTGCCCTGCCAAAGGAAGACAATGTGCTAAATGTGGTAAACGGAACCACTTTGCTAAGGTTTGCTGGACTGTTTTCGGAAAAACAGTACACACAGTGAGTGTGTGATGGAGAGATAGAGATGCCAAATGCCAGATAGAGAGCCAAATGCAGAGGAACTGTTTATTGATTCTGTGTCACAGAAAAAACAGATTTCAGGGACTGAGCAAGCCTATGCCGATATTGAGATAGGAAAACAGGGCAAAGAGTTAAGTTTAAACTAGACACTGGATCTCAGGTTAATGTAATTCCTTTGAGTGAGTATCACAGCTTGAAGGATGAGTGTGAGCTACAGCCCACCTCACGCATAAGAACATAAGAAGTAGGAACAGGAGTAGGCCATACGGCCCCTCGGGCCTGCTCCGCCATTCAATAGGATCATGGCTGATCCGAACCTAGACTCACGTCCACTTCCCTGCCCGCTCCCCGTAACCCCTAATTCCCTTATCAGCTAGGAAACTATCTATCTCCATTTTAAATTGATTTAATGTCACAGCTTCCACAGCTCTCTGAGGTAGCAAATTTCATAGGTTTACTACCCTCTGAGTGAAGAAGTTTCTCCTCATCTCAGTTTTGAAACGGCAGCCCCTTATTCTGAGATTATGCCCCCTAGTTCTAGTCTCACCCATCAGTGGAAACATCCTCCCCGCATCCACCCGATCAAGCCCCCTCACAATCTTATATGTTTCGATAAGATCGCCTCTCATTCTTCTGAATTCCAATGAGTAGAGGCCCAACCCACTCAACCTTTCCTCATAAGTCAACCCCCTCATCTCCGGAATCAACCGAGTGAACCTTCCCTGAACTGCCTCGAGAGCAGACTGACCGGCTATGGGGGTGAACAGCTCATTGTAAAAGGCACATGCGTGATGAAATGCAAGTACAAAGAAAGCGACATGATGTTGGACTTTTACATTGTTGACACTCAACCACCTCCAGTGCTAGGTCTAAAGGCATGTTTAGACATGGACCTCGTCAAGCTAGTGCTATCATTGACAGCACCAGTTGAGAAGCAGACAGTCATGGAGGAGTTTGCTGACGTTTTCAAAGGAATCAGACTATTCCCAGGTGAATGCACTATTCACCTTGACCCAGCAGCAACCCCTGTGGTTTGCCCACCGAGAAGGATACCCCTTGCTCTACGTAGTCGCCTGAAGGAGGAGCTGCAGAGCATGGAGAATACAGAAATCGTCCGGGAAACAGAACCGACAGAGTGAGTCAACGCGTTAGTAGTGGTTGAGAAACCACGTACAGGCAAGCTCAGAGTCTGTCTCGACCCCAGAGATTTGAACAAGACTATCAAACGCCCTCACTACCCTCTACCAACGCTAGATGACATCACACCCAAGCTAGTGGGAGCACGTTACTTCAGTGTAATGGACGCACGATCAGGATACTGGACTATCAAGCTCACGGAAGAGTCATCTAAGCTAACAACATTCAACACACCATTTGGACGCTACCGATTTCTGCGTTTACCATTTGGTCTTAGCTCAGGATGAATTCCAGCGGAAGATCGACGAAACCTATGAAGGCCTCAACGGAGTAGTCGCAATCGTAGACGACATCCTCATCTATGGCAGGAATAGAGAGGAACATGACAGGAACCTCCGTGTGATGCTACAAAGATCACGGGAGAAAGGTATCCGGCTCAACCCCGAGAAAAGCAGAATCGGATCCACCGAGATCAGTTATTTCGGGCATCACCTCTCAACTGATGGCATTAAGCTGGATCCAGAGAAAATCTCCGCCATCAAGAAGATGGAGCCGCCGAAGAACCGCGCAGAGCTAGAGACAGTACTAGGCATGGTTAACTACTTAGCCAAGTTTGCCCCGAGCCTCTCCGAAATCAACGCACCCATGTGTCAGTTGCTCAAACAATCCAATGAGTTCCTGTGGGACACACAACATGACACAGCATTTCAGAAAATGAAAGACCTAATCACCAGAGAACCAGGACCAGTTCTTGCCTACTTCGACCCCAACAAAGAATTCAGACTACAAGTGGACGCGTCAAAGTACGGACTAGGCACAGTATTACTGCAAGAAGGAAAGCCCATCGGCTACACTTCCAGATCTCTCACAGACAGTGAAATCAACTATGCTCAAATCGAGAAAGAGCTATATGCAATTCTGTTCATATGTAAGCGTTTCCACCAGTACGTCTATGGCCGACAAGTCATTGTGGAATCCGACCACAAGCCCCTCGAGTCAATCATGAGGAAACCACTAGCCGCAGCCCCACCAAGGCTACAGAGAATGATCCTTCAGCTACAGAAGTACGACTTCACAATCATTCACCGTCCAGGCAAAGACATTCCTGTCGCAGACACACTCTCCAGAAAGTCTCTTAGCTACCAGGACAGCAGCCTCAGTGAAGGCATGGATGTGCAGGTGCACATGGTGTACAACAGCTTACCTGTGAGTGACTCAAAACTGAAGGAGATCCGAGCAGCAACAGAGAAAGATGCACAACTCACACTGCTGAGCAAAGTCATACATGAAGGATGGCCTGAGGAAAGGAGGAAATGCCCTCAGAGCATATCTGAATTCTGGAACCACAGAGACGAACTGTCACAAATCAACAAAATCGTCTTCAAAGGGGAGAAAATCATCATTCCTACCAGTCTCAGAGAAGAGATGTTGAAAAAAATTCACGCTGGACATATGGGCATGGAAAAATGCAAACAAAGAGCACGTGACATTATGTTTTGGCCCGGAATGTGCAAACACATTGAGGATATTGTCGGAAAATGTTCCATTTGTCTAGAACGCCGCCCATCAAATGTCAAAGAGCCCATGATACCTCACCGTATCCCAGACAGGCCCTGGCAGGTCACGGCAACGGATCTGTTCACATGGAACAATGAGGACAACTTCAAGTCACCAGCACAGCTGTTGATGAGCCTCAGACTTCACTGCAAGCAAGTGCATGCAAAACGTGTACAGAGACAGCAACACCAAAAGAGATACTATGACAGGTCAGCTAGACTACTGCCGCCGCTGCACAATGGAGAATCCGTCAGAATCCAGGAGCATGACTACTGGAAGCCAGCAGTCATCATCCAGCCAGCTGACACTGAGCGATCATATCACGTCCGCACCCCAGAAGGACAGGTGTACCGCCGCAATCGCAGGCACCTCCTGAACACCAAGGAACAACACCGTCATTCCAACGAGAGGATCAGTTCAACAGAGTGTGATGAACAGAGCAATACACAAAACACATCATACTTACCTGAACCTAAACCTGAACCTGATTTGTTGACCGATTCAGGGGAATGCTCAGTTCCATACCACACAAGGTCGGGACGAGAGGTCAAGCCTAGAGTTAACCTTGACTTGTGAACTGTCAAAGGGTGTAGGCGGATCGCTGCCCTAAAAAAAAAACTGTACATCGTTATTGAAACGTTGATATGTTCTCAGTGCTAGTTAAATGCTGAATTTACTTATATGTTTATGCTACCAAGAACATTATGTAGAAGAAAAGTTTAAAAGTAATGCATAACATTTTTCTTTTAAAAGAAAGGGGATGTAATATTTGCATACTGAATTATCATTGGCCCGCAGGCATCTGTAAGGAATACCTATTATATTCACATGTGATCACATGCTGAGTTGTCATTGGCCTGCAGGCATCTGTAAGGGGTCCTAACTCCATCTTGTCCACACGGTGCTGTATGAGTAAGTTCACAGACCTGATGCTTCATAAAAGAGTTTAAACTGTAATACTCCGTTGTCCTGCAATTTATTATTTTGTACAAAGTGTGCAAAACAAGACATCACCCTATGATAACAAAGGATGGGTTTGCATTGGTGGAGGGATACTCGTGGCTGATGGGGTTAGGGGAAATGCCTCTGCAGTTTAAATGTTAAAAAATATGCTACAGCCACAACTGTCTGGAGATAGGAGCAGCCATTTTGTTTAGTACTCCTGCTGTGACATCACAAAGTTCCAGCATTATCGAGGACAGTGGATAGTGGATGATGCCATGGGAACAGAACCTTGGGAAGACAAGAAAAAAAAAGAAAAAAAGAAAGAAAGGAAGGAATTTCTTCATTTACTTTGAACACTTTCATTTATTAGTTACAAAAATAGTGGAAATGGAAAAAGGGCTGTTTGACTGGACAGGGCAGTTGGAGACGGGGCTCTGAGTGGTCGTCTCGGGCAACCAATGGTGAGAGCATGTGGGCGGGGCTGATGAAGGTGGGAGGTCATGTGCTGAAACCTCCAGGAATATGACCAACCAGAGTTGGCAACCCTACACAAAATGTCTGTTCCTGGGCTGCCTCTAGTCAGTGTACTGCACCATAAAGCAGAGTAACTGGGAATAACTGAGAGGCACCAGTAAATGTGTACGTATGTCCCTTTATTCCTACATTACAACAGTGACTAGACTTCACAAGCACTTCATTTGCTGTGAAGCGTTTGGGATGTCCTGAGGTTGTGAAAGATAGTATATAAATGCAAGTCTTTATTTTTCTTTCTTAAAAACATTCAGATAATGGGGCAGATCCACAGGCTGCCACTCTGCTTTAGATGTGGCTCTGGGCAACACAGAGCACACCAGACTGAGCGCCAACGTGATGAGCGATGCAGCAGATTCACAGTTACTAATTTTGCCTGTATCACCAGGGGGAGGGGCAGCTGCTTCTTCACGGAGAGGGAGATTGGAGGCCCCATCACTATAGGAGCAGAACGTTCTGTGACTCAAGCACAATGTGCCAGACATCTAAGTGCCATCGAGCTTAGTAACCGCACCCCCAATTGACACTACAGATTCTACATTGAGACGTAGACAATGGTAATTTTAACCTAACCCATCCAGCGGGTTAGAGGAGGGTTCGGATTGGACACTCGTTTTACGGCCCGCCCGATTATACTCCATTGACCTCGATGTAAAATCGCGTGGCTGAATGGCCTCCTCCTGTTCCAAGGGTATCTGCTCTGAAAACCAGCCAATTCCAAAAATATAAAATAACTTAGATGAAATGTTTGTCCCCACAGAGCTTCCTGCTGGACTTGTTGAAGAAAGCAAACAGACACTACGATGACAAGAAGCTGCAGGAGTACACGCAAACTATAGTGAGTAAAGGCCGACCGTGGCATGATGTCCCTTACACCCCCAACTCCACTCAGGCGTCGATGATCCCTGCTCTGGGCTGACCTCAGCAGGAGTAGCAGTATGGCTGCCACCATTGAGCTCAGCACCCTTCGGCTGTGAGACAGCTAGGCTTCCTGCTCCTATTAGTGGCACCTGTTAGAAAATGTGTCAGGACAGGGCCTGGCTGCAATGCTTTCCATGGTTGAATGCCATCTTAGGTGAGGGCAGTTGGCACCCATGAAAATGTACCCCAGCATCATCAGGTGAGGGAAAGGACTAGTGACAGTGCCCCACCCCTCCAGGCTTACTCACTACTGAATGGAATAACTCTCCTCTTCTTTGAAGTTGAAACCCTGCTCAGATTCCTGATTTCAACTATGTAATCAGGGCAAGGCCCCATGTGCAGGACACCACCCCAGTTGAAAAAAGTAGGAGAAAGGGCAACGTAAATAAGGAAGGATAGTGCTTAGGTGACACCAAGATTTAGTTTTAAAAGCCTGTAGGGGGAAAGGAAAGCTGAGGAAGATGAGAATTTCCACAGTCCTGGGAAAGAATGGGTTTGAGTAGACGACAATGCAGTGAGTGTTAATTTGAACACAGTGAGAGTGAAACACACGGGGGACATTATACCTGGAGTTTACCAGGTATACGAGAGAGGAATGGAAGAGAGGAGTCCAAATAAGGAAAAAGAGGAGTAACTGCTCTCTCAATGAAGAAGTAGTACGGAGAGATGTCAAGTGGTATTTCCTTCCTTGGGTCTCCTCATGCTACACCCCATCCTTAGGTTGGCCGTGACCTGCTCCCAGAGTTTTCCACGTACAGGCCTTGCCCTTCTTCCCCCAGATTCGCAGGGCTTCCCCAGCTCTCGGGCTTCCTGCAACTCCAGGACGCCTCCCCTCTCCCCGCCCCCACCACCTGAGAGCAGACCAAAGTGACTCTACCTCCCATATTCCCATCCTTACTGTGGCCTCACCTCAGAGGCTGGGTAACCCCAGACATGTTGTAGAGGAGAGGGCAGGTGGAAATGGGCAGGTTTTGTTTCTCTCAGGTAATCTCCAGTGAAACAATTGGACATTACCAGAGATAAAACACACAGTGATTGTGATGCTCTTGACACCATTTTCATAAAGAAATTAACTGATTACGGGAAAATTTTATAGATACACTGCGAACATCAGTGAAACACAGAAGCATTGTAATCACCATGCGATTAATGCTCTTCTTTTCAGTTGAAAATATTCGATGCAAATGGAGATGGAAAGCTGGGCCTTTCAGAAATGGCACGGTAAGTCAGTCTCTTGAGAGATCTCCCAGGGCTGGAGGTGGGGGGGCGGGGGGAGCGAGGGACTGAGGAGGTATTTAGTCATGATGCTCCAGCCATTATGGTGTGGGACAGGCTTGGTGAACCAGCTGGTCTTTTCCTGCCTGTCAACTTAGTATGTTCGTAGGACATGTGCCGTACGTTGTGCCCAAATAGAGAGAGGGGTAGAGACAGAGGATAGTTTTACAGAAGGATTTAGCTCAGTTGGACAGACATACGGCAAGTGAAGTTTAACATTGAGAAAGACAAAGTGTTGCGTATTGGTAAAAAAATACACATTGAATGGAGTTAAACTAGCACAGAGAATATTTGGAAGGGAACAGGGAGTAATAGCAGACTTTCAGTGCCTGGACAATGTGGCAGGGCAGTTAAAAAAGCCAAAGGAATGCCAGGATATATAGTCAGAACAGCAAAGTACAAGTCTGCAGAGGTTATGCTGGGCTGTGAAGATCGCAGTGGGACTAATATATGCAATTCTGGTCACTGTGCTACATGCATTGGAGAGGGTGCAGAGAAGAGCAGCAAAACTGATTCCAAATGTAAATGGGATGAACAATCAGAGAAGATAGAGAAGCTTGTGGACTGCGGTTTAAAGAGGGGCCCTCAGTCAGGTTTATAAATATTAAATGGCATTGATCAATAAGGTGGATCCAGAAAATTACTGCAAAATTAATCCATTCCCCGCCTTCTTATGGAGTCTCTGGCTTCGATATTAACCCCCTCACAATGGATTGGAGAGGGTCGGGTGAGGTATAAAGACTTGAATATGGGGTCGCTTCTCCAACACGGTGGATATTGTGTGGGGGTCCGCCCGGTCGGGAAACTCAGCAGTGAAAGGGAGGCAGGAGCTGCTGGCTGCGCAAGGTAAGTGCCTCTTTCAACACTCCTTGTGGGCCAGGAGGAGCTAGAGTGCTCCCCTCGGCCACTCAAGGAAGCCTTCGGCCTCCCCTTTGTCAATCGAGGCCTCTCTTAGCGGCGTGGACTGGGAACTGGGCTGAGATTGTCCCAAACTTATAGGACCAGCCGGTAGACAGAGGAGACTTTAACCTCAGTCTGAGACTCGCACCCTCTCCATCTGAGACTCACACCCTCTCCGTCTGAGACTCGCACCCTCTCCGTCTGAGATTTTAATCCTGTCAGTCTGAGATTTTAACCTCTCCGTCTGAGACTCGCACTCTTGTCAGTCTGTTCCCAGTGCTTGACAGGCCAGTGTGCTAACCTTAGTGTGCAAAGGCAAACTCTACAGGGTGAGTGAGTTTGCCACATCATGGTCAGGTGCACTATAAAGTAGGTTGAGGCTGTCTAAACTCATTTCACGTAAAGCCCTTACAGCCAACCAAGAGAAACCATTGAGCTGGATTTGAACCCAGGAGCTAGTTGCTTGCAGGAGTGTCCAAGAGATTAATCTTTTATTCCAGGAAACCCCAGGACAATCCAGGAGGGTTTGCGATCCAAATGACTTTGGCTTGCTGCCTCCCTGCAGTAACACTGCTGAGATTGGGAACTCACCACACATGGAATGGTGCTCATTAAGCCAAGCACTACCATTTGGTGGTGTTGTGTTTTACTAATGTCACACACCACACCACTGTGCCACCTGTGTGCCTTACCTGCCGTGCCACCTCCATCCAGATCCAGGTACACCACCATGCCACCTCGAACCGAATCTGTGTCCCACACCATGCCGCCATCATTGATCAGATCACCAATGTGCCACCGCAATCCGAATCAGCGAAGCACACTGAGGTGGCCCCGAACATTATGAATCTCAGTGTCGGTTAACTTGGTGTCCATGGAAACTACATTCATGCCCTGGAATAAAAGATTAATCTCTCGGACACGCCTGCAAGCAACTAGCTCATCATTGTGCAGTCACATCGACCATTCCAGGGACAAAATCAGATACAACAAGTGTGAGGGAACTCCTAATAGGTGCTGGTTATACATCAGTCAGTCTTTGTACAAGTGATTGGTTCACTCCAGTGTTTGTTCAATAAAGGTTTCAGGGGCCGATTTTCCCGCAGGTGTGGGGAATTGTCGGATTCCCCGAATGTCGGGGTTCCCACACGAATGTAAATGGGTCTGCCAGATTGATGCAATTTTCCCTCAATTGGCCAATTCATTTCCAGCATGTGAGAACCCTTGCTAATTGACTATTTCCAGTCAGAAAATCACACAGTATGATGTCATCATTCGTGGTGCTTTTAAGGCCCACAGCAAGCATTGCAACCTCTGCAGGCTTCCATACGAACCACACAGGATGGCAGAGGAGCCTGCAGCAGCTGTGGCCAGTGCCAGACCCTGAGCTGCCTGCAAATTCGACGAGGCTTCACTGCAGGCATTATTGGATGGGGTGAGGGCCAACAGGGAGGTCCTCATCCCTAGGTCAGGGAAGAAGAGGCCTCCCACTGAGACCAAGGCTGCATGGATGCAGGTGGCAGCAGATGTCAACTCGCTTGGAGTCACCAGAAGAACCTGGATACAGTGTCGGAAGCGATTCCATGACCTTCACCATACAGGAAAAGTAAGTATGAAGTTTCCATCACCCTCCAACTGATCCCCATTGCCTTTCCCCACCAGCACTCAGCTTTAGCACTCTCTTCCTCCACATCCCACTTCACAGTCACATCCATGCACCCTTACCCATTCCCTCTCTCTCTGCTCACATTCACATAACTATTCCAGCATGCAGCCCTCACACTCCCTCTCACTCTGATGCTTTGAGCACAACTGACAACACACAGGGAGGGCCCTTGGTCTTGCTGCCTCACACCATCTTTGTCTCCCTCTAAGTATCTATGCTATGCAATCTCTACACTCACTCCTGCATTCTCACTCAAACACCACTTGTCTCCCTCATTGCAGGAAAAGAGAGCTCACAACAACAAAGAGCGAGCCAGGACTGGAGGAGGCCCACCCTCAATAGCCCACCTGACCCCCTGGGAGGAAGGAGTGCTGGAAATTGTCGGGGCTGATGTGGCTGCGGAAGCTGGGGAAGGAGAGACGGGCAGTCTGGCAAGCTGGTGACAGAATAGTTTTCCATCTCATTGACATAGCATGAGTGGCTGTTATGATTCTGAAGCTACATCATTTGGACTTATGAGTATCTGCAAAATCCAATGTGCATGTAACCTTGGCATCACATCGCTAACTCTTTCCTTTACTCCCCCACAGGACCATCCAAAGCCCCCGTCCCCACTGCGGAGGAGGAAGAGGCTGAGCAGCCAGACGCCTCAGAGGAAGCTCCAACCTCTGAGGGCGCAGTGTCAGCAGAATTCAGCACACCCAGCACCAGCGCAGACACTCACACCTCGGTGGGACCTTCGCGAGATAGAGTAGCGTTGTCACCTGATGTATCACAGCACACAAGTGAGCATCAGCAGATGGTGGAGACAGGGACAGCAGTGAAGAGTCCTCGTCGGAGGGCGCAGGACTCTACCAGCTCAGCTCTGCTGCATGTCGACCCTCTGCCTCTGGCTCCATCTGCAAGAGAAGAGGTGATGGATCTCCATGCACAGATGCAGGAGTCTCTGGCAAGTTTTGTCTCCAGGGTCACTGCGAGTGTGGAGCGAATGGAGGAGTCCATAGCGAACATGAGCAGAGCCTTTGTGGAGTCATTGGCGCATGAACGCATCACCACGGGAAGGATGGCAACCTCCGTGAAAGGATGGCTACAGTAGAGGAGAGGATGGCTACGGCCATGGAGGAGCTAAGTCGCCAGAGTGTTGAAAACATGGTGAGTGTTCAGAATAGACTGACATCTCTGGAGGAGCGATGGTCAGCTGTTGAGCAGAGAAACCAGACCTTCATGGCAGGCCCTCTGAGTAGGACTGCCATTGTACAATCGGGTCCCCATGGCCCCCCTGATGTGCAGCAAGCTGCTCTCAAGCCACTTGCAGGCACTGAGGGGGACCTGACCCATGAGAGGGAGGTTGGTGGCAGACCTCAAGAAAGTGAGGGTTCCTCTCCAAGCGCTCACACTTCCATGCCACTGCAGAGCCCTCGGTCAGAGCCCCGCCGGAGTTCACACCCAACGGAGATAGAGGTCTCAACCCCTGCACAGCCGCAGGAGCAGCAGACTGCTGGCGAGCCCTCACAGGCTCACCACCCCAGAGGACGCCCGCCCAAGGTGTCGAGACAGGAGCAGCAGGAAAGTGAGCAAGGGGCCTCCACATCTGCTGAAGCCACAGGGGAACCACTATGTAGGAGCACGCGTAAGAGAAAAATAAAGCACCACTAATCACAAGGGTAGTCACTTGGGTGAAAAGTTTTGTATATAGTTATTATGTCATCAGTATCTTGTTTATAAAAAATCTGATGGCAACTGCTGCAGTTGTGGCATGTGTCATTTGGCGAATGGGGATTTCGCCTTGAGGCCTTAGGATTACTTGCAGTTGTCAGGATGCTGGTCAAATAGGTAGGAATGCGCAGGGTTTGGCCACTGTCCATGTAAGAAGCAGTGAGGCTACAGTGTTTAATGTACTAGGCTAAGCAAATCTGGACAGGATGAGTGCGTTCCTTGCATCCCGGGTAGCAATGTTCTCACGTAATGGTGCCGCTGGTTGATGGGCCTCTGCAGGATGGTCATTTTCGCCCTCCTCCTCCTTCTCCTCCTCCTCCTCAGCATTATCTTCATCCGAGGCGGGTCTGTGAGGAGCCACTTGGTCCTGAGGAATCTGCAAGCCATGACGCTGTGCCATGTTGTGAAGAACACAGCAAACCATGACGATTTTGGAGACCCTGGCTGCTGAGTACTGTAGGGCTCCACCTGATCTATCCAGGCATCTGAAGCGCATCTTCAGCAATCCGATGGTTTGCTCGATAATGCATCTGGTGGAAATGTGGCTGGAGTTGTAGCGCTCCTCAGCTTCGTTGGTTGGTCTCCTCAACGGTGTCATTAGCCAAGTCCGCAGGGAATAGCCCTTGTCTCCAAGCAGCCATCCCTGAAGTTCGTCTGGTGGCCTGAATAGCAGAGGCACAGTAGACTGGCGCAGTATGAAGGAGTCATGGCAGCTGCCAGGGTACTTGGCACAAACATGCAAAATCTCCTTGTGGTCACACACCAGCTGAACGTTAAGGGAGTGGAAGCCCTTGCGGTTGACAAAAACTCCTGGATTGCGATGGGGTGCCCTAAGGGCCACATGTGTGCAGTTAATGACGCCCTGCACCCTTGGAAAGTCTGCCAGATGAGCTAATCCAAGCGCTCGCGCCCTCACACTTGCTCGATCCCTGGTGAAATGGATGTGTTTGTGCGCGAGGGCAAAGAGGGCATCGGTTACCTGCGTGATGCAAGTGTGTGCGGCTGCCTGGGAAATGCCGCTGATGTCTGCTGCTGATCCCTGGAAGGAGCCTGAGGCAAAAAAGTTGAGTGCGGTGGTGACTTTGAGGGCCACTGGTAAGGAGTGTCGACCTGGTGCTCTGGGCTCCAGGTCTTGCTGCAGCATTGCGCAGATGTCAGTCACTACCGCTCGCGAAAGTCGGAGCCGCCTTTGACACTGCTGCTCAGTCATGTTGAGGTAGCTGACCCTGTGTCTGTAGACCCTGTTTTGGGGGTATCTCCTGCGCCGACGGCCTTCCATGCGCTGGCCCCTTCTGGCCTGTGCTGCCTCAGGTAGGTGAGCCACAGCCTGTCGCTCCTGTTGCTGGTGCTGCTGTTGTTGCTGGATCTGCTGCTGCCGCCTCTGCTGCTGGAGATCCTCTAATGCCAAGAAGGGAAGGGAAAAAAAGGCCCCCCATGCTTCTGGTAGATGCCTCCGTTGAGGAAGCGCTGATTGAGGGTGGCGAGAGGGGCTTCCCAGGAGCTCACACTGGAGAAGTGTGTGAGGCTCCAACCTTCCACAGCTGTGCCTAAGCCTGGAACAAGTTGCCCCAAGCCTGAAACAACAAGGTCCTGCAACCTACAAATGATGTCTGATTAAATCTCTTCTTTCCTGATTGACCTGCAGCTGATAGTTAGCAATCCGATATTGTTCACGCCAGGTTTCATCAGCGGGGTTCCCACCAGGCGTGTTTAACGTGGGAAAAGGCTGAAAATAGCAAGGGCCCCTTAAAATGGCATTATAGATGCCAATTATTGGTGATTAAGGTGCCTGAAGACCACTCCCGCCTGCTGCGGGCAGGACTGATTCGGGTCAGACAAACGCCTGGGTGAAAATCGGGTGGGGAGTCAGGTGGGGGGGTGGTGGTCGTGACCCCCTATTTTTGCGAAATAATTTTTTTTTTTTTTTTTTTTTTTCCCCCCCCCCCCCCCCCCCCCTCCCACACGCCTGAAAGCCCGCCTGACAGCTCCAGGAAAATCTGCCCCTCAGTCTTTGCTCAGTGGGTAGCACTCTTGCCTCTGAATCAGAAGGTCATGGGTTCAAGTCCCATTCCAGAAACTTCAGCACATAATCCAGGCTGACACTCCAATGCAGTACTGACAGAGTGCTACACTGTCAGAGGTGCCATATTTTTGGATGGGATGTTAAACTGAGGCCCTGTCTGTCTTCTGAGGTGAATACAGACGGTCCCATTTTGAAGAAGAGTAGGGGAGTTCTAGCTGGTGTCCTGCGCAATATTTATCCCTAAACATCACTAAAAATGGATGATCTGGTCATTATCACATTGCTGTTTCTGGGACCTTACTGTGTGCAAATTGGCTGCCGCGTTTCCTACATTACAACACTGGCTACACTTCAAAAGTGCTTAATTGGCTGTAAAGTGCTTTGGGACATCCTGAGGTTGTGAAAGGCGCCATAGAAATGCAAGTCTTTCTTTTTCTTTTAAAGTGCAATCTTATATATCTATATTAAAGTACATGATTTTCACAAAAGAGAGGGACATTGCAGACATTGCAATCAGGGAGGAGTGTGAAATATTAGATGAAATAAACATAGTGAAAGAGGAAGTATTAAGGGGCTTAGCATCTTTGAAAGTGGATAAATCCCCAGGCCCAGATGAAATGTATCCCAGACTGTTAAGAGACGTAAGAGAGGAACTAGCAGAGGCTCTGACCATCATTTTCCAATCCTCTCTGGCTACAGGTGTGGTGCTGGAGGACTGCTAATGTCGTACCATTGTTTAAAAAGGGAGAGAGGGATAGACCGAGTAATTACAGACCAGTCAGCCTAACCTCGGTGGTGGGAAAATTATTGGAAAAAATTCTGAGGGACAGGATAAATCTTCATTTAGAAAGACACGGGTTAATCAGGGACAGTCAGCATAGCAAGGGAAGGTCGTGTCTGACTAACTTGATTGAATTTTTTGAGGAGGTAACAAGGAGGGTCGATGAGGGTAGTGCATTTGATGTAGTCTGTATGGATTTTAGCAAGGCTTTTGATAAGGTCCTGCATGGCAGACTGGTCATGAAAGCAAAAGCTCATGGGATCCAAGGCAAAGTGGCAAGTTGGATCCAAAATTGGCTCCGAGGCAGGAAACAAAGGGTAATGGTCGAAGGGTGTTTTTGTGACTGGAAGGCTGTTTCCAATGGGGTTCCACAGGGCTCAATACTGGGTCCTTTGCTTTTTGTGGTATATATCAATGATTTGGACTTGAATGTAGGAAGTGTAATTCAGAAGTTTGCAGATGATACAAAAATTGGCCATGTGCTTGATAATGAAGAAGAAAGCTGCAGACTGCAGGAAGATATCAATGGACTGGTCAGGTGGGCAGAACAGTGGCAAATGGAATTCAATCTGGAGAAGTGTGAGGTAATGCATTTGGGGAGGGCAAACAAAGCAAGGGAATCTATATATATAAATCGGTACATCTGTCTGTCTGTC
Organism: Somniosus microcephalus; assembly: GCF_052327205.1. NCBI lineage: Eukaryota > Metazoa > Chordata > Chondrichthyes > Squaliformes > Somniosidae > Somniosus > Somniosus microcephalus. Next base: position 171,879,787 of record NC_140992.1, read on the forward strand.
ATTCTGTCTGTCATCGCGTGTGCGTCTGGCGGGCTATGCGCTCGAAAGTTACAGGGCGTACCTACGCGCGCGTTACCTCCAAAGAAAGCTTACGCTTCCGAGACGGTTTTAAGCGTATTTACGTTTCGGCCGGGCTAAAATCGCGCCCGCGGTATCCCAAAAACCTTCAACGTTCCGCTCATTAGCATCTCATTATCCGCTCATTAGCGACAGAGTGACCTCGAGCTCGACCAATCGTACGCCGGGTTGCTGGCGTGTGCCGCCGGGCCAATCGGTGCGTGTGTGGCCGGGCCTTATCGTTCTGAACCGAGGTGAGTCGCCGCCATCTTGATTCCAAACTTTTCCTTTCTTTTTCCCGCTTTCTGCATCTTAACAAAAAACGTTGCTTTTAAAACACTCAGGCCTAGAAATTGAGTTTTGGCGCTGCCAGGGCTTTAGCGCCGGAAGTTAGTGCCGGAGCTAAGTCGCGCTGGTCGGGCCCAAAATTCACTGGTTCTGCACCCAAACGGCTGCCGGCGCTGCTGAAAGCTGTTAGCGCCAGTTTTCAGGCGCTATGCGCTGAATTTCGGCGCTGCGGCGCCCGCTGCGGTGCGGCAGGTTCGGGAAGTGCAGGCCTCCTCCTTCCCTTAAGGAGGAGCTGCCTGCACCCGGCCGCGGCCCGCGATAATCTTATTAAAAATGAGCCCGGCACCTCGGACAAGTGCCGGGCTTGCTTCTGGTCCGGGGAGGGAGCTGCGGCCAGGCGGGCGGCGGGAAAGCGGCCGGCCGCCGCGGGGCCTTTAATGCGCCGGCGCAAACTTGTGCAAGGCACCTCTGCCAGAACGTTGCTTGCGGCTGCCACGGGCGAGGCGGCCGCAAGTCAATTTCGGCGCTGGGGCCCGTCACCACGGCAACCGGGACGCTGCGCACACCGATGACGTCATCGGTGCCGGCGCAGCGCTACCGGTCTACCGCGGCGGAAGGGCCCCAGGCAATTTAGGCGCCGGCGCCAATTGCAGCGCTAGGCCCTCTAGCGCCGCAAAATCGGCGCTAAGGGCACTGAATTTCTAGGCCATATTGTTTTTAAAAAAAAAAAAATGATTTAGAAAGTAATTAACTTATCTAATCTCATTAATTTTCCTACCTTTCCCCGTTTTTCCAGGTAGGCCTAGAAGCCTCGGCGCCTCCTCCGCACCCACGCCCGAGCTAGGCACCTCCCGGCCCCACTCGAAGGCTGGAGGGCCGAGCCTCAGCCCAGCGCCGCTAGGGTGCGCGCGCAGCAGGAGTTGAGATGCGGCATCTCTCTCTGGCTCGGCCGGGGGGCGGGGCTTGCTGAGCGTCAAGCGTTACCCTGGCAACCGGGCCCGCCGGCCGTCTCGCACAGCCGCAATCGGCAGTCTTCACCTCGGGGGGGGGGGGGGCCGCGCTCGCAGCAGGAGCAGCTGAGACGCGGCGTCTCTCTCTCTGGCTCGGCCGCGGGGCGGGGCTTGGTCAGCGTCACTGTTACCCTGGCAACCGGGCCCTCCGGCTGCCTCGCACAGCCGCAATGTTGAAGCCAGCTCGGGAGGTCGGTGCTCGGAAGATCGCGCCTCCGGAGTTCGGTGCTTGGTTGGCGGGGGGGGCGAGCCTCGGGGGTGGGTGGGTGGTGGGCGAGCCTCGGGGGTGGGGGTGGGGGTGCGAGTCTCGGGGGGGCCAACCTCTGGAGTTCGGGGGGTGGGGTTCAGGGGGCTCGGGAGGACGGGGATCAGGGGGCTCGTGGACTCTCCCCCTTCCCCTCCCCTCCCCCCCCCCTCCTCTCCCCTCCTCCCCTCCCACCCTCCCTCTCTTCCCCCCCAGTCGCTCTCTCTCTTTTTCCACCCCCCCCCCCAGTCGCTCTCTTCCCCCCAGTCGCTCGCTCGCTCTCTCTTCCAACAACAACATGCCCTCGAAAAAGCCTCGGCACCGCCGGGCACTTCAGCTAGTCTATATTTATAAATCGGTACTTCTGTCTGTCATTCTGTCTGTCATTCTGTCATTTTGTCATTCTGTCTGTCATCGCCTGTGCGTCTGGCGGGCTATGTGCTCGAAAGTTACAGGGCGTACCTACGTGCGCGTTACCTCCAAAGAAAGCTTACGCTTCCGAGACGGTTTTAAGCGTATTTACGTTTCGGCCGGGCTAAAATCGCGCCCGCGGTATCCCAAAAACCTTCAACATTCCGCTCATTAGCATCTCATTATCCACTCATTAGCGACAGAGTGACCTTGAGGTCGACCAATCGTACGGCGGCTTGCTGCCGCGTGCGGCCGGGCCCTCCTACGGTCGAGTGACGGGACGATTGACCAATCCTACGCTTTGGTGACCTGACGGTCGACCAATCGGTGCGTGTGTGGGCGGGCCTTATCGTTCTGAACCGAGGTGAGTCGCCGCCATCTTGCTTCCGTTCTTTTTCCTGCTTTCTGCGTCTTTCTTTTCAAATATACATTTCCAGCAAAATAAAATTGAATTTATTAAATTGTTTTAAAAAAAAAACTTCATTCATTTGTAAATATTTTTTCTAACCTCAACATTCTTTTTGCTACCTTTCCCCGTTTTTTTGTTAGGCCCTGAAAGCCTGGGCCTTTCTTGCCCAGCCAGGCCCGAGCTAGGGCTTCTGCTAAGCTCCTCACCCCCCACCCCCCCCCCCCCCCCCCGCGTCACGTTACCCGGGGCAACGGCGTCAGTCACGAGGGTCAGTGTGCGCGCGCAGCAGGAGCAGGTGAGACGCAGCGTCTCTGTTCCGCGCTCGGATCGGGCGGGGGCGGGGCTCGGCCACCGGCCGTCTCTCAGAGCCGCAATCAGGCTCGGCCGGGGCGGGGGGCAGGGCTCGGAGAGCGGGGCTTTCGGCCGGGGGGGGCGGGGCTCGGAGAGCGGGGCTCACGGCCTGGGCCCGCCCCTTCCCCCCCGCCCTCCCTTCCCCCCGCTCTCTTCCCCCCCCCACCCGCTCTGTCTCTTCCCCCCAGTCGCTCTCTCTACCCCCCAGTCGCGCTCTCTCTCTCTCTTCTCCCGCCCCCCCCCCCGCCCCAGTCGCGCTCTCTCTCTCTCTCTCTCTCTCTCTTCCAACAACAACATGCCCTCGAAAAAGCCCCGGCACCACCGGGCACTTTAGCTAGTACACTATAAATGGTAGGACACTGCGTGCAGTTCTGGTCATCACATTACAGGAAGGATGTGATTGCACTAGCAGGGTTGCAGAGGAGATTTACGAGGATGTTGCCTGGGCTGGGGAATTTTAGCTATGAGGAAAGATTGCATAGGAACAGAGGAGGCTGAGGGGACACCTAATTGAAGTGTATAAAATTCTGAGGGGCCTAAATAGAGTGGATAGGAAGGGCCTATTTCCCTTAGCAGAAGGATAAATAACCAGGGGGCATAGATTTAAAGTAATTGGTCGGAGGTTTAATGGGGATTTGAGGAGAAATGTTTCACCCAGAGGGTGCTGGGGTCTTGAAATCACTGCCTGAAAGGATGGTAGAGGCAGAGACCCTCATCACATTTAAAAAGTATTTGGATATGCACTTGAAGTGCCATAACCTACAAGGCTACGGACCTTTCCGATGTCAAGGATCGCAAGCTTCATCAACTCTTGGACACCAACGCCCCTCCGGAACCTTCTTCCCCTTCACTTTTCTCTGACCCCCCTTCTCCCAATCTCACCCCCTGCCGCGTTTTCACTATCCCCTCTGACCTTCTCCTCTCTGACCTCGAACGATCAGTCCTCAGCAAAGGCCTGAGCTTCATCCCCTTACGCCCCCACCTCAATAAATTTCGAGCTCGGCACGATGCTGAGCTCTTTTTCCACCGCCTTCGTCTCTGTGCCCACTTCTTTGGTCAGGAGTCTTCCCCTCGCACGGCTGACCCTTTCTCCCGCTTTCAGAATTCTCGTTCTACCTGGACCCCTCCCTCTGGCCTCTTACCCTCTGTAGACCTTTTCATTGCTAACTGCCCCCGCGACAGCAGCTGTCTCCATTTCTCTGCTCCCCTCACTCACTCCAACCTACTTCACTCTGAACTTGCAGCACTCCATTCTCTCAGATCCAACCCCGACATTGTCATTAAACCTGCTGACAAGGGTGGTGCTGTTGTTGTTTGGCGAACCGACCTCTACCCAGCGGAAGCTGAACGCCAACTCTCCGACACCTCCTCCTACCTCCACCTGGACCATGACCCCACTACCGAACATCAAACCAACGTTTCCAAGACACTCACTGACCTCATCTCCTCTGGAGATCTTCCCCCCACGGCCACCAACCTTAGTCCCCCAACCCCGCACAGCCCGCTTCTACCTCCTTCCCAAGATCCACAAACAGGACTGCCCTGGTAGACCCATCGTTTCAGCCTGTTCTTGCCCCACGGAACTTATCTCTTCCTATCTCAACCCTATCTTTGCTCCCCTTGTCCAGTCTCTTCCCACCTACATCCACGACTCTTCTGACGCCCTCCGCCACTTTAACAGTTTCCAGTTTCCTGGCCCCAACCGCCTCCTTTTCACCATGGACGTACAATCCCTCTACACCTCCATACCCAACCAGGATGGCCTGAGGGTGCTCCGCTTCTTCCTCGAACAGAGGCCCAACCAGTCCCCATCCACCACCACCCTCCTCCGCCTGGCTGAACTTGTTCTCACATTGAACAACTTCTCCTTTGACTCCACTCATTTCCTCCAAATTAAAGGTGTTGCTATGGGTACCTGCATGGGTCCTAGCTATGCCTGCCTTTTCGTGGGATATGTGGAACACTCTTTGTTCCAGTCCTACTCGGGTCCCCTCCCTCACCTCTTTTTCCGGTACATTGATGACTGTATCGGTGCCGTTTCCTGCTCTCGCCCTGAACTAGACAATTTCATTCACTTTGCCTCCAATTTCCACCCTTCCCTCACCTTCACATGGTCCATCTCCGACTCTTCCCTTCCCTTCCTCGACTTCTCCATCTCTGGGGATAGGTTATTGACCAACATTCACTACAAGCCCACTGACTTCCACAGCTACCTGGATTACACTTCCTCCTACTCCGCCTCCTGTAAGGACTCTATTCCATTCTCCCAGTTTATCCGTCTCCGCCGCATCTGCTCTGACGATGCCACCTTCCACACCAGTGCTTCCGACATGTCTTCCTTTTTCCTCAACCAAGGATTCCCCTCTACCGTGGTTGACACAGCCCTCGACCAGGTCCGTTCTGTCTCCCGCACTTCAGCCCTCACCCCTGCCCCTCCCTCCTGGAACCACGATAGGGTTCCCCTTGTCCTCACCTTTCACCCCACCAGCCTCCACATTCGATGGATCATCCTCCACCATTTCCGCCACCTCCAACGTGATCCCACCACCAAACGCATCTTCCCCTCCCCTCCCATTTCAGCATTCCATAGGGACCGCTCCCTCCGAGACACCCTAGTCCACTCCTCTATCACCCCTAGCACTCCTTCCCCGTCCCCCGGCACCTTCCCATGCAAGCGCCGGAGATGCAACACCTGCCCATATACCTCCCCCCTTCCCACTGTCCAGGGCCCCAAACATCCAGGTGAAACAGCGATTTACTTGTACTTCTTGCAATCTAGTATACTATATTCACTGCTCACGATGTGGTCTCCTCTACATTGGGGAGACCAAACGCAGATTGGGTGACCGCTTTGCGGAACGCCTCTGTTCAGTCCATAAGGGTGACCCCGAGCTTCCGGTTGCCTGTCATTTCAATTCACCGTTCCATTCGCACTCAGACATCACCGTCTGCAGCCTCTTGCATTGTTCCACGGAAGCTCACTGTAAACTCGAACAGCACCTTATCTTCCGATTAGGCACTTTACAGCCTTCCGGACTCAATATCGAGTTCAACAACTTCAGATCATAACCTCGACCCCTATTATATTTTTATATTTTTTATCCACACTTTTGGTTTGTGACTTTTCCTTTTTTTTCTCTCTCTCCCACATAGCAGCTGTCTTTCACTCTGCCAGCGCATTTCACACTTTATCTAGAGTCATTGTCTGTTTCTTTACCTATCCTATTACTATCTCGTCTCACCTTGACTATCTCTTAACGTCTCTTCTTTCATCCCCTCCCCCATTTCCCAGCCCCCAAACTGCCTTTTGTTTCATTTCCTGCCTTTTCTCTCAGTTCTGTAGAAGGGTTTCGACCCGAAACATTTACTCCATTTCTCTCTCCACGGATGTTGCCTGGCCTGCTGAGTTTTTCCAGCATTTTCTGTTGTTATTAAAGCTACGGACCAAGTGCTGGAAAGTGGGATTAGGGCGGATAGCTCTTTGTCGGCCGGCACGGACAAGATGGGCTGAATGGCCTTCTTCTGTGCTGTAACTTTCTATGGTGTAGCAAGTGATTGGGCTGCTGTTAAATTTCTGTCACACTAATTCTTTCTTTTCACTTTCTTTAGTTTATTACCTGTCCAGGAAAATTTTTTGCTGAAGTTTCAGGTGAGTGTATTGAGCTCTTTTCTCCTGTTTTCATTCCACATTTCTCCCCTGAAGGTACAGAGTCGTGCTCGGAGTACAGTTCCACGGGCGCTGACTGTAGTCTGGTACTTCGCCCAAGTGCCCAATCTTCATGTGTGAGCCTGGATCGTGAGTGCCTATTCAACTGTGTAGGGCATCATAGCCAATGCTAATCCTTTCCCAGTGCACTTTCTAGCACTGGATAGTGATCGGGAGCAGCAACCTCTGCTGATTTTGCTTTTCGATAGCCCAGTAGTATCGCTTCTACCCCCAGCTAGAGGTCAGCTAACTAAACACAAGCCAGAGGTTTAATTTGGGACCATCCTTCTTGGTGTGTACGACTCAGCACAAACCACACAGTGCATTTACCTACTGGGCCATTAGGGGGTGCCCTTCTGCATCCTTGTAATAGGCAGAAGAAACTACACAATACAGTGGACTTGCTGCACCCATTCCCCCATGACATTTAAAGTTATCCAATGGCCTGGTATCATTATTGTTATGAAGCCCTTATACAAAGCTTCCCTGACAAGCTTTGAAGTGGAAATATCCATGTTCATTCTCTTCAAAGTCCTTGAACTCACCAGAGTTCCAACTACTTGCTGTACCTCTTCGAACACCCCTTGTTCAGTCCAGGTTACTGCCCCACCCACAGCACCGAGACTGCCTTGGCCAAAGTCGCCAACAACATCCTTTGTGACTGTAACCATGATACATTATCCCTCCTTGTCCATGTGGACCTCTTCATGGTCTTTGATACATCGACCACTCTATTGTCTTCGACCACCAGCCTTCCATGGTATTGCCTTCTCCTTTGATCACCTTTTCATTCCTACATGTCCAAAGATAGACGGCACATCTTTTGCAATAGATTCTCCTTTTGCGCCTGCGCCAAAGTTCCATCCTTGGCTCCCTCTTATTCCTTACCTACATGCAGAGTCTCAGCAACGTTAACTGTAAGTAAAAGGTCAGCTTCCAAAAGAACGATGCAGGCTCCCAGCTTTACTTCTCATCAGTACCCTTGACTCCATGACTGTTACTGGGCTGTCTGGTCACTTGTCCGATATCAGATCATGGATCAGCCAGAATTTCCTCTGGCCTAATATTGGCAAGACCAAAGCCGTCCTGTTTAGCTCCCACCAAAAATTCTGCCTCCTAGCCTCCAGCTACACACCCCAGCACAGCTGTTCACTGAGGTTGACTCCATCAGTGAGCAACCTTGGTGTCCTGTTTGATCTTGGGCTGAGCTTCAAACTCTGTATCCTATTTCCACCTCCACAATATCAACCATTGACACTCTCCGCCATGCCTTCATCACCTCTGTGCTCAGCTTTCCTCATACCATCCTCGCTTGTCTCCCAAGCTCCACATACACAAACTCCAACTCATCAAAGATTCAGCCGCCTGAATCCTCTCATGTCTCATTCTCCAACCACCCCCACCCTCCCCCAGCGCTCTGATTTCAATATCTTTGTCTTTATTTCTAATTCCCTCTGTGTCTTTGCCCTCCCTTATCTCTGCAATATACTCCAACGCTATATCTTAACCTTACGCTTTGCCCGGCTGACCCTGGCCTTATGTGTGTCCGCCAGTCCCCCCGTCACCACTCCTACTCCACCTTCAGTTATCACACCTCCGCACTTCCTTCTCAAACCCGTCCACCTCACCAGCCCTCTCCTACCTCTTCAACCATATCTTCAAGCATCTCTTCTAACCCTCATAACAAATCGCTGTTCACTGTCAGTTCCACTTTGTGATGCTTTGCTATGTTAAAGGCGCCTATACAAGTGCTAGTTGTTGTTGTCCATGAGTGCAAGCAGACTGTTTAACCCTACATGTTGTCTCTTGTCTGTTCAATGTCTCTGCTACATTCAATTTATATTTTTAACAAGTTTTCTTAGTTTTACATTCATCTAGAAAAGGATGTCAATGCTGGAAATTGAAACCCTTTCCACTTTTCAGCACGGGGTATGTGTAGACTAAAGCTCGCCGTATGCTGCCCACAAGTGTACCCTAGCTCTACACTCAGAATGGACCAATGTTACACTTCCATTTCTGAACAGCAGTCACCTTTAGAGTCGCTGAGTGAGATTGCCAATCAAACCCAGTTCCCAGCGGTTTTATGCTGTGGACTTGGAAATGTGTTGTGGTTACCCCCAAATAACCTCCATAGACAAAGAAGACTTTGATTGCATCAACCTGGGCTGGATTTAATCCAGGTGACATAAGTGAAAGACCAGAGTCTAACCCTCGTCTCCAGACCCTAACTATAATCTTCCAAAGTTCTCTCGATTCAGGCACCGTTCCTTTAGATCGGAAAATTGCATGTCACCCTGCTATTTAAGAATGGTGAGAGGGAAACCAGTGAATTATGGACCAGTTAGCCTAACATCTGTTGTCGGGAAATTACTAGAGTCTATATTTAAGGATAGAGTGACTGAACACCTTGAAAATTTTCAGCTGATCAGAGTGAGTCAGCATGGATTTGTAAAGGGTAGGTCATGTCTGACGAACCTGATTGAATTTTTTGAAGAGGTTACTAAAGGAGTGGACAGGGGAATGTCTATGGATGTTATTTATATGGACTTCCAGAAGGCATTTGATAAAGTCCCACATAAGAGACTGTTGGCTAAAGCTGAAGCTTATGGAATTGAAGGCAAACTATTAACCTGGTTATGAAATTGGCTGAGCGGCAGGAGACAGAGAGTAGAGATAATGGGCAGGTACTCTAATTGGCAGAATGTGACTAGTGGTGTCCCACAGGGGCCTCAACTAGTCACCATATTTATGAACAACTCAGATGATGGGATGGAAAGCCACATAAAATTTGCTGATGGCACAAAGATAGGTGACATTGTAGGCAGTGTAGGTGGAAGCATAAAATTGGAAAGAGATATTAATAGATTAATTTAATGGGCAAAAATGTGGAAAATGGACTTCAATATAGGAAAATGTGAGGTCATCCACTTTGGACCTAAAAAGGATAGATCAGAGTACTTTCTAAATGGTGAAAAGCTAGAAACAGTGGAGGTTCAAAGAGACTTGGGTACATAATCCAGGTACATAGATTGTTAAAATGTCATGGACAGGTGCAGAAAATAATCAAAAAGGCTAATGGAATGCTGGCCTTTATATCTAGAGGACGAGAATACAAGGGGGTAGAAGTTATGCTGCAGCTGTACAAAGCCCTGGTTGGCCCACACCTGGAGTACTGTGAGCAGTTCTGGGCACCACACCTTAGGAAGGCTATATTGGCCTTGGAAGGATTGCAGCGTAGATTTACCAGAATGATACCTGGACTCCAAGGGAGATTACGAGAAGAGTTTACACAAACTAGGGTGTATTCCCTGGAATTTAGAAGGTTAAGGGGTGGTATAATCGGGGTTTTAAAGATATTATTAAGGGGAACTGATAGGGTAGACAGAGAGAAACTATTTCCGCTGGTATGGGAGTCTAGGGGGGAAAAATTTGTGTTTGCCAGCAAAGTTGTCGGTGTTACCAGCAACTGCAGTTATTGGCTGCTGGAAATGGCCACAACGCTAACCGAGTGAAATTGGTCTGGGAGCATGGAGATAGGTGGCTCAGCGCTCACCTTCCATGCAACGTCGTCCTGGTAGTGTTGTTGGAGGGATCCGGGATGAAGTTTCTGTCCAGTCCGGCGTTGCAGCTTCCCACAGCCTCTGGGAGCGAAACTGTGGAACGCACTAGGAATTGTGGGCAATGAAGAGTTCTGAGAATTAAAGGGGCCATGCACACTGAAGCTATACAAATTAAAATGCAGTGAATAAATATATTTTTCAGCCCTTTCTGCCTTTTAAGAAATATACAACATATAAAAGTTCCAAATGTGAATATTCAGTTGTTAAAGCTGAATTACCTTCCTAACCTCAACTAATGGGAAAACTGCCTCAGCACTAACACAAATGGCTCAGCAAGCCAGGGAAGGGGCACCGAGGGTCTCACATGCAGCACTCCAGCTTTGTGCAGGGAGTCAACACTGCAAGAATGGCCCTCTACCCACAGGAGTCAGGAAGCCCCCCACCACCTGGCTCCAGTACTCAACGAAGCTTCTTGACTCCAGACCACTGGTCACGGTCAGTGAATGCATCTTCAAAAGCCGTCTCCTACCAACTGCACCACTAGCCTCACACACTGCTCAATGCACAAACCCCAATCACTCACCACCAACAATCTGCACCAATGGCGAGGCTCATATCCCATTCTTAGCCTCACCTCACCCCCTTGGAGGGAATGGTGCAGGCCATTCTTGGCAGCGGCATGTCTGAGCCCTCGGCCAGCGGCGGGGCTGAAAGGATACAAGATGCAGGTAGACTCGTACGTTATCCTCCTTCTGGCATGCACCTCATGCTTACCCGTCCTCTCGTCATCACAACTCCACCCTTGTGCCTTCCTCATTTCACACACCCAAGAAATGCAGCCTGCCCAGCCAGTCTGTCCCTTTAAGAGCTGCAGACATCACCACTGTCAGCCTGCTTGCATGCTAGGTTAACCTGGCATGCTTAGGATCCAGCGCTGAATTCATTTTTCTTTTCCAGGGCGCTGCCAGTTACCAGCAGTGCAAAGGGGGGAGAGCAACATGGCGGCTGCCGCGGGACCCGCTACCAGCTGGCGAAAGAGCGGCGGCTGCCATTTTATGTGCTGGTAAGGAGATTAATTTCTAGCCCTAGGACTTGAGGACATAGCCTAAAAGTTAGAGTCATGCATTTCAGGAGTGAAGTTATGAAACACTTGGGGGGAGAAGTTTAGAACTCTTCCACAAATGGCAATTGATGCTGGGTCGATTGTTAATTTTCTATCTCAGATTGATAGATTTCTGTTAGCCAAATGTATTAAGGGATATGGGGCAAAGGCGGATATAACAGATATGATCTCACTGAATGGCGGTACAGGCTCGAGGGGCTCAATGGTCTACTTCTGTTCCTATGTTCCAATATTGACCTTGGCTCATTGGTGTCATAAAGAGCAATTCACAGTCCAATGAGAAAATAGCTTATAGTGACTGGGTGGGGCTAACATCAGTCGCTCGTCTTTCATCTTTGGGACCAGAATTCAAATTCAACCTTAACTGATGGGATGGCAGTCTCCTTTGTCTGCTGGCTGTAAAGGGACCACATGAAATGAGTTTGTCAGTCTCAGTACCGATTCTAGGCAATCTCACTCAGAGGCCACAGGTTGGCTGGTGAGGGAAATGGGAAAATTCCACAGTGGTGCAGTAGGTTGCTCCGAGGTTGTTGCACACTGTTGGGGCAGTGTAGAGGGAGCTTTGCTCTGCATCTATACCTGACCTGGGATTGCCCGTTGCTGACACCAGGTCCCTCAAATGAAAAGTGTTTCATTCTCCAGCCCTAACCTCCCACACCTTGGTAAACACAAAACAGCATCCACAATAAAATTTAAAATAAATAATTAGTTGATCCAGCATGAAGGAGGGAGCTGTTTACAGGTAAAGCTCGATTTTACACATGAAAGATTGATGAAGTTCGATTTTACTCTCAGGATGGCAGAGGATCAAAGGTAAGTGTCAGTGCGAAGGTGATTACAAATCCACATTACAACATTTCATGTTAATAACAGAAGTTTCCTCTGTGTTACAGTGCTCATGTGTGAGTTGTTTTGTCATTGTCTCTGTGTTTTACTGTATATTCCTGTGTAAATACTCCCAGAAAAAGGAAGTTCGTGCTGGTATACTAAATAGCAAAGATATATCTCCAGCTGTTTGACATCTAGCCTTTTCCTACTGACACTCCAGGGGTCTCCCACTTACTGCCCATTCCCCAGGGCTCTGTCCCACTTACGGCCCATTCCCCAGGCTCTGTCTCACTTTCTGCCCATTCCCAGGGTGCTGTCCCATTTCCTGCCCATTCCCCAGGGCTCTGTCCCACTTCCTGCCCATTCCCCAGGCTCTGTCCCACTTACTGCCCATTCCCCAGGGCTCTGTCCCACTTACTGCCCATTCCTCAGGCTCTGTCCCTCTTACTGCCCATTCCCCAGGCTCTGTCCCACTTACTGCCCATTCCCCAAACTCTGTCCCACTTACTGCCCATTCCCCAGGGCTCTGTCCCACTTACTGCCCATTCCCCAGGGCTCTGTCCCACTTACTGCCCATTCCCCAGGCTCTGTCCCACTTACTGCCCATTCCCCAGGGCTCTGTCCCACTTACTGCCCATTCCCCAGGGCTCTGTCCCACTTACTTCCCATTCCCCAGGGCTCTGTCCCACTTACTGCCCATTCCCCAGGGCTCTGTCCAACTACCTGCCCATTCCCCAGGCTCTGTCCCACTTACTGCCCATTCCCCAGGGCTCTGTCCCACTTACTGCCCATACCCCAGGCTCTGTCCCACTTACTGCCCATTCCCCAGGGCTCTGTCCCACTTACTGCCCATTCCCCAGCCTGTGTCCCACTTACTGCCCATTCCCCAGGGCTCTGTCCCACTTACTGCCCATTCCCCGGGCTCTGTCCCACTTACTGCCCATTCCCCTGTCTCTGTCCCACTTACTGCTCATTCCCCAGTGCTCTGTCCCACTTACTGCCCATTCCCCGGGCTCTGTCCCACTTACTGCCCATTCCCTGGGCTCTGTCCCACTTACTGCCCATTCCCTGGGCTCTGTCCCACTTACTGCCCATTCCCCAAGCTCTGTCCCACTTACTGCCCATTCCCCAGTCTCTGTCCCACTTACTGCCCATTCCCAGGGCTCTGTCCCACTTACTGCCAATTCCCCAGGGCTCTGTCCCACTTACTGTCCATTCCCCAGGGCTCTGTCCCACTTACTGCCCATTCCCCAGGGCTCTGTCCCACTTACTGCCCATTCCCCAGGGCTCTGTCCCACTTACGGCCCATTCCCCAGGCTCTGTCTCACTTTCTGCCCATTCCCAGGGTGCTGTCCCATTTCCTGCCCATTCCCCAGGGTTCTGTCCCACTTCCTGCCCATTCCCCAGGCTCTGTCCCACTTACTGCCCATTCCCCAGGGCTCTGTCCCACTTACTGCCCATTCCTCAGGCTCTGTCCCTCTTACTGCCCATTCCCCAGGCTCTGTCCCTCTTACTGCCCATTCCCCAGGCTCTGTCCCACTTACTGCCCATTCCCCAAACTCTGTCCCACTTACTGCCCATTCCCCAGGGCTCTGTCCCACTTACTGCCCATTCCCCAGGGCTCTGTCCCACTTACTGCCCATTCCCCAGGGCTCTGTCCCACTTACTGCCCATTCCCCGGGCTCTGTCCCACTTACTGCCCATTCCCCCGTCTCTGTCCCACTTACTGCTCATTCCCCAGTGCTCTGTCCCACTTACTGCCCATTCCCCGGGCTCTGTCCCACTTACTGCCCATTCCCTGGGCTCTGTCCCACTTACTGCCCATTCCCCGGGCTCTGTCCCACTTACTGCCCATTCCCCAAGCTCTGTCCCACTTACTGCCCATTCCCCAGTCTCTGTCCCACTTACTGCCCATTCCCAGGGCTCTGTCCCACTTACTGCCCATTCCCCAGGGCTCTGTCCCACTTACTGTCCATTCCCCAGGGCTCTGTCCCACTTACTGCCCATTCCCCAGGGCTCTGTCCCACTTACTGCCCATTCCCCAGCGCTCTGTCCCACTTACTGCCCATTCCCCGGGCTCTGTCCCACTTACTGCCCATTCCCAGGGCTCTGTCCCACTTACTGCCCATTCCCCAGGCTCTGTCCCACTTACTGCCCATTCCCCAGGCCTCTGTCCCATTTACTGCCCATTACACAGGGCTCTGACCCATTTACTGCCCATTCCCAGGGCTCTGTCCCACTTACTGCCCATTCCCCAGGCTCTGTCCCACTTACTGCCCATTCCCCAGGCTCTTTCCCACTTGCTGCCCATTCCCCAGGCTCTGTCCCACGTACTGCCCATTCCCCAGCCTCTGTCCTACTTACTGCCCATTCCCCAGCCTCTGTCCTACTTACTGCCCATCCCCAGGGCTCTGTCCCACTTACTGCCCATTCCCCGGGCTCTATCCCACTTAGTGCCCATTCCCCTGTCTCTGTCCCACTTACTGCTCATTCCCCAGTGCTCTGTCCCACTTACTGCCCATTCCCTGGGCTCTGTCCCACTTACTGCCCATTCCCCAGGGCTCTGTTCCACTTACTGCCCATTCCCCAGGGCTCTGTCCCACTTACTGCCCATTCCCCGGGCTCTATCCCACTTAGTGCCCATTCCCCTGTCTCTGTCCCACTTACTGCTCATTCCCCAGTGCTCTGTCCCACTTACTGCCCATTCCCTGGGCTCTGTCCCACTTACTGCCCATTCCCCAGGGCTCTGTTCCACTTACTGCCCATTCCCCAGGGCTCTGTTCCACTTACTGCCCATTCCCCAGGGCTCTGTCCCACTTACGGCCCAGTCCCCAGGGCTCTGTCCCACTGACTGCCCATTCCCCAGGCTCTGTCCCACTTACTGCCCATTCCCAGGGCTCTGTCCCACTTACTGCCCATTCCCCAGGGCTCTGTCCCACTTACTGCCCATTCCCCAGGCTCTGTCTCACTTACTGCCCATTCCCGAGGGTTCTCTCTGACTGACTGCCCATTCCTCGGGCTCTGTCCCACTTACGGCCCATTCCCCCAGGCTCTGTCCCACTTGCTGCCCATTCCCCAGGCTCTGTCCTACTTGCTGCCCATTCCCCAGGCTCTGTCCCACTTACTACCCATTCCCCAGGCTCTGTCCCACTTACTGCCCATTCCCCGGGCTCTGTCCCACTTACTGCCCATTCCCCTGTCTCTGTCCCACTTACTGCTCATTCCCCAGTGCTCTGTCCCACTTACTGCCCATTCCCCAGGCTCTGTCCCACTTACTGCCCATTCCCCAGGGCTCTGTCCCACTTACTGCCCATTCCCCAGGCTCTGTCCCACTTACTGCCCATTCCACAGGGCTCTGTACCACTTACTGCCCATTCCCCAGGCTCTGTCCCACTTACTGCCCATTCCCCAGGACTCTGTCCCACTTACTGCCCATTCCCCAGGACTCTGTCCCACTTACTGCCCATTCCCCAGGACTCTGTCCCACTTACTGCCCATTCCCCAGGCTCTGTCCCACTTACTGCCCATGCCCCTGTCTCTGTCCCACTTACTGCTCATAACCCAGTGCTCTGTCCCACTTACTGCCCATTCCCCGGGCTCTGTCCCACTTCCTGCCCATTCCCCGGGCTCTGTCCCACTTACTGCCCATTCCCCAGGCTCTGTCCCACTTACTGCCCATTCCCCTGGGCTCTGTCCCACTTCCTGCCCATTCCCCAGGGCTCTGTCCCACTTACTGCCCATTCCCCAGGGCTCTGTTCCACTTACTGCCCATTCCCCAGGGCTCTGTCCCACTTACTGCCCATTCCCCAGGCCCTGTCCCACTTACTGCCCATTCCCCAGGCTCTGTCCCACTTACTGCCCATTCCCCAGGGCTCTGTCCCACTACCTGCCCATTCCCCAGGCTCTCTCCCACTTACTGCCCATTCCCCAGGGCTGTGTCCCACTTACTGCCCATTCCCCAGGCTCTCTCCCACTTACTGCCCATTCCCCAGGGCTCTGTCCCACTTACTGCCCATTCCCCAGGCTCTGTCCCACTTACTGCCCATTCCCCAGGGCTCTGTCCCACTTACTGCCCATTCCCCAGGCTCTGTCCCACTTACTGCCCATTCCCCAGGCTCTGTCCCACTTACTGCCCATTCCCAGGACTCTGTCCCACTTACTGCCCATTCCCCAGGGCTCTGTCCCACTACCTGCCCATTCCCCAGGCTCTCTCCCACTTACTGCCCATTCCCCAGGGCTGTGTCCCACTTACTGCCCATTCCCCAGGCTCTCTCCCACTTACTGCCCATTCCCCAGGGCTCTGTCCCACTTACTGCCCATTCCCCAGGCTCTGTCCCACTTACTGCCCATTCCCCAGGGCTCTGTCCCACTTACTGCCCATTCCCCAGGCTCTGTCCCACTTACTGCCCATTCCCCAGGCTCTGTCCCACTTACTGCCCATTCCCAGGACTCTGTCCCACTTACTGCCCATTCCCCAGGGCTCTGTCCCACTTACTGCCCATTCCCCAGGGCTCTGTCCCACTTACTGCCCATTCCTCAGGGCTCTGTCCCACTTACTGCCTATTCCCCGGGCTCTGTCCCAGTTACTTCCCTTTCCCCAGTGCTCTGTCCCACTTACTGCCCATTCCCCAGGACACTGTCCCACTTACTGCCCATTCCCCAGGACTCTGTCCCACTTACTGCCCATTCCCCAGGACTCTGTCCCACTTACTGCCCATTCCGCAGGGCTCTGTCCCACTTACTGCCCATTCCTCAGGCTCTGTCCCACTTACTGCCCATTCCCCAGGCTCTGTCCCACTTACTGCCCATTCCCCATGCTCTGTCCCACTTACTGCCCATTCCCCAGGCTCTGTCCCACTTACTGCCCATTCCCCAGGACTCTGTCCCACTTACTGCCCATTCCTCAGGCTCTGTCCCACTTACTGCCCATTCCCCAGGCTCTGTCCCACTTACTGCCCATTCCCAGGGCTCTGTCCCACTTACTGCCCATTCCCCAGGGCTCTGTCCCACTTACTGCCGATTCCCCAGGGCTCTGTCCCACTTACTGCCCATTCCCCAGGGCTCTGTCCCACTTACTGCCCAATCCCCAGGGCTCTGTCCCACTTACTGCCCATTCCACAGGGCTCTGTCCCACTTACTGCCCATTCCCCAGGGCTCTGTCCCACTTACTGCCCATTCCCCAGGGCTCTGTCCCACTTACTGCCCATTCCCCAGGCTTTGTCCCACTTACTGCCCATTCCCAGGGCTCTGTCCCACTTACTGCCCATTCCCCAGGGCTCTGTCCAACTTACTGCCCATTCCCCGGACTCTGTCCCACTTACTGCCCATTCCCCGGACTCTGTCCCACTTACTGCCCATTCCCCGGGCTCTGTCCCACTTACTGCCCATTCCCCAGGGCTCTGTCTCATTTACTGGCCATTCACCAGGGCTCTGTCCCACTTATTGCCCATTCCCAGGGCTCTGTCCCACTTACTGCCCATTCCACAGGCTCTGTCCCACTTACTGCCCATTCCCCAGGGCTCTGTCCCACTTACTGCCCATTCCTCAGGCTCTGTCCCACTTACTGCCCATTCCCGAGGGTTCTCTCCGACTTACTGCCCATTCCTCAGGCTCTGTGCCACTTACGGCCCATTCCCCCAGGCTCTGTCCCACTTGCTGCCCATTCCCCAGGCTCTGTCCCACTTGCTGCCCATTCCCCAGGCTCTGTCCCACTTACTACCCATTCCCCAGGCTCTGTCCCACTTACTGCCCATTCCCCGGGCTCTGTCCCACTTACTGCCCATTCCCCAGGCTCTGTCCCACTTACTGCCCATTCCCCTGGGCTCTGTCCCACTTACTGCCCATTCCCCAGGGCTCTGTCCCACTTACTGCCCATTCCCCAGGGCTCTGTCCCACTTACTGCCCATTCCCCAGGGCTCTGTCCCACTTACTGCCCATTCCCCAGGGCTCTGTCCCACTTACTGCCCATTCCCCAGGGCTCTGTCCCACATACTGCCCATTCCCCAGGCCCTGTCCCACTTACTGCCCATTCCCCAGGCTCTGTCCCACTTACTGCCCATTCCCCAGGCTCTGTCCCACTTACTGCCCATTCCACAGGGCTCTGTCCCACTTACTGCCCATTCCCCAGGCTCTGTCCCACTTACTGCCCATTCCCCAGGACTCTGTTCCACTTACTGCCCATTCCTCAGGGCTCTGTCCCACTTACTGCCCATTCCCAGGGCTCTGTCCCACTTACTGCCCATTCCTCAGGGCTCTGTCCCACTTACTGCCTATTCCCCAGGCTCTGTCCCACTTACTGCCCATTCCCCAGGACTCTGTCCCACTTACTGCCCATTCCCCAGGCTCTGTCCCACTTACTGCCCATTCCCAGGGCTCTGTCCCACTTACTGCCCATTCCTCAGGGCTCTGTCCCACTTACTGCCTATTCCCCAGGGCTCTGTCCCACTTACTGCCCATTCCCCAGGGCTCTGTCCCACTTACTGCCCATTCCTCAGGGCTCTGTCCCACTTACTGCCTATTCCCCAGGCTCTGTCCCACTTACTGCCTATTCCCCGGGCTCTGTCCCAGTTACTGCCCTTTCCCCAGTGCTCTGTCCCACTTACTGCCCATTCCCCAGGCTCTGTCCCACTTACTGCCCATTCCCCAGGCTCTGTCCCACTTACTGCCCTTTCCCCAGGGCTCTGTCCCACTTACTGCCCATTCCCCAGGCTCTGTCCCACTTCCTGCCCATTCCCCAGGGCTCTCTCCCACTTCCTGCCCATTCCCCAGGGCTCTGTCCCACTTCCTGCCCATTCCCCAGGCTCTGTCCCACTTACTGCCCATTCCCGAGGGTTCTGTCCCACTTACTGCCCATTCCTCAGGCTCTGTCCCACTTACGGCCCATTCCCCCAGGCTCTGTCCCACTTGCTGCCCATTCCCCAGGCTCTGTCCCACTTGCTGCCCATTCCCCAGGCTCTGTCCCACTTACTGCCCATTCCCCAGGCTCTGTCCCACTTACTGCCCATTCCCCAGGGCTCTGTCCCACTTACTGCCCATTCCCCAGGCTCTGTCCCACTTACTGCCCATTCCACAGGGCTCTGTCCCACTTACTGCCCATTCCCCAGGGCTCTGTCCCACTTACTGCCCATTCCTCAGTGCTCTGTCCCACTAACTGCCTATTCCCCGGGCTCTGTCCCAGTTACTTCCCTTTCCCCAGTGCTCTGTCCCACTTACTGCCCATTCCCCAGGCTCTGTCCCACTTACTGCCCATTCCCCAGGCTCTGTCCCACTTACTGTCCTTTCCCCTGGGCTCTGTCCCACTTACTGCCCATTCCCCAGGCTCTGTCCCACTTACTGCCCATTCCCCAGGGCTCTGTCCCACTTCCTGCCCATTCCCCAGGGCTCTGTGCCACTTCCTGCGCATTCCCCAGGGCTGTGTCCCACTTACTGCCCATTCCCCAGGCTCTGTCCCACTTACTGCCCATTCCCCAGGCTCTGTCCCACTTACTGCCCATTCCCCAGGGCTCTGTCCCACTTACTGCCCGTTCCCCAGGGCTCTGTCCCACTTACTGCCCGTTCCCCAGGGCTCTGTCCCACTTACTGCCCATTCCCCAGGGCTCTGTCCCACTTACTGCCCATTCCCCAGGGCTCTGTCCCACTTACTGCCCATTCCACAGGCTCTGTCCCACTTACTGCCCATTCCCCAGGGCTCTGTCCCACTTACTGCCGATTCCCCAGGGCTCTGTCCCACTTATTGCCCATTCCCCAGGGCTCTGTCCCACTTACTGCCCAATCCCCAGGGCTCTGTCCCACTTACTGCCCATTCCACAGGGCTCTGTCCCACTTACTGCCCATTCCCCAGGGCTCTTTCCCACTTACTGCCCATTCCCCAGGGCTCTGTCCCACTTACTGCACATTCCCCAGGCTTTGTCCCACTTACTGCCCATTCCCAGGGCTCTGTCCCACTTACTGCCCATTCCCCAGGGCTCTGTCCAACTTACTGCCCATTCCCCGGACTCTGTCCCACTTACTGCCCATTCCCCGGACTCTGTCCCACTTACTGCCCATTCCCCGGGCTCTGTCCCACTTACTGCCTATTCCCAGGGCTCTGTTCCACTTACTGCCCATTCCCCAGGGCTCTGTCTCATTTACTGGCCATTCACCAGGGCTCTGTCCCACTTATTGCCCATTCCCAGGGCTCTGTCCCACTTACTGCCCATTCCACAGGCTCTGTCCCACTTACTGCCCATTCCCCAGGGCTCTGTCCCACTTACTGCCCATTCCTCAGGCTCTGTCCCACTTACTGCCCATTCCCGAGGGTTCTCTCCGACTTACTGCCCATTCCTCAGGCTCTGTCCCACTTACGGCCCATTCCCCCAGGCTCTGTCCCACTTGCTGCCCATTCCCCAGGCTCTGTCCCACTTGCTGCCCATTCCCCAGGCTCTGTCCCACTTACTGCCCTTTCCCCAGGGCTCTGTCCCACTTACTGCCCATTCCCCAGGCTCTGTCCCACTTCCTGCCCATTCCCCAGGGCTCTCACCCACTTCCTGCCCATTCCCCAGGGCTCTGTCCCACTTCCTGCCCATTCCCCAGGCTCTGTCCCACTTACTGCCCATGCCCCTGTCTCTGTCCCACTTACTGCTCATGACCCAGTGCTGTGTCCCACTTACTGCCCATTCCCCAGGCTCTGTCCCACTTACTGCCCATTCCCCAGGCTCTGTCCCACTTACTGCCCATTCCCGAGGGTTCTGTCCCACTTACTGCCCATTCCTCAGGCTCTGTCCCACTTACGGCCCATTCCCCCAGGCTCTGTCCCACTTGCTGCCCATTCCCCAGGCTCTGTCCCACTTGCTGCCCATTCCCCAGGCTCTGTCCCACTTACTGCCCATTCCCCAGGCTCTGTCCCACTTACTGCCCATTCCCCAGGGCTCTGTCCCACTTACTGCCCATTCCCCAGGCTCTGTCCCACTTCCTGCCCATTCCACAGGGCTCTGTCCCACTTACTGCCCATTCCCCAGGCTCTGTCCCACTTACTGCCCATTCCCCAGGGCTCTGTCCCACTTACTGCCCATTCCCCAGGGCTCTGTCCCACTTACTGCCCATTCCCCAGGGCTCTGTCCCACTTACTGCCCATTCCCCAGGCTCTGTCCCACTTACTGCCCATTCCCCAGGGCTCTGTCCCACTTACTGCCCATTCCTCAGGGCTCTGTCCCACTAACTGCCTATTCCCCGGGCTCTGTCCCAGTTACTTCCCTTTCCCCAGTGCTCTGTCCCACTTACTGCCCATTCCCCAGGATCTGTCCCACTTACTGCCCATTCCCCAGGCTCTGTCCCACTTACTGTCCTTTCCCCAAGGCTCTGTCCCACTTACTGCCCATTCCCCAGGCTCTGTCCCACTTACTGCCCATTCCCCAGGGCTCTGTCCCACTTCCTGCCCATTCCCCAGGGCTCTGTCCCACTTCCTGCCCATTCCCCAGGGCTGTGTCCCACTTACTGCCCATTCCCCAGGCTCTGTCCCACTTACTGCCCATTCCCCAGGCTCTGTCCCACTTACTGCCCATTCCCCAGGGCTCTGTCCCACTTACTGCCCATTCCCCAGGGCTCTGTCCCACTTACTGCCCATTCCCCAGGGCTCTGTCCCACTTACTGCCCATTCCCCAGGGCTCTGTCCCACTTACTGCCCATTCCCCAGGGCTCTGTCCCACTTACTGCCCATTCGCCAGGCTCTGTCCCACTTACTGCCCATTCCCCAGGGCTCTGTCCCACTACCTGCCCATTCCCCAGGCTCTGTCCCACTTACTGCCCATTCCCCAGGGCTCTGTCCCACTTACTGCCCATTCCCAGGGCTCTGTCCCACTTACTGCCCATTCCCCAGGCTCTGTCCCACTTACTGCCCATTCCCGAGGGTTCTGTCCCACTTACTGCCCATTCCTCAGGCTCTGTCCCACTTACGGCCCATTCCCCCAGGCTCTGTCCCACTTGCTGCCCATTCCCCAGGCTCTGTCCCACTTGCTGCCCATTCCCCAGGCTCTGACCCACTTACTGCCCATTCCCCAGGCTCTGTCCCACTTACTGCCCATTCCCCAGGGCTCTGTCCCACTTACTGCCCATTCCCCAGGCTCTGTCCCACTTACTGCCCATTCCACAGGGCTCTGTCCCACTTACTGCCCATTCCCCAGGGCTCTGTCCCACTTACTGCCCATTCCCCAGGGCTCTGTCCCACTTACTGCCCATTCCCCAGGGCTCTGTTCCACTTACTGCCCATTCCCCAGGGCTCTGTCCCACTTACTGCCCATTCCCCAGGCCCTGTCCCACTTACTGCCCATTCCCCAGGCTCTGTCCCACTTACTGCCCATTCCCCAGGGCTCTGTCCCACTACCTGCCCATTCCCCAGGCTCTCTCCCACTTACTGCCCATTCCCCAGGGCTTTGTCCCACTTACTGCCCATTCCCCAGGCTCTCTCCCACTTACTGCCCATTCCCCAGGGCTCTGTCCCACTTGCTGCCCATTCCCCAGGCTCTGTCCCACTTACTGCCCATTCCCTAGGCTCTGTCCCACTTACTGCCCATTCCCAGGGCTCTGTCCCACTTACTGCCCATACCCCAGGGCTCTGTCCCGCTTACTACCCATTCGCCAGGCTGTCCCGCTTACTACCCATTCGCCAGGCTGTCCCACTTACTGCCCATTCCACAGGGCTCTGTCCCACTACCTGCCCATTCCCCAGGCTCTGTCCCACTTACTGCCCATTCCCCAGGGCTCTGTCCCACTTACTGCCCATTCCCAGGGCTCTGTCCCACTTACTGCCCATTCCCCAGGCTCTGTCCCACTTACTGCCCATTCCCGAGGGTTCTGTCCCACTTACTGCCCATTCCTCAGGCTCTGTCCCACTTACGGCCCATTCCCCCAGGCTCTGTCCCACTTGCTGCCCATTCCCCAGGCTCTGTCCCACTTGCTGCCCATTCCCCAGGCTCTGTCCCACTTACTGCCCATTCCCCAGGCTCTGTCCCACTTACTGCCCATTCCCCAGGGCTCTGTCCCACTTACTGCCCATTCCCCAGGCTCTGTCCCACTTACTGCCCATTCCACAGGGCTCTGTCCCACTTACTGCCCATTCCCCAGGCTCTGTCCCACTTACTGCCCATTCCCCAGGGCTCTGTCCCACTTACTACCCATTCCCCAGGGCTCTGTCCCACTTACTGCCCATTCCCCAGGCTCTGTCCCACTTACTGCCCATTCCCGAGGGTTCTGTCCCACTTACTGCCCATTCCTCAGGCTCTGTCCCACTTACGGCCCATTCCCCCAGGCTCTGTCCCACTTGCTGCCCATTCCCCAGGCTCTGTCCCACTTGCTGCCCATTCCCCAGGCTCTGTCCCACTTACTGCCCATTCCCCAGGGCTCTGTCCCACTTACTGCCCATTCCCCAGGGCTCTGTCCCACTTACTGCCCATTCCCCAGGCTCTGTCCCACTTACTGCCCATTCCACAGGGCTCTGTCCCACTTACTGCCCATTCCCCAGGCTCTGTCCCACTTACTGCCCATTCCCCAGGGCTCTGTCCCACTTACTACCCATTCCCCAGGGCTCTGTCCCACTTACTGCCCATTCCCCAGGCTCTGTCCCACTTACTGCCCATTCCCCAGGGCTCTGTCCCACTACCTGCCCATTCCCCAGGCTCTGTCCCACTTACTGCCCATTCCCCAGGGCTCTGTCCCACTTACTGCCCATTCCCCAGGCTCTGTCCCGCTTACTGCCCATTCCCCAGGGCTCTGTCCCACTTACTGCCCATTCCCCAGGGCTCTGTCCCACTTACTGCCCATTCCCCAGGCTCTGTCCCACTTACTGCCCATTCCCCAGGGCTCTGTCCCACTTACTGCCCATTCCCCAGGGCTCTGTCCCACTTACTGCCCATTCCCCAGGGCTCTGTTCCACTGACTGCCCATTCCCCAGGGCTCTGTCCCACTTACTGCCCATTCCCCAGGCCCTGTCCCACTTACTGCCCATTCCCCAGGCTCTGTCCCACTTACTGCCCATTCCCCAGGGCTCTGTCCCACTACCTGCCCATTCCCCAGGCTCTCTCCCACTTACTGCCCATTCCCCAGGGCTTTGTCCCACTTACTGCCCATTCCCCAGGCTCTCTCCCACTTACTGCCCATTCCCCAGGGCTCTGTCCCACTTACTGCCCATTCCCCAGGCTCTGTCCCACTTACTGCCCATTCCCCAGGGCTCTGTCCCACTTACTGCCCATTCCCCAGGCTCTGTCCCACTTACTGCCCATTCCCCAGGCTCTGTCCCACTTACTGCCCATTCCCAGGGCTCTGTCCCACTTACTGCCCATTCCCCAGGGCTCTGTCCCACTTACTGCCCATTCCCCAGGGCTCTGTCCCACTTACTGCCCATTCCTCAGGGCTCTGTCCCACTTACTGCCTATTCCCCGGGCTCTATCCCAGTTACTTCCCTTTCCCCAGAGCTCTGTCCCACTTACTGCCCATTCCCCAGGCTCTGTCGCACTTACTGCCCATTCCCCAGGCTCTGTCCCACTTACTGCCCGTTCCCCAGGGCTCTGTCCCACTTACTGCCCATTCCCTAGGCTCTGTCCCACTTACTGCCCATTCCCAGGGCTCTGTCCCACTTACTGCCCATACCCCAGGGCTCTGTCCCGCTTACTACCCATTCGCCAGGCTGTCCCGCTTACTACCCATTCGCCAGGCTGTCCCACTTACTGCCCATTCCACAGGGCTCTGTCCCACTTACTGCCCATTCCCCAGGCTCTGTCCCACTTACTGCCCATTCCCCAGGCTCTGTCCCACTGACTGCCCATTCCCCAGGCTCTGTCCCACTTACTGCCCATTCCCCAGGCTCTGTCCCACTTACTGCCCATTCCCCAGGCTCTGTCCCACTTACTGCCCATTCCCCAGGCTCTCTCCCATTTACTGCCCATTCCCCAGGGCTCTGTTCCACTTACTGCCCATTCCCCAGGCTCTGTCCCACTTACTGCCCATTCCCTAGGCTCTGTCCCACTTACTGCCCATTCCCAGGGCTCTGTCCCACTTACTGCCCATACCCCAGGGCTCTGTCCCGCTTACTACCCATTCGCCAGGCTGTCCCGCTTACTACCCATTCGCCAGGCTGTCCCACTTACTGCCCATTCCACAGGGCTCTGTCCCACTACCTGCCCATTCCCCAGGCTCTGTCCCACTTACTGCCCATTCCCCAGGGCTCTGTCCCACTTACTGCCCATTCCCAGGGCTCTGTCCCACTTACTGCCCATTCCCCAGGCTCTGTCCCACTTACTGCCCATTCCCGAGGGTTCTGTCCCACTTACTGCCCATTCCTCAGGCTCTGTCCCACTTACGGCCCATTCCCCCAGGCTCTGTCCCACTTGCTGCCCATTCCCCAGGCTCTGTCCCACTTGCTGCCCATTCCCCAGGCTCTGTCCCACTTACTGCCCATTCCCCAGGCTCTGTCCCACTTACTGCCCATTCCCCAGGCTCTGTCCCACTTACTGCCCATTCCCCAGGGCTCTGTCCCACTTCCTGCCCATTCCCCAGGCTCTGTCCCACTTACTGCCCATTCCCCAGGCTCTGTCCCACTTACTGTCCTTTCCCCAGTGCTCTGTCCCACTTACTGCCCATTCCCCAGGCTCTGTCCCACTTACTGCCCATTCCCCAGGGCTCTGTCCCACTTCCTGCCCATTCCCCAGGGCTCTGTCCCACTTCCTGCCCATTCCCCAGGGCTGTGTCCCACTTACTGCCCATTCCCCAGGCTCTGTCCCACTTACTGCCCATTCCCCAGGGCTCTGTCCCACTTACTGCCCATTCCCCAGGGCTCTGTCCCACTTACTGCCCATTCCCCAGGGCTCTGTCCCACTTACTGCCCATTCCCAGGGCTCTGTCCCACTTACTGCCCATTCCCCAGGGCTCTGTCCCACTTACTGCCCATTCCCCAGGGCTCTGTCCCACTTACTGCCCATTCCTCAGGGCTCTGTCCCACTTACTGCCTATTCCCCGGGCTCTGTCCCAGTTACTTCCCTTTCCCCAGTGCTCTGTCCCACTTACTGCCCATTCCCCAGGCTCTGTCCCACTTACTGCCCATTCCCTAGGCTCTGTCCCACTTACTGCCCATTCCCAGGGCTCTGTCCCACTTACTGCCCATACCCCAGGGCTCTGTCCCGCTTACTGCCCATTCGCCAGGCTGTCCCACTTACTGCCCATTCCACAGGGCTCTGTCCCACTTACTGCCCATTCCCCAGGCTCTGTCCCACTTACTGCCCATTCCCCAGGCTCTGTCCCACTTACTGCCCATTCCCCAGGCTCTGTCCCACTTACTGCCCATTCCCCAGGCTCTGTCCCACTTACTGCCCATTCCCCAGCGTTCTGTCCCACTTACTGCCGATTCCCCAGGGCTCTGTCCCACTTACTGCCCATTCCCCAGGGCTCTGTCCCACTTACTGCCCATTCCACAGGGCTCTGTCCCACTTACTGCCCATTCCACAGGGCTCTGTCCCACTTACTGCCCATTCCCCAGGGCTCTGTCCCACTTACTGCCCATTCCCCAGGGCTCTGTCCCACTTACTGCCCATTCCCCAGGCTTTCTCCCACTTACTGCCCATTCCCAGGGCTCTGTCCCACTTACTGCCCATTCCCCAGGGCTCTGTCCTACTTACTGCCCATTCCCCGGACTCTGTCCCACTTACTGCCCATTCCCCGGGCTCTGTCCCACTTACTGCCCATTCCCCGGGCTCTGTCCCACTTTCTGCCCATTCCCAGGGCTCTGTCCCACTTACTGCCCATTCCCCAGGGCTCTGTCTCATTTACTGGCCATTCACCAGGGCTCTCTCCCACTTATTGCCCATTCCCAGGGCTCTGTCCCACTTACTGCCCATTCCACAGGCTCTGTCCCACTTACTGCCCATTCCCCAGGGCTCTGTCCCACTTACTGCCCATTCCTCAGGCTCTGTCCCACTTACTGCCCATTCCCCAGGCTCTGTCCCACTTACTGCCCATTCCCCAGGCTCTGTCCCACTTACTGCCCATTCCCCAGGCTCTGTCCCACTTACTGCCCATTCCCCAGGGCTCTGTCCCACTACCTGCCCATTCCCCAGGCTCTCTCCTACTTACTGCCCATTCCCCAGGGCTCTGTCCCACTTACTGTCCATTCCCCAGGCTCTGTCCCACTTACTGCCCATTCCCCAGGGCTCTGTCCCACTTGCTGCCCATTCCCCAGGCTCTGTCCCACTTACTGCCCATTCCCCAGGCTCTGTCCCACTTACTGCCCATTCCCAGGGCTCTGTCCCACTTACTGCCCATTCCCCAGGGCTCTGTCCCACTTACTGCCCATTCCCCGGGCTCTGTCCCACTTACTGCCCATTCCCAGGGCTCTGTCCCACTTACTGCCCATTCCCCGGGCTCTGTCCCACTTACTGCCCATTCCCGAGGGTTCTGTCCCACTTACTGCCCATTCCTCAGGCTCTGTCCCACTTACGGCCCATTCCCCCAGGCTCTGTCCCACTTGCTGCCCATTCCCCAGGCTCTGTCCCACTTGCTGCCCATTCCCAAGGGCTCTGTCCCACTTACTGCCCATTCCCCAGGCTCTGTCCCACTTACTGCCCATTCCACAGGGCTCTGTCCCACTTACTGCCCATTCCCCAGGCTCTGTCCCACTTACTGCCCATTCCCCAGGGCTCTGTCCCACTTACTGCCCATTCCCCAGGGCTCTGTCCCACTTACTGCCCATTCCCCAGGGCTCTGTCCCACTTACTGCCCATTCCCCAGGGCTCTGTCCCACTTGCTGCCCATTCCCCAGGCTCTGTCCCACTTGCTGCCCATTCCCCAGGGCTCTGTCCCACTTACTGCCCATTCCCCAGGCTCTGTCCCACTTACTGCCCATTCCACAGGGTTCTGTCCCACTTACTGCCCATTCCCCAGGCTCTGTCCCACTTACTGCCCATTCCTCAGGGCTCTGCCCCACTTGCTGCCTATTCCCCGGGCTCTGTCCCAGTTACTTCCCTTTCCCCAGTGCTCTGTCCCACTTCCTGCCCATTCCCCAGGCTCTGTCCCACTTACTGCCCATTCCCCAGGCTCTGTCCCACTTACTGTCCTTTCCCCAGTGCTCTGTCCCACTTACTGCCCATTCCCCAGGCTCTGTCCCACTTACTGCCCATTCCCCAGGGCTCTGTCCCACTTCCTGCCCATTCCCCAGGGCTCTGTCCCACTTCCTGCCCATTCCCCAGGGCTGTGTCCCACTTACTGCCCATTCCCCAGGCTCTGTCCCACTTACTGCCCATTCCCCAGGGCTCTGTCCCACTTACTGCCCATTCCCCAGGGCTCTGTCCCACTTACTGCCCATTCCCCAGGGCTCTGTCCCACTTACTGCCCATTCCCAGGGCTCTGTCCCACTTACTGCCCATTCCCAGGGCTCTGTCCCACTTACTGCCCATTCCCCAGGGCTCTGTCCCACTTACTGCCCATTCCCCAGGGCTCTGTCCCACTTACTGCCCATTCCTCAGGGCTCTGTCCCACTTACTGCCTATTCCCCGGGCTCTGTCCCAGTTACTTCCCTTTCCCCAGTGCTCTGTCCCACTTACTGCCCATTCCCCAGGCTCTGTCCCACTTACTGCCCATTCCCTAGGCTCTGTCCCACTTACTGCCCATTCCCAGGGCTCTGTCCCACTTACTGCCCATACCCCAGGGCTCTGTCCCGCTTACTGCCCATTCGCCAGGCTGTCCCACTTACTGCCCATTCCACAGGGCTCTGTCCCACTTACTGCCCATTCCCCAGGCTCTGTCCCACTTACTGCCCATTCCCCAGGCTCTGTCCCACTTACTGCCCATTCCCCAGGCTCTGTCCCACTTACTGCCCATTCCCCAGGCTCTGTCCCACTTACTGCCCATTCCCCAGCGTTCTGTCCCACTTACTGCCGATTCCCCAGGGCTCTGTCCCACTTACTGCCCATTCCCCAGGGCTCTGTCCCACTTACTGCCCATTCCACAGGGCTCTGTCCCACTTACTGCCCATTCCACAGGGCTCTGTCCCACTTACTGCCCATTCCCCAGGGCTCTGTCCCACTTACTGCCCATTCCCCAGGGCTCTGTCCCACTTACTGCCCATTCCCCAGGCTTTCTCCCACTTACTGCCCATTCCCAGGGCTCTGTCCCACTTACTGCCCATTCCCCAGGGCTCTGTCCTACTTACTGCCCATTCCCCGGACTCTGTCCCACTTACTGCCCATTCCCCGGGCTCTGTCCCACTTACTGCCCATTCCCCGGGCTCTGTCCCACTTTCTGCCCATTCCCAGGGCTCTGTCCCACTTACTGCCCATTCCCCAGGGCTCTGTCTCATTTACTGGCCATTCACCAGGGCTCTCTCCCACTTATTGCCCATTCCCAGGGCTCTGTCCCACTTACTGCCCATTCCACAGGCTCTGTCCCACTTACTGCCCATTCCCCAGGGCTCTGTCCCACTTACTGCCCATTCCTCAGGCTCTGTCCCACTTACTGCCCATTCCCCAGGCTCTGTCCCACTTACTGCCCATTCCCCAGGCTCTGTCCCACTTACTGCCCATTCCCCAGGCTCTGTCCCACTTACTGCCCATTCCCCAGGGCTCTGTCCCACTACCTGCCCATTCCCCAGGCTCTCTCCTACTTACTGCCCATTCCCCAGGGCTCTGTCCCACTTACTGTCCATTCCCCAGGCTCTGTCCCACTTACTGCCCATTCCCCAGGGCTCTGTCCCACTTGCTGCCCATTCCCCAGGCTCTGTCCCACTTACTGCCCATTCCCCAGACTCTGTCCCACTTACTGCCCATTCCCAGGGCTCTGTCCCACTTACTGCCCATTCCCCAGGGCTCTGTCCCACTTACTGCCCATTCCCCGGGCTCTGTCCCACTTACTGCCCATTCCCAGGGCTCTGTCCCACTTACTGCCCATTCCCCGGGCTCTGTCCCACTTACTGCCCATTCCCCGGGCTCTGTCCCACTTAGTGCCCATTCCCAGGGCTCTGTCCCACTTACTGCCCATTCCCCAGGGCTCTGTCCCACTTACTGCCCATTCCCCGGGCTCCGTCCCACTTACTGCCCATTCCCAGGGCTCTGTCCCACTTACTGCCCATTCCCCGGGCTCTGTCCCACTTACTGCCCATTCCCCGGGCTCTGTCCCACTTACTGCCCATTCCCAGGGCTCTGTCCCACTTACTGCCCATTCCCCAGGGCTCTGTCCCACTTACTGCCCATTCCTCAGGCTCTGTCCCACTTACTGCCCATTCCCCAGGCTCTGTCCCACTTACTGCCCATTCCCCAGGCTCTGTCCCACTTACTGCCCATTCCCCAGGCTCTGTCCCACTTACTGCCCATTCCCCAGGGCTCTGTCCCACTTACTGCCCATTCCCCAGGCTTTGTCCCACTTACTGCCCATTCCCAGGGCTCTGTCCCACTTACTGCCCATTCCCCAGGGCTCTGTCCCACTTACTGCCCATTCCCCGGGCTCTGTCCCACTTACTGCCCATTCCCCTGTCTCTGTCCCACTTACTGCTCATTCCCCAGTGCTCTGTCCCAGTTACTGCCCTTTCCCCAGGGCTCTGTCCCACTTACTGCCCATTCCCCAGGCTCTGTCCCTCTTACTGCCCATTCCCCAGGGCTCTGTCCCACTACCTGCCCATTCCCCAGGCTCTCTCCCACTTACTGCCCATTCCCCAGGGCTCTGTCCCACTTACTGCCCATTCCCCAGGCTCTGTCCCACTTACTGCCCATTCCCCAGGGCTCTGTCCCACTTACTGCCCATTCCCCAGGCTCTGTCCCACTTACTGCCCATTCCCCAGGGCTCTGTCCCACTTACTGCCCATTCCCCAGGCTCTGTCCCACTTACTGCCCATTCCCCAGGCTCTGTCCCACTTACTGCCCATTCCCAGGGCTCTGTCCCACTTACTACCCATTCCCCAGGGCTCTGTCCCACTTACTGCCCATTCCCCAGGGCTCTGTCCCACTTACTGCCCATTCCTCAGGGCTCTGTCCCACTTACTGCCTATTCCCCGGGCTCTGTCCCAGTTACTTCCCTTTCCCCAGTGCTCTGTCCCACTTACTGCCCATTCCCCAGGCTCTGTCGCACTTACTGCCCATTCCCCAGGCTCTGTCCCACTTACTGCCCTTTCCCCAGGGCTCTGTCCCACTTACTGCCCATTCCCCAGGCTCTGTCCCACTTACTGCCCATTCCCCAGGGCTCTGTCCCACTTCCTGCCCATTCCCCAGGGCTCTGTCCCACTTCCTGCCCATTCCCCAGGCCTGTCTCCCACTTACTGCCCATTCCCCAGGCTCTGTCCCACTTACTGCCCATTCCCAGGGCTCTGTCCCACTTACTGCCCATACCCCAGGGCTCTGTCCCGCTTACTGCCCATTCGCCAGGCTGTCCCACTTACTGCCCATTCCACGGGGCTCTGTCCCACTTACTGCCCATTCCCCAGGCTCTGTCCCACTTACTGCCCATTCCCCAGGCTCTGTCCCACTTACTGCCCATTCCCCAGGCTCTGTCCCACTTACTGCCCATTCCCCAGGCTCTGTCGCACTTACTGCCCATTCCCCAGGCTCTGTCGCACTTACTGCCCATTCCCCAGGCTCTCTCCCACTTACTGCCCATTCCCCAGGCTCTGTCCCACTTACTGCCCATTCCCCAGGCTCTGTCCCACTTACTGCCCATTCCCCAGGCTCTGTCCCACTTACTGCCCATTCCCCAGGGCTCTGTCCCACTTACTGCCCATTCCTCAGGCTCTGTCCCACTTACTGCCCATTCCCCAGGCTCTGTCCCACTTACTGCCCATTCCCCATGCTCTGTCCCACTTGCTGCCCATTCCCCAGGCTCTGTCCCACTTACTGCCCATTCCCCAGGCTCTGTCCCACTTACTGCCCATTCCCCAGGACTCTGTCCCACTTACTGCCCATTCCCCAGGCTCTGTCCCACTTACTGCCCATTCCCCAGGGCTCTGTCTCATTTACTGGCCATTCACCAGGGCTCTGTCCCACTTATTGCCCATTCCCAGGGCTCTGTCCCACTTACTGCCCATTCCACAGGCTCTGTCCCACTTACTGCCCATTCCCCAGGGCTCTGTCCCACTTACTGCCCATTCCCCAGGCTCTGTCCCACTTACTGCCCATTCCCCAGGCTCTGTCCCACTTACTGCCCATTCCCCAGGCTCTGTCCCACTTACTGCCCATTCCCCAGGGCTCTGTCCCACTTACTGCCCATTCCCCAGGCTTTGTCCCACTTACTGCCCATTCCCAGGGCTCTGTCCCACTTACTGCCCATTCCCCAGGGCTCTGTCCCACTTACTGCCCATTCCCCAGGGCTCTGTCCCACTTACTGCTCATTCCCCAGTGCTCTGTCCCAGTTACTGCCCTTTCCCCAGGGCTCTGTCCCACTTACTGCCCATTCCCCAGGCTCTGTCCCACTTACTGCCCATTCCCCAGGGCTCTGTGCCACTTACTGCCCATTCCCCAGGGCTCTGTCCCACTTACTGCCCATTCCCCAGGCTCTGTCCCACTTACTGCCCATTCCACAGGGCCCTGTCCCGCTTACTGCCCATTCCCCAGGCTCTGTCCCACTTACTGCCGATTCCCCAGGCTCTGTCGCACTTACTGACCGTTCCCCAGGCTCTGTCCCACTTACTGCCCGTTCCCCAGGGCTCTGTCCCACTTACTGCCCGTTCCCCAGGGCTCTGTCCCACTTGCTGCCCGTTCCCCAGGGCTCTGTCCCACTTACTGCCCGTTCCACAGGGCTCTGTCCCACTTACTGCCCGTTCCCCAGGGCTCTGTCCCACTTACTGCCCATTCCCCATGGCTCTGTCCCATTTACTGCCCACTCCCCGGGCTCCGTCCTACTTACTGCCCATTCCCCAGGGCTCTGTCCCACTTACTGCCCATTCCCCATGCTTTGTCCCAATTACTGCCCATTCCCCAGGCTCTGTCCCACTTGCTGCCAATTCCCTTGGGCTCTGTCCCACTTACTGCCCATTCCCCGGGCTCTGTCCCACTTAGTGCCCATTCCCAGGGCTCTGTCCCACTTACTGCCCATTCCCCAGGGCTCTGTCCTACTTACTGCCCATTCCCCAGGGCTCTGTCCCACTTACTGCCCATTCCCCAGGGCTCTGTCCTACTTACTGCCCATTCCCCAGGGCTCTGTCCCACTTACTGCCCACTCCCCAGGGCTCTGTCCCACTTGCTGACCATTCCCCAGGCTCTGTCCCACATACTGCCCATTCCCAGGGCTCTGTCCCACTTACTGCCCATTCCCAGGACTCTGTCCCACTTACTGCCCATTCCCCAGGCTCTGTCCCACTTGCTGCCCATTCCCCAGGCTCTGTCCCACTTACTGCCCATTCCCAGGACTCTGTCCCACTTACTGCCCATTCCCCAGGCTCTGTCCCACTTGCTGCCCATTCCCCAGGCTCTGTCCCACTTACTGCCCATTCCCCACGGCTCTGTCCCACTTACTGCCCATTCCCCTGTCTCTGTCCCACTTACTGCTCATTCCCCCGGCTCTGTCCCACTTACTGCCCATTCCCAGGGCTCTGTCCCACTTACTGCCCATTCCCAGGGCTCTGTCCCACTTACTGCCCATTCCACAGGGCTCTGTCCCTCTTAATGCCCATTCCCCAGGCTCTGTCCCATTTACTGTCCATTCCCAGGGCTCTGTCCCACTAACTGCCCATTCCCCAGGGCTCTGTCCCACTTACTGCCCATTCCCCAGGGCTCTGTCCCACTTACTGCCCGTTCCACAGGGCTCTGTCCCACTTACTGCCCGTTCCCCAGGGCTCTGTCCCACTTACTGCCCGTTCCCCAGGGCTCTGTCCCACTTACTGCCCATTCCCCAGGCTCTGTCCCACTTACTGCCCATTCCCCAGGCTCTGTCCCACTTACTGCCCATTCCCCAGGACTCTGTCCCACTTACTGCCCATTCCTCAGGCTCTGTCCCACTTACTGCCCATTCCCCAGGCTCTGTCCCACTTACTGCCCATTCCCCATGCTCTGTCCCACTTGCCCATTCCCCAGGCTCTGTCCCACTTACTGCCCATTCCCCAGGCTCTGTCCCACTTACTGCCCATTCCCCAGGCTCTGTCCCACTTACTGCCCATTCCCAGGGCTCTGTCCCACCTACTGCCCATTCCCCAGCGCTCTGTCCCACTTACTGCCGATTCCCCAGGGCTCTGTCCCACTTACTGCCCATTCCCCAGGGCTCTGTCCCACTTTCTGCCCATTCCCCAGGGCTCTGTCCCACTTACTGCCCATTCCCCAGGGCTCTGTCCCACTTACTGCCCATTCCCCAGGCTTTGTCCCACTTACTGCCCATTCCCAGGGCTCTGTCCCACTTACTGCCCATTCCACAGGTTCTGTCCCACTTACTGCCCATTCCCCAGGGCTCTGTCCCACTTACTGCCCATTCCTCAGGCTCTGTCCCACTTACTGCCCATTCCCCAGGCTCTGTCCCACTTACTGCCCATTCCCCAGGCTCTGTCCCACTTACTGCCCATTCCCCCGGCTTTGTCCCACTTACTGCCCATTCCCAGGGCTCTGTCCCACTTACTGCCCATTCCCCAGGGCTCTGTCCCACTTACTGCCCATTCCCCGGGCTCTGTCCCACTTACTGCCCATTCCCCTGTCTCTGTCCCACTTACTGCTCATTCCCCAGTGCTCTGTCCCAGTTACTGCCCTTTCCCCAGGGCCCTGTCCCGCTTACTGCCCATTCCCCAGGCTCTGTCCCACTTACTGCCCGTTCCCCAGGGCTCTGTCCCACTTACTGCCCGTTCCCCAGGGCTCTGTCCCACTTACTGCCCGTTCCCCAGGGCTCTGTCCCACTTACTGCCCGTTCCCCAGGGCTCTGTCCCACTTACTGCCCGTTCCCCAGGGCTCTGTCCCACTTACTGCCCATTCCCCAGGGCTCTGTCCCACTTACTGCCCATTCCCCATGGCTCTCTCCCATTTACTGCCCACTCCCCGGGCTCCGTCCTACTTACTGCCCATTCCCCAGGGCTCTGTCCCACTTACTGCCCATTCCCCATGCTTTGTCCCAATTACTGCCCATTCCCCAGGGCTCTGTCCCACTTGCTGCCCATTCCCCTGGGCTCTGTCCCACTTACTGCCCATTCCCCAGGGCTCTGTCCCACTTACTGCCCATTCCCCAGGCTTTGTCCCACTTACTGCCCATTCCCAGGGCTCTGTCCCACTTACTGCCCATTCCCCAGGGCTCTGTCCCACTAACTACCCATTCCCCGGGCTCTGTCCTACTTACTGCCCATTCCCCAGGGCTCTGTCCCACTTACTGCCCATTCCCCAGGCTTTGTCCCACTTACTGCCCATTCCCCAGGGCTCTGTCCCACTTACTACCCATTCCCCAGGGCTCTGTCCCACTTACTGCCCATTCCCAGGGCTCTGTCCCAATTACTGCCCATTCCCCAGGGCTCTGTCCTACTTACTGCCCATTCCCCGGGCTCTGTCCCACTTCCTGCCCATTCCCCAGGGCTCTGTCCCACTTCCTGCCCATTCCCCAGGGCTCTGTCCAACTTACTGCCCATTCCCCAGGGCTCTGTCCCACTTACTGCCCATTCCCCAGGCCCTGTCCCACTTACTGCCCATTCCCCAGGCCCTGTCCCACTTACTGCCCATTCCCCAGGCTCTGTCCCACTTACTGCCCATTCCCCAGGCTCTGTCCCACTTACTGCCCATTCCACAGGGCTCTGTCCCACTTACTGCCCATTCCACAGGGCTCTGTCCCACTTACTGCCCATTCCACAGGCTCTGTCCCACTTACTGCCCATTCCCCAGACTCTGTCCCACTTAGTGCCCATTCCCCAGGCTCTGTCCCACTTACTGCCCATTCCCAGGGCTCTGTCCCAGTTACTGCCCATTCCCCAGCGCTCTGTCCCACTTACTGCCGATTCCCCAGGGCTCTGTCCCACTTACTGCCCATTCCTCAGGGCTCTGTCCCACTTACTGCCCATTCCCCAGGGCTCTGTCCCACTTACTGCCCATTCCCCAGGGCTCTGTCCCACTTACTGCCCATTCCCCAGGGCTCTGTCCTACTTACTGCCCATTCCCCGGACTCTGTCCCACTTACTGCCCATTCCCAGGGCTCTGTCCCACTTACTGCCCATTCCCCAGGGCTCTGTCCTACTTACTGGCCATTCACCAGGGCTCTGTCCCACTTATTGCCCATTCCCAGGGCTCTGTCCCACTTACTGCCCATTCCACAGGCTCTGTCCCACTTACTGCCCATTCCCCAGGCTCTGTCCCACTTACTGCCCATTCCCCAGGCTCTGTCCCACTTACTGCCCATTCCCCAGGACTCTGTCCCACTTACTGCCCATTCCTCAGGCTCTGTCCCACTTACTGCCCATTCCCCAGGCTCTGTCCCACTTACTGCCCATTCCCAGGGCTCTGTCCCAGTTACTGCCCATTCCCCAGCGCTCTGTCCCACTTACTGCCGATTCCCCAGGGCTCTGTCCCACTTACTGCCCATTCCACAGGGCTCTGTCCCACTTACTGCCCATTCCCCAGGGCTCTGTCACACTTACTGCCCATTCCCCAGGGCTCTGTCCCACTTACTGCCCATTCCCCAGGGCTCTGTCCCACTTACTGCCCATTCCCCAGGCTTTGTCCCACTTACTGCCCATTCCCAGGGCTCTGTCCCACTTACTGCCCATTCCCCAGGGCTCTGTCCTACTTACTGCCCATTCCCCGGACTCTGTCCCACTTACTGCCCATTCCCAGGGCTCTGTCCCACTTAATGCCCATTCCCCAGGGCTCTGTCCCACTTACTGCCCATTCCCCAGGCTCTGTCCCACTTACTGCCCATTCCACAGGGCCCTGTCCCGCTTACTGCCCATTCCCCAGGCTCTGTCCCACTTACTGCCGATTCCCCAGGCTCTGTCGCACTTACTGACCGTTCCCCAGGCTCTGTCCCACTTACTGCCCGTTCCCCAGGGCTCTGTCCCACTTACTGCCCGTTCCCCAGGGCTCTGTCCCACTTGCTGCCCGTTCCCCAGGGCTCTGTCCCACTTACTGCCCGTTCCACAGGGCTCTGTCCCACTTACTGCCCGTTCCCCAGGGCTCTGTCCCACTTACTGCCCATTCCCCATGGCTCTGTCCCATTTACTGCCCACCACCGGGCTCCGTCCTACTTACTGCCCATTCCCCATGCTTTGTCCCAATTACTGCCCATTCCCCAGGCTCTGTCCCACTTGCTGCCAATTCCCTTGGGCTCTGTCCCACTTACTGCCCATTCCCCGGGCTCTGTCCCACTTAGTGCCCATTCCCAGGGCTCTGTCCCACTTACTGCCCATTCCCCAGGGCTCTGTCCTACTTACTGCCCATTCCCCAGGGCTCTGTCCCACTTACTGCCCATTCCCCAGGGCTCTGTCCTACTTACTGCCCATTCCCCAGGGCTCTGTCCCACTTACTGCCCACTCCCCAGGGCTCTGTCCTACTTGCTGACCATTCCCCAGGCTCTGTCCCACATACTGCCCATTCCCAGGGCTCTGTCCCACTTACTGCCCATTCCCAGGACTCTGTCCCACTTACTGCCCATTCCCCAGGCTCTGTCCCACTTGCTGCCCATTCCCCAGGCTCTGTCCCACTTACTGCCCATTCCCAGGACTCTGTCCCACTTACTGCCCATTCCCCAGGCTCTGTCCCACTTGCTGCCCATTCCCCAGGCTCTGTCCCACTTACTGCCCATTCCACAGGGCCCTGTCCCGCTTACTGCCCATTCCCCAGGCTCTGTCCCACTTACTGCCGATTCCCCAGGCTCTGTCGCACTTACTGACCGTTCCCCAGGCTCTGTCCCACTTACTGCCCGTTCCCCAGGGCTCTGTCCCACTTACTGCCCGTTCCCCAGGGCTCTGTCCCACTTGCTGCCCGTTCCCCAGGGCTCTGTCCCACTTACTGCCCGTTCCACAGGGCTCTGTCCCACTTACTGCCCGTTCCCCAGGGCTCTGTCCCACTTACTGCCCATTCCCCATGGCTCTGTCCCATTTACTGCCCACTCCCCGGGCTCCGTCCTACTTACTGCCCATTCCCCAGGGCTCTGTCCCACTTACTGCCCATTCCCCATGCTTTGTCCCAATTACTGCCCATTCCCCAGGCTCTGTCCCACTTGCTGCCAATTCCCTTGGGCTCTGTCCCACTTACTGCCCATTCCCCGGGCTCTGTCCCACTTAGTGCCCATTCCCAGGGCTCTGTCCCACTTACTGCCCATTCCCCAGGGCTCTGTCCTACTTACTGCCCATTCCCCAGGGCTCTGTCCCACTTACTGCCCATTCCCCAGGGCTCTGTCCTACTTACTGCCCATTCCCCAGGGCTCTGTCCCACTTACTGCCCACTCCCCAGGGCTCTGTCCCACTTGCTGACCATTCCCCAGGCTCTGTCCCACATACTGCCCATTCCCAGGGCTCTGTCCCACTTACTGCCCATTCCCAGGACTCTGTCCCACTTACTGCCCATTCCCCAGGCTCTGTCCCACTTGCTGCCCATTCCCCAGGCTCTGTCCCACTTACTGCCCATTCCCAGGACTCTGTCCCACTTACTGCCCATTCCCCAGGCTCTGTCCCACTTGCTGCCCATTCCCCAGGCTCTGTCCCACTTACTGCCCATTCCCCACGGCTCTGTCCCACTTACTGCCCATTCCCCTGTCTCTGTCCCACTTACTGCTCATTCCCCCGGCTCTGTCCCACTTACTGCCCATTCCCAGGGCTCTGTCCCACTTACTGCCCATTCCCAGGGCTCTGTCCCACTTACTGCCCATTCCACAGGGCTCTGTCCCTCTTAATGCCCATTCCCCAGGCTCTGTCCCATTTACTGTCCATTCCCAGGGCTCTGTCCCACTAACTGCCCATTCCCCAGGGCTCTGTCCCACTTACTGCCCATTCCCCAGGGCTCTGTCCCACTTACTGCCCGTTCCACAGGGCTCTGTCCCACTTACTGCCCGTTCCCCAGGGCTCTGTCCCACTTACTGCCCGTTCCCCAGGGCTCTGTCCCACTTACTGCCCATTCCCCAGGCTCTGTCCCACTTACTGCCCATTCCCCAGGCTCTGTCCCACTTACTGCCCATTCCCCAGGACTCTGTCCCACTTACTGCCCATTCCTCAGGCTCTGTCCCACTTACTGCCCATTCCCCAGGCTCTGTCCCACTTACTGCCCATTCCCCATGCTCTGTCCCACTTGCCCATTCCCCAGGCTCTGTCCCACTTACTGCCCATTCCCCAGGCTCTGTCCCACTTACTGCCCATTCCCCAGGCTCTGTCCCACTTACTGCCCATTCCCAGGGCTCTGTCCCACCTACTGCCCATTCCCCAGCGCTCTGTCCCACTTACTGCCGATTCCCCAGGGCTCTGTCCCACTTACTGCCCATTCCCCAGGGCTCTGTCCCACTTTCTGCCCATTCCCCAGGGCTCTGTCCCACTTACTGCCCATTCCCCAGGGCTCTGTCCCACTTACTGCCCATTCCCCAGGCTTTGTCCCACTTACTGCCCATTCCCAGGGCTCTGTCCCACTTACTGCCCATTCCACAGGTTCTGTCCCACTTACTGCCCATTCCCCAGGGCTCCGTCCCACTTACTGCCCATTCCTCAGGCTCTGTCCCACTTACTGCCCATTCCCCAGGCTCTGTCCCACTTACTGCCCATTCCCCAGGCTCTGTCCCACTTACTGCCCATTCCCCCGGCTTTGTCCCACTTACTGCCCATTCCCAGGGCTCTGTCCCACTTACTGCCCATTCCCAGGGCTCTGTCCCACTTACTGCCCATTCCTCAGGGCTCTGTCCCACTTACTGCCCATTCCCCAGGGCTCTGTCCCACTTACTGCCCATTCCCCAGGGCTCTGTCCCACTTACTGCCCATTCCCCAGGGCTCTGTCCTACTTACTGCCCATTCCCCGGACTCTGTCCCACTTACTGCCCATTCCCAGGGCTCTGTCCCACTTACTGCCCATTCCCCAGGGCTCTGTCCTACTTACTGGCCATTCACCAGGGCTCTGTCCCACTTATTGCCCATTCCCAGGGCTCTGTCCCACTTACTGCCCATTCCACAGGCTCTGTCCCACTTACTGCCCATTCCCCAGGCTCTGTCCCACTTACTGCCCATTCCCCAGGCTCTGTCCCACTTACTGCCCATTCCCCAGGACTCTGTCCCACTTACTGCCCATTCCTCAGGCTCTGTCCCACTTACTGCCCATTCCCCAGGCTCTGTCCCACTTACTGCCCATTCCCAGGGCTCTGTCCCAGTTACTGCCCATTCCCCAGCGCTCTGTCCCACTTACTGCCGATTCCCCAGGGCTCTGTCCCACTTACTGCCCATTCCACAGGGCTCTGTCCCACTTACTGCCCATTCCCCAGGGCTCTGTCACACTTACTGCCCATTCCCCAGGGCTCTGTCCCACTTACTGCCCATTCCCCAGGGCTCTGTCCCACTTACTGCCCATTCCCCAGGCTTTGTCCCACTTACTGCCCATTCCCAGGGCTCTGTCCCACTTACTGCCCATTCCCCAGGGCTCTGTCCTACTTACTGCCCATTCCCCGGACTCTGTCCCACTTACTGCCCATTCCCAGGGCTCTGTCCCACTTAATGCCCATTCCCCAGGGCTCTGTCCCACTTACTGCCCATTCCCCAGGCTCTGTCCCACTTACTGCCCATTCCACAGGGCCCTGTCCCGCTTACTGCCCATTCCCCAGGCTCTGTCCCACTTACTGCCGATTCCCCAGGCTCTGTCGCACTTACTGACCGTTCCCCAGGCTCTGTCCCACTTACTGCCCGTTCCCCAGGGCTCTGTCCCACTTACTGCCCGTTCCCCAGGGCTCTGTCCCACTTGCTGCCCGTTCCCCAGGGCTCTGTCCCACTTACTGCCCGTTCCACAGGGCTCTGTCCCACTTACTGCCCGTTCCCCAGGGCTCTGTCCCACTTACTGCCCATTCCCCATGGCTCTGTCCCATTTACTGCCCACCACCGGGCTCCGTCCTACTTACTGCCCATTCCCCATGCTTTGTCCCAATTACTGCCCATTCCCCAGGCTCTGTCCCACTTGCTGCCAATTCCCTTGGGCTCTGTCCCACTTACTGCCCATTCCCCGGGCTCTGTCCCACTTAGTGCCCATTCCCAGGGCTCTGTCCCACTTACTGCCCATTCCCCAGGGCTCTGTCCTACTTACTGCCCATTCCCCAGGGCTCTGTCCCACTTACTGCCCATTCCCCAGGGCTCTGTCCTACTTACTGCCCATTCCCCAGGGCTCTGTCCCACTTACTGCCCACTCCCCAGGGCTCTGTCCCACTTGCTGACCATTCCCCAGGCTCTGTCCCACATACTGCCCATTCCCAGGGCTCTGTCCCACTTACTGCCCATTCCCAGGACTCTGTCCCACTTACTGCCCATTCCCCAGGCTCTGTCCCACTTGCTGCCCATTCCCCAGGCTCTGTCCCACTTACTGCCCATTCCCAGGACTCTGTCCCACTTACTGCCCATTCCCCAGGCTCTGTCCCACTTGCTGCCCATTCCCCAGGCTCTGTCCCACTTACTGCCCATTCCACAGGGCCCTGTCCCGCTTACTGCCCATTCCCCAGGCTCTGTCCCACTTACTGCCGATTCCCCAGGCTCTGTCGCACTTACTGACCGTTCCCCAGGCTCTGTCCCACTTACTGCCCGTTCCCCAGGGCTCTGTCCCACTTACTGCCCGTTCCCCAGGGCTCTGTCCCACTTGCTGCCCGTTCCCCAGGGCTCTGTCCCACTTACTGCCCGTTCCACAGGGCTCTGTCCCACTTACTGCCCGTTCCCCAGGGCTCTGTCCCACTTACTGCCCATTCCCCATGGCTCTGTCCCATTTACTGCCCACTCCCCGGGCTCCGTCCTACTTACTGCCCATTCCCCAGGGCTCTGTCCCACTTACTGCCCATTCCCCATGCTTTGTCCCAATTACTGCCCATTCCCCAGGCTCTGTCCCACTTGCTGCCAATTCCCTTGGGCTCTGTCCCACTTACTGCCCATTCCCCGGGCTCTGTCCCACTTAGTGCCCATTCCCAGGGCTCTGTCCCACTTACTGCCCATTCCCCAGGGCTCTGTCCTACTTACTGCCCATTCCCCAGGGCTCTGTCCCACTTACTGCCCACTCCCCAGGGCTCTGTCCCACTTGCTGACCATTCCCCAGGCTCTGTCCCACATACTGCCCATTCCCAGGGCTCTGTCCCACTTACTGCCCATTCCCAGGACTCTGTCCCACTTACTGCCCATTCCCCAGGCTCTGTCCCACTTGCTGCCCATTCCCCAGGCTCTGTCCCACTTACTGCCCATTCCCAGGACTCTGTCCCACTTACTGCCCATTCCCCAGGCTCTGTCCCACTTGCTGCCCATTCCCCAGGCTCTGTCCCACTTACTGCCCATTCCCCACGGCTCTGTCCCACTTACTGCCCATTCCCCTGTCTCTGTCCCACTTACTGCTCATTCCCCCGGCTCTGTCCCACTTACTGCCCATTCCCAGGGCTCTGTCCCACTTACTGCCCATTCCCAGGGCTCTGTCCCACTTACTGCCCATTCCACAGGGCTCTGTCCCTCTTAATGCCCATTCCCCAGGCTCTGTCCCATTTACTGTCCATTCCCAGGGCTCTG
The DNA here is from genome assembly GCF_052327205.1 of Somniosus microcephalus. Classification (NCBI taxonomy): domain Eukaryota; kingdom Metazoa; phylum Chordata; class Chondrichthyes; order Squaliformes; family Somniosidae; genus Somniosus; species Somniosus microcephalus. The sequence continues at coordinate 171,922,372 of NC_140992.1, forward strand.
TCCCACTAACTGCCCATTCCCCAGGGCTCTGTCCCACTTACTGCCCATTCCCCAGGGCTCTGTCCCACTTACTGCCCGTTCCACAGGGCTCTGTCCCACTTACTGCCCGTTCCCCAGGGCTCTGTCCCACTTACTGCCCGTTCCCCAGGGCTCTGTCCCACTTACTGCCCATTCCCCAGGCTCTGTCCCACTTACTGCCCATTCCCCAGGCTCTGTCCCACTTACTGCCCATTCCCCAGGACTCTGTCCCACTTACTGCCCATTCCTCAGGCTCTGTCCCACTTACTGCCCATTCCCCAGGCTCTGTCCCACTTACTGCCCATTCCCCATGCTCTGTCCCACTTGCCCATTCCCCAGGCTCTGTCCCACTTACTGCCCATTCCCCAGGCTCTGTCCCACTTACTGCCCATTCCCCAGGCTCTGTCCCACTTACTGCCCATTCCCAGGGCTCTGTCCCACCTACTGCCCATTCCCCAGCGCTCTGTCCCACTTACTGCCGATTCCCCAGGGCTCTGTCCCACTTACTGCCCATTCCCCAGGGCTCTGTCCCACTTTCTGCCCATTCCCCAGGGCTCTGTCCCACTTACTGCCCATTCCCCAGGGCTCTGTCCCACTTACTGCCCATTCCCCAGGCTTTGTCCCACTTACTGCCCATTCCCAGGGCTCTGTCCCACTTACTGCCCATTCCACAGGTTCTGTCCCACTTACTGCCCATTCCCCAGGGCTCTGTCCCACTTACTGCCCATTCCTCAGGCTCTGTCCCACTTACTGCCCATTCCCCAGGCTCTGTCCCACTTACTGCCCATTCCCCAGGCTCTGTCCCACTTACTGCCCATTCCCCCGGCTTTGTCCCACTTACTGCCCATTCCCAGGGCTCTGTCCCACTTACTGCCCATTCCCCAGGGCTCTGTCCCACTTACTGCCCATTCCCCGGGCTCTGTCCCACTTACTGCCCATTCCCCTGTCTCTGTCCCACTTACTGCTCATTCCCCAGTGCTCTGTCCCAGTTACTGCCCTTTCCCCAGGGCCCTGTCCCGCTTACTGCCCATTCCCCAGGCTCTGTCCCACTTACTGCCCGTTCCCCAGGGCTCTGTCCCACTTACTGCCCGTTCCCCAGGGCTCTGTCCCACTTACTGCCCGTTCCCCAGGGCTCTGTCCCACTTACTGCCCGTTCCCCAGGGCTCTGTCCCACTTACTGCCCGTTCCCCAGGGCTCTGTCCCACTTACTGCCCATTCCCCAGGGCTCTGTCCCACTTACTGCCCATTCCCCATGGCTCTGTCCCATTTACTGCCCACTCCCCGGGCTCCGGCCTACTTACTGCCCATTCCCCAGGGCTCTGTCCCACTTACTGCCCATTCCCCATGCTTTGTCCCAATTACTGCCCATTCCCCAGGGCTCTGTCCCACTTGCTGCCCATTCCCCTGGGCTCTGTCCCACTTACTGCCCATTCCCCAGGGCTCTGTCCCACTTACTGCCCATTCCCCAGGCTTTGTCCCACTTACTGCCCATTCCCAGGGCTCTGTCCCACTTACTGCCCATTCCCCAGGGCTCTGTCCCACTAACTGCCCATTCCCCGGGCTCTGTCCTACTTACTGCCCATTCCCCAGGGCTCTGTCCCACTTACTGCCCATTCCCCAGGCTTTGTCCCACTTACTGCCCATTCCCCAGGGCTCTGTCCCACTTACTACCCATTCCCCAGGGCTCTGTCCCACTTACTGCCCATTCCCAGGGCTCTGTCCCAATTACTGCCCATTCCCCAGGGCTCTGTCCTACTTACTGCCCATTCCCCGGACTCTGTCCCACTTACTGCCCATTCCCAGGGCTCTGTCCCACTTAATGCCCATTCCCCAGGGCTCTGTCCCACTTACTGCCCATTCCCCAGGCTCTGTCCCACTTACTGCCCATTCCACAGGGCCCTGTCCCGCTTACTGCCCATTCCCCAGGCTCTGTCCCACTTACTGCCGATTCCCCAGGCTCTGTCGCACTTACTGACCGTTCCCCAGGCTCTGTCCCACTTACTGCCCGTTCCCCAGGGCTCTGTCCCACTTACTGCCCGTTCCCCAGGGCTCTGTCCCACTTGCTGCCCGTTCCCCAGGGCTCTGTCCCACTTACTGCCCGTTCCACAGGGCTCTGTCCCACTTACTGCCCGTTCCCCAGGGCTCTGTCCCACTTACTGCCCATTCCCCATGGCTCTGTCCCATTTACTGCCCACCACCGGGCTCCGTCCTACTTACTGCCCATTCCCCATGCTTTGTCCCAATTACTGCCCATTCCCCAGGCTCTGTCCCACTTGCTGCCAATTCCCTTGGGCTCTGTCCCACTTACTGCCCATTCCCCGGGCTCTGTCCCACTTAGTGCCCATTCCCAGGGCTCTGTCCCACTTACTGCCCATTCCCCAGGGCTCTGTCCTACTTACTGCCCATTCCCCAGGGCTCTGTCCCACTTACTGCCCATTCCCCAGGGCTCTGTCCTACTTACTGCCCATTCCCCAGGGCTCTGTCCCACTTACTGCCCACTCCCCAGGGCTCTGTCCCACTTGCTGACCATTCCCCAGGCTCTGTCCCACATACTGCCCATTCCCAGGGCTCTGTCCCACTTACTGCCCATTCCCAGGACTCTGTCCCACTTACTGCCCATTCCCCAGGCTCTGTCCCACTTGCTGCCCATTCCCCAGGCTCTGTCCCACTTACTGCCCATTCCCAGGACTCTGTCCCACTTACTGCCCATTCCCCAGGCTCTGTCCCACTTGCTGCCCATTCCCCAGGCTCTGTCCCACTTACTGCCCATTCCACAGGGCCCTGTCCCGCTTACTGCCCATTCCCCAGGCTCTGTCCCACTTACTGCCGATTCCCCAGGCTCTGTCGCACTTACTGACCGTTCCCCAGGCTCTGTCCCACTTACTGCCCGTTCCCCAGGGCTCTGTCCCACTTACTGCCCGTTCCCCAGGGCTCTGTCCCACTTGCTGCCCGTTCCCCAGGGCTCTGTCCCACTTACTGCCCGTTCCACAGGGCTCTGTCCCACTTACTGCCCGTTCCCCAGGGCTCTGTCCCACTTACTGCCCATTCCCCATGGCTCTGTCCCATTTACTGCCCACTCCCCGGGCTCCGTCCTACTTACTGCCCATTCCCCAGGGCTCTGTCCCACTTACTGCCCATTCCCCATGCTTTGTCCCAATTACTGCCCATTCCCCAGGCTCTGTCCCACTTGCTGCCAATTCCCTTGGGCTCTGTCCCACTTACTGCCCATTCCCCGGGCTCTGTCCCACTTAGTGCCCATTCCCAGGGCTCTGTCCCACTTACTGCCCATTCCCCAGGGCTCTGTCCTACTTACTGCCCATTCCCCAGGGCTCTGTCCCACTTACTGCCCATTCCCCAGGGCTCTGTCCTACTTACTGCCCATTCCCCAGGGCTCTGTCCCACTTACTGCCCACTCCCCAGGGCTCTGTCCCACTTGCTGACCATTCCCCAGGCTCTGTCCCACATACTGCCCATTCCCAGGGCTCTGTCCCACTTACTGCCCATTCCCAGGACTCTGTCCCACTTACTGCCCATTCCCCAGGCTCTGTCCCACTTGCTGCCCATTCCCCAGGCTCTGTCCCACTTACTGCCCATTCCCAGGACTCTGTCCCACTTACTGCCCATTCCCCAGGCTCTGTCCCACTTGCTGCCCATTCCCCAGGCTCTGTCCCACTTACTGCCCATTCCCCACGGCTCTGTCCCACTTACTGCCCATTCCCCTGTCTCTGTCCCACTTACTGCTCATTCCCCCGGCTCTGTCCCACTTACTGCCCATTCCCAGGGCTCTGTCCCACTTACTGCCCATTCCCAGGGCTCTGTCCCACTTACTGCCCATTCCACAGGGCTCTGTCCCTCTTAATGCCCATTCCCCAGGCTCTGTCCCATTTACTGTCCATTCCCAGGGCTCTGTCCCACTAACTGCCCATTCCCCAGGGCTCTGTCCCACTTACTGCCCATTCCCCAGGGCTCTGTCCCACTTACTGCCCGTTCCACAGGGCTCTGTCCCACTTACTGCCCGTTCCCCAGGGCTCTGTCCCACTTACTGCCCGTTCCCCAGGGCTCTGTCCCACTTACTGCCCATTCCCCAGGCTCTGTCCCACTTACTGCCCATTCCCCAGGCTCTGTCCCACTTACTGCCCATTCCCCAGGACTCTGTCCCACTTACTGCCCATTCCTCAGGCTCTGTCCCACTTACTGCCCATTCCCCAGGCTCTGTCCCACTTACTGCCCATTCCCCATGCTCTGTCCCACTTGCCCATTCCCCAGGCTCTGTCCCACTTACTGCCCATTCCCCAGGCTCTGTCCCACTTACTGCCCATTCCCCAGGCTCTGTCCCACTTACTGCCCATTCCCAGGGCTCTGTCCCACTTACTGCCCATTCCCCAGGGCTCTGTCCCACTTACTGCCCATTCCCCAGGGCTCTGTCCTACTTACTGCCCATTCCCCGGACTCTGTCCCACTTACTGCCCATTCCCAGGGCTCTGTCCCACTTACTGCCCATTCCCCAGGGCTCTGTCCTACTTACTGGCCATTCACCAGGGCTCTGTCCCACTTATTGCCCATTCCCAGGGCTCTGTCCCACTTACTGCCCATTCCACAGGCTCTGTCCCACTTACTGCCCATTCCCCAGGCTCTGTCCCACTTACTGCCCATTCCCCAGGCTCTGTCCCACTTACTGCCCATTCCCCAGGACTCTGTCCCACTTACTGCCCATTCCTCAGGCTCTGTCCCACTTACTGCCCATTCCCCAGGCTCTGTCCCACTTACTGCCCATTCCCAGGGCTCTGTCCCAGTTACTGCCCATTCCCCAGCGCTCTGTCCCACTTACTGCCGATTCCCCAGGGCTCTGTCCCACTTACTGCCCATTCCACAGGGCTCTGTCCCACTTACTGCCCATTCCCCAGGGCTCTGTCACACTTACTGCCCATTCCCCAGGGCTCTGTCCCACTTACTGCCCATTCCCCAGGGCTCTGTCCCACTTACTGCCCATTCCCCAGGCTTTGTCCCACTTACTGCCCATTCCCAGGGCTCTGTCCCACTTACTGCCCATTCCCCAGGGCTCTGTCCTACTTACTGCCCATTCCCCGGACTCTGTCCCACTTACTGCCCATTCCCAGGGCTCTGTCCCACTTAATGCCCATTCCCCAGGGCTCTGTCCCACTTACTGCCCATTCCCCAGGCTCTGTCCCACTTACTGCCCATTCCACAGGGCCCTGTCCCGCTTACTGCCCATTCCCCAGGCTCTGTCCCACTTACTGCCGATTCCCCAGGCTCTGTCGCACTTACTGACCGTTCCCCAGGCTCTGTCCCACTTACTGCCCGTTCCCCAGGGCTCTGTCCCACTTACTGCCCGTTCCCCAGGGCTCTGTCCCACTTGCTGCCCGTTCCCCAGGGCTCTGTCCCACTTACTGCCCGTTCCACAGGGCTCTGTCCCACTTACTGCCCGTTCCCCAGGGCTCTGTCCCACTTACTGCCCATTCCCCATGGCTCTGTCCCATTTACTGCCCACCACCGGGCTCCGTCCTACTTACTGCCCATTCCCCATGCTTTGTCCCAATTACTGCCCATTCCCCAGGCTCTGTCCCACTTGCTGCCAATTCCCTTGGGCTCTGTCCCACTTACTGCCCATTCCCCGGGCTCTGTCCCACTTAGTGCCCATTCCCAGGGCTCTGTCCCACTTACTGCCCATTCCCCAGGGCTCTATCCTACTTACTGCCCATTCCCCAGGGCTCTGTCCCACTTACTGCCCATTCCCCAGGGCTCTGTCCTACTTACTGCCCATTCCCCAGGGCTCTGTCCCACTTACTGCCCACTCCCCAGGGCTCTGTCCCACTTGCTGACCATTCCCCAGGCTCTGTCCCACATACTGCCCATTCCCAGGGCTCTGTCCCACTTACTGCCCATTCCCAGGACTCTGTCCCACTTACTGCCCATTCCCCAGGCTCTGTCCCACTTGCTGCCCATTCCCCAGGCTCTGTCCCACTTACTGCCCATTCCCAGGACTCTGTCCCACTTACTGCCCATTCCCCAGGCTCTGTCCCACTTGCTGCCCATTCCCCAGGCTCTGTCCCACTTACTGCCCATTCCCCACGGCTCTGTCCCACTTACTGCCCATTCCCCTGTCTCTGTCCCACTTACTGCCCATTCCACAGGGCTCTGTCCCACTTAATGCCCATTCCCCAGGCTCTGTCCCATTTACTGTCCATTCCCAGGGCTCTGTCCCACTAACTGCCCATTCCCCAGGGCTCTGTCCCACTTACTGCCCGTTCCACAGGGCTCTGTCCCACTTACGGCCCGTTCCCCAGGGCTCTGTCCCACTTACTGCCCGTTCCCCAGGGCTCTGTCCCACTTACTGCCCATTCCCCAGGCTCTGTCCCACTTACTGCCCATTCCCCAGGCTCTGTCCCACTTACTGCCCATTCCCCAGGACTCTGTCCCACTTACTGCCCATTCCTCAGGCTCTGTCCCACTTACTGCCCATTCCCCAGGCTCTGTCCCACTTACTGCCCATTCCCCATGCTCTGTCCCACTTGCCCATTCCCCAGGCTCTGTCCCACTTACTGCCCATTCCCCAGGCTCTGTCCCACTTACTGCCCATTCCCCAGGCTCTGTCCCACTTACTGCCCATTCCCAGGGCTCTGTCCCACTTACTGCCCATTCCCCAGCGCTCTGTCCCACTTACTGCCGATTCCCCAGGGCTCTGTCCCACTTACTGCCCATTCCCCAGGGCTCTGTCCCACTTTCTGCCCATTCCCCAGGGCTCTGTCCCACTTACTGCCCATTCCCCAGGGCTCTGTCCCACTTACTGCCCATTCCCCAGGCTTTGTCCCACTTACTGCCCATTCCCAGTGCTCTGTCCCACTTACTGCCCATTCCACAGGTTCTGTCCCACTTACTGCCCATTCCCCAGGGCTCTGTCCCACTTACTGCCCATTCCTCAGGCTCTGTCCCACTTACTGCCCATTCCCCAGGCTCTGTCCCACTTACTGCCCATTCCCCCGGCTTTGTCCCACTTACTGGCCATTCCCAGGGCTCTGTCCCACTTACTGCCCATTCCCCAGTGCTCTGTCCCACTTACTGCCCATTCCCCGGGCTCTGTCCCACTTACTGCCCATTCCCCTGTCTCTGTCCCACTTACTGCTCATTCCCCAGTGCTCTGTCCCAGTTACTGCCCTTTCCCCAGGGCCCTGTCCCGCTTACTGCCCATTCCCCAGGGCTCTGTCCCACTTACTGCCCGTTCCCCAGGGCTCTGTCCCACTTACTGCCCGTTCCCCAGGGCTCTGTCCCACTTACTGCCCGTTCCCCAGGGCTCTGTCCCACTTACTGCCCGTTCCCCAGGGCTCTGTCCCACTTACTGCCCGTTCCCCAGGGCTCTGTCCCACTTACTGCCCGTTCCCCAGGGCTCTGTCCCACTTACTGCCCCTTCCCCAGGGCTCTGTCCCACTTACTGCCCATTCCCCATGGCTCTGTCCCATTTACTGCCCACTCCCCGGGCTCCGTCCTACTTACTGCCCATTCCCCAGGGCTCTGTCCCACTTACTGCCCATTCCCCATGCTTTGTCCCAATTACTGCCCATTCCCCAGGGCTCTGTCCCACTTGCTGCCCATTCCCCTGGGCTCTGTCCCACTTACTGCCCATTCCCCAGGGCTCTGTCCCACTTACTGCCCATTCCCCAGGCTTTGTCCCACTTACTGCCCATTCCCAGGGCTCAGTCCCACTTACTGCCCATTCCCCAGGGCTCTGTCCCACTAACTGCCCATTCCCCGGGCTCTGTCCTACTTACTGCCCATTCCCCAGGGCTCTGTCCCACTTACTGCCCATTCCCCAGGCTTTGTCCCACTTACTGCCCATTCCCCAGGGCTCTGTCCCACTTACTACCCATTCCCCAGGGCTCTGTCCCACTTACTGCCCATTCCCAGGGCTCTGTCCCAATTACTGCCCATTCCCCAGGGCTCTGTCCCACTTCCTGCCCATTCCCCAGGGCTCTGTCCAACTTACTGCCCATTCCCCAGGGCTCTGTCCCACTTACTGCCCATTCCCCAGGCCCTGTCCCACTTACTGCCCATTCCCCAGGCCCTGTCCCACTTACTGCCCATTCCCCAGGCTCTGACCCACTTACTGCCCATTCCCCAGGCTCTGTCCCACTTACTGCCCATTCCACAGGGCTCTGTCCCACTTACTGCCCATTCCACAGGGCTCTGTCCCACTTACTGCCCATTCCACAGGCTCTGTCCCACTTCCTGCCCATTCCCCAGACTCTGTCCCACTTAGTGCCCATTCCCCAGGCTCTGTCCCACTTACTGCCCATTCCCAGAGCTCTGTCCCAGTTACTGCCCATTCCCCAGCGCTCTGTCCCACTTACTGCCGATTCCCCAGGGCTCTGTCCCACTTACTGCCCATTCCACAGGGCTCTGTCCCACTTACTGCCCATTCCCCAGGGCTCTGTCCCACTTACTGCCCATTCCCCAGGGCTCTGTCCCACTTACTGCCCATTCCCCAGGGCTCTGTCCCACTTACTGCCCATTCCCCAGGCTTTGTCCCACTTACTGCCCATTCCCAGGGCTCTGTCCCACTTACTGCCCATTCCCCAGGGCTCTGTCCAACTTACTGCCCATTCCCCGGACTCTGTCCCACTTACTGCCCATTCCCAGGGCTCTGTCCCACTTACTGCCCATTCCCCAGGGCTCTGTCCTACTTACTGGCCATTCACCAGGGCTCTGTCCCACTTATTGCCCATTCCCAGGGCTCTGTCCCACTTACTGCCCATTCCACAGGCTCTGTCCCACTTACTGCCCATTCCCCAGGGCTCTGTCCCACTTACTGCCCATTCCTCAGGCTCTGTCCCACTTACTGCCCATTCCCCAGGCTCTGTCCCACTTACTGCCCATTCCCAGGGCTCTGTCCCACTTACTGCCCATTCCCCAGGGCTCTGTCCCACTTACTGCCCATTCCCCGGGCTCTGTCCCACTTAATGCCCATTCCCCTGTCTCTGTCCCACTTACTGCTCATTCCCCAGTGCTCTGTCCCAGTTACTGCCCTTTCCCCAGGGCTCTGTCCCACTTACTGCCCATTCCCCAGGCTCTGTCCCACTTACTGCCCATTCCCCAGGGCTCTGTCCCACTTACTGCCCATTCCCCAGGGCTCTGTCCCACTTACTGCCCATTCCACAGGGCCCTGTCCCGCTTACTGCCCATTCCCCAGGCTCTGTCCCACTTACTGCCGATTCCCCAGGCTCTGTCGCACTTACTGCCCATTCCCCAGGCTCTGTCCCACTTACTGCCCATTCCCCAGGCTCTGTCCCACTTACTGCCCATTCCCCAGGGCTCTGTCCCACTTACTGCCCGTTCCCCAGGGCTCTGTCCCACTTACTGCCCGTTCCCCAGGGCTCTGTCCCACTTACTGCCCGTTCCCCAGGGCTCTGTCCCACTTACTGCCCATTCCCCAGGGCTCTGTCCCACTTACTGCCCATTCCCCATGGCTCTGTCCCATTTACTGCCCTCTCCCCGGGCTCCGTCCTACTTACTGCCCATTCCCCAGGGCTCTGTCCCACTTACTGCCCATTCCCCATGCTTTGTGCCAATTACTGCCCATTCCCCAGAGCTCTGTCCCACTTGCTGCCCATTCCCTTGGGCTCTGTCCCACTTACTGCCCATTCCCCGGGCTCTGTCCCACTTAGTGCCCATTCCCAGGGCTCTGTCCCACTTACTGCCCATTCCCCAGGGCTCTGTCCTACTTACTGCCCATTCCCCAGGGCTCTGTCCCACTTACTGCCCACTCCCCAGGGCTCTGTCCCACTTGCTGACCATTCCCCAGGCTCTGTCCCACTTACTGCCCATTCCCAGGACTCTGTCCCACTTACTGCCCATTCCCCAGGCTCTGTCCCACTTGCTGCCCATTCCCCAGGCTCTGTCCCACTTACTGCCCATTCCCAGGACTCTGTCCCACTTACTGCCCATTCCCCAGGGCTCTGTCCTACTTACTGCCCATTCCCCAGGGCTCTGTCCCACTTACTGCCCATTCCCCAGGGCTCTGTCCCACTTACTGCCCATTCCCCAGGCTTTGTCCCACTTACTGCCCATTCCCAGGGCTCTGTCCCACTTACTGCCCATTCCCCAGGGCTCTGTCCTACTTACTGCCCATTCCCCGGACTCTGTCCCACTTACTGCCCATTCCCAGGGCTCTGTCCCACTTAATGCCCATTCCCCAGGGCTCTGTCCCACTTACTGCCCATTCCCCAGGCTCTGTCCCACTTACTGCCCATTCCACAGGGCCCTGTCCCGCTTACTGCCCATTCCCCAGGCTCTGTCCCACTTACTGCCGATTCCCCAGGCTCTGTCGCACTTACTGACCGTTCCCCAGGCTCTGTCCCACTTACTGCCCGTTCCCCAGGGCTCTGTCCCACTTACTGCCCGTTCCCCAGGGCTCTGTCCCACTTGCTGCCCGTTCCCCAGGGCTCTGTCCCACTTACTGCCCGTTCCACAGGGCTCTGTCCCACTTACTGCCCGTTCCCCAGGGCTCTGTCCCACTTACTGCCCATTCCCCATGGCTCTGTCCCATTTACTGCCCACCACCGGGCTCCGTCCTACTTACTGCCCATTCCCCATGCTTTGTCCCAATTACTGCCCATTCCCCAGGCTCTGTCCCACTTGCTGCCAATTCCCTTGGGCTCTGTCCCACTTACTGCCCATTCCCCGGGCTCTGTCCCACTTAGTGCCCATTCCCAGGGCTCTGTCCCACTTACTGCCCATTCCCCAGGGCTCTGTCCTACTTACTGCCCATTCCCCAGGGCTCTGTCCCACTTACTGCCCATTCCCCAGGGCTCTGTCCTACTTACTGCCCATTCCCCAGGGCTCTGTCCCACTTACTGCCCACTCCCCAGGGCTCTGTCCCACTTGCTGACCATTCCCCAGGCTCTGTCCCACATACTGCCCATTCCCAGGGCTCTGTCCCACTTACTGCCCATTCCCAGGACTCTGTCCCACTTACTGCCCATTCCCCAGGCTCTGTCCCACTTGCTGCCCATTCCCCAGGCTCTGTCCCACTTACTGCCCATTCCCAGGACTCTGTCCCACTTACTGCCCATTCCCCAGGCTCTGTCCCACTTGCTGCCCATTCCCCAGGCTCTGTCCCACTTACTGCCCATTCCCCACGGCTCTGTCCCACTTACTGCCCATTCCCCTGTCTCTGTCCCACTTACTGCTCATTCCCCCGGCTCTGTCCCACTTACTGCCCATTCCCAGGGCTCTGTCCCACTTACTGCCCATTCCCAGGGCTCTGTCCCACTTACTGCCCATTCCACAGGGCTCTGTCCCACTTAATGCCCATTCCCCAGGCTCTGTCCCATTTACTGTCCATTCCCAGGGCTCTGTCCCACTAACTGCCCATTCCCCAGGGCTCTGTCCCACTTACTGCCCGTTCCACGGGGCTCTGTCCCACTTACGGCCCGTTCCCCAGGGCTCTGTCCCACTTACTGCCCGTTCCCCAGGGCTCTGTCCCACTTACTGCCCATTCCCCAGGCTCTGTCCCACTTACTGCCCATTCCCCAGGCTCTGTCCCACTTACTGCCCATTCCCCAGGACTCTGTCCCACTTACTGCCCATTCCTCAGGCTCTGTCCCACTTACTGCCCATTCCCCAGGCTCTGTCCCACTTACTGCCCATTCCCCATGCTCTGTCCCACTTGCCCATTCCCCAGGCTCTGTCCCACTTACTGCCCATTCCCCAGGCTCTGTCCCACTTACTGCCCATTCCCCAGGCTCTGTCCCACTTACTGCCCATTCCCAGGGCTCTGTCCCACTTACTGCCCATTCCCCAGCGCTCTGTCCCACTTACTGCCGATTCCCCAGGGCTCTGTCCCACTTACTGCCCATTCCCCAGGGCTCTGTCCCACTTTCTGCCCATTCCCCAGGGCTCTGTCCCACTTACTGCCCATTCCCCAGGGCTCTGTCCCACTTACTGCCCATTCCCCAGGCTTAGTCCCACTTACTGCCCATTCCCAGGGCTCTGTCCCACTTACTGCCCATTCCACAGGTTCTGTCCCACTTACTGCCCATTCCCCAGGGCTCTGTCCCACTTACTGCCCATTCCTCAGGCTCTGTCCCACTTACTGCCCATTCCCCAGGCTCTGTCCCACTTACTGCCCATTCCCCCGGCTTTGTCCCACTTACTGCCCATTCCCAGGGCTCTGTCCCACTTACTGCCCATTCCCCAGGGCTCTGTCCCACTTACTGCCCATTCCCCATGCTCTGTCCCACTTGCCCATTCCCCAGGCTCTGTCCCACTTACTGCCCATTCCCCAGGCTCTGTCCCACTTACTGCCCATTCCCCAGGCTCTGTCCCACTTACTGCCCATTCCCAGGGCTCTGTCCCACCTACTGCCCATTCCCCAGCGCTCTGTCCCACTTACTGCCGATTCCCCAGGGCTCTGTCCCACTTACTGCCCATTCCCCAGGGCTCTGTCCCACTTTCTGCCCATTCCCCAGGGCTCTGTCCCACTTACTGCCCATTCCCCAGGGCTCTGTCCCACTTACTGCCCATTCCCCAGGCTTTGTCCCACTTACTGCCCATTCCCAGGGCTCTGTCCCACTTACTGCCCATTCCACAGGTTCTGTCCCACTTACTGCCCATTCCCCAGGGCTCTGTCCCACTTACTGCCCATTCCTCAGGCTCTGTCCCACTTACTGCCCATTCCCCAGGCTCTGTCCCACTTACTGCCCATTCCCCAGGCTCTGTCCCACTTACTGCCCATTCCCCCGGCTTTGTCCCACTTACTGCCCATTCCCAGGGCTCTGTCCCACTTACTGCCCATTCCCCAGGGCTCTGTCCCACTTACTGCCCATTCCCCGGGCTCTGTCCCACTTACTGCCCATTCCCCTGTCTCTGTCCCACTTACTGCTCATTCCCCAGTGCTCTGTCCCAGTTACTGCCCTTTCCCCAGGGCCCTGTCCCGCTTACTGCCCATTCCCCAGGCTCTGTCCCACTTACTGCCCGTTCCCCAGGGCTCTGTCCCACTTACTGCCCGTTCCCCAGGGCTCTGTCCCACTTACTGCCCGTTCCCCAGGGCTCTGTCCCACTTACTGCCCGTTCCCCAGGGCTCTGTCCCACTTACTGCCCGTTCCCCAGGGCTCTGTCCCACTTACTGCCCATTCCCCAGGGCTCTGTCCCACTTACTGCCCATTCCCCATGGCTCTGTCCCATTTACTGCCCACTCCCCGGGCTCCGGCCTACTTACTGCCCATTCCCCAGGGCTCTGTCCCACTTACTGCCCATTCCCCATGCTTTGTCCCAATTACTGCCCATTCCCCAGGGCTCTGTCCCACTTGCTGCCCATTCCCCTGGGCTCTGTCCCACTTACTGCCCATTCCCCAGGGCTCTGTCCCACTTACTGCCCATTCCCCAGGCTTTGTCCCACTTACTGCCCATTCCCAGGGCTCTGTCCCACTTACTGCCCATTCCCCAGGGCTCTGTCCCACTAACTGCCCATTCCCCGGGCTCTGTCCTACTTACTGCCCATTCCCCAGGGCTCTGTCCCACTTACTGCCCATTCCCCAGGCTTTGTCCCACTTACTGCCCATTCCCCAGGGCTCTGTCCCACTTACTACCCATTCCCCAGGGCTCTGTCCCACTTACTGCCCATTCCCAGGGCTCTGTCCCAATTACTGCCCATTCCCCAGGGCTCTGTCCTACTTACTGCCCATTCCCCGGACTCTGTCCCACTTACTGCCCATTCCCAGGGCTCTGTCCCACTTAATGCCCATTCCCCAGGGCTCTGTCCCACTTACTGCCCATTCCCCAGGCTCTGTCCCACTTACTGCCCATTCCACAGGGCCCTGTCCCGCTTACTGCCCATTCCCCAGGCTCTGTCCCACTTACTGCCGATTCCCCAGGCTCTGTCGCACTTACTGACCGTTCCCCAGGCTCTGTCCCACTTACTGCCCGTTCCCCAGGGCTCTGTCCCACTTACTGCCCGTTCCCCAGGGCTCTGTCCCACTTGCTGCCCGTTCCCCAGGGCTCTGTCCCACTTACTGCCCGTTCCACAGGGCTCTGTCCCACTTACTGCCCGTTCCCCAGGGCTCTGTCCCACTTACTGCCCATTCCCCATGGCTCTGTCCCATTTACTGCCCACCACCGGGCTCCGTCCTACTTACTGCCCATTCCCCATGCTTTGTCCCAATTACTGCCCATTCCCCAGGCTCTGTCCCACTTGCTGCCAATTCCCTTGGGCTCTGTCCCACTTACTGCCCATTCCCCGGGCTCTGTCCCACTTAGTGCCCATTCCCAGGGCTCTGTCCCACTTACTGCCCATTCCCCAGGGCTCTGTCCTACTTACTGCCCATTCCCCAGGGCTCTGTCCCACTTACTGCCCATTCCCCAGGGCTCTGTCCTACTTACTGCCCATTCCCCAGGGCTCTGTCCCACTTACTGCCCACTCCCCAGGGCTCTGTCCCACTTGCTGACCATTCCCCAGGCTCTGTCCCACATACTGCCCATTCCCAGGGCTCTGTCCCACTTACTGCCCATTCCCAGGACTCTGTCCCACTTACTGCCCATTCCCCAGGCTCTGTCCCACTTGCTGCCCATTCCCCAGGCTCTGTCCCACTTACTGCCCATTCCCAGGACTCTGTCCCACTTACTGCCCATTCCCCAGGCTCTGTCCCACTTGCTGCCCATTCCCCAGGCTCTGTCCCACTTACTGCCCATTCCACAGGGCCCTGTCCCGCTTACTGCCCATTCCCCAGGCTCTGTCCCACTTACTGCCGATTCCCCAGGCTCTGTCGCACTTACTGACCGTTCCCCAGGCTCTGTCCCACTTACTGCCCGTTCCCCAGGGCTCTGTCCCACTTACTGCCCGTTCCCCAGGGCTCTGTCCCACTTGCTGCCCGTTCCCCAGGGCTCTGTCCCACTTACTGCCCGTTCCACAGGGCTCTGTCCCACTTACTGCCCGTTCCCCAGGGCTCTGTCCCACTTACTGCCCATTCCCCATGGCTCTGTCCCATTTACTGCCCACTCCCCGGGCTCCGTCCTACTTACTGCCCATTCCCCAGGGCTCTGTCCCACTTACTGCCCATTCCCCATGCTTTGTCCCAATTACTGCCCATTCCCCAGGCTCTGTCCCACTTGCTGCCAATTCCCTTGGGCTCTGTCCCACTTACTGCCCATTCCCCGGGCTCTGTCCCACTTAGTGCCCATTCCCAGGGCTCTGTCCCACTTACTGCCCATTCCCCAGGGCTCTGTCCTACTTACTGCCCATTCCCCAGGGCTCTGTCCCACTTACTGCCCATTCCCCAGGGCTCTGTCCTACTTACTGCCCATTCCCCAGGGCTCTGTCCCACTTACTGCCCACTCCCCAGGGCTCTGTCCCACTTGCTGACCATTCCCCAGGCTCTGTCCCACATACTGCCCATTCCCAGGGCTCTGTCCCACTTACTGCCCATTCCCAGGACTCTGTCCCACTTACTGCCCATTCCCCAGGCTCTGTCCCACTTGCTGCCCATTCCCCAGGCTCTGTCCCACTTACTGCCCATTCCCAGGACTCTGTCCCACTTACTGCCCATTCCCCAGGCTCTGTCCCACTTGCTGCCCATTCCCCAGGCTCTGTCCCACTTACTGCCCATTCCCCACGGCTCTGTCCCACTTACTGCCCATTCCCCTGTCTCTGTCCCACTTACTGCTCATTCCCCCGGCTCTGTCCCACTTACTGCCCATTCCCAGGGCTCTGTCCCACTTACTGCCCATTCCCAGGGCTCTGTCCCACTTACTGCCCATTCCACAGGGCTCTGTCCCTCTTAATGCCCATTCCCCAGGCTCTGTCCCATTTACTGTCCATTCCCAGGGCTCTGTCCCACTAACTGCCCATTCCCCAGGGCTCTGTCCCACTTACTGCCCATTCCCCAGGGCTCTGTCCCACTTACTGCCCGTTCCACAGGGCTCTGTCCCACTTACTGCCCGTTCCCCAGGGCTCTGTCCCACTTACTGCCCGTTCCCCAGGGCTCTGTCCCACTTACTGCCCATTCCCCAGGCTCTGTCCCACTTACTGCCCATTCCCCAGGCTCTGTCCCACTTACTGCCCATTCCCCAGGACTCTGTCCCACTTACTGCCCATTCCTCAGGCTCTGTCCCACTTACTGCCCATTCCCCAGGCTCTGTCCCACTTACTGCCCATTCCCCATGCTCTGTCCCACTTGCCCATTCCCCAGGCTCTGTCCCACTTACTGCCCATTCCCCAGGCTCTGTCCCACTTACTGCCCATTCCCCAGGCTCTGTCCCACTTACTGCCCATTCCCAGGGCTCTGTCCCACTTACTGCCCATTCCCCAGGGCTCTGTCCCACTTACTGCCCATTCCCCAGGGCTCTGTCCTACTTACTGCCCATTCCCCGGACTCTGTCCCACTTACTGCCCATTCCCAGGGCTCTGTCCCACTTACTGCCCATTCCCCAGGGCTCTGTCCTACTTACTGGCCATTCACCAGGGCTCTGTCCCACTTATTGCCCATTCCCAGGGCTCTGTCCCACTTACTGCCCATTCCACAGGCTCTGTCCCACTTACTGCCCATTCCCCAGGCTCTGTCCCACTTACTGCCCATTCCCCAGGCTCTGTCCCACTTACTGCCCATTCCCCAGGACTCTGTCCCACTTACTGCCCATTCCTCAGGCTCTGTCCCACTTACTGCCCATTCCCCAGGCTCTGTCCCACTTACTGCCCATTCCCAGGGCTCTGTCCCAGTTACTGCCCATTCCCCAGCGCTCTGTCCCACTTACTGCCGATTCCCCAGGGCTCTGTCCCACTTACTGCCCATTCCACAGGGCTCTGTCCCACTTACTGCCCATTCCCCAGGGCTCTGTCACACTTACTGCCCATTCCCCAGGGCTCTGTCCCACTTACTGCCCATTCCCCAGGGCTCTGTCCCACTTACTGCCCATTCCCCAGGCTTTGTCCCACTTACTGCCCATTCCCAGGGCTCTGTCCCACTTACTGCCCATTCCCCAGGGCTCTGTCCTACTTACTGCCCATTCCCCGGACTCTGTCCCACTTACTGCCCATTCCCAGGGCTCTGTCCCACTTAATGCCCATTCCCCAGGGCTCTGTCCCACTTACTGCCCATTCCCCAGGCTCTGTCCCACTTACTGCCCATTCCACAGGGCCCTGTCCCGCTTACTGCCCATTCCCCAGGCTCTGTCCCACTTACTGCCGATTCCCCAGGCTCTGTCGCACTTACTGACCGTTCCCCAGGCTCTGTCCCACTTACTGCCCGTTCCCCAGGGCTCTGTCCCACTTACTGCCCGTTCCCCAGGGCTCTGTCCCACTTGCTGCCCGTTCCCCAGGGCTCTGTCCCACTTACTGCCCGTTCCACAGGGCTCTGTCCCACTTACTGCCCGTTCCCCAGGGCTCTGTCCCACTTACTGCCCATTCCCCATGGCTCTGTCCCATTTACTGCCCACCACCGGGCTCCGTCCTACTTACTGCCCATTCCCCATGCTTTGTCCCAATTACTGCCCATTCCCCAGGCTCTGTCCCACTTGCTGCCAATTCCCTTGGGCTCTGTCCCACTTACTGCCCATTCCCCGGGCTCTGTCCCACTTAGTGCCCATTCCCAGGGCTCTGTCCCACTTACTGCCCATTCCCCAGGGCTCTGTCCTACTTACTGCCCATTCCCCAGGGCTCTGTCCCACTTACTGCCCATTCCCCAGGGCTCTGTCCTACTTACTGCCCATTCCCCAGGGCTCTGTCCCACTTACTGCCCACTCCCCAGGGCTCTGTCCCACTTGCTGACCATTCCCCAGGCTCTGTCCCACATACTGCCCATTCCCAGGGCTCTGTCCCACTTACTGCCCATTCCCAGGACTCTGTCCCACTTACTGCCCATTCCCCAGGCTCTGTCCCACTTGCTGCCCATTCCCCAGGCTCTGTCCCACTTACTGCCCATTCCCAGGACTCTGTCCCACTTACTGCCCATTCCCCAGGCTCTGTCCCACTTGCTGCCCATTCCCCAGGCTCTGTCCCACTTACTGCCCATTCCCCACGGCTCTGTCCCACTTACTGCCCATTCCCCTGTCTCTGTCCCACTTACTGCCCATTCCACAGGGCTCTGTCCCACTTAATGCCCATTCCCCAGGCTCTGTCCCATTTACTGTCCATTCCCAGGGCTCTGTCCCACTAACTGCCCATTCCCCAGGGCTCTGTCCCACTTACTGCCCGTTCCACAGGGCTCTGTCCCACTTACGGCCCGTTCCCCAGGGCTCTGTCCCACTTACTGCCCGTTCCCCAGGGCTCTGTCCCACTTACTGCCCATTCCCCAGGCTCTGTCCCACTTACTGCCCATTCCCCAGGCTCTGTCCCACTTACTGCCCATTCCCCAGGACTCTGTCCCACTTACTGCCCATTCCTCAGGCTCTGTCCCACTTACTGCCCATTCCCCAGGCTCTGTCCCACTTACTGCCCATTCCCCATGCTCTGTCCCACTTGCCCATTCCCCAGGCTCTGTCCCACTTACTGCCCATTCCCCAGGCTCTGTCCCACTTACTGCCCATTCCCCAGGCTCTGTCCCACTTACTGCCCATTCCCAGGGCTCTGTCCCACTTACTGCCCATTCCCCAGCGCTCTGTCCCACTTACTGCCGATTCCCCAGGGCTCTGTCCCACTTACTGCCCATTCCCCAGGGCTCTGTCCCACTTTCTGCCCATTCCCCAGGGCTCTGTCCCACTTACTGCCCATTCCCCAGGGCTCTGTCCCACTTACTGCCCATTCCCCAGGCTTTGTCCCACTTACTGCCCATTCCCAGTGCTCTGTCCCACTTACTGCCCATTCCACAGGTTCTGTCCCACTTACTGCCCATTCCCCAGGGCTCTGTCCCACTTACTGCCCATTCCTCAGGCTCTGTCCCACTTACTGCCCATTCCCCAGGCTCTGTCCCACTTACTGCCCATTCCCCCGGCTTTGTCCCACTTACTGGCCATTCCCAGGGCTCTGTCCCACTTACTGCCCATTCCCCAGTGCTCTGTCCCACTTACTGCCCATTCCCCGGGCTCTGTCCCACTTACTGCCCATTCCCCTGTCTCTGTCCCACTTACTGCTCATTCCCCAGTGCTCTGTCCCAGTTACTGCCCTTTCCCCAGGGCCCTGTCCCGCTTACTGCCCATTCCCCAGGGCTCTGTCCCACTTACTGCCCGTTCCCCAGGGCTCTGTCCCACTTACTGCCCGTTCCCCAGGGCTCTGTCCCACTTACTGCCCGTTCCCCAGGGCTCTGTCCCACTTACTGCCCGTTCCCCAGGGCTCTGTCCCACTTACTGCCCGTTCCCCAGGGCTCTGTCCCACTTACTGCCCGTTCCCCAGGGCTCTGTCCCACTTACTGCCCCTTCCCCAGGGCTCTGTCCCACTTACTGCCCATTCCCCATGGCTCTGTCCCATTTACTGCCCACTCCCCG